>NC_090343.1:49888988-50488988 GCF_035084215.1 Heptranchias perlo | reverse complement strand
ATAGCCATTTACACCCACTCTTAACTCTCTGTTCTTCAGCCATACAACTATCCACATTACCTTTAATACCATGTGGCTTAATTTTCATAAATCTCTTTAGTGGAACATTATTAGATGCTTTCTGAATGTCCAGACATGCAACATCCATTGTATTTCCTTTATCGATAAACTCTGATCTCTTCAAACAATTGGTCAAGTATGTTTTACACTTTACGCTTTACAAATTCATGTTGACTGCCCCTGATTAGCCTGCACCTCTTCAAGTGTTCACTAATTTCATCCAGTATTATTAACTCGAAAGGGGAGATTTTCCTCAGTTAGACTGGGAATTTCCTGGACGTCTGACCCAGTCAGAAGCAGCAAGAAACCAGAGCAGGTGTCTGCAGGCATAATAGCAAACAAAACCCAACGACAGAAATTGACATTCAAACTGTCCGGACACTTCTGTCACAACCTCCTTGATTAGGTGACCCTGGCAGCTGCTGTGCCCAATCGAAGTTACCCAGAGTGCCCTCGGAGAGGGCAAGAACCTCGGAGCTGAAGACCGGCCCTCATTTTGAAATATGTAAATGAGGGAATCAGTGGGTGGATTTGTTTCTTTTTATTCGATCATGGGATGTGGGCATCGCTGGCGAGGCCAGCATTTATTGCCCATCCCCAATTTCCCTTGAGAAGGTGGTGGTGAGCCGCCTTCTTGAACCGCTGCAGTCCGTGTGGTGACGGTTCTCCCACAGTGCTGTTAGGAAGGGAGTTCCAGGATTTTGACTCAGTGACGATGAAGGAACGGCGATATATTTCCAAGTCGGGATGGTGTGTGACTTGGAGGGGAACGTGCAGGTGGTGTTGTTCCCATGTGCCTGCTGCCCTTGTCCTTCTAGGTGATAGAGGTCGTGGGTTTGGGAGGTGCTGTCGAAGAAGCCTTGGCGAGTTGCTGCAGTGCATCCTGTGGATGGTACACACTGCAGCCACGGTGCGCCGGTGGTGAAGGGAGTGAATGTTTAGGGTGGTGGATGGGGTGCCAATCAAGCGGGCTGCTTTTTCCTGGATGGTGTTGTTGGAGCTGCACTCATCCAAGCAAGTGGAGAGTATTCCATCACACTCCTGACTTGTGCCTTGTAGATGGTGGAAAGGCTTTGGGGAGTCAGGAGGTGAGTCACTCACCACAGAATACCCAGCCTCTGACCTGCTCTTGCAGCCACAGTATTTATGTGGCTGGTCCAGTTAAGTTTCTGGTCAATGGTGACCCCCAGGAGATTCAGCGATGGTAATGCCGTTGAATGTCAAGGGGAGGTGGTTAGACTCTCTCTTGTTGGAGATGGTCATTGCCTGGCACTTGTCTGGCGTGAATATTACTTGCCACTTATGAGCCCAAGACTGGATGTTGTCCAGGTCTTGCTGCATGCGGGATCAGACTGCTTCATTATTTGAGGGGTTGCGAATGGAACTGAACACCGTGCAATCATCAGCGAACATCCCTATTTCTGACCTTATGATGGAGGGAAGGTCATTGATGAAGCAGCTGAAGGTGGTTGGGCCTAGGACACTGCCCTGAGGAACTCCTGCAGCAATGTCCTGGGGCTGAGATGATTGGCCTCCAACAACCATTACCATCTTCCTTTGTGCTCGGTATGACTCCAGCCACTAGAGAATTTTACCCCTGATTCCCATTGACTTCAATTTTACTAGGGCTCCTTGGTGCCACACTCGGTCAAATGTTGCCTTGATGTCACTCTCACCTCACCTCTGGAATTCAGCTCTTTTGTCCATGTTTGGACCAAGGCTGTAATGAGGTCTGGAGCCGAGAGGTCCTGGCAGAACCCAAACTGAGCGTCGGTGAGCAGGTTATTGATGAGTAAGTGCCACTTGATAGCACTGTCGATGACACCTTCCATCACGTTGCTGATGATTGAGAGTGGACTGATGGGCCAGTAATTGGCCTGATTGGATTTGTCCTGCTTTTTTTGGACAGGACAGACCTGGGCAATTTTCCACATTGTCGGGTAGATGCCAGCGCTGTAGCTGTACTGGAACAGTTTGGCTAGAGGCGCAGCTAGTTCTGGAGCACAAGTCTTCAGCACTACAGCCGGGATGTTGTCAGGGCCCATAGCCTTTGCTGTATCCAGTGCACTTAGCTGTTTCTTGATATCACGTGGAGTGAATCGAATTGGCCGAAGACTGGCTTCTGTGATGGTGGGGATATCGGGAGGAGGCCAAGATGGATCATCCACTCAGCACTTCTGGCTGAAGATGGTTGCAAACGCTTTAGTATTGTCTTTTGCACTCACGTGCTGGATTCTGCCATCATTAAGGGTGGGGATGTTTACAAAGCCGTCTCCTCCCGTTAGTTGTTTAATTGTCCACCACCATTCACGAATGGATGTGGCAGGACTGCAGAGCTTTGATCTGGTCCGTTGGTTGTGGAATCGCTTAGCTCTGTCTATAGCATGTTGCTTCATCTGTTTAGCATGCATGTAGTCCTGTGTTGTAGCTTCACCAGGTTGGCACCTCATTTTGAGGTACGCCTGGTGCTGCTCCTGGCATGCTCTTCCACACTCCTCATTGAACCAGGGTTGATCCCCTGGCTTGTTGGTAATGGTAGAGTGAGGAATATGCCTGGCCATGAGGTTACAGATTGTGGTGGAATACAATTCTGCTGCTGCTGATGGCCCACAGCGCCTCATGGATGCCCAGTTTTGAGCTGCAAGATCTATTCTGAATCTATCCCATTTAGCACGGTGGTAGTGCCACACAACACGTTGGATGGTGTCCTCAGTGCGAAGACGGAACTTCGTCTCCACAAGCACTGTGTGGTGGTCACTCCTACCAATACTGTCATGGAAAGATGCATCTGTGACAGGTAGATTGGTGAGGATGAGGTCAAGTAGGTTTTTCTCTCATGTTGGTTCGCTCATCATCTGCCGCAGGCTCAGCCTGGCAGCTATGTCCTTCAGGACTTGGCTAGCTTGATCAATTGTGGTGTTACCGAGCCACTCTTGCTGATGGACTTTGAAGTCCCCCACCCAGAGTACATTATGTGCCCTTGCTACCCTCAGTGCTTCCTCCAAGTGGTGCTCAACATGGAGGAGGACTGATTCATCAGCTGAGGGAGGACGGTAGGTGGTAATCAGCAGGAGGTTTCCATGCCCATTTTTGACCTGATGCCATGAGATTTCATGGGGTCCGGAGTCAATGTTGAGGATTCCCAGGGTCACTCCCTCTTGACTGTATATCACTGTACCGCCACCTCTGGTGGGTCTGTCCTGCCAGTGGGACAGGACATACCCAGGGATGGTGATGGAAGAGTCTGGGACTTTGGTTGAAAGGTATGATTCTGTGAGTATGGCTACGTTAGGCTCTTGCTTGACTAGTCTGTGGGACAGCTCTCCCAATTCTGGGAAGGTTCCCAGAAAACAAATGCTAACACCTTTATTGCAAGGAGGTTGGAGTATAAGAGTGAGGACGTCTTGCTGCAAATATATAGGGCTCTGGTGAGAGCATACCTGGAGTACTGTGTACAGGTTTGGTCTCCTTATCTAAGGAAGGATATACTTGTCTTAGAGGCGGTGCAACAAAGGTTCACTAGATTGATTCCTGGGATGAGAGGGTTGTCCTATGAGGAGAGATTGAATAGAATGGGCCTATACTCTCTGGAGTTCAGAAGAATGAAAGTTGATCTCATTGAAATGTACAAAATTCTTAGAGGGTTTGACAGTGTAAATGCTGAGAGGTTGTTTCCGCTGGCTGGAGAGCCTAGAACTAGCGTTCATCGTCTCAAGATAAGGGGTTGGCCATTCAGGATTGAGATGAGAAAGATTTCTTCACTCAGAGGGTTGTGAAACTTTGGAATTCTCTACCCCAGAGGGCTGTGGATGCTGAGTCATTGAATATATTCAAGACTGAAATCGATTGATTTTTGGACTCTAGGGGAATCAAGGGATATGGGGATCGGGCAGGAAAGTGGAGTTGTTGTAGAAGATCAGCCATGATCTGATTGAATGGAGGAGCAGACTCGAGGGGCTGTGTGGCCTACACCTGCTCTTATTTCTTATGTTCTTACATTCCAAAAGCCTGAGGCAACTCAGGAGGACTGTTGTAATGGCAGAAATCCGGCAGGAAAGGCTTTCCCCAGATTTTCCTTGCCTAAATAAATTTCCTGCGCTGTTTACACACCACTGATGTGCTGAAAATGGCAAGGGAATTCACCCCCTTAAAACCAAGGCCTGTTGGAGGCTCAAAGTCCATCATCTGTGGGTGGAAGGCAATAGGAATTTGTCTCCGTGCGTTAAGATTTAACTGAACACCTGACAGCATCACAGAAGACCCCTGAACATGCCTCTGTTATCAGTGGGGTTGCTGCATGACTTGTATCAGCAGCACTTCTTCAACCCAGTGCCAGGAACAGAGCCTATAACGTGGGGTGAGATTGAACTGGAGTGATTGAAGATAACAGAAGCAGTTGAGAATAAGACCAATTGCAGGAGGGACTTTATTAACAAAAACAGAAAATGCTGGAAACACACAGCGGGTCTGGGGAGAGACAAACAGAGTTAACGTTTCAGGTCGTGACCTTTCGTCAGAACTGGAAGAAGTTAAAAAGTTAAAGTTTTTAAACAAGTATAGAGCAAAGGAAAGTGGGGGGGGGAAGGAAAGAACAAAAGGAAGGTCTGTGATAGGGTGGAGGGCAGGATTGGTTAAATGACAAAAGGGATGATGGTGTAAGGCAAGTAGGGTGGGAATGGGACAGGTTAAGAAACAAAAGATGGGTCTAGAGGAGCTGTAAATGGCAGCAGCTACTGTCCAAAAAATGGGAGCAGTGGTTATGATCTGAAGTTATTGAAATCAGTGTTGAGTCCAGAAGGTTGTAAAGTGTCTAATCGAAAGATGAGGTGCTGTTCCTCGAGCTTACATTGAGCTTCATTGGAACAGAGTAAGAGGCCGAGGTCAGAGAGGTCAGAGTGGGAGTGGGACAGAGAATTAAAATGGCGAGCGACCGGCAGATCAGGGTCACACCTGCGGATTGAGCGGAGGTGTTCAACAAGGTGATCACCCAGTCTGTGTTTGGTCTCCCCAATGTAGAGGAGACCACATTGTGAGCAGTGAATACAATATATTAAATTGAAAGAAATACAAGTAAATCGCTGTTTCACCTGAAAGGAGTGTTTGGGGTCCTGGATGTTGGGAAGGGAGGAGGTGAAGGGGCAGGTGTTGCATCTCCTGCGCTCGCACGGGGGAAAGGGCCGGGGGAAGGAGAGTGGGTGTTGGGGGTGATGGAAGAGCGGACCAGGGTGTTGCAGGGGGAATGGTCCCTTCGGAATGCTGAAAGGGGAGGGGAGGGGAAGATGTGTTTGGTGGTGGGATCGCGCTGGAAATGGCGGAAATGGCAGAGGATGATCCATTGAATGTGGAGGCTGGTGGGGTGGAAGGTGAGGACAAGGGGGACCCTATCATGGTTCTGGGAGGGAGGGGAAGGGGTGAGGGCAGAAGTGTGGGAAATGGGATGGACAGGGTCGAGGGCCCTGTCAATTACAGTGGGAGCGATTCCTCAGTTGAGGAAAAGGCGTGGAAGAGAATCTAACCACCTCCCCTTGACATTCAACAGCATTACCATCGCCGAATCCCCCACCATCAACACCCTGGGGGTCACCATTGACCAGAAACTTAACTGGACCAGCCACATAAATACTGTGGCTGCAAGAGCAGGTCAGAGGCTGGGTATTCTGTGGCGAGTGACTCACCTCCTGACTCCCCAAAGCCTTTCCACCATCTACAAGGCACAAGTCAGGAGCGTGATGGAATACTCTCCACTTGCTTGGATGAGTGCAGCTCCAACAACACTCAAGAAGCTCGACTCCATCCAGGACAAAGCAGCCCGCTTGATTGGCACCCCATCCACCACCCTAAACATTCACTCCCTTCACCATCGGCGCACAGTGGCTGCAGTGTGCACCATCCACAGGATGCACTGCAGCAACTTGCCAAGACTTCTGCGACAGCACCTCCAAAACCCACAACTTCTACCACCTAGATGGACAAGGGCAGCAGGCACATGGGAACAACACCACCTGTACGTTCCCCTCCAAGTCACACACCATCCCGACTTGGAAATATATCGGCCGTTCCTTCATCGTCGCTGGATCAAAATCCTGGAACTCCCTTCCTAACAGCACTGTGGGAGAACCTTCACCACACGGACTGCAGCGATTCAAGAAGGCGGCTCACCACCACCTTCTCAAGGGCAATTAGGGATGGGCAATAAATGCTGGCCTTGCCAGCGAATCCCACATCTCATGAACGATTTTAAAAAAAAGTGCTATCGTCAGAACAGATGTGACGGAGAAGGAGTACTCTGGAGAAGGGAATAGAGTCCTTACAGGAAGCAGGGTGGGAGGAAGTGTAGTCAAGGTGGCTGTGGGAGTCGGTGGGCTTATAATAGGTATTGGTTCACAGCCTATCCCCAGAAATAGAGATCGAGGAGTCGAGGAAGGGAAGAGAAGATTCGGAGGTGGACCATGTGAAGGTGAGGGAAGGGTGGAAATTGGAAGCAAAGTTGATGAAATTTTCCAGTTCGGGGCAAGAGCAGGAAATGGCACCGATACAGTCATCAATGTACCAGAAAAATACTGGAGTGACTTTGAAGTGTCTGAACTTGGAGACATCTGGCGTGTGTGTGTGTGTGTGTGTGTGTTTAAACCTGTTCGGTATTAACTTGCATTGATTCTATGGCCTGGGGATATCCACCAGATTGTGAGTGAGGGACTGATTTCAATCAAGTACAATGCCAGACACGTTCACAAAATGATACAGGGACACTGTTTTAATGTTCTTTCTTACTGAAGAATGAGATGATCAAATAGTTCATGGCATACAGAGGGTCTATGTTGCTGGCCCATAGTGGGGGCAGGGCAGCATGACAGCTTGTGGAGGGCAGCAGGACCAATGTGGAACAGGTAAAATGTGGAACAGGTAGATTCTAAAGGGTCACTCGACAGCCTTTGGGGATCAGGGAGCATTTATGCCAAGTTGTCCTTCAGGAGATTTGAATGGATAGGGTGTGCTTCACCAGCTGATGGACTGTACATGGTCTATGGAAGGATCGGGATTGACTGGGATTGCCGGGCCAAATGTTCTGTGCTTTCCCACCATCTTTGAAATACGCCAACCTTTTCACATTTAGTTTCTACACAACTAACAACGATGACTCTGTGTCACTGCTCACAATTCTGTGAAAAGAGTGAAATACCGTTTCAAAGACTGTTTAAATTTTACCTCCATCTCCACAAGGATGTTGTTAACGTTGACTGTTGACTGTTGTGTTCAGTGTTGTCACTGGACTCATTGGGTAGATCAGAATGAATGCACTATTGGAAAAAGGTCTCTCCAGCCAACATCTTTTAATGTTGTGCCAATTCATGTGTATTTCATCACCTCAAATGGCTCCCATCATTAATATCAACGGTGAAAGATGAAAAGAGCTTGGTGTATGAGCTGGATGTCGTGTTATACTCTATTAGACACTAAAACTTGGCTGCATTTATATACTAATTATGTGATGGGCAACATTTCAAGTTTGGCCAGATTTTTAAATAAAAATAGTCGTTCCCCCTTCCCCCACTGGTCAGGATTGGGCTGGACTGTGCTGCCTCACCTTCCCCCACTGGTCAGGATTGGGCTGGACTGTGCTGCCTCACCTTCCCTCATGGTAAAATAGCCCGCCAGCACTTACTGTGCAAGCTGACACATGAAAGAAAGAACTTGCCTTTCACGGCCTCAGGACATCCCAAAGAGCTTTACAGCCAATGAAGTACTTTTTGAAGTGTAGCCGTTGTTGTAATGTAGGAAAGCCAATTTGTGCACAGCAAAGTCCCACAACCAGCAATGAGATAAATGGCCAGATAATCTGTTTTAATGAAGCTGGTTGAGGGATAAATGTTGGCCAAGACACCGGGGAAAACTCCCCTGCTCTTATATAGAATCATAGAATTATAGAATGATACAGCACAGAAGGAGGTCATTTGGCCCATCGTGCGTGGGCTGGCTCTTTGAAAGAGCCATCCAATTAGTCCCCCCACCCTGCCCTTTCCCCATTGCCCTGCAAACTTTTACCCTTCAAGTATTTATCCAACTCCCTATTGAAAGTTATTATTGAATCTGCTTCCTTTTTTCTAATTCTTTGAAATAGTGCCATGGGATCTTTTACGTCTACCTGAGAGGGCAGCCTGGGCCTCGCTTTAAAGCCTCATGCAAAGGATGGCACCTCCGACAGTGCAACACTCTCTCAGTACTGCAGTTGAGTGTCAGCCTGGATTATGTGCTCAAGTCTGTGGATGATGTGGAGATGCCGGTGATGGACTGGGGTTGACAATTGTAAACAATTTTACAACACCAAGTTATAGTCCAGCAATTTTATTTTAAATTCACAAGCTTTCGGAGGCTTCCTCCTTCCTCAGGTGAAGGAGGTAGCCTAGGAGGACTTGGCTGTGCACAAATTGGCTTTCCTACATTACAACAACGGCTACACTTCAAAAAGCACTTCATTGGCTGTAAAGCTCTTTGGGATGTCCTGAGGCCGTGAAAGGCAAGTTCTTTCTTTCATGTGTCAGCTTGCACAGTAAGTGCTGGCGGGCTATTTTACCATGAGGGAAGGTGAGGCAGCACAGTCCAGCCCAATCCTGACCAGTGGGGGAAGGTGAGGCAGCACAGTCCACCTCCTTCCACATCCTTCACCTGACGAAGGAGGAAGCCTCCGAAAGCTTGTGAATTTAAAATAAAATTGCTGGACTATAACTTGGTGTTGTAAAATTGTTTACAAGTCTGTGGAGTGAGACTTGAACCCACAACCTTCTGACTCAGAGACGAGAGTGCTAAGAAAGTCACCTAGGAAAGGCCCCTTGGATGGAATACAAGAGGGAAGCTGGCATCGTGGGACCATACATAGCAGGGTTCAGAAGAAGAGGGGCAAAAAAGAATTAGTCTTATGTGGAGAGACTAGAGAAGCTGTGATCGTTCTCCTTAGAGTGGAGAAGGTTCAGGGGAGATTTAATAAAGGTGTTCAAAATTATGAGGTGTTTTGATAGAGTAGATAGGGAGAAAGTAAGAACATAAGAACATAAGAAATAGGAGCAGGAGTAGGCCATACGGCCCCTCGAGCCTGCTCCGCCATTCAATAAGATCATGGCTGATCTTCGACCTCAACTCCGCTTTCCCATCTGATCCCCATATCCCTTGATTCCCTTAGAGTCCAAAAATCTATCGATCTCAGCCTTGAATATACTCAGTGACTGAGCATCCACAGCCCTCTGGGGCAGAGAATTCCAAAGATTCACAACCCTCTGAGTGAAGAAATGTTTCCTCATCTCAATCCTAAATGTCCGAACCCTATGACCCCTAGTTCTAGACTCTCCAGTCAGAGGGAACAGACTCTCAGCATCTAACCTATCAAGCCGTCTAAGAATTTTATATGTTTCAATGAGATCACCTCTCATTCTTCCAAATTCCAGAGAATATAGGCCCATTCTACTCAATCTCTCCTCATAGAACAACCCTCACATCCCAGAAAATGTTTCCGCTGGCAGGAAGGTCAGTAACCTGGGGACACAGATTGAAGGTAATTGGCAAAAGAATCAGAGGGAAGATGAGGAGAATTTTTTTTATGCAGCGAGTTGTTATGATCTGGAATGCATTGCCTGAAGGGTTGGTGGAAGCAGATTCAATTATAACATTCAAAGGGAATTGGTCATATACTTAAAAAGGAAAATTTTACAGGGCTACGGAGAAAGGGCAGGGGAGCGGGACTAATTGGATAGCTCTTGCAAAGAGCCGGCACAGGCACGATGGGCTGAATGGCCTCCTTTTATGCTGTATGACTCTATGATTCTAGTTGACTTTGGATTGGGTGATAAATTTGATGACCCAGGTTAAGAGGAAAATTTAGGGATACTTTGAATTCATCCATCAAAAGAAGACCAGGACACAGGTTAGATGGATATGAATCCCATCCTGTGAATTGGCCCAGGCAGATACATAGAATATAGAATTACATAGAATGTGCAGCACAGAAAGAGGCCATTCGGCCCAACAGGTCTATGCTGGTGTTTATGCTCCACATGAGCCTCTTCCCACCTTTCTTCATCTAGCCCCATCAACATTTCCTTCTATTCCTTTTTCCCTCATATGTTCAACTAGTTTCCCCTTAAATGCATCTATGCTGATCGCCTCAGCTACTCCTTGTGGTAGCGAGTTCCACATTCTAATCATTCTCTAAGTAAAAACGTTTCTCCTGAGTTCCCTATTGGATTTATTAGTGACTATCTTATATTATGGCCCCTAGTTCTGGACTCCCCAAGTGGAAACATCTTCTCTACGTCTACCCTATCAAACCCTTTCACAATCTTAAAGACCTCTGTCAAGTCACTCCTTAGTCTTCTCTTTTCCAGAGAAAAGAGCCCCAGCCTGTTCAATCTTTGCTGATAGGTGTAACCTCTCAGTTCTAGTATCATCCTTGTAAATCTTTTTGCCCCTTCTCCAGTGCCTCTATATCCTTTTTATAATATGGAGACCAGAACTGTTCACAGTACTTCAAGTGTGGTCTAACCAAGGTTCTATACAAGTTTAACATAATTTCCCTGTTTTTCAATCTATCCCTCTAGAAATCAACCCCAGTGCTTTGTTTGCTTTTGTTATGGCCTTATTAACTTTTAGTGATTTGTGTATCTGTACCCCCAGATCCCTCTGCTCCTCTATCCCATTTAGACTCTTATTATCCAAGCAGTACGTGGCCTCCTTGTTCTCCCTACCAAAATGTAACACCCTCTCTTATCTATATTGAAATTTATTTGCCAATTACATGCCCATTCTGCAAATTTATTAATGCCTTCCTATATTTTGTCGCAGTCCTCCTCAGTCTACGCACCCCCGCACCCCACCCCCCCATTTGGCGTCGTCCTCAAATTTTGAAATTTTGCTTCTGATTCCCAAGTCCAAATCAGAGAATAGATTCACTGAATAATAGAAAGTTACTGCACAGAAGGGGGCCATTCAGCCCATCGTATCCGTGCCAGCCGTAAAAAAGAGGTCTCCAGCTTAATCCCACTTTCTAGAACTTGGTCCATAGCCCTGTAGGTTACAGCACTTCAGGTGCACATCCAAGTACTTTTTAAATGAGTTGAGGGTTTCTGCCTCTACCACCCTTTCAGGCAGTGAGTTCCAGACCCCCACCACCCTCTGGGTAAAAATATTTCTCCTCAGCTCCCCTCTAATCCTTCTACCAATTACTTTAAATCTATGCCCCCTGGTCACTGACCCCTCCGCTAAGGGAAATAGTCCTCCCTATCCACTCTATCTAGTCCCGTCATAATTTTATATACCTCCATTAAATCACCCCTCAGCCTCCTCTATTCCAATGAAAACAACCCCAGCCTATCCAGTCTTTCCTCACAGCTAAAATTCTCCAGATTCTCATAAATCTCCTCTGTACCCTCTCTGGTGCAATCACATCTTTCCTGTAATGTAGTGACCAGAACTGTACACAGTACTCAAGCTGTGGCTTAACCAGTGTTTTATACAGTTCTAACATAACCTCCCTGCTCTTATATTCTATACCTCAGCTAATAAAGGAAAGTATCCTGTATGCCTTTTTAACCACCTTATCTACCTGTCCTGTTACCTTCAGGTATCTGTGGGCATGCACTCCAAGGTCTCTTTGTTCCTCTACACCTTTCAGTATACTCCCATTTATTGTGTATTCCCTTGCCATGTTTGCCCTCCCCAAATGCATTACCTCACACTTCTCTGGATTGAATTCCATTTGCCACTTTTCTGCCCACCTGACAAGTCCATTGATATCTTCCTGCAGTCTACAGCTTTCCTCCTCACTATCAACCACATGGACAATTTCTGTATCATCTGCAAACTTCTTAATCATACCCTTTACATTTAGGTCGAATTCATTAATATATACCACAAAAAGCAAGGGACCGAGTACTGAGCCTTGCGGGACCCCACTGGAAACAGCCTTCCAGTCGCAAAATCACCCATCAACCATTACCCTTTGCTTCCTGCCACTGAGCCAATATTGGATCCAACTTGCCACTTTCCCTTGGATCCCATGGGCTTTTACTTTTCTGACCATATTACCATGTGGGACCTTGTCAAAAGCCTTGCTAAAATCCATGTAGACTATGTCAAACGTGATACCCTCGTCGACCCTCCTTGTTAGCTGTTCAAAAAATTCAATCAAGTTAGTCAGACATGACCTTCCCTTAACAAATCCATGATGACTGTCCTTGATTAACCAATGCCTTCCTAGATGACGATTTATACCATCCCTCAGAATTGTTTCCAATAATTTGCCCACCACCGAGGTTAGACTGATTGGCCTGTAATTACTCGGTTTATCCTTTTCTCCCTTTTTAAACAACGGTACAACGTTAGCAGACCTCCAATCCTCCGGCACCACGTCTGTATCCAGGGAGGATTGGAAAATGATGGTCAGAGCCTCCGCTATTTCCTCCCTTGCTTCTGTTAGCAGCCTGGGATACATTTCATCCGGGCCTGGCGATTTATCTACTTTCAAAGATGCTAAACTCCTTAATATTTCCTCCTTCACTATTTTTATCCCATCCAATATTTCACACTCCTCCGCCTTAACTACAATGTTTGCATTGTCCTCCTCTTTTGTGAAGACAGACACAAAGTATTCATTAAGAACCATAACCACATCTTCCACCTCCACACATAGGTTACCTTTTCGCTCTCTAATAGGCCCCACTCTTCCCTTAGTTATCCTCGTGCTCTTAATGTATTTATAAAACATCTTTAGGTTTTCCTTATTCCTTACTCCTAAATCATTTATGTAAATAGTGAACAACAGTGGTCCCCACACCGATCCTTGTGGAACATCATTTCCCACCTTTTGCCAGTTTAAGGAGCTACTCTTAACCCCTACTCTCTGTTTTATATTTTGTAGCCAGCTTGCTCTCCATTCTGCTACCTGTCCCCTGACTCCAGATGCTCTGACCTTAATCATGAGTCTTAGATGCGGTACCTTATCGAAGGCCTTTTGAAAATCCAAATATATTACATCTACTACATTACCCTTGTCTACTCTTTCTGTTACTTCTTCAAAGAATTCAGTAAGGTTGGTCAAACATGACTTTCCCTTTTGAACTCCATGCTGATTATTCTTTATTATAGTTTTGGTTTCTAAATGTTTCTCTATTACATCTTTGAGTAAGGATTCCATTATCTTTCCCACCACTGACGTTAAGTTAACTGGTCTATAGTTCCCTGGACTGGTTTGATCTCCGTTTTTAAATATAGGAATCACATTAACTGTCCCCCAGTCCTCTGGCACCATTCCCTTTTCTAATGAATTTTTCTATATATGTAATAATGCCTCTGCTATCTCCTCCTAACTACTTTTAATATGCACGGATGTAATCCATCAGGTCCAGGGGTTTTATCCTCTCTAAGTTTGATTAGTTTATCAATTATCTCCCCCCTTTCTAGCTTAAATATTCATATTTTTGGATCTCTTCTTCTAATGTCATGCCCACCTTGTTAGTCTCCCTGGTAAATACTGAGGCAAAGTCATTATTTAATATTTCTGCCATATACTGCAACATGCCCAGTGCAACATCAATCCAGCTGTCTGGGTTGAAAATGAACAGCATAATCCAGATCGGTTAATGGACCTGTTCTCGGCCCTCATCATCTTGTGTTCCTAACACCACTTCTTACTTGGTGTATATGTTCAAGATATACTTTGGATCTGCCTGTCAGTGGCAGGATTACAGGTGAGCTGTTAGCAGAGGGTGGAAGGATTCACAAGACTCAGGATTCAGTCAATGTTGGAAAGTTAGCCCTGCTTTGATGTTGTAAGAAAGGTCAGTCCTTATTCGGGCAACCCAAACAGTATTTATTCGGTTACAGAAGCTCAGGCAGACTAATCATTACTGAATCATTCACTTCAAAGAAAATAACCCCAAAGAAAATTGCTTTCTGAACGTTTAGGTGCAGGATTAGAGGGGATGTGAATATATCTGTGCCTTTATTTATTTAATTTTTCTTCTTCCATTTCCTTCTCATGTTCTCCCTTTATCCTCTCCTGAAGGTTTGGACTTTCACTGGCAGTTGCCCTCTTGTACTCTATCCAAGGGACATTCTTTATTTGTGAGTTTAGACAGTGAGTGTGGGCAGGTTATTTAACCATGGGGGCTGACCCCAATCCTGCTCTCAACCAGTGTCCACACACATGCATCTATCAGCAAGGT
This sequence comes from Heptranchias perlo, assembly GCF_035084215.1. Classification (NCBI taxonomy): domain Eukaryota; kingdom Metazoa; phylum Chordata; class Chondrichthyes; order Hexanchiformes; family Hexanchidae; genus Heptranchias; species Heptranchias perlo. The sequence goes on along the minus strand of NC_090343.1, from coordinate 50,474,718 downwards.
TAGTCAACACGAATGGGAATCTGGGATGATTTACACCCCCACTCTGACTTAGCACAGCCCAGGAATCAACCTGGAATTTTCTGTGTGCCTCGACCAGGTGTCTTTACATACTTAGCTATCAGGAGAGCCCTGTCTTTGTGTGTGCAGCTATATGAGTGTATGTGTGTTAGTATAAGCATATGTGCATGTGTTAGTATGAGCACTCATGTGTGTGTGTTAGTACAAACTTGTGTGTGTTTGTATGTGTGTGTGTCAAAATTTGCCGATGACACAAAACTTGGAAGTGTAGTGAATAGTGAGGAGGATAGTGATAGACTTCAAGAGGATATAGACAGGCTGGTGGAATGGGCGGACACGTGGCAGATGAAATTTAACGCAGACAAGTGCGAAGTGATACATTTCAGTAGGAAGAATCAGGAGAGGCAATAATTCTAAAAGGGGTACAGGAACAGAAAGATCTGGGGGTATATGTGCATAAATCGTCGAAGATGGCAGGGCAGGTTGAGAAAGCGGTTAAAAAAGCATACAGGATCCTAGGTTTTATAAATAGAGGCATAGAGTACAAAAGCATGGAAGTCATGATGAACCTTTATAAAACACTGATTCGGCCACAACTGGAGTATTGTGTCCAGTTCTGGGCACCGCACTTTAGGAAAGATGTGAAGGTCTTAGAGAGGGTGCAGAAGAGATTTACTAGAATGATTCCAGGGATGAGGGACTTTAGTTACATGGATAGACTGGAGAAGCTGGGGTTGTTCTCCTCAGAGCAGAGACAGTTGCGAGGAGATTTGATAGAGGTGTTCAAAATCATGGTCTTGACAGAGTAGATAGAGAGAAACTGTTCCCATTGGCGGAATGGTCAAGAACCAGAGGACATAGATTTAAGCTGATTGGCAAAAGAACCAAAGGTGACATGAGGAAAAACTTTTTTAGACAGCGAGTGGTTAGGATCTGGAATGCACTGCCCGAGGGGGTGGTGGAGGCAGATTCAATCATGGCCTTCAAAAGGGAACTGGATAAATACTTGAAAGGAAAAAATTGCAGGGCTACGGGGAAAGTTGGAGGAGTGGGACTAACTGGATTGCTCTTGCAGAGAGCCGGCATGGGCTCGACGGGCCAAATGGTCACCTACTGCGCTGTAACCTTTCTATGATTCTATAGAACGAGCACGTTTGCATGTGTATTAGTATGAGCATGTGCATGCACATTAGTGCAGGTGTGTGTGCACATGTGTATGTGTGTATGTGTTTGTGTGTGTGTGTGCATGTGTATGTTTGTATGTATGTGCATGTGCATATGTGTGTATATGCATGTGTGCGTGTGTGTATGTATGCGTGTGTATGTGTGTGTTTGCGTATGTGTATGTATATGTGTGTATGTGTGCGTGAGTGTATGTGTATGTGTGCGAGTTTGCATTTATCTATGTATATGTGTGCGTGAGTGTATGTGTGTGCATGTGTGCGTGTGTGTATGTGTATATGTGTGCATGTATATTTGCGTATGCATGTCTGTATATGTACATGTGTGTGTGTATATGTGTGTATGTAAATGCGTGCGTGTGTATGTGTACGTGTGTTTGTATATGTGTGTGTATGTGTATGTGTGTGTAAGTGTATGTGTGTGTGTGCTCATGTGTATACGTGCATATGCTCTTGCTGCCGCTTTAGTTAAACCCTTTTCTTTTTTACAATATTCCAAAGGCAGCACCAATAACTCAGAACGAGGTCAAAAACGAAGGAAGTCTCCTCGTTGCCATGGCTACCAGCCTTTTTGTACAGTCAGACTGTGAGGGAGACACGTCGCTCCTGGATTTTGTACATCGGAAACATCCTCTCAAATATCTGAGATTGGTGACACCACGGCAACTACTGTACCCCCGGACCGTACCCCCACACCGACCCCCGGACTGTACCCCCACACCGACCCCCAGACCGTACCCCCACACCGACCCCCGGACCGTACCCCCACACCGACCCCCAGGCCGTACCCCCACACCGACCCCCAGACCGTACCCCCACACCGACCCCCAGACCGTACCCCCACACCGACCCCCGGACTGTACCCCCACACCGACCCCCAGACCGTACCCCCACACCGACCCCCGGACCGTACCCCCACACCGACCCCCGGACCGTACCCCCACACCGACCCCCGGACCGTACCCCCACACCGACCCCCGGACTGTACCCCCACACCGACCCCCAGACCGTACCCCCACACCGACCCCCGGACCGTACCCCCACACCGACCCCCGGACTGTACCCCCACACCGACCCCCGGACCGTACCCCCACACCGACCCCCGGACCGTACCCCCACACCGACCCCCGGACCGTACCCCCACACCGACCCCCGGACCGTACCCCCACACCGACCCCCGGACCGTACCCCCACACCGACCCCCAGACTGTACCCCCACACCGACCCCCGGACCGTACCCCCACACCGACCCCCGGACCGTACCCCCACACCGACCCCCAGGCCGTACCCCCACACCGACCCCCGGACCGTACCCCCACACCGACCCCCGGACCGTACCCCCACACCGACCCCCGGACCGTACCCCCACACCGACCCCCAGACTGTACCCCCACACCGACCCCCGGACCGTACCCCCACACCGACCCCCACACCGACCCCCGGACCGTACCCCCACACCGACCCCCACACCGACCCCCACACCGACCCCCAGACCGTACCCCCACACCGACCCCCGGACCGTACCCCCACACCGACCCCCAGGCCGTACCCCCACACCGACCCCCGGACCGTACCCCCACACCGACCCCCGGACCGTACCCCCACACCGACCCCCGGACCGTACCCCCACACCGACCCCCACACCGACCCCCACAACACCACCAACAACCATCACCTCAGCTCTGCAACACTCACCCTCCCATCTCCCTACCACCATACCATCCACTCTCTGCCCCTGACTGCCTGATTGCTGCAGGCCACACTCTGCGAGTGATTTAAAACATACTCAGCTCATGTGAAGATCGGTCACCCTGTGCATTGGAATTCAGGGCACCTCTGAAATGGACTGGATTTCACATTCCAAATCAAGTGCAAACCTAAGCAGACAGTGAACAGCGAAACTCGCCTTGGCCTCAGACCCCACCAGCGTAACAGCTGCAAAATTCGGAACATCGGAAAAATCTGCAGGGCTATGGGGAAAGAGTGGGGCTAATTGGCTAGCTCGCTCAAAGAGCCAGCACAGGTACATTGGGCTGAATGGCCTCCTTCTGTGCTGTTAGATTCACTGATATCTCTTTTTTGTGGATTCAGGAGCAGAACAAGTCTGGGTTGTGAGAGAACTCAGAGTAACAGAGCCCAAGGTTGCTGGAAAGTGTGTCAGTGGTACAGGATTTATGGAGGGATTACCAGCTATCCTGGCAGAGCTGCCGGCTTTCTTTAAACATCGCAAATTCCACACAAGTCCACTCCCCACTTGGAGGATCTGATTTACAGACAGGGGCGTCTAGCGCAGCCGTGCTGAGGGTGCTGTCTCAATCTACTGTAGGCTGGGTATTTGAGTGTGAATGGAGCTTGTGGTCTCTGGAATTCCAAAGCTCTGTTTGTTTTCAGGCACACCCTCAATTACCCTGTCACCGTAATCGCTACAGAGTTAAGCTGCTTTCAAAACTTAGCGCCAATCACTTTGGCTGCATCCCTCTCCTGTTACAGAGAGAGGGAGCTTTGTGGAATTTGCGTTGAGGTGACAAAAAGAGGGCCGATCTTAAAGGAGCACTCACTCCGCGAAAAAAATGTCCACAAAACTTTTTATTTTGGTTGGGGGGGAGGGGAACTTGAACAAATGAAAGAAAGTTTTGTCCAACACCTTTTGATAAAGGTGGTGGCCCCAAGATTCCTTGCTGTATCTGGGGCACAAAATTTGGCACCACACCATTTCCAGGCCTGAACACTGGGGTGGAAGCCATTTCCAATGGTTTTTGGCCCCAGAATCGATGAGCTCGAGTTTCCCCGCAATCAGCCCGCTGAGTCCCTGTGGAGCTTATGTAAATGAGGGCCATGGTGTCGGCTCAAGGAAACCAAGATGCCTCACTCACACAAACCAGGGGCAACTTAGAATAGGGATAGAAAGAATGACTTGTATTTATATATTGTCTCTCATGACCTCAGGACATCCCAAAGCGCTTTACAGCCAATAAAGTACTTTTGAAGTGTTGTCACTGTTGTAATGCAGGAAACACAGCAGCCAATTTGTGCACAGCAAGATCCCACAAACAGCAATGTGATAATGACCAGGCAATCTGTTTTAGTGATGTTGGTTGAGGGGTAAATATTGGCCCAGGACAGCAGGGGAGAACAAAATACAGGTTTGAAGCAAAGCCACAAGAGAGAGAAGTGTACTGGTAAAGGAAAAGCCTGGAACAAGTATGCAAATTCACCAGCATGCCCCAGAGATATATGTGCTGCTGGAGACAGGAGCCTAGATTTTGATTTGAAATGAGAGTCATGCTGACTCATCATGGAGTGTGCTGTTTACATCTGATTTTCTGCGATCTGCTTATTATCATAACTATGCACAGCTCCAGGTGCACATATGTGGGGCGGGGGTGGGGGCACAATGGAAGATTGCATGCAGATGGAATTTAAAGGAATGCAGATGATTAAAGAGCAGGGTCACTATAAAGGGACAGAAATCCAAATATAAAAGTGAGAGCGTGATAAAGTGTTAGGTGAAGGAAAGGAATCCCAATGTGCACAGAAAAAGAGGCAGGCCATTCAGCCCCTCGAGCCTGCTCAGCCAATCAATTAGATCAGGGCTGATCTGTATCTTAACTCCATTTACCCACCTTTGCTCCATATCCTTTGATACCCTTACCTATAAAAACCTTATCAATCTCAATCATGAAAGCTTCAATTGACCTCCCCCCACCACACTGCTCCCATCTACAACCTTTTGGGGGACTGAGTTCCAGATTCTCACTACCTTTTGTGCGCAGGTGTGAGTCTACAGTATTGTGACGGCTGCTGTGGTGGTGGAGGTGTAGCGTGAGCTGGTTGTGAGTACGGTGACCCTTCTTGCACTATCGCCTTGGGCCAGCATCGCAGCGTTCCTGGGAGGGGGTGGAGGCAGGTTTCAGTCAGCGGGCGACTCTTAATCTGAGTGGCTCTGCCAGCCCTTCGCTGTGTGGTTGCTGCAGGGTGCCTTGGCAGCAGATGGCGCAGGTAACGCTGGCACAACACTGTGGAGGTTCGTCCCTTCTCAGTACCACTTCAGTACAGACCAAAAATTCCCTGTAAAGGGCAATGGGGTCAACTGAGGTGCTAGCACATAACCACCCAAAGTAAAAGACTGATTTAGAAAAGTGGTCATTTCCAAGTACAAAACAAAATACTTTGTATAATTGGATGTGCGGATAATGAGCGGGTGTGACAAGATGTGTAAAGTATAACCTTAGAGATGAGCTCATCCCAAAATGTACGAAACTTCAGACTATTGGAAAGAAGTTTCTGTGCATCCACCACTGACATTAGAAAAAAGAAAAGAATGGATTTTCTTGTATATTCTTTCAGATAAAATAAAGCAATGAAGGATTACCCAGGCTACAGGGCTATGCTACAACATAGTCTTGCATTTATATAGCACCTTTAACATAGTAAAACGTCCCTCAGAGCTTCACAGACGTGTAATCAGGCAAAAATCGACATTGAACCAAAGAAGGAGATACTAGGACAGGTGACAACAGCTTGGTCAAAGAGATAGGTTTTAATGAGCACCTTAAAGAAGGAGAGAGGGGAGAGGCTTAGGAGGGAATTCCAAAGATTAGGGCTTAGACAGCTGAAAGCCCAGCCGCCAATGGTGGAGCGAAGGAAATGGGGGGATGGACAAGAGGCCAGAGTTGGAGGAATGCAGATGCAAGATAATGGCTAAATACATCAGGCTAAATATGTCAGGCTACGAGCTGACTACTGCGTTACACAACCTATTGTTCCAGCTCATACAAACTGCAGCCTAGCACAAAGTTAGCCATTGTCTTCTAATGAGGAAGCAAGGTAACAGATGTTAGCAGAACTAAGAACACTGCAAGTATGACTGTTAACTTCCTTAACCTCAAGGTAGACAGCAGTCTCGGAAAAAGGACACTTGTGATACAAAGGAAACTCGGTGTCTGAATCTGTAAATCTGAAGCAGCAAAGTTCTCGGAGGGTTGTAGGGCAGGAGGAGGTAACTGAGAGGGGAGGAGTGAGGCCATGGAGAGATTTGAACACAAGGATGAGAATTTTAAATTTGAGGCATTGCTGGAGTGGGAGCCACTATAGGTCAGTGAGCACAGGGGTGATGGGAGAACAGGACTTGGTGCTGCTCCAGTCGCCCCAGATTGTTCCAAATAATACGTCAGGTTTGATCTGACCACCATCACCTGTCAATAAATCTCAAACGACCATTCTCTCAGTGTTGTAAAGCTGTTGAATTCTGACTTGCAAACCATCAATATCCCAGTATTACAAGACTTTTCAATATGCAGTGCACAAACTGAGTTGGTACAATGGGCACCTAACTGGTCTCGAACCAGCCCGTCGCTGGTGGACAGCTGGAACATGAAACATTAGAAAAAATGGCCACTATGTTGTCAGTTAAAGTTGTCAACAGGCAAACAGCAGTTCAAAAACCAACGTCTGGCAGTCCCATGAGCGGAGACTGCCTTGCATTGTGTGCCCAGGACTGTTCCTCACTGGCTGACCTTAAACAGTCTTTGGGAAGTGGTCCAAAGTGCTGAAAATTTTTTGTACCTTACTGATGATAAAAATAGTTTTAAAAATACAATGACTCGGTTGGAATTCTTTCACATAGATTGCAATAACCACATAGCTCCTGCTCCTCCTACCTGATGCCAATTGAGCAAGCCAATGTGAATCGCCAAAAGAAAGACATGGATTCGAATTCCTGAGGAGGATGGTAATTCCTATTAGATCTTAGAGGAGTCTAGGCAGTTGCCAATAGCAACTGGGTTGAATGTTGATTTAGATTCCACCACAATTCAAGACTGTAAAAAAAATCGCTGACACATGAATTGGAAAATCATCCCAGAATCATCTCCACTCTGGCAAAAGAATTAATTTTATGCCACGAGTTGTTATGATCTGGAATGCATTGCCTGAAAGGGTGGTGGAAGCAGATTCAATAGAATCGTAGAATTACGGCTCAGAAAAAGGCCATTCGGCCCATTGTGTCTGTGCCAGCTGAAAAAGAACTATCAGCCCAATCCCACTTTCTAGCACTTGGTCCGTAGCCCTGTAGGTTATGGCACTTCAGGTTCATATCCAAGTACTTTTTAAATGAGTAAAGGAAAGTATCCCGTATGCCTTTTTAACCACCTTATCTACCTGTCCTGCTATCTTCAGGGATCTGTGGACATGCACTCCAAGGTCCCTCTGTTCCTCTACACCTCTCAGTATCCTACCATTTATTGTGTATTCCCTTGCCTTGTTTGCCCTCCCCAAATGCATCACCTCACACTTCTCCGGATTGAAATCCATTTGCCACTTTTCTGCCCACCTGACCAGTCCATCCCTGGTAGCAACTTTCAAAAGGGAATTGCCTATATACTTGAAAAGGAAAAATTTGCAGGGCTATGGGGAAGAGTGGGGGAGTGGGATTAATTGGGTAGCTCTTTCAAAGAGCTGGCACAGGCACGATATCCTGAATGGCCTCTTTATGTGCTGTAAGGGTCTGTAATTCTATAAACCATCTTGCCCTCACTGACAGCGCTGTAGACAGTTTATGCATCGTATCACTGAAGCAGGCCATTTGGCCCAAGTCAATGCTGGTGTTTTTCTGAACATGAGCCACCCATCTTAAAGAAATAAAGAAAGATTTGCATTTCTACTGCGCGTCTCATGACCTCAGGAGGTCCCAAAGTGCTTTACAGCCAATGAAATACTGATGAAGTGTAGTCACTCTTGTATTGTAGGAAACGCTGCAGCCAGTTCACACACAGCAAGATCCCAAAAATAGCAATGACCAGATAATCTGTTTCAATGATTTTGGTTGAGGGATAAATATTGGCCAATACACTGGGGAGAACTCCCCTGCCCTTCTTCAAAATAGTGCCATGGGATCTTTTATGTCCACCTGAGAGGGCAGAAGGAGCCTTGGTTTAATGTCTCAACTGAAAGATGGAATCTCCGACAGTGCAGCACTCCCTCAGTACTGACCCGGAGTGTCAACCTAGATCATGTGCTTGAGTCTCTGGAGAGGGACTTCAGGACTTTTGGCTTTTGGCAGCATCAAGTGCTTCCAGGGCCAGCATAGAAGGAGAGTCTTCTCTCTCTCTGTTGTCTAAAGGAAGTGAGTTTGGGGAATGGCAAACTAAAGTGGGCATAAGCCCACAACACAAAACTATTCACCAATGAAGACTAAGTTAGCAATCACATGCAGAAAATCCAGGAGTGTGAAACAGAGATGCAACTTTACTGCAGCAGGAATGCCGTGTTGAGGTTGGGACTTATGACACTTCATTGAGACAGTGTGGAGGGAGCTTTACTCTGCATCTAGCCGTCTTATGCTGACCTGGGGGCCCATGATGCTGACAAAAGTCAAAAATGTTCACTTCCCTAACACTGACCTCCCTCTCATAATTTGAATAAATTACTTAACCAGAATGCTAAACTATTTACTTTGGACTCTCTTTACCATTTAAGCAGAAATCATTCATTTCGGAGGTTACAATAAAGGAATACTGATGACAAGTTTAAAATATATTTAAGGCCATTTTTCCACAAGAAGATTTGAAAAAAAGAGTTACATCTAAGTGTGTTTTAAAGTAAAATCCATTCACACCAGTTTAGAATAAAAGGCGTCCAGACATAAGAAGGTTAAAGAAAGCTGTTTCCCCCAAAGACCAGTAAGATGACCCACTCATGTGGGGTAGTGTAGCATGTTGTACTGATTGAAATAAGTGCATCCAATCATAACTGTGGCTCTGTATGTTCACATGTTGTGAAATAACACAGCTCCACGATCCGTAACTGGCAGAATTTTACCAAATGTTTTCTTCGTCTGTTTTCAAAAAGATTTCAGGAGCACATGTACAAAAGACATAAATATCCAGTTCTGATTCCAAAGGGGTGCTACAGATACACCCTGGGTAACGCCAACATACAGTTAGATAATGGGCAGTAGGGGCAGGCCCCTAAAAGACAACCAGACTGAGTATGGGAGTGACAAGTGTCGCTGTACCAGAGAGGATATTTAAGTCAAGACCCTAAACTTGTAATAGGGACTGTCCGGATTCTATCTGATTCAGTCAATCAGGGCAAGTCCCTCCTGTCAGCAAGCTCTGACTGTTTTTTTTTTTAAATTTCCCCCATTATTTTTAATATTGGAAGAGCAGGTCCACAATTATGCTGTACTGCCCCCTGACCCTTCCCCTCTCACTCCCTGTACTGCCCCCTGACCCTTCCCCTCTCACTCCCTGTACTGGTCCTGACCCTTCCCCTCTCACTCCCTGTACTGCCCCCTGACCCTTCCCCTCTCACTCCCTGTACTGCCCCCTGACCCTTCCCCTCTCACTCCCTGTACTGCCCCCTGACCCTTCCTCTCCCACTCCCTGTACTGCCCCCTGACCCTTCCTCTCTCACTCCCTGTACTGCCCCCTGACCGTTCCTCTCCCACTCCCTGTACTGCCCCCTGACCCTTCCCCTCTCACTCCCTGAACTGCCCCCTGACTCTTCCTCTCTCACTCCCTGTACTGCTCCCTGACCCTTCCCCTCTCACTCCCTGTACTGCCCCCTGACCCTTCCCCTCTCACTTCCTGTACTGCCCCCTGACTCTTCCTCTCTCACTCCCTGTACTGCCCCCTGACCCTTCCCCTCTCACTCCCTGTACTGCCCCCTGACCCTTCCCCTCTCACTCCCTGTACTGCCCCCTGACCCTTCCCCTCTCACTCCCTGTACTGCCCCCTGACCCTTCCTCTCCCACTCCCTGTACTGCCCCCTGACTCTTCCTCTCTCACTCCCTGTACTGCCCCCTGACTCTTCCTCTCTCACTCCCTGTACTGCTCCTGACCCTTCCTCTCCCACTCCCTGTACTGCTCCTGACCCTTCCTCTCTCACTCGCTGTACTGCCCTCTGACCCTTCCCCTCTCACTCCCTGTACTGCCCCCTGACCCTTCCCCTCTCACTCCCTGTACTGCCCCCTGACCCTTCCTCTCTCACTCCCTGTACTGCTCCTGACCCTTCCTCTCCCACTCCCTGTACTGCCCCCTGACCCTTCCTCTCTCACTCCCTGTACTGCCCCCTGACCCTTTCTCTCTTAGTCCCTATGCTTCTGTCCTGCTTCGCTTGCTTCAGAATTTCTGATTCCTTCAGGGGAGTGCCCTATACCCTGTACACCTCTTCCCTCGTCTCCTTTGAAATTCTGGGTGATATACCATCAGGTTTTAAGTCCATTTAAGTTATCAAGTCCATTTGCCACACTGATTTCAAAAACTTTTAGGTTAGACTACAAAAAATAGATAGCCAGCCTGTCTTACTGTTGTTAAAACATGCTTCTAAACATTCTGGTACTTGCTGAATATATTATCTGTTGTCTACGGTATATTTAGTAACTTATGAAATGTACACTGATTCCAGACCTACATCGTATGACTGACCTGTGGGGTTTTGATTCTCCAGGGGCCCATTATTCAAATCATAATCTTACCTGCACTTAATGCTTAACTAAAATCCCAGATGGCTTTTGAGTACTGCAATCCTTGCAGATTTACTGCTATTATCCAGGCACAGTGCTTTAGTGCAGCTCCCTTATAATCTCTTTTCTCTTTCCTCTCTGAAGGCACTGACCCTTACTGGAATTTGGTCCCACAGGGATAGCAGCCCCAGGACTTCAACACACAGCTCAGGCTGACACTTCAGTGCAGTACTGAGGTGGCGCTGAATTGTCGAAGGAACGGTTTTATCAGATGAGATGTTGAAACTGAGGCCGTGTGTCTGCCTGTTCAGATGGAACTAACATGGTTGGGCAAACCAGCAACTAACCTGTATGGAGTGGATGACCCCTTTAAATAGCACAGCTGAAGGGTCCATTGCTGCTTGTTGGCGCCACCAGTTGCTAGGCAAGTTTATCAGGTGGCGAGTCAGGCACTAGGGCAGACCAATATCAGAAAAGGGCCCTCCAACAAACGTCGGACGCTAACTTGACTATTTTAATGAGCGTTTTAAATACTTCCGGCGTGCGCCCTGGATGCCTGCGGAGTAGCCCGATCCAATATGGCGGGCAGCGCACTTCCAGCGCGGGACGGGTGTGCCGCGTTGCACGCCATATTGAATGCTTAGGCGTCCATTTTACGCCTGGGAGCCAACAAGTTTCTAGGCATATCGGTGCAAATTTCTAGCAGCTGATTGGCTCAAATTTTGTATCATTTATTATGTTCATAGTCTTTTATTTATATTTATCTTGGAACAAAAAAGGCAAACAGTAAAAATTGACCAAAATAAACAGTGAAAATTCTGGAAGGACTTCACCACTATTAAAGCTGAAAAGGGAGGTGCTGAATAAAAGTTCTGAATTTAAATATGTTTATTTCAGCAGAACCTTTCAGTAACACTAATTACTGTTGCAGGGATATTTCAAAAAGGAAACATGCTCTTTAGTTTAAATGTTATATATTTCCTGGCCCTTACTATCCCTATAGGAACATACCCACTAAACAGGTGGACTGTAAAGGAGATGAGTTGCTGCCCATGTTACTTTATCACAGAAATGTACTTATTTATGTAAATGTTATGTGAGGCGAACAAATTAACTTATTTATCCTTCAGTAGCGGGGAAACATTATTTACTTATTTACTGCTTATTTTCCAGGAACCAATCAAATGACACTTTCTTCATTGCTTCCAAGCTGGGTCTCTGGAATGGGCACTGCTCCTGGTGACAGTGGAAGCTGACACAATCTTCAATGCCTTAACCAACTAGCTGTATTCTTCACATGTGAATCTACAGTGAGTGCCAACTGGCTATTCAACTGTTAACACCATCACAACTGAGCCCAATTCCACTCTCACCTGGTGTCCAACCACCATCACAACTGAGCCCAATTCCACCCTCACCTGGTGTCCAACCACCATCAAAACTGAGCCCAATTCCACCCTCACCTGGTGTCCAAAAACCATTGAAACTGAGCCCAATTCCACTCTCACCTGGTGTCCAAAAACCATTGAAACTGAGCCCAATTCCACCCTCACCTGGTGTCCAAAAACCATCGAAACTGAGCCCAATTCCACCCTCACCTGGTGTCCAAAAACCATCGAAACTGAGCCCAATTCCACTCTCACCTGGTGTCCAAAAACCATTGAAACTGAGCCCAATTCCACCCTCACCTGGTGTCCAAAAACCATTGAAACTGAGCCCAATTCCACTCTCACCTGGTGTCCAAAAACCATCGAAACTGAGCCCAATTCCACTCTCACCTGGTGTCCAACCACCATCGAAACTGAGCCCAATTCCACCCTCACCTGGTGTCCAAAAACCATTGAAACTGAGCCCAATTCCACCCTCACCTGGTGTCCAAAAACCATTGAAACTGAGCCCAATTCCACCCTCACCTGGTGTCCAAAAACCATCGAAACTGAGCCCAATTCCACCCTCACCTGGTGTCCAACCACCATCGAAACTGAGCCCAATTCCACCCTCAACTGGTGTCCAACCACCATCGAAACTGAGCCCAATTCCACCCTCACCTGGTGTCCAACCACCATCGAAACTGAGCCCAATTCCACTCTCACCTGGTGTCCGAAAACCATCGAAACTGAGCCCAATTCCACCCTCACCTGGTGTCCAAAAACCATCGAAACTGAGCCCAATTCCACCCTCACCTGGTGTCCAAAAACCATTGAAACTGAGCCCAATTCCACCCTCACCTGGTGTCCAACCACCATTGAAACTGAGCCCAATTCCACCCTCACCTGGTGTCCAACCACCATTGAAACTGAGCCCAATTCCACCCTCACCTGGTGTCCAACCACCATCGAAACTGAGCCCAATTCCACCCTCACCTGGTGTCCAAAAACCATCGAAACTGAGCCCAATTCCACCCTCACCTGGTGTCCAACCACCATCGAAACTGAGCCCAATTCCACCCTCACCTGGTGTCCAAAAACCATCGAAACTGAGCCCAATTCCACTCTCACCTGGTGTCCAACCACCATCGAAACTGAGCACAATTCCACCCTCACCTGGTGTCCAACCACCATCGAAACTGAGCCCAATTCCACCCTCACCTGGTGTCCAACCACCATCGAAACTGAGCCCAATTCCACCCTCACCTGGTGTCCAACCACCATCGAAACTGAGCCCAATTCCACCCTCACCTGGTGTCCAACCACCATTGAAACTGAGCCCAATTCCACCCTCACCTGGTGTCCAACCACCATTGAAACTGAGCCCAATTCCACCCTCACCTGGTGTCCAACCACCATTGAAACTGAGCCCAATTCCACCCTCACCTGGTGTCCAACCACCATTGAAACTGAGCCCAATTCCACCCTCACCTGGTGTCCAAAAACCATCGAAACTGAGCCCAATTCCACCCTCACCTGGTGTCCAAAAACCATTGAAACTGAGCCCAATTCCACCCTCACCTGGTGTCCAACCACCATTGAAACTGAGCCCAATTCCACCCTCACCTGGTGTCCAAAAACCATCGAAACTGAGCCCAATTCCACCCTCACCTGGTGTCCAAAAACCATTGAAACTGAGCCCAATTCCACCCTCACCTGGTGTCCAACCACCATCACAACTGAGCCCAATTCCACCCTCACCTGGTGTCCAACCACCATCACAACTGAGCCCAATTCCACCCTCACCGGGTGTCCAACCACCATTGAAACTGAGCCCAATTCCACCCTCACCTGGTGTCCAACCACCATTGAAACTGAGCCCAATTCCACCCTCACCTGGTGTCCAACCACCATTGAAACTGAGCCCAATTCCACCCTCACCTGGTGTCCAAAAACCATCGAAACTGAGCCCAATTCCACTCTCACCTGGTGTCCAACCACCATCGAAACTGAGCCCAATTCCACCCTCACCTGGTGTCCAAAAACCATCGAAACTGAGCCCAATTCCACCCTCACCTGGTGTCCAAAAACCATCGAAACTGAGCCCAATTCCACCCTCACCTGGTGTCCAACCACCATCGAAACTGAGCCCAATTCCACCCTCACCTGGTGTCCAACCACCATTGAAACTGAGCCCAATTCCACCCTCACCTGGTGTCCAACCACCATTGAAACTGAGCCCAATTCCACCCTCACCTGGTGTCCAACCACCATTGAAACTGAGCCCAATTCCACCCTCACCTGGTGTCCAACCACCATTGAAACTGAGCCCAATTCCACCCTCACCTGGTGTCCAAAAACCATCGAAACTGAGCCCAATTCCACCCTCACCTGGTGTCCAAAAACCATTGAAACTGAGCCCAATTCCACCCTCACCTGGTGTCCAACCACCATTGAAACTGAGCCCAATTCCACCCTCACCTGGTGTCCAAAAACCATCGAAACTGAGCCCAATTCCACCCTCACCTGGTGTCCAAAAACCATTGAAACTGAGCCCAATTCCACCCTCACCTGGTGTCCAACCACCATCACAACTGAGCCCAATTCCACCCTCACCTGGTGTCCAACCACCATCACAACTGAGCCCAATTCCACCCTCACCGGGTGTCCAACCACCATTGAAACTGAGCCCAATTCCACCCTCACCTGGTGTCCAACCACCATTGAAACTGAGCCCAATTCCACCCTCACCTGGTGTCCAACCACCATTGAAACTGAGCCCAATTCCACCCTCACCTGGTGTCCAAAAACCATCGAAACTGAGCCCAATTCCACTCTCACCTGGTGTCCAACCACCATCGAAACTGAGCCCAATTCCACCCTCACCTGGTGTCCAAAAACCATCGAAACTGAGCCCAATTCCACCCTCACCTGGTGTCCAAAAACCATTGAAACTGAGCCCAATTCCACTCTCACCTGGTGTCCAACCACCATCACAACTGAGCCCAATTCCACCCTCACCTGGTGTCCAACCACCATCACAACTGAGCCCAATTCCACCCTCACCTGGTGTCCAACCACCATCACAACTGAGCCCAATTCCACTCTCACCTGGTGTCCAACCACCATCGAAACTGAGCCCAATTCCACCCTCACCTGGTGTCCAACCACCATTGAAACTGAGCCCAATTCCACCCTCACCTGGTGTCCAACCACCATTGAAACTGAGCCCAATTCCACCCTCACCTGGTGTCCAACCACCATCGAAACTGAGCCCAATTCCACCCTCACCTGGTGTCCAAAAACCATCGAAACTGAGCCCAATTCCACTCTCACCTGCTGTCGACACAGATACGCTGTTCAGCTGGAGCCATTGGATAGTCATGAGAAGACGGGCAGTTTTAGACCCTCTTTGGGGCCACTTTTTCATTTATCCTACACTGCTGCCTCTGAGTTCACGCTAGCTGTAATATTCTGCTTTACTTTTTCCATTCCCTGAACAATCTGCCACACCTCTACAAGATCATTTCACAGACACCTCTGTTCTAGACTGAAAAGCCCAAGCTTATACACCAGATGTCGTGAAGTCATAAACACATTCTTTACAAGCATGTTTACGACTTTGCTACAGTGTGTCCAGAGAAAATCCTGACCATTCCCAGACGATCACAGAACTGGGCTTGACCAGTGAATGGTGGCATTCAAAGTGGAATTCACTGGCGGAACACGACGGTGTGAGAGATTGTTCAGGGGATGGAAAAAAGTAAAGGCGGAATATTACTTTAAATTAAATTGTGAGACTAGGATAAGGGGTCACAGGTTCAAAGTAGTAAAGCTAAATTTAGATTTGATATCAGGAAGTCCTTCACGCAGTGGGGACAATTTTGAAAGGGGCCTCCTGCCAGGTGTCCAAAGCGCCCGCCTGTTTCAGACGATAGGCCGCTTTTAATACAGAGATCAAGGTCCTGTGAAGGGAATAGGACCCCAATCACCATTTTAGGCCGAAGTTTCAAAATCGCAGGGGTTCAAAATCGCAGGGGTTCAAAATCGCAGGGGTTCAAAATCGCAGGGGTTCAAAATCGCAGGGGTTCAAAATCACAGGAGTTCAAAATCGCAGGGGTTCAAAATCGCGGGGGTTCAAAATCGCAGGGGTTCAAAATCGCAGGGGTTCAAAATCGCAGGGGTTCAAAATCACAGGAGTTCAAAATCGCAGGGGTTCAAAATCGCAGGGGTTCAAAATCGCAGGGGTTCAAAATCGCAGGAGTTCAAAATCGCAGGGGTTCAAAATCGCAGGGGTTCAAAATCGCAGGAGTTCAAAATCGCAGGGGTTCTAAATCACGGGGGTTCAAAATCGCAGGGGTTCAAAATCGCAGGGGTTCAAAATCGCAGGGGTTCTAAATCACGGGGGCTCAAAGCAGCGGGGATCTCAAATTGGCTGCCATAATCAAAAGTCAAAATGGACCCCACCGAGTGTTCAACGTGCAGAATAGACTCCTGAGTAGAGTGGTGGAAACGAAAACCCTTGAATCATTTAAGAAACAATTGACCGCAAGGGACCGTTCCCTCCGCGACACCCTGATCCACTCTTCCATCACCCCCAACACCCGCTCTCCTCCCCACGGCACCTTCCCGTGTGAGTGCAGGAGATGTAATACCTGCCCCTTCACCTCCTCCCTTGCCACCGTCCAGGGCCCCAAACACTCCTTCCAGGTGAAACAGCGATTTACTTGTACTTCTTCCAAATTAGTATAGAATCATAGAAAGGTTACAGCACGGAAGGAGGCCATTCGGCCCATCAAGCCCGTGCCAGCTCTGTGCATGAGCAATCCAGTTAGTCCCACTCCCCCGCCCTATCCCCGTAGCCCTGCACATTTTTTCCTTTCAAGTACTTATCCAGTTCCCTTTTGAAGGCCATGATTGAATCTGCCTCCACCACCCCCTCGGGCAGTGCATTCCAGATCCTAACCACTCGCTGTGTAAAAAAGTTTTTCCTCATGTCACCTTTGGTTCTTTTGCCAATCACCTTAAATCTGTGCCCTCTGGTTCGTGACCCTTCCGCCAATGGGAACAGTCTCTCTCTCTCTACTCTGTCCGGACCCTTCATGATTTTGAATACCTCGATCAAATCTCCTCTCAACCTTCTCTGTTCCAAGGAGAACAACCCCAGCTTCTCCAGTCTATCCATGTAACTAAAGTCCCTCATCCCTGGAATCATTCTGGTAAATCTCCTCTGCACCCTCTCTAAGGCCTTCACATCTTTCCTAAAGTGCGGTGCCCAGAACTGGACACAATACTCCAGTTGTGGCCGAACCAATGTTTTATAAAGGTTCATCATGACTTCCTTACTTTTGTACTCTATGCCTC
This sequence comes from Heptranchias perlo, assembly GCF_035084215.1. Lineage (NCBI taxonomy): Eukaryota > Metazoa > Chordata > Chondrichthyes > Hexanchiformes > Hexanchidae > Heptranchias > Heptranchias perlo. Next base: position 50,457,322 of record NC_090343.1, on the reverse strand, counting down.
TATTTATAAAGCCCAGGATCCCGTATGCTTTTTGAACCTCTTTCTCAACCTGCCCTGCCACCTTCAACGATTTGTGTACATATACCCCCAGATCTTTCTGTTCCTGTACCCCTTTTAGAATTGTGCCCTCTAGTTTATATTGCCTGGATGATGATTTGGTCTTGATTGGGTGATGATTGGATAATGATTGGAATCATAGAATCGTAGAAAATTTACGGCACAGAAGGAGGCCATTCAGCCCATCGTGTCCGCGTCATCTGAGAAACGAGCCACCCAGCCTAATCCCACTTTCCCGCATTTGGTCCGTAGCCCTGCAGGTCACGGCTCTTTAGGTGCACATCCAGGTATTTTTTAAATGAGTTGAGGGTTTCTGCCTCTCCCACCCTCTCAGGCAGTGAGTTCCAGACCCCCACCACCCTCTGGGTGAAAACATTTCCTCAGCTCTCCTCTAATCCTTCTACCAATCACTTTAAATCTATGCCCCCTGGTTATTGATCCCTCCGCTAAGTGAAATAGGTCCTTCCTATCCACTCTATCTAGGCCCCTCATAATTTTGTACACCTCAATCAAATCTCCCCTCAGCCTCCTCTGTTCCAAGGAAAACAACCCCAGCCTATCCAATCTTTCCTCATAGCTAAAATTCTCCAGTCCTGGCAACATCCTCGTAAATCTCCTCTGCACCCTCTCTAGTGCAATTACATCCTTCCTGTAATGTGGTGACCAGAACTGTGTGCAGTACTCAAGCTGTGACCTAACCAGTGTTTTATACAGTTCGAGCATAACCTCCCTGCTCTAATATTCTATGCCTTGGCTAATAAAGGAAAGTATTCCATATTCCTTCTTAACCACCTTATCTACCTGTCCTGCTACCTTCAGGGATCTGTGGACATGCACTCCTAGGTCCCTCACTCCCTCTACACCTCTCGGTATCCTGTAAACTGTATTCGCTGCACACAATGTGGTCTCCTCTACATTGGGGAGACCAAATGCAGACTGGGTGATCGCCTTGCTGAACACTTCTGCTCTGTCCACAAGTGTGACCCTGACCTGCCGGTCACTTGCCATTTTAATTCTCCGTCCCACTCCCACTCCCACTCTGACCTCGGCCTCTTACACTGTTCCAATGAAGCTCAATGTAAGCTCGAGGAACAGCTCCTCACCTATCGTTTAAACACTTTACAACCTTCCATACTCAACACTGATTTCAATAACTTCAGATCATAACCACTGCTCCCATTTTTTTGGTCACCAGGTGCTGGTCATGGTTCTGCTGTTGCCATTTACAGCTCCTCCTGATCAATCTTTTGTTTCTTAACCTGTCCCATTACCACCTTCCTTTCCTTGCACCATCATCCCTTTTGTCATTTAATCACTTATGCCCTCTACACTATCACACACCTTCCCTTTTGTTCTTTGCTCCTCACCCCTCCCTCCTCTCTCTCCCCCTTTTCCTGGCTCTGTATTTGCTTAAAAACCTTAACTCTTTTAACATCATTCAGTTGTGATGAAAGGTCTTTGACCTGAAACATTAACTCTGTTTCTTTCTCCACAGACGCTGCCTCACTTATTGAGCTTCTCCAGCATTTTCCGCTTTTATTTCAGCTTTCCAGTATCTGCAGCATTTTGCTTTTAAGAAACAATTGGGTGCTACAATGGAGGGATTTTAGGGTCTTTTTTCCTCATCTGTAGTTATTTTAAGATATTGTGATGAAGGAGACCCTCTCTCCTACGGTCTGGGCAGCTAATTTTCTCAATACAGTTTAGGGCTCCAATTTCTCGGGAGAATCACAATTTTATGGAATCCAAGCCCATATCCTGAATCTCCTGGAACACCAATCACACCGAAAGTGATCTCAGTATGGACTCTCCTGGGGACAACTTAAAGCTAGAAACAATTGGAGATGAGAGTGAACAAACGCTTAACAGGTTGACCCACCTTCCTCTGTCTGCTATTTTAACACAGGAGTTAGGTTTGAAACTGTAACCAGCTCTGGTGAAATAGAGGCTGGTGAACATTTGCGCACCAATATTGCCAACCGTTCTTCCCAGCCTCTTGTTTTGGTATCGATGGGGTATATTTGTTTCCTGGCATGGTCCCATGTGGCTGTTTAATGTCCTGTAATAAAGTCCCCTAAGCATGTTTTTTAACACAGGCACTAAACCATAATCATATGTGACCTGTACTAGTCGAGGATTATATCCATATATATCTATATACTTTTATGGATATTGCATGTTGGTTATAAAGTATACTTTAAAATTATAATGGTATGTGCCAGCTGTGATTTACTGGCAATCAACAGTGGATTGTGATTCCATTAACTTGCAGTGATTATGTAACAATTGAGTGTACACATAGCGTTGCCAACTCTGGTTGGACATATTCCAGGAGATTTCATCACATGACCTCCTGCCTCCAATCGCCCGCCTCCACTCTCACGTCCGTCCTCACTGTGCCCCTCCTTCCCACGCTGATTGGGAAGCGAACAAACGCTTCGTTATCCGATTGGACGATTCTTGACTGTCAATCAAACAGCCTTTCTTCCCAGCTCCAATATTTTTATAACTAATAAACAGAACTGTTCAAAGAAAATGAAAAAAATGCACTATATTTTTAATACTCCTATGATTTTTCTCCCAGATTTTGCTCACAGTTGTATCCGAGAGATTAATCTTTAATTCCTGGAGACTCCAGGATAGTCCTGGAGGGTTGGCAACCCTATCACCGTACAGCTCACCAGAGCCTAGGTGTATATAGCGTATGACACCAAGAGCTAGACCTTCTGACTCCTGTTCTGCCATGAACACCATCAGAAAATTATGGGTCCATAATCTTTCGATGCGCAGCTGTGGTGTGCGCAGTACCCTGCCAGGAGGCCTCGAGAGATTGCAGCAAAAGAAATGGGCCATTGCCACAAAATTAATACAGGGCACCAATGTCACCTTGGGTTCAGTGGCTGGTGTTTAGCCACCTGTACTCCTGGCAATCGCTGCCTCATAACCACTGCAGGTGTCTGTTAACATAGCTTTACTCCTTTCTCCTCTCCTCCCCACCATTGGGAGCCCTACGCTCTGGGAGTGACAGCCCCTCCCACTCAATAACAGTCCCTCCCCCTTAGCAACAATCCCTCCCAATCAGTAACAGCCCCTCCCACTCAGTCACAGTCCCTCCCACTCAGCAACATCCCCTCCGACTCATTACCAGCCTATCCCACTTAGTGGTAGCCCGTCATTCAGTAAAAAACCATCCCAATCAGTAACAGCCCCTCCCACTCTGTGAAAGCCCCGCCCACTCAGTGACAGCCCCGCCCACTCAGTGATGCTCCCCCCCCTTCAACTCAGTACCACCCTTTCCCACTCAATAACAGCCCCTCCAACTCAATAACAGCACCTCCCACAGACCCCTCTCAGTAAAAGCCCCTGACTCATTAAGAGCCATTCACAGTAACAGCTCCCCCACTCAGTAACAGCCCCTCACACCCAGTAACAGCCCCTCCATTTCTGTAACAACTCCTCCCTCAGTAACAGGGCCTCCCACACAATCACAGCCCCCCAACTCAATGGCAGCCCCTCCCATCTAACAGCTCCTCCTTCAGTAACAGCCACTCCCACTTAGTAACAGCCCCTCCCACTCATTAACAGCCCCCCCACTCATTAATAGCCCCTCCCACTCTGTGACAGCCCCTGTCATTCATTATCATCCCCTCCCCCTCAGCAACAGCCCGTCCCTCACTGAGTGACCAGTGTAAATGGGTAAAGTGAACATCAGTCCTCAGTGAAATGCGAAGGGAAGATGCTGGGTTTCCCCATCGAAGGTGGTGTAGGTGAGGCACCAAACTGAATCAGCCTTGAGGTTACATGGTGCTGTCCTAGAGCACACTCAATCATTCCCATTCACTCCACTCCCCAGAAAAAGTATGACATATTGTGGGAAATGACGGTTGCAGTTATCGGGAGGACACAGGATTAGTCAATCAGCACCACCCTCCTCCAGTTCAACTGTGATAAACACAAAGCGACTTTGCCAAGAAATGTGCTCGGGATTAGACTGGGATGAAAACTTCTCTGTAATGGGAGGGAATGGGAAGTGATTCGATGCATCGGAATTTGATGCTTAGATCTTCTAAGCTTTTATCTGTCCCAAAAAAAGTAGTATTTGCTATCTCTGTTTAGAACCTCATAAAGCTCGAATAGTGCGATATTCCAGCATCTTTAACAGGAAGCACAAGCGTTTTTTTCCTAAGAAGCGTTTATAGTGGCAAAGATTGCTTTTGCTTTTCCCAGGACATTGGAAATTTATCCGAAACCAGGAAGGACTGACTCTGGCATTCCCGTTCCATGCACAGTGGGTGGCTCACATACTGACCGTCCAACTCTGGCCTTCCCATTACGGTGGTTCTTACACTGACCGTCCAACTCTGGCCTTCCCATTACGGTGGTTCTTACACTGACCGTCCAACTCTGGCCTTCCCATTATGGTGGTTCTTACACTGACCGTCCAACTCTGGCCTTCCCATTATGGTGGTTCTTACACTGACCGTCCAACTCTGGCCTTCCCATTATGGTGGTTCTTACACTGACCGTCCAGCTCTGGCCTTCCCATTACGGTGGTTCTTACACTGACCGTCCAGCTCTGGCCTCCCCATTACGGTGGTTCTTACACTGACCGTCCAGCTCTGGCCTTCCCATTACGGTGGTTCTTACACTGACCGTCCAGCTCTGGCCTTCCCATTACGGTGGTTCTTACACTGACCGTCCAACTGTGGCCTTCCCATTACAGTGGGTATAACACTGACAATCGGACTCTGGCCTTTCCATTACGGTGGGTCTTACACTGACCGTCAGAATCTGGCCTTTCCATTACGGTGGGTCTTACACTGACCATTGGACTCTGGCCTTTCCATTACGGTGGGTCTTACACTGACCGTCAGAATCTGGCCTTCTCATTACGGTGGGTCTTACACTGACCGTCAGGCTCTGGCCTTCCCATTACGGTGGTTCTTACACTGACCGTCCAGCTCTGGCCTTCCCATTACGGTGGTTCTTACACTGACCGTCCAGCTCTGGCCTTCCCATTACGGTGGTTCTTACACTGACCGTCCAACTGTGGCCTTCCCATTACAGTGGGTATAACACTGACAATCGGACTCTGGCCTTTCCATTACGGTGGGTCTTACACTGACCGTCAGAATCTGGCCTTTCCATTACGGTGGGTCTTACACTGACCATTGGACTCTGGCCTTTCCATTACGGTGGGTCTTACACTGACCGTCAGAATCTGGCCTTCTCATTACGGTGGGTCTTACACTGACCGTCAGGCTCTGGCCTTCCCATTACGGTGGGTTTTACACTGACCGTCAGACTCTGGCCTTTCCATTGTGGTGAGTTTTACACTGACCGTCAGACTCTGGCCTTTCCATTGTGGTGGGTTTTACACTGACCGTCAGACTCTGGCCTTTCCATTGTGGTGAGTTTTACACTGACCGTCAGACTCTGGCCTTTCCATTGTGGTGAGTTTTACACTGACCGTCAGACTCTGGCCTTTCCATTGTGGTGAGTTTTACACTGACCGTCAGATTCTGACCTTTCCATTGTGGTGAGTCTTACACTGACCGTCGGTCTCTGGCCTTTCCATTGCGGTGGGTTTTACACTGACCGTCAGACTCTGGCCTTTCCATTGCGGTGAGTTTTACACTGACCGTCAGACTCTGGCCTTTCCATTGCGGTGGGTTTTACACTGACCGTCAGACTCTGGCCTTTCCATTGTGGTGGGTTTTACACTGACCGTCAGACTCTGGCCTTTCCATTGTGGTGAGTTTTACACTGACCGTCAGACTCTGGCCTTTCCATTGCGGTGGGTTTTACACTGACCGTCAGACTCTGGCCTTTCCATTGTGGTGGGTTTTACACTGACCGTCAGACTCTGGCCTTTCCATTGTGGTGAGTTTTACACTGACCGTCAGACTCTGGCCTTTCCATTGTGGTGAGTTTTACACTGACCGTCAGACTCTGGCCTTTCCATTGCGGTGGGTTTTACACTGACCGTCAGACTCTGGCCTTTCCATTGCGGTGGGTCTAACACTGATCCTCGGGCCCTGTTTCCAGCCTTCTCCTTCCCTGCCATCTGTGTTGCACAATCATTAAACATTCACATCTGTTTGGCTTTCCATTCCCACATCCAGCACAAACAGATGCCGTGCAGGAAGACTAAACATTTTGTGTTGGAAAAACAAAAATACTTTAAAAAGCTCTTCAGAATAATGAGAAAGGTTAAATGTTGTACATGCAGAGTGAGTTCAGAGACCAATCTGAGCGGACTGCATTGGATGGAGTGAGCACACCCTGCCCTCCCCTGCCCTCCTCCTCCTCCAGGGAACATCATGTACTTGGAAGGTCCACATTCCAATGGATTCCTGACGTTTCAGATCCTTTTTGTTGGAGACTCCGTCAGCATTGCTGGCCGGGTCAATATGACCAGCAAAGGGTCAGGGGTCTTATTAAATTAGACATGAAATATGAGGGAAAATCTCCTCCTTGGCACTTTATAGCCATGTAGTGCGGCCAAAGAAAACCTCTTCACTCTCTGTGTACTTTCACTGAGCCCTTATGTTGACATCGGAAACATTAAGTGAGTCAAAAGTAGTAACAGCTTTCGATCCAGATGGTAAAAGCAGCCTCGCCTTGTGCCCTTGAACTGAAATTTCAAGTGCGAGTGGGAAAAGGGCAGTCACGATACAAAGCCTGATCCCTGGGGATCTGTCCGGACTCTGGCTGGAGTCAGTGTGCACACTTTCTTCATACGCAGTCTCTCCTGGTGTCCAGCAGTCTCTTCTCGTGTCCAGTGGTCTCTCCTCATGTCCAGTGGTCTCTCCTCATGTCCAGTGGTCTCTCCTCATGTCCGGCGGTCTCTCCTCATGTCCGGCGGTCTCTCCTCCTGTTCAGTGGTCTCCTCATGTCTGGTAGTTTCCTCGTGTCCAGCGGTCTCTCCTTGTGTCCAGCGTTCTCCTTGTGTCCAGTGGTCTCTCCTCGTGTCCAGTGGTCTCTCCTCGTGTCCAGTGGTCTCTCCTCGTGTCCAGTGGTCTCGTGTCCAGCGGTCTCTCCTTGTGTCCAGTGGTCTCTCCTCGTGTCCAGTGGTCTCCTCGTGTCCAGCGGTTTCTCTTCATGACCAGCGGTCTCTCCTCATGTCCAGCGATCTCTCCTCATGTCCAGCGGTCTCCTCATGTCTGGTGGTTTCCTTGTGCCTAGTGGTCTCTCCTCATGTCTAGTGGTCTCTCCTCGTGTCCAGCGGTCTCTCTTTGTGACCAGCGGTCTCTCCTCATGTCCAGTGGTCTCTCCTCATGACCGGTGGTCTCTTCTTGTGCCTAGTGGTCTCTACTGGTGTCCAGTGGTCTCTCCTCATGTCCAGCGGTCTCCTCGTGTCCAGCGGTCTCTCCTCGTGACCAGTGGTCTCTCCTCATGTCCAGCGGTCTCCTCGTGTCCAGTGGTCTCTCCTCATGTCCAGCAGTCTCCTCATGTCTAGTGGTCTCTCCTCATGTCCAGCGGTCTCCTCATGTCTAGTGGTCTCTCCTTGTGTCCAGCGGTCTCTCCTCATGTCCAGCGGTCTCCTCGTGTCCAGCGGTCTCTCCTCGTGACCAGTGGTCTCTCCTCGTGACCAGTGGTCTCTCCTCGTGACCAGTGGTCTCTCCTCATGTCCGGCGGTGTCCTCATGTCCGGTGGTTTCCTCGTGCCTAGTGGTCTCTCCTTGTGTCCAGTGGTCTCTCCTCGTGTCCAGAAGTCTCTCCCCATGTCCAGTGGATATAGACAGGCTGGTAGCATGGACAGACACGTGGCAGATGAAATTTAACGCAGAAAAATGTGAAGTGATACATTTCAGTAGGAAGGATCAGGAGAGGCAATATAAACTGGAGGGCACAACTCTAAAACGGGTACAGGAACAGAGAGATCTGGGGGTATGTGTGTACAAATCGTCGAAGGTGGTAGGGCAGGTTTTGAAAGTGGTTAAAAAAGCATACGGGATCCTGGGCTTTATAAATAGAGGCATAGAGTACAAAAGTATGGAAGTTGTGATGAACCTTTATAAAACACTGGTTCGGCCACAGCTGGAATATTGTGTCCAGTTTTAGGCGCCGCACTTTAGGAAAGATGTGACGGCCTTAGAGAGGGTGCAGAAGAGATTTACTAGAATGATTCCAGGGATGAGGGACTTTAGTTACGTGGATAGACTGGAGAAGCTGGGGTTGTTCCCCTTGGAACAGAGACGGTTGAGAGGAGATTTGATAGAGGTGTTCAAAATCATGAAGGGTCCAGACAGAGTAGATAGAGAGAAACTGTTCCCATTGGTGGAAGGGTCAAGGACCAGAGGACACAGATTTAAGGTGATTGGCAAAAGAACCAAAAGTGTCATGAGGAAAATGTTTTTTATGTAGCGAGTGGTTAGGATCTGGAATGCACTGCCCGAGGGGGTGGTGGAGGCAGATTCAATCATGGCCTTCAAAAGGGAACTGGATAAGTACTTGAAAGGAAAAAAATTGTAGGGCTACAGGGATAGGGCGGGGGAGTGGGACTAGCTGGATTGCTCTTGCATAGAGCCGGCACGGACTCGATGGGCCGAATGGCTTCCTTCCGTACTGTAAACTTTCTATGATTCTATGGTCACCTCATGTTCAGTGGTCTCTCCTTATGTCCAGAGGTCTCTCGTGTCCAGTGGTCTCTCCTGGTGTCCAGCAGTCTCTCCTTGTGTCCAGTGGTGTCTCCTCACGTCCAGTGTCTTTCCTCATATCCAGTGGTCTCCTTGTGTCTAGTGGTCTCTCCTCAATGTCCAGCAGTCTCTCCACATGACCAGTGGTCTCTCCGCATGTCCAGCGGTCTCTCTTGATGTCCAGCGGTCTCTCCTCGTGTCCAGCGGTCTCTCCTGATGTCCAGTGGTCTCTCCTGATGTCCAGTGTTCTCTCCTCATGTCCAGCGGTCTCTCTTGGTGTCCAGCGGTCTCTCCTGGTGTCCAGCGGTCTCTCCTGGTGCCCAGCGGTCTCTCCTGATGTCCAGCGGTCTCTCCTCATGTCTAGTGTTCTCTCCTCATGTTCAGTGGTCTCTCCTCGTGTCCAGCAGTCTCTCCTGATGTCCAGCGGTCTCTCCTCGTGTCCAGTGTTCTCTCCTGATGTCCAGCGGTCTCTCCTCGTGTCCAGCGGTCTCTCCTCGTGTCCAGCGGTCTCTCCTGGTTTCCAGCAGTCTCTCCTTGTGTCCAGTGGTCTGTCCTGATGTCCAGCGGTCTCTCTTCATGTCCAGCGGTCTCTCCTCATGGCCAGTGTTCTCTCCTCATGTCCAGTGGTCTCTCCTCGTGTCCAGTGGTCTCTCCTGATGTCCAGCAGTCTCTCCTGATGTCCAGCGGTCTCTCCTCATGTCCAGCAGTCTCTCTTCATGTCCAGCGGTCTCTCCTCATGTCCAGCGGTCTCTCCTGGTGTCCAGCGGTCTCTCCTCATGTCCAGCAGTCTCTCCTCGTGTCCAGCGGTCTCTCCTCATCTCCCGTTGTAACATGGTTGGGAGAGGATGTCCTGAAGCAGCTCTGATTTGTGCACAGAGGATCTTTTTGAATTTCTTAAACTTCGTAGGAACATAGGAACAGGAGGAGGCCTTTCATCCCCTCAAGCCTGTCCCACCATTCAATGAGATCATGGCTGATCTGTATCTTAACTCCATTTACCCACCTTGGTTCGGTAATCCTTGCTACCCTTACCTAAAAAAATACATTGATCTCAGTCTTGAAAGTTTTAACTGACCCAGCATCCAGAGCCTTTTGGGGGAGAGAGTTCCAGATTTCCACTACCCTTTGTGTGAAAAAATGCTTCCTGATTTCTTTCCTAAATGCCCTTTCCCTAATTTTAAGATTGTGCCTCCTTGTTCTTGAGGAAATAGTTTCTCCGTATTTACCCTATCAAATCCCTTTATCATTTTAAACACATCGATTAGTTCACTGCTCAACCTTCTATACCCAAAGGAATACAAGCCTAGTCTGTGCAACCTGTCCTCATAATTTAACCCTTTTAGCCCCGGTATCATTCTGGTGAATCTGGGCTGCACCCCCTCCAAGGCCAATATATCCTTCCTGAGGGGCAGTGCCCAGAACTGAACCCAGTCTCCAGATGGGGTCTAACCAGAGCTCTGTACAACTGTAATATAACTTCCACCCCTTTGTATTCCAGCCCCCTTGAGATAAAGGCCAACATTCCTTAGCCTTATTAATTATTTTTGTACCTGTCCATTAGCTTTTAGTGATTTCTATACTTGGACCCCTAAATCCCTCTGCTCCTCCACAGATCCTAGCTTCTTGCCATTTAGAAAATACTCTGATCTATCTCTTAGGTCCAAAGTGGATCACACTTCCCCACATTGAACTCCATCTGCCAGTTTTGCCCACTTACTTAATGGCCTCAGTTGTAACTTTCCCCTGCCTGCCGGAACCCAGCTGGGAGGCGGGGGTGGGGGAGGAGGAGGAGCAGATAAAATGAGGCAGGGGATTTCCCTCCTCCTTCCCCACCTCGATCTGACTGATTGTAATTTTAAATTGCAGGCAGAAAGGGCACCCAACCAATCTGGTGGGGCCCATCTTAAATATACAGATGATATCATTGGGCACCCTACCTGCTATTTTAACTGCAAGTCTGAGCGGGGGAGCATTGCAGTCCAACTCCCAACCCTCCCACACCCTCCCGTGCTCCCCACACCCCCCCACTCCCACCCTCCCTCACCCCTCCCCTGTACCCCCCACCTCCTCATCCCTCCCGCTCCCACCCTCCCTTATCCCTCCCCTGTACCCCCAACAGCCCCACGCCCCACACCTCATACACCTCCCCCACCCCCACCCTCCCTCACTCCTCCCCCTGTACCCCCAACACCCCTACATCCCCTTCCTCCCACAACCCCTTGCCCCTCCTCCATCCTGCCCCTACACCCTCACATCCCCTCCGCGTCCCCCCATCCTCCCTATTCCTCCCCTTCTTCCTCCGCCCTCCCCACCCCCCCATGACCCCCACACCCCCATCGCCCCACCCCTCCTCGCCCCCCGAGATACCCCACCTCTCCATTGCCAGTCTGTGATTCCTGCCAGGTTCGGGTGGGAGTCGGGGTGTAAATATTAAAATGAGGCCTGGGATTTAAAATCCCCCCAGGCCTCACCAGGTGAGTTTGTCACTCGGCCCGAACCCCTCGCACAGACTGATCCCACCCCGATTTCAAATTGGGGCCTATCCCTTTGGAACTTCCTGCTGCCTTCAACACAACTTACTGCTTCTCCTAACTTAGTGTCATCTGCCAACTTCGATATATAACTCTCTAATCCTTCATCCAAGTTATTGATATATATGCCATTAGATATATATGTATATGATCTCATTTCTCCCCCTCCAAAAAGAGAAAATCTTGAGTGGAATCCTGAGGGAGGAGGCTAAATCGTTTGGTTTGGGGAGGAGCGACTTGCTAAACCTGGTGACCATAGAATCCGAGGCAAGGTATGTTTGTATCTAGTTCTCTGAGGTGTGGCAGGGCCTCAGTGAGGCTCATCCCTGCTCCAAGGCTACAGCAAGCGAGGGGCAGGAGAAAACTGCCTCAATCCATAACGGAGTGTTGGAAGAGCCTCGGATGTAATTCACACAGCTCATTATGTCATGGGTTCTGAACTCAAATGAAATGGGGTAGAAAATGGGGTAGAAAATCTTCAAATCTTTATTCCAATATTTCATCTTGGTAAAAAAGAATTTGGGTCCCAGATGACTTTAATGTTCTGGAACATTGTAGGCTGGGCCTGTGAGTTGCCATGGCAGCAGGTGTTGTGAGTGACTCAGGACCCAGCTGTTGATGATGTTAAATAGTGTGCCCAGTTGTCTAGGATTGGGCTGATGGTTTGTACACACACCGGGGCAGTGCAGTGGATAGCAGGGACCGTGATTAATGGTTCACTGACAGACTGTTAGAAACTGATTCATTTGGCAACTCAAATCATTCTCTTGTCATTTTCACTGGCAAAGCAGCGTGATCTGGTTCTGCTAAATCAAGCAGGCCCAGGCCATTCCCAGACCACAGGGCACTCTGTCTGGTTTCCATATCCTGGTATGGTATTTGCAGGAGGTTCTGATTAAGTTCAGTCTGCGCTAATGGCTAAAAGTATAATCAGTATCTGATCAATATTACCTTTCCTAGCTGCTATTGGGCACAAACACAGACCCAAACAAACCTACATACCCGTGAACATGTCACACGTATGTGAATGCACACACATACATACACAGAAACATACATACACAGAAACATACATACACAGACGCATACATACTCAGAGATATACTTACGCAGACACATAAATATACACAGACACATATACATACACAGACACATATACATACACAGACACATACATACACAGACACATACATACGCATAGGCACATACATACACAGAAACATACATACACAGACACATACATACACAGACACATATACATACACAGACACATATACATACACAGACACATACATACGCATAGGCACATACATACACAGAAACATACATACACAGACACATATACATACACAGACACATACATACGCATAGGCACATACATACACAGACACATGCATACACAGACATGTATACATGTAGACCCGGAAACACAATCTTGCACACACAAATTAACATGTAAACGTCTATACACATGCATACGTAGAAACATGAGGTGGTAAACTGCGAAATAGACTGCTTTTGAATCCTTCCTGAGGTTCCATGGCCGGGAATTTCCGAAGTTATGACGATGGAGCAGGAGAGGACCTGAGGGATTCCTGGTGCATTTTTCAGGACCAGCCTCTTTACGACACAGAAGATGTGTCTCTGACTCACCAACATCTAGTTTGCATTGTGATGTAGACAGTCTAATACACACTACGACCCTTTAAAATCCAGTGACAGATTATTACAATATATTTAAGCACAGAGACAAGGATCTAGATTAACTCCAATACAGATATAAGAGTAGAGTTTCTGATACTGGTGCAGCTTAATCCTGAATAGTTAGAAATGGTGCAAAGTTCACCGGAAGTGTGCTGTTTGCTTCTAATTTTCCAGCTCAGCTCATTATTATAATTATGCAGACCTCTAGCTGAGGATTTGGACGTGGGAAGGGAGCACATGACTGGCAGGAATTGACAAATGTAGGTCAAATTTAAATCAATGTGGACTATTAAAGGGAGGTGTTAGATAGGTGGACAACAGTGCCTGCAGCCTTAGCAAAGGATCAAAAGGTATTTCAACCCAACACTGCCTTTGCTAAGACTGAATGGAGAGGGCGAAGGAGTGAGACAAACGGAATGAACAGGACATCCAAGGTACAGACATGGGGCTACCAGCCAGTGATGAAACAAACCAACATGTGACCCCCCTGTTTGTTCGCTGTGAGGTGGGGGTGCTAGTGGGGGTGAGGTGGGGGTGATAGTTGAGGTGAGGTGGGGGTGATATTTGGGGTGAGGTGGGGGTGATATTTGGGTGTGGTGGGGGTGATATTTGGGGTGAGGTGGGGGTGATAGTTGGGGTGAGGTGGGGGTGATAGTTGGGGTGAGGTGGGGGTGATAGTTGGGGTGAGGTGGGGTTGATAGTTGGGGTGAGGTGGGGGTGATAGTTGGGGTGAGGTGGGGGTGATAGTTGGGGTGAGGTGGGGGTGATAGTGGGGGTGAGGTGGGGGTGATATTTGGGTGTGGTGGGGGTGATATTTGGGGTGAGGTGGGGGTGATAGTGGGGGTGAGGTGGGGGTGATATTTGGGTGTGGTGGGGGTGATATTTGGGGTGAGATGGGGGTGATAGTTGGGGTGAGGTGGGGGTGATAGTGGGGGTGAGGTGGGGGTGATAGTGGGGGTGAGGTGGGGGTGATATTTGGGGTGAGATGGGGGTGATAGTTGGGGTGAGGTGGGGTTGATAGTTGGGGTGAGGTGGGGGTGATAGTGGGGGTGAGGTGGGGGTGATAGTTGGGGTGAGGTGGGGTTGATAGTTGGGGTGAGGTGGGGGTGATAGTTGGGGTGAGGTGGGGGTGATAGTTGGGGTGAGGTGGGGGTGATAGTGGGGGTGAGATGGGGGTGATAGTTGGGGTGAGGTGGGGGTGATATTTGGGTGAGATGGGGTTGATAGTTGGGGTGAGGTGGGGGTGATAGTGGGGGTGAGGTGGGGGTGATAGTTGGGGTGAGGTGGGGGTGATAGTTGGGGTGAGATGGGGGTGATATTTGGGTGAGATGGGGTGATATTTGGGCGTGGTGGGGGTGATAGTGGGGGTGAGATGGGGGTGATATTTGGGGTGAGGTGGGGGTGATAATGGGGGTGAGATGGGGGTTATAGTTGGGTGTGGTGGGGGTGATAATGCGGGTGAGATGGAGGTGATAGTTGGGGTGAGGTGGGGGTGATAATGGGGGTGAGATGGGGGTGATATTTGGGTGAGGTGGGGGTGCCCCATCTTCCACCATCTGGAAGGAGGTGGAGGCAGGTTTGATGCTGCCATTGACTGGTGTTGGAAGAGATGGTGACTGTGAATATGACTGTCCAAGAATGAGCAGGCATCGTGAAATGGGGCAGTAATGTTGTGTTGACAGGATGGGGCTGGTTTTTGCTCTCTAGCGCCCAGTGTTTGGGTTGGATACAGGGAGATACCGAGAGCACAGGCAACTTTATATCCACCTCTCCATGATCTTGGATTGGGCCGGGAAATAGGAGTCTCGGCGTCCTGCTAGGAACCGGGGGGGGGGGGGCTCATTAATGTATGCATCTTATGACATACCTCGAACCCTGCTGTAGCTCTGAGCCACCAACGCATGTTGCCCACACTACGCACGCTCTATCTACTGGGACTGAATGTAAAGTGGCCAACCCAGCGATTCTCAAAGGGACCTCCAGAGTCCATTCTTAAACTACCTCTGAGAGTGTCTGTAAGAATTTTCTGGGCCATCTGTTAGTGACAGGAATATGACGACCTTCTCTCTCACTCAGTTCATCCACAGCTCCTTCTTTCCTTTTGCTTACCCCGATGGGCCTTTTAATGTCCCTGATCCCAAAGCCCCGATCTGTTTGGTCATCGTACAGGAGGCTGGCAGTCCTGTGCCCCACTGCACCTGTTCCAATAGTATGGATCCCGGGAGAGCTCGACCCTCTGGCTCCACTCCACGATTACTCATCACCATTTCAAGATTCATATGGCAATCATCAAGCTTGGAACCAGCAATGAAACAGGGACCAGGAATTTCACTCAAAACACAGAGCCAAGACTAAGCAGCCATTGTCCTGAGTGCTTGTGTAAAATGCTGGGGAGAGGCAAACTGATAATGGCTCTGATCCACTGTGACCCCTGTGAAGCGGCAAGTTGCTCCATCTGGTCCTTCATATCTGTCTCAGGGGTAATGCTGCCTGGCTGGGGAGAGATCTGGTCCCCAGAACAGTGCGTTCCAAAAGAGGGGAAACCTTAAAATATGTTTTTTTACTTTAGCTTGGTTTGAAATTAAAACTTAGTTAATACACACCATTTTTGTACACAAAGGTTACAGTGCCATAACTACCACCCTCATTACATCTCTCTCCACAGCTTGGCACTTCCCAGCTGAGAAACATGTTGACAGTCACCTTCCTCCATGGCCTCTCGCAATTATTGTACTGTTAACCAGCATTGCTTCATCAAGGATGACTCACTCTCTTCCTACAGGGCAAAGCTCAGCATTGCCCCAGTAATCACAGCCCAGAGCAGAACTCAATATGGAAAGACTCAAGTACACAATCCCCAACACACTACCTTGTTGGTCTGGGTATCATAGAATGATACAGCACAGAAGGAGGCTATTTGACCCATCCTGCCTGTCCCAGCTCTTTGAACGAGCTATCCAATCAGTCCCACTCCCCTGATCTTTCCCCATAGTCCTGCAAATTTTTCTTTTAAAGGTTTATATCCAATTCCCTTTTGAAAGTTACCATTGAATCTGCTTCCACTGCACTTTCAGGCAGTGCATTCCAAATCATTACAACTCGCTGCTTTAAAAAAATTCTCTTCATCTCCCCTCTGGTTCTTTTGCCAATTATCTTAAAGATACAATCTATGTTTGTGTGATTGTCACTCTCCTTTGTTAAAGTTCCTCATACATTAATAACTGGAACCGGAGAAAGAAGGAGTGTCTCTTAATTCCTAAATTCCCGATCTAAATTACAATAGAAGCCTCGCAACATTTTTTGATTGTGCTTCAGAAATGTTACTGCGACCCTCAGAGGGTTCCAACAGTTGGAATGTGACACCCAACACTCCGACTTCACACTGGAATGTGCAGAGTGTGCATGGTATGTGTTCCCTCCACAGTGAAAGAGAGCCGAAGAAATGATAACACAATCCAAACCCAGCCATGTACTAACCTCCAGCCAAGTGATCTGCCTGAGAGTTGGCCGGGACTCTCAATTGTTTGTGTCATGCCTGAAGGATTATCCTCATCGCACTAAGGCCAGTGCATGTACACAGAAGGAACTGGCCTTCCCCTTGACGTCAATTCTAAAGCATTACTCTTGATGCTGTTTTTAGCACTGACACCATCATGCTCGGCACATCAATAGCTTGACATGTTCATTTTATGTTGTTCAACCCAACATAAGGTGACCAGCTGCAGATAAATCGTCCCCTGAATTGAAGATATGATGGGTTGGGGGTGTGCTGGCAGGATGGCGAGTTGCAGCTGAGATTCTCCAGATTGCAATGCCAGGGAAGTGTGGTAATAAAGTGCCAGGAGCTCCCTCACAAAGGAGAGAAAATCAGAGAGGACTTTAACCTAACCTCCTCCCTATGGGTGGGATCAGATTGGCCCCCCTTTATGTAACACGCCCAATTTTACTCTGCATTGAAGTCAACAGAGAATAATATCGGGCAGAGTGTAAAACCAACGTTCCAACCAATTCCCCCCCCTCCCCCGCTGGGAGGGTTTGGGTCAAATGACCCCAAGACTTTGTCACACTGACCCATGTCCTGACGCTCTGCATGGTTAACAGGTGTCTGCACTCACCCGACTGGGGACACGGCTCAGGGTATGTGATATGGGGAGACAAGAAAGGAAAAAATAAAATAAATCAGAAATGTATTCTGTATCTTCTTCCTGGTGACATCAGAAAGAAAGAACTTGCATTTATATAGCACCTTTCATGACCTCAGGATGTCCCAAAGCGCTTTACAGCCAATTAACCCCTTTTGAGGTGTAGTCACTGTTGTAATGTAAGAAACGGGACAACCAATTTGCGCGCAGCAGGATCCCACAAACAGCAATGAGATAATGGTCAGATATTCTGAGTACTCCCTCAGTACTGCACTGGAAAGTCAGCCTGGATTATGTGCTCAAGTCTCTGGAGGGGGACTTTACTCCACTTCCTTCTGACCCAGGGGCGAGAGAGCTACCACTGAGCCACGGCTGATACCATAAAGAACAGAGTTTCATCCTCCAACCTCTTCCCAACACAGAGAAAGAAAAAGAAGCAAAAGATACTCAACAAGAAGCATTTTGGAGTAAACATCCAATTCTCTTGCTTTACAGCACAGCATCAAAGGTAATATATATATAATGATATACTAGTAATGAGTAATATGCATTACTTTAATTTATGCTTGGAATCCAGCCTTGGGGCTGCTACATCTGAGAGGCTGTAAAAGAATGTGCGGAATGAGATGTGACCATTTTCTCGGCCTGTCAAGCTCGTTGAGTTTTGCTGGTTGATGCTGCAGGCAGCTGCCGATTGTACTGTACTCCACCCCACACTGGTGTCTGCTATCAATGTTCGTGCAGCCTTGTGCCTATATATTGCACCTCCTAGGCTTTGTAATTTCACCCTGCCCCCTCCCAACAAACAATGGTGGCAAAGCTCCCCCGAGTCTTCCCCAACAACATGTTTCATCTCCAGCCTCAGGAGATTGCCTCCTTACTGCACAAGTGTGTCAGTTCTGGTGCCCACATTAGCTCTACTGCAGCTTCTCTTGTGTGATGTTGCCAATTTAGTGCTGAATTATAATTCCCTCATAATCCTCTCTGCAAGTTTAATGGGTTGTTCAAAGAAAAAGACACGGTTGATGGTTAGAGCCCAACCCTTTGTAGTAAAGGTCTTAACTCCGGGAGTGGGTGTTGCAGTGGGTTAGATGCTGGCCTCTAACATCTAGGGCCTGGCTTTGAATTTGGCCCACACCATTCAGGTGAAAGGGCTTCTCTGTCTAATAGCTGTAAAGATCCTTGTCAATGATGTCAGCAGAGCCCAGCCCAGTTTCTAGTGAGCACAGTCTCATAGCCTAAATGTACCCCTATTTTGGCATTAAATGAACAATCTCACTGTGAGAGGTCACAGGGTGGCTAGTGTGGGGAATGAAAGAACGGTCTGGCTGGTGTTTCGGGGTGCTGTTTTGAAGTTGGGGATCAGGCAGAGCAGAGGGAGCATTTATTCTGCTGCTGCCCGTGGAAAGTTAAAGAGCGGGCATGGATGGTGCAGTTTCCTGGACTTTATGCTGTCTGTATTTCCACTGCTTAAAGATTTTAAATTTCCTGTAAGGATCCTTTATTCAACCAAATGTTATTTTCAGCACCATGGTGCCAAGGTGGCAGTGCTTTGAATCCCAGAATTGTCCTTGAAGATATTTCCATGAGTGGACTAAGTGCCACTTCTGGTCAATAGCAGTGTAACGCAGATTAACAGTATAATGCGGATTAGCAGTGTAAAGCAGAGTAACGGTGTAACGTGGAGTAATGATGTAACACGAAGTAACGGTGTAACATGGAATAATGGTGTAATGCAGAGTAGCAGTATAACACAGAGTACCGGTGTAAGGTGGACTAATGGTGTAATGCGGAGTAGCGTTGTAACATGGATTAGCGGAGTAGTGGTGTAACGCCGAGTAGTGGTGTAATGCAGAGTAGCGGTGTAACGTGGATTAGCGGAGTAGTGGTGTAACATGGAGTAGCAGTGGAAGGTGGAGTAACGGTGTAATGCAGAGTAGGGGTGTAACGTGGATTAGCGGAGTAACGTGTAACGTGGAGTAGGGGTGTAATGTGGAGTAGGGGTGTAACGTGGAGTAGTGGAGTAACGTGTAACGTGGAGTAGGGGTGTAATGTGGAGTAGGGGTGTAACGTGGAGTAGTGGAGTAACGTGTAACGTGGAGTAGGGGTGTAATGTGGAGTAGGGGTGTAACATGGAGTAGCGGAGTAACGTGGAGTAGGGGTGTAACGTGGATTAGTGGAGTAACGGTGTAACGTGGAGTAGGGGTGTAACGTGGAGTAGGGGTGTAACGTGGAGTAGCGGAGTAACGTGGAGTAGGGGTGTAACGTGGAGTAGCGGAGTAACGTGGAGTAGGGGTGTAACGTGGAGTAGCGGAGTAACGTGGAGTAGGGGTGTAACGTGGAGTAGCGGAGTAACGTGGAGTAGGGGTGTAACGTGGAGTAGCGGAGTAACGGGGAGTAGGGGTGTAACGTGGAGTAGCGGAGTAACGTGGAGTAGGGGTGTAACGTGGAGTAGGGGTGTAACGTGGAGTAGCGGAGTAACGTGGAGTAGGGGAGTAACGTGGAGTAGGGGTGTAACGTGGAGTAGCGGAGTAACGTGGAGTAGCGGAGTAACGTGGAGTAGGGGTGTAACGTGGAGTAGCGGAGTAACGTGGAGTAGCGGAGTAACGTGGAGTAGTGGAGTAGAGGTGGGGGTCCGACAGGTGGACCCCACCAGGATGTATTGTTAGACAAGCAACTTGATATATTAATCCCAAATCTGAAAAAACTGCCCAGTGTTATCTCACCTGGAGCTGGAGAAAATATAAAGCAACCTGTGCCTTTACTGGTGACCTATTCAATACAATCACAGCCCCCCACCAAACTCCATAATGCTCCCCTCTAAAAGGGAAGCCGAACAGCATAGCTATAATGGCAGAAAATAGCAACATTGCAACCTTGAACCACATAGTGGGAGGATTCCTGACTCCCCCCCCAACAGAGACACAGCTTTTGACTCATTCTGACCCTCTCTTGCACAATGCCAGCCAAGGACGTAGAGCCGAGCCAACACACTCACTGCACATCTGTAAGGTATCAATGGATGACATACTATGTGAGCACAATACAAACTGAACTGAAACATTTGACAGCGTTCCTGCTACAAATCATTATTTTATGACCCCAACTGAAAAGTGTGTGTGTGTGAGAGTGTGTGTGAGTGTATGTATGTGGGCATTGGCTGTCAGTGCCCAGGAAACTGTACCCCAACAAGAGTCAGTACCCAGGAAACTGTACCCCAACAAGAGTCAGTGCCCAGGAAACTGTACCCCAACAAGAGTCAGTGCCCAGGAAACTGTACCCCTAAGAGTCAGTACCCAGGAAACTGTACCCCAACAAGAGTCAGTGCCCAGGAAACTGTACCCCAACAAGAGTCAGTACCCAGGAAACTGTACCCCAACAAGAGTCAGTACCCAGGAAACTGTACCCCAACAAGAGTCAGTACCCAGGAAACTGTACCCCAACAAGAGTCAGCATCCATGGAACTGAACCCCAATGATACTCAATGTCCATGGAACGGAACCCCAATGATGCTCAGCACCCATGGAACTGAACCCCAATGATACTCAGCACCCACGGAACTGAACCCCAATGATACTCAGCACCCATGGAACTGAACCCCAATGATACTCAGCACCCACGGAACTGAACCCCAATGATACTCAGCACCCATGGAACTGAACGTCAATGATACTCAGCACCCATGGAACTGAACCCCAATGATACTCAGCACCCACGGAACTGAACCCCAATGATACTCAGCACCCATGGAACTGAACGTCAATGATACTCAGCACCCACGGAACTGAACCCCAATGATACTCAGCACCCATGGAACTGAACCCCAATGATACTCAGCACCCATGGAACTGAACGTCAATGATACTCAGCACCCACGGAACTGAACCCCAATGATACTCAGCACCCATGGAACTGAACCCCAATGATACTCAGCACCCATGGAACTGAACCCCAATGATACTCAGCACCCACGGAACTGAACCCCAATGATACTCAGCACCCATGGAACTGAACCCTAGAAGGATTCAGCACCCATAGAATTAAGTAGAACGAGAGCTTGAATTTCTATAGCACCATTGAAGATATCAGGATGTCCCAAAGCATTTCACAGCCAGTTAAGTACTTTTGAAGTGCAGTCACTGTTGTAATGTAGGAAACATTGCAGCCAATTTGCGCACAGCAAGATCCCACAAATAGCAATGAGATAAATGACCAGAGAATCTGTTTTTGATGTTGGTAGAGGGTTGACTTTTGCCAGGATTCTTACTGGGGTATGGTTCCACAGGAGCTGCTTAATACATACGAACATACGAATTAAAAGCAGGAGTAGGCCATTCGGCCCCTCGAGCCTGCTCTGCCATTTGATAAGATCATGGCTGATCTGATTGTGACCTCAACCTTACTTTCCCGTCTACCTACGAAAACCTTTGACTCCCTTGTTAATCAGGAATCTATCCAACTCAGCCTTAAAAATATTCAATGACCCTGCCTCCACCGCTCTCTGGGGAAGGGAGTTCCACAGACTCACGACCCTCTGAGAGAAAAAAATTCTCCTCATCTCCATCTTAAATAGGAGACCCCTTATTTTTAAACTGTGGTCCCCTAGTTCTAGTCTCTCCCACAAGGGGAAATATCCTGTCAGCATCTGCCCCTTCTAGTCCCCTCAGGATCTTACGTGTTTCAACAAGATCACCTCTCACATTCCCCAGACTCACTCTCTAGAGGACCAACGCTCTTGCTGAGGTTCAAGTCTATGAAAAGCCCCCTGCTCTTCTTCGAAAAGTGCCATGGGATCTTTCACATCAACCTGAGAGGGCAAACGGGGCCGAGGTTTAACGTCTCATCTGAGAGATGGCACCACCAACAGTGCAGCACTCCCTCAGTACTGCACTCAGTATGTGCTCAAGTCTCTGGAGTGGGACTTAAACCTACGACCTTCTGACTTAGAGGTGAGAATGCTACCACTGAGCCATGGCTGACATCAGTACTGATGGAACTGAATGCCGACTGGATTCTGCAACTGTACCCCTGCAAGACTCACTACCTTTGGAATCGTGTCTCAGTAAGAGTCAGTGCCTGTGGAACTGAACTCCAGTAAGTGCCAGTGCCGTTGGAACTGTACCCCAACAAGATTCAGCACCTGTGGAACTGCAATCCAACAAGAGTCAGTGCCTGTGGAACTGAACCCCAGTAAGATTCAACACATGTGGAACTGAACCCCAATATGAGTCAGTGGCTGTCGAACTGAGCCCCAGTAAGATTCAACATTTGTGGAACTGAATCCCAGTAAGATTCAACATCTGTCGAACTGAACCCCAGTAACATTCAACATTTGTGGAACTGAACCCCAGTAAGATTCAACATTTGTGGAACTGAACCCCAGTAAGATTCAACATTTGTGGAACTGAACCCCAGTAAGATTCAGCACCAATAGAATTGAAACCCAACAAGAGTCAGCACCTTTCGAACTAGACCCCAGCAAAAGTCAGAGCCATGGACCTGAACGTAGGATGGGTGAACCCCTAATACACTGAACCCCATCTGGGTAAGAAATTCTATAACTGAACCCGAGCAAGAGCCAGAACCCATGGAACTGAACCACAGGAAGTGCCAACACTGCTGGAACTCAGCGCGATTCGGCACCTGTGGATCCCGACCCGAGTGAGAGTCGGTAACCATGAACAGTATCCCAGTGAGATTCAGTACATATGGGACCATATCCTAGTGAGAGTCAATACCTGGGGAATTGTACCCTAGTGAGCAGCAGTACCCGGGGAATTGTACCCCAGTGAGAATCAGTACCCGGGGAATTGTACCCCAGTGAGAATCAGTACCCGGGGAATTGTACCCCAGTGAGAATCAGTACCTGGGGAATTGTACCCCAGTGAGAGTCACTACCTGGGGAATTGTACCCCAGTGAGAGTCAGTACCCGGGGAACCGTACCCCAGTGAGAATCAGTACCCGGGGAATTGTACCCCAGTGAGAATCAGTACCTGGGGAATTGTACACAGTGAGAGTCAGTACCCGGGGAATTGTACCCCAGTGAGAGTCAGTACCCGGGGAATTGTAACCCAGTGAGAGTCAGTACCCGGGGAATTGTACCCCAGTGAGAGTCAGTTCCCGGGGAATTGTACCCCAGTGAGAGTCAGTACCCGGGGAATTGTACACCAGTGAGAGTCAGTTCCCGGGGAATTGTACCCCAGTGAGAGTCAGTACCCGGGGAATTGTACCCCAGTGAGAGTCAGTACCTGGGGAATTGTACACAGTGAGAGTCAGTACCTGGGGAATTGTACCCAGTGAGAGTCAGTACCCGGGGAATTGTACCCCAGTGAGAATCAGTACCCGGGGAATTGTACCCAGTGAGAGTCAGTACCCGGGGAATTGTACCCCAGTGAGTGTCAGTACCCGGGGAATTGTACCCCAGTGAGAATCAGTACCCGGGGAATTGTACACAGAGAGAGTCAGTACCCGGGGAATTGTACACAGTGAGAGTCAGTACCCGGGGAATTGTACCCCAGTGAGAGTCAGTACCTGGGGAATTGTACACAGTGAGAGTCAGTACCCGGGGAATTGCACCCCAGTGAGAGTCAGTACCCGGGGAATTGTACCCCAACAACATTCATCAACCATGGAACTGTTTTCCTACACTGTTCAGCACCCAGGTAACAGTAGCAGAAAGAATCATTCACTACAGGAGAGGAGGATTCGAAAATGTAATAAAGTACATCATTTGATATGCATAGAAAAAGTTTATTGTATCATCAATAATAATGTGGTGCTGCTCGCATGCATCACAGGATGGATATGATGCACACCTCTTGCATCCATCTCTGCTCCAACCACAATGATAAACAAAGAGCCTGTGTAAATGCGTGTTACTTCTTTAGGGACCGAGTAAAAATAGGTGCAAAGGATGCTCCTCCTCTGTTGTAAATCGGGATAAAGGGCACTTTCCATTTTACTTTGCCGCTCTTTGCCTCTGGCACCACTCAGCACCTGTCCCATTCTTGGCTGCATTCCACCCACATGTCAAACAGACAAATGGGAAAAACATCAAAGAGCATTGAAACATTTTATCAGAACCTTGGTTTACAGACAGTCACGCATTCTGATGACAACAGGAGATGAGGTTAACACTGCTCAGGACATTTCCTGGATTATCTCTAATATTCCAGGATTGTTCTTTATATTCTCGGATTGACCGCCATCACAAATGAGTCAAGTTTTTCCCTCTGGTTTAAGCTAATCACCCACACATCTCACTCTATTCCTGGCCTCAACCCAAAAGGTTTCATGGATCTGCATAAATCCATTTTGAATACACTAGTTGTGAAACAGGTTTTGTGTATTGATCGGGTTAGCTGGTGGGGGAGCAATGATTTTGAAATAAGATTGTGAAAGTTACGATAGTTGTGCTCATTTCTGGTGTAAAATATACGGCTGCTTTACTGGGAATGTTGGTTGGTGCCTTAACTATCAGCAGCAGTGAAATGGTGTGGGGCCTTCCCCAGCTGATTCATTTACCCAGTCAGTGCCAAGCTCCGAGTAACAAGCAGAAAGTTTCTTTCAACAAAAAAATGTCAGATTGCCTGTTTTTTTTCTGTGACGACTCACTAATAAGATTGTTCAAACTTGCTGCTTTAAAACATGCGATTTCTGAGACTCTGATCTTGCTGCAGGTTAATTATGGAGAAAAACTGAATTTTCCCATTAAAAGACTCATGACATCTAGATATCACACAGCCTCTCACTGAGCTCAGCACTCAACACCCTGCAGCTCCCAAAATCCTTTCAGCTCCCCATTTCCAGCTAACAATGGGGTGTGTATCACAGTCCTGAAGCCCCATTTATATCTGCTTCTAATGAATCAGTTCTGCAGTTTGATCCAGTTCCTGTGTTCTAGATTCACTCATTTGTGTTGCTGCCACACCATCAGAACAACACAACCACAGTCATTCATACTGTCTCAATCTGGTGTGATGTTTCCCTGGCTCTACACAGGTCAGCACTGAGGCAGTTCCCTGGTCAAAGTGTTCTCTATGTAGAGTAAACATGATCCTAATGTCCAACAACCCTCCCACCCCCCCTACCTGGCCCCAGTCCCACCCCACTAACTTTTCTCACTACAGGATTGGTAGAGAGTTTGTTTTTCTGGCTTATTAGAAAGAAAGATCATTTATATATTAACTTATCACATCTCTGGGAAATGTCACAAAGCAGTGTTTCTTGTTATATAGGTGAACATGGCAGCCATTTTGTCCATCGCAATGTTCCATAAACACCAAGGAGACAAATGACCAGGTAATCTGCTTTTGGCGGCATTGATTGGTTGAAGAGTGATGATCGGGACAGTGGGCTATTCTTGGATCATGTCTTGGGACCTTCAACATTCACCTGAACCACCGTTGCAGATTGTTGATCCATTTACGGTCACCCTTGTTTAATCTGTGGTTATTAACCTTAGCTGTACATCCTGTACATTCAGCACTAGGCCCTTAAAGGTATTTCATTTGTTGTTAAACAATCCCCCCCAGATAATTTTGCTTAGGTTCTTCCCTCATTCATTTGATGACTCATTTTTAAAATGATATACCTGGCTGTTGGTTCTTGTTATTTCTCAATCTTAGATTTATTATTCTGTGGTCACTATTACTCAAGGGTGCCACACCTTTCATTCTCTGTACGTTTTCTCCGTCACTTATTATTACCAAGTCAAGATATGCACTGTCTCATGTGTTTTGTTTTATTTGTTCTCGGGATGTGGGTGACTCTGGTAAGGCCACATTTATTGCCCATCTCTACCTGCTCTAAGAAGATGCTGCTGGGCCTTCTCTTTGAACTGCCAACTTCCCTGTGGTGATGGTGCTCCTATAATGGGCCTGGGTAGGGAATTCCAGGATGTTGACCCATCAATGACAGACTGGCAGTATATGGGGTCAGGATGGTGTGTGACTTGAATGGGAGCTTGGAGGTAATGGTGTCCCCATGATGCTGCTGCTCTTGCCCTTCTTGGCGATAGAGGTAATGAGTCTCTGCAAACTGGGTGATGAAGCAATTATGCATCACATTTACTAACCTGGACATTAAACCAACTGGACTATCACAATTTATATTCACTTGATTGAAGTCCCTCCATTGAAATAAGCATCCTCTTCCACAAATCTTTCTTATGTCTTCATAGAGCAAACTACTGACTTCAACCAATCTGGAAGGACAACCATTATTTACCGAATACCTAGTGACAATGCATGCATCACAGAAGGAGTTGGGACAATCTCGATAGGTTTGTGTAATCAGCTGCACTGACTCTATCTCTGCTGATGTAGTGAGCTCAAACTGTCGGATTCAGTAACCTTATCCCAACCAGCACCCTTTGTTAATGGCTAGTGCCTGAAATTTCCACAAGGGTTTTAAGCAACTCCTCCGCAGGGGATTGACGGCAACCTTGGAGAAACAGGATAAAGGGCCACTTATGCCATTGGTCCACCAAAGTTATGGCAAGAGACTGGGAAAATGCCACGGAAATTCTACCCCAATATCTCTATCGATGTTAATCCAGTCCCCTGAACTGTTGCATTCAGTAATCGCCCTCAGCCAGCACTCAGTGTTACTGACTGTATCTCTACTGATGTTAATCCAGCTCCCTCACACTGTCACTCAGTAACCCCTCTCCCTGTGCCCTGTGTTATTGACTGTATCTGTACTCGAGGGACTTGAGCACATAATCCAGGCTGACACTCCCCGTGCAGAATTGAGGGAGTGCTGCACTGTCGGAGGTGCCGTCTTTCCGATGTGATGTGTGCCCTCTCAGATGAATGGAAAAGATCCCATGGTGTTATTTGAAGAAAAGCAGGGGAGTTCTCCCGGTATTCTGGCCAATATTTACCCCTCAACCAACACCAAAAACAGATTAACTGGTCATTTATCTCATTACTGTTTGTGGGATCTTGTTTTGAGTAAATTGGCTGCCGTGTTTCCTACACGTGTTCCATAAATGCAATTCCTTTACTTTCTTCACACAGCGTAATTGCAACAGGTTAGGTCTGACCAACCAAAAGAGGCTCTAATGAATGTTAACTGCAATTTGCTTTACCTGATGGTTACACTGTCGTACTGATACTCCTGGAATTGGGCGGTGACCTGCAACTATTTCTACATTTTCAAATACTTTGTGCCCTTCTGCTTCACTGTGTCGGACGCTGAAAAACATTTTTTTGATGCGACTGACTTTGACCCCTGACCTCCTTGATGTGGACCAATACTGGGCCTCGGGATCTCAGTAAGAACAAACCCAGGCAGGCGGTGGGTAGGTAGGAGAATTAGAAACACACTGTTATTTGGGCCACAATAGTTCACAACAAAAAACGTATTAGGTTTCGCTACTGTTGTTAAATAATTTAAACCAGAGATTTGTTTAGTGTTTAAAACAATTTATTTGATTAATCCCATGCATTATATTCTTGCAGGCCTGGGAATCCAGAGCAGACCATTCTCAGTTTGCAGTTTGCTGCCGTCGAGTGGGTGGGCAGCTTCCTATTTTAGGCTGGACCCAATATTTGACTACACGTGATGTCGCTGTTAAAGGCTCACTGGCTTTTAACTGAAGGCAGAAGGAAACTTTGTCATAAAAATGTCTCCCCTTCTTCTGACGGGGCTGATGGTCACTGGGCTATAGTTCCATAGTTCCACAGCTCTTTCTCACCCCCTCAAATGGACATTCTTCATTGTAACCTCCTCCAGCCCTACAACCCTACGAGAACTCTGTGTTCCTCCAATTCGGGCCTCTTGTCCATCCCCGATTTTAATCGCTGCACCATTGGCGGTCGTGCCTTCAGCTGCCTAGGCCCTAAACTCTGGAATTCTCTCGCTAAACCGTTCCGTCTCTCTGCCTCTCTCTTCTTTAAGTCGCTCCTTAAAACCTACCTCTTTGGCCAAGCTTTTGATCACCTGTCCTAATATCTCCTTGTGAGGCTCGGTGTCAAATTTTGTTTGATAATCGCTCCTGTGAAGCGCCTTGGGACGTTTTACTACGTTAATTGCGCTATATAAATGCAAGTTGTTGTTGTTGAGCCCAGGCAGTGAGGGTCAGGTGGCTATTGAACTGTGATGGGCATCACCGCCTGAACCTGTCCTCTCCCAATATCCACGCACAGCAGGGGCGACTGGTATTGATCGAGAGCAGGGAGTCTGTCTGATTTCGTTCCCCTGCCCTTGGTCCATGAGTCATCGGTGGCGACAACTCTAACTGACTTTCATTTTTACTTTCCCAATCCACAGACGCCAATCCCCAAACCACAACCCCCTCCCCCCATCCACCCCCGCCTGAGATCAGCGAACCCACCGCAGACCAGGGATCAAACAAGGGATCTTCCCAGTCTGTATAGTTCAATCCCCCAATCACGTGACTGATTTCATCTCCACCAGTCTAACATAAAGTTAATTAAAAGCAGAGCCTTTCTTCTGCTAGTCCACAAGGGCAGCGCTGAGGGAACTCTGTCTGCACGTCCTAGCTCACCTCTGTTTTGACCCTGTTCCCTTGGCAACACATTCCCACACAGCGCATTACACATCTGGCTACGTACCTGGCCTGGAGACACCACAAAGACAGGTGGGAGCAGAAGGGAGCTCTGCCCAGATACTCTGTCTAAAAATATTATAATTGAAACTATTTTTTAAAACACCCTCATAAGGATGAGAGCGAGTAACACCTTATATATTTTTTTGAAGTGAACGCATTGTTCTTTTAAATGGAGCCTTCCGTCAAAGTGCCTCAGACCTCCCAAAAGCATGGAAACCCCCAAGGCGCTCGGAAAGTGAGCAACAATCTGGAGCCATCCAGCGACTGGGACCGCGAGCCCTGCCCTTGCTCATTTGGAGATGGTGGGGGGGGAGCTTGCTCCCCCCTGTGTAGTCCCTGTGTGCCCGAAGGGAGTGACGACTCAGGCAAGTTCTGAATGAGCAGGTTCTTCCTAAATAGTTGTAGTGTAACGCCAACCCCATGGCTATAGGACACAACAGGCAGCACGTTTGTTTCAGAGGCAAAGAGAAAACAGATGTGGTTTTTTTGTGTAAAGTTCATGTCTCTGCAGATATCTATGTTTGGAACCTAAGTGCGTCAATTAAAAGGGTACAGCTGGGCAGTCAGTGCCAATGTGTTGTCCATGCCCGCTTTACCCAATATGCTAAGTTACTTTTTTTTTGTCCCTTCCAGTTTTCTGCCCTCCTCTCCTCGAAGTTGCTGCCTCTGCTCATGCCTGGTTCCAGCACTACCCGCTGCTCATTCTTCATGTGTGAGCTCAGGCAGCAAGCGTTACATAGAATTACATAGAATTTACAGCACAGAAACAGGCCATTCGGCCCAACTGGTCTGTGTCGGTGTTTGTGCTCCACACGTTTTCTCCCTCCCTACTTCATCTAACCCTATCAGGATACCCTTCTAGTCCTTGCTCCCTCGTGTACTTATCTAGCTTCCCCTTAAAGGCATCAATGCTATTCGCCTCAACTACTCCATGTGGTAGCGAATTCCACATTCTAACCACTCTCTGAGTAAAGAAATTTCTCCTGAACTCCCTATTGGCTTCATCAATTCTTATATTTATGGTCTCTTAAATAGCATTGGCATGCTATTTAACCATGGTGGGCATCAGATTCTGATCCTGCCTTCACTTGGCAGCGCAGGTTCCCACAGTAGCAATTAGAAGCGGTAAACTCTGACTGATTTACCTTATCCTAGCCCGGAGTCACTGAGGCCCAATCGCAGCACCTCAGCTGCCATCCTGGTTATGGTTGGCCAGATCAGCACAGATCAGGGATTGGGCCTGGGACCTTCTATTGCCTCGGGGATTGGTGCATTTTGCCACTAGGCTAAAAGTGGAGCTGTTGAATTGCTAATCTTCCTAACAGCACTGTGGGAGAACCGTCACCACACGGACTGCAGCGATTCAAGAAGGCGGCTCACCACCACCTTCTCAAGGTGCAACTAGGGATGGGCAATAAATTGGCCTTGCCAGCGACGACCACATCCCAAGAATGAATTTTTAAAATTCTTAATTTTCCTTATTAATCTTCAAAGACCTTCAGCCTGGCTGTACATTGCTGGTTTTCCAACACAAGGCTGTGTACTGCCGAGTTACACATTTCACAGTCTGGTTCTACATAAGGAAAAGAAAGAAAGACTTGCATTTCTACAGCGCCTTTCACAACCTCAGGACGTCCCAAAGCGCGTTACAGTCAATGAAGTACTTTTGAAGTGTAGTCACTGTTGTAATGTAGGCAACGTGACAGCCAATTTGCACACAATAAGATCCCACAAAAACCAATGTTTACAATGTTAACACCAGACAATCTGTTTTAGTGTTGTTGGTTGAGGGATAAATATTGGCCAGGACACCGGGGAGAACTCAGCTGCTCTTCTTTGAAATAGTGCTGTGAGATCTTTTATGTCCACCTGAGAGGGCAGATGGGGCCTTGGTTTAACGTCTCGTCTGAAAGATGGCACCTCCGACAGTGCAGCACTCCCTCAGTACTGACCCTCCGACAGTGCAGCACTCCCTCAGTACTGACCCTCCGACAGTGCAGCACTCCCTCAGTACTGACCCTCCGACAGTGCAGCACTCCCTCAGTACTGACCCTCCGACAGTGCAGCACTCCCTCAGTACTGACCCTCCGACAGTGCAGCACTCCCTCAGTACTGACCCTCCGACAGTGCAGCACTCTCCCAGTACTGACCCTCCGACAGTGCAGCACTCCCTCAGTACTGACCCTCCGACAATGCAGCACTCCCTCAGTACTGACCCTCCGACAGTGCAGCACTCTCCCAGTACTGACCCTCCGACAGTGCAGCACTCCCTCAGTACTGACCCTCCGACAGTGCAGCACTCCCTCAGTACTGCACTGGGGTGTCAGCCTGGATTTTAAGCTTAAGTCTCTGGAGTGGGTCTTGACAAAACTTGCACTGAAAGTTGGTGTCGTAAGGACAGAATGGGGCGTTCATCTGACGTGAGACCCTTGTTTTGTGCAACAGCTGATTTGTAATCTGCATCTACTCAGAAAAACCACTTTCAGAACAAATCAGCTGTTCAATGGTATGAATGAATGTAGAAATATCTCACTGAGGGCATCAGCATCAGATACTATATCTGAACTGCACTATGCATGAAATGAATCGTTCGACATAACTGCATCGGCAGTGATTTCTGAATAAACTCCTACATGCAAATATTGGAGGGTGTCAACAGAAAATGGCTTTGAGTGGAGTCTGTTAATGTGAGGTCCGTTCATTGGTGGCATCACACTGATGGTGATTGTGGCCAAGGAGAGGGCAATGGAAGATTTTTTCATTCTCAACCCAGGTCAGGTAGGACATAGTTAGGTAGGGAGTACAAATCCCTGTGCACTGCCCCAAAAACCTGCATTGGCCCCGTCTTAGAAGGCAGCCCCCCTATTGCACCAGTGTGATATAGTTGGCTGACCAACAATCCCACACCTGATTGGCAGGTAAGATTGTGCCCACCTAACCACCTCCCTTAGGACCATCATCTGATGCCTCCCCGGAATTGGCTGGCTATTTCCAGCTTCAACCTATTCCTCTTCCTCTCTCATGAGAGATGCATTATAAACCTCACCTAACCTCAAGAGAACCCAAGATCAGATACACAGTCAAATTGTATAATTGTCCTGCCTGGAACTGTGGGGCTTTTCCTGCAACATCAGGAGTCAAAGGTCGGTGCAAGTGACCCAGGTCCTCCAGGATGACCTGTAGAGTATAGTATGGAGGTGAGACAATCCCAACATCCATTTAGACTAAAGCATGGATATACCATTCCCTATGTCCCCTGTGGTGCTTTTAACCAGGTTTGTATTTTTAGATTGTGGTAAGGATTTAGATTTTTGTCAGACGGCTGAAAACTTCACAACTTAGGAATAGCTGCATGTTGACAGCTCTGCTGAATTTTTCCATAACCATCATCCATGTGGCCTCTTTGAGTGAGTTTGCCAATTTAGTGCCAAAATAGTGGTAGAATTTGCCTAATAGGAGTGGGCTGAGAATGCCCAAATTTAATTTATAAAGTACCCTTACATTCGACCGATTAAGGAAGCATTCATCCATCAGTCTGCGCTGGATTCAAGATCAGGTCCTGGGGTAAAAGAATAGAGTCTAACGTTCTGTGGCGCCACGACCCTACTGGGATTTAATTCGGTGATGTTATTCCTGAGCAGTGCTAGAAGTTAAAACTGGACACATAGGGGTCGAGTATCACCATCACCGCTTTGGCAGTGAATCAATGGAATGAAAATTCGGTGGGTTCTATAAAGGATGGGCAGTCTATAGCACCAGATTACTGCCTAGGCCAAGAAGATGACAACCTAACCTATACTGAGAAACTACTCATAGTGAGAAACATATTCCATACTAAGAAACCTACCCCATACTGAGAAACCTACCCCATAGCGAGAAACCTACCCCATACTAAGAAACCTACTCCATACTGAGAAACCTACCCCATAGCGAGAAACCTACCCCATACTGAGAAACCTACCCCATACTGAGAAACCTACCCCATACTAAGAAACCTACTCCATACTGAGAAACCTACCCCATAGCGAGAAACCTACCCCATACTGAGAAACCTACCCCATACTGAGAAACCTACCCCATACTAAGAAACCTACTCCATACTGAGAAACCTACCCCATAGCGAGAAACCTACCCCATACTGAGAAACCTACCCCATACTGAGAAACCTACCCCATAGCGAGAAACCTACCCCATAGCGAGAAACCTACCCCATACTGAGAAACCTACCCCATACTGAGAAACCTACCCCATAGCGAGAAACCTACCCCATACTGAGAAACCTACCCCATACTGAGAAACCTACCCCATACTGAGAAACCTACCACATAGCGAGAAACCTACTCCATACTGAGAAACCTACCCCATAGCGAGATACCTACCCCATACTGAGAAACCTACCCCATAGCGAGAAACCTACCCCATAGCGAGAAACCTACTCCATACTGAGAAACCTACCCCATAGCGAGAAACCTACCCCATACTGAGAAACCTACCCCATAGCGAGAAACCTACCCCATACTGAGAAACCTACCCCATAGCGAGAAACCTACTCCATACTGAGAAACCTACCCCATACTGAGAAACCTACCCCATACTGAGAAACCTACCCCATAGCGAGAAACCTACCCCATACTGAGAAACCTACCCCATAGCGAGAAACCTACCCCATACTAAGAAACCTACCCCATACTGAGAAACCTACCACATGGTGAGAAACCTACCGCATGGTGAGAAACCTACCCCATACGAAAAATTTATTCCAAACTGAGAAACCGACCTCATAGTGAGAAACCAATCCCATACTAAGAAACCTACCCCATAGTGAGAAACCTACCCCCTACTGAAAAACCTATCCCATAGCGAGAAACCTACTCCATACTGAGAAACCTACCCCATACTGAGAAACATACCCAAAGTGAGAAACCAACCACATAGTGAGAACCCTACCCCATAGGGTGCAACCTACACCATACCAAGAAACCTACCCCAAAGTGAGAAACCTACCCCAAAATGAGAAACCTACCGCAAAGTTAGAAACCTACCCCATACTGAAGAAACCAAACCATACTGAGAAACATACCCAAAGTGAGAAACCGTCCCCATAGTGAGAAACCGACCCCATAGTGAGAAACCTATCCCATACTGAAAAACTTACCCCATAGTGAGAAACCCAAACCATACTGAGAAACCTACACCATACTGAGAAACATACCCAAAGTGAGAAACCAACACCATAGTGAGAAACCTACACCATACTGAGCAACCTAGCCCATAGTGAGAAACCTATCCCATAGTGAGAAACCTACCCCATAGTGAGAAACCTATCCCATACTGAAAAACCTACCCCATGGTGAGAAAACTACACCATACTGAGAAACCTACCCCATACTAAGAAACCTACTCCATACTGAGAAACCTACCCCATAGCGAGAAACCTACCCCATACTGAGAAACCTAACCCATACTGAGAAACCTACCCCATACTAAGAAACCTACTCCATACTGAGAAACCTACCCCATAGCGAGAAACCTACCCCATACTGAGAAACCTACCCCATACTGAGAAACCTACTCCATACTGAGAAACCTACCCCATACTGAGAAACCTACCCCATACTGAGAAACCTACCCCATATTGAGAAACCTACCCCATACTGAGAAACCTACCCCATAGTGAGAAACCTACCCCATACTGAGAAACCTACCCCATAGCGAGAAACCTACCCCATAGCGAGAAACCTACCCCATACTGAGAAACCTACCCCATAGCGAGAAACCTACCCCATACTGAGAAACCTACCCCATAGCGAGAAACCTACCCCATACTGAGAAACCTACCCCATAGCGAGAAACCTACTCCATACTGAGAAACCTACCCCATAGCGAGAAACCTACCCCATACTGAGAAACCTACCCCATAGCGAGAAACCTACCCCATACTGAGAAACCTACCCCATAGCGAGAAACCTACTCCATACTGAGAAACCTACCCCATACTGAGAAACCTACCCCATAGCGAGAAACCTACCCCATACTGAGAAACCTACCCCATAGCGAGAAACCTACCCCATACTAAGAAACCTACCCCATACTGAGAAACCTACCACATGGTGAGAAACCTACCGCATGGTGAGAAACCTACCCCATACTAAAAATTTATTCCAAACTGAGAAACCGACCTCATAGTGAGAAACCAATCCCATACTAAGAAACCTACCCCATAGTGAGAAACCTACCCCCTACTGAAAAACCTATCCCATAGCGAGAAACCTTCTCCATACTGAGAAACCTACCCCATACTGAGAAACATACCCAAAGTGAGAAACCAACCACATAGTGAGAACCCTACCCCATAGGGTGAAACCTAGACCATACCAAGAAACCTACCCCAAAGTGAGAAACCTACCCCAAAATGAGAAACCTACCGCAAAGTAAGAAACCTACCCCATACTGAAAAAACCAAACCATACTGAGAAACATACCCAAAGTGAGAAACCGTCCCCATAGTGAGAAACCGACCCCATAGTGAGAAACCTATCCCATACTGAAAAACTTACCCCATAGTGAGAAACCCAAACCATACTGAGAAACCTACACCATACTGAGAAACATACCCAAAGTGAGAAACCAACACCATAGTGAGAAACCTACACCATACTGAGCAACCTAGCCCATAGTGAGAAACCTATCCCATAGTGAGAAACCTACCCCATAGTGAGAAACCTATCCCATACTGAAAAACCTACCCCATGGTGAGAAAACTACACCATACTGAGAAACCTACCCCATACTGAGAAACCTACTATATACTGAGAAACCCAACTCATAGTGAGAAACCCACCCCATAGTGAGAAACTTTCCCCATAGTGAGAAACCTACTCCATACTGAGAAACCCACCCCATACTGAGAAACCTACTTCATGTTGAGAAATCTATAACGCGGTGTGAACTCAATACCATACTTACAAACCTATTCCATACTGAAAAACCTAACCCATAGTGAGAAACCTATCCCATACTGAGAAACTTACCTCATAGTGAGAGGCCTACCCCTTAGTGAGAAACCTATCCTATCCTGAGAAACCTATTCCAAAGTGAGAAACCTACTCCATACTGAGAAACCTATCCCCTAGTGAGAAACCTATGCCACAGTGTGAAATCTATACCATACTGAGTAACCTACTCCAAAGTGAGAAACCTAGCCCATAGTGAGAAACCTTTCTCATACTGAAAAACCTATCCCATAGTGACAAACTTATCTCATAGTGACAAACCTATCTCATGCTGAAAAACCAACCCCATACTGAGAAACCTACCATAGTGAGAAAACTATCCCATAGTGAGAAATCAATCCCATAGTGAGAAACCGATCGCACAGTGAGAAACCTGCCCCATAGTGAATAACCTATCCCATAGTGAGAAACCTACCACTTGTGAGAAACCTATCCCATAGTGAGAAACCTAACCCATAGTGAGAAACCTAACCCACAGTGAGAAACCTATCCCATACTGAGAAATCTATCACATATGGAGAAACCTATCTCATAGTGAGAAGCCTAACCCATATTGAAAAACCTACTCCATACTGAGAAACCTATTCCACAGTACGAAATCTATACCGTACTGAGTAACCTACTCCAAAGTGAGAAACCTATCTCATAGTGGGAAACCTATCTTTTACTGAGAAACCTAGCCCATGGTGAGAAAACTACAACATAGTGACAAACCTATCTCATGCTGAGAAACCAACCCCATACTGAGAAACCTACCATAGTGAGAAAACTATCCCATAGTGAGAAACCAATCCCATAGTGAGAAACCGATCGCACAGTGAGAAACCTGCCCCATAGTGAATAACCTATCCCACAGTGAGAAACCTACCCCTTGTGAGAAACCTATCCCATAGTGAGAAACCTAACCCATAGTGAGAAACCGATCGCACAGTGAGAAACCTGCCCCATAGTGAATAACCTATCCCATAGTGAGAAATCTATCACATACGGAGAAACCTATCTCATAGTGAGAAACCTAACCCATACTGAAAAACCTATTTCATACTGAGAAACCTACCCCCTAGTGAGAAACCTATTCCACAGTACGAAATCTATACCATACTGAGTAACCTACTCCAAAGTGAGAAACCTATCCCATAGTGAGAAACCTATCCCATAGTGACAAACCTATCTCATAGTGGGAAACCTATCACATAGCGACAAATCTATCTCAAATTGGGAACCTATCCTGTACTGAGAAACCTACCCCATGGTGAGAAAACTACAACATAGTGACAAACCTATCCCATAGTGAGAAACCTGCTCCATACTGAGAAACCTACTTCATAACCAGCGCATAGTGAGAAACCTACCCCATAGTGAGAAACCCATCCCATAGTGGGAAACCTATCCTGTAGTGAGAAACCTATCCCATACTGAGAAACCTATCCTATAGTGAGAAACCTACCCCATATGGAGAAACTTACCCCACAGTGAGAATCCTACCCCACAGTTAGAAACCTACCCCATATTGAGAAACCTACCCTATAGTGTGAAACCTACCATATACTGAGAAACCTACCATATAGTGAGAAACCAACCATTTACTGAGAAAGTTTTCCCATAGTGAGAAACTTACTTCCTAGTGAGAATCCTACCCTATAGTGAGAAACTTATGCCACAGTGGGAAACTTACTCTATAGTGAGAAACCTATCCCATACTGAGAAACCTATCCCATACTGAGAAACCTATCCCATACTGAGAAACCTATCCCTTACTGAGAACCCTACCCCATAGTGCGAAACCTATTCCATACTGAGAAACCTACCCCATAGTGGGAAACCTATCCCGTACTGAGAAACCTATCCGATACTGAGAAATCTATCCCATACTGAGAAATTTTTCCCATACTGAGAAACCTATCCCTTACTGAGAAACCTACTCCATAGTGAGAAACCTACCCCATAGTGGGAAACCTATCCCGTACTGAGAAACCTAGCCGATACTGAGAAATCTATCCCATACTGAGAAACCTATCCCATACTGAGAAACTTTTCCCATACTGAGAAACCTATCCCTTACTGAGAAACCTACTCCATAGTGAGAAAGCTATCCCAAAGTGAGAAACCTACCCTATACTGAGAAAGCTACCCCATACTGAGAAACGTACCCCATTGTGAGAAACCCATTCCATACTGAGAAACCTACCTCATAACGAGAAACCTACCCCATAGTGAGAAACCCATTCCATACTGAGAAACCCACCTCATAACGAGAAACCTACCCCATAGTGAGAAACCCATTCCATACTGAGAAACCCAACTCATAGCGAGAAACCTACCCCATAGTAAGAAACCTATCCCATACTGAGAAACATACTCCATACTGAGAAAGCTTCCCCATACTGAGAAACCCACCTCATAGTGAGAAAGGGTGTTCCACATGATTAAAATAAAGGCCAATGCACTGCAGCCAGCGAGGCGTGCACTGTCTGTGGAGGGCAACAGGCTGAATGGTGGAAATCTGAACATGGACGAATATTCCAGAGTTTTGCTTCATTACCTTTAGTGATCAAGGAGTAATTATAGAGAACTTTCCCTCCGGTGATTAAATGGGTGAGTAGAGTCCATGATAGGGTAGTGTGTACATGGGCTATGGGAGGAAATTAAATGGATGGATTGAGTCCATTACAGGGTAGAGTGTACATGGGCTATGGGAGGAGATTAAATGGGTGGGTTGAATCCATTATAGGGTATATACTTTCTGCGTCGCACTTCAAAGAAAAGTATAAAGAAACAAAGGAACTCTCGAAGAGCACGGAGTACAGGGGTCAGGATTATCTGCTGACTCTTAACTGACTTTTATTTTACTCACCCAGTGTTTACTTAACAATAATTTAGACAATATCCCCTTAAAGGGTCAAAGTTTTGTCACAACATTACGTGGTATAATATTCATTCACTTAACAAACATTATATTATCAGATTTACTGTGACTAACGACAATGGGAGAACTACTAATATGTACATAGTGCTGTTATAATCCGCAATTCAAGGTGTGTCTATATATATATATATATATATATATATATAAAAAATAAATTTTTGCTGACACTTGGCATCTGCCCAACTGGCCATTTTGCAGGCGCTGCAAAATGGCCATTTGGGCAGATGCCTAGCTGACTGCCTGACTCCATTGCAATATCAGAGGTCAGGGTCAAAGTATCTCATTAGTCCCAATGGAAGCAAAAACATTTATTTTTAAAATTTCTGCCTGGTTACAATAGCACATTCTGGCTACCTTAGTTCTAAAGGAGCAGGATGAAAACTCCAACTCCCAAGATGCATCCCTCTCACAACACATAGAATTTGTTCACAGTTGTCCTGACTCCTGGGCTCATTATCACTTTGGTGCAAGGTATCACTTTGTTCACTAGAGGTTGACAGTAATAGATTAAAACTACGACTCCCTTTATGCAAGTCTCTCTCTCTCGCACAAACAGAATCTGTCCATAGTGCATGGTAATTTCCAGCACCCAAGGCCCAGGTGAAATCAGTCCCCAGACACAGGCCTATGTGGAAAGCAATTATCAGACATTCAAAGGTACAATGAGCAATTTTATGGGTAAGTTAAATAAGTCTTATTTCAGAACTGTGAATTTTTTAATGTGTTTGTTATGTTCTAAATGATATTTTTACTGTACCCACTAATAATGGAAACTGGCATCAAAAAAAGTGTGTGAGGAAATTTGAGTAGATTGCTTGGTCTGATTTATGATACATAGTTCTGAAAAAAATAGGTGCTTGATCGTTGCATTTTCTGCTGGTTACTTTTTGCTACTTTCGATTCAATCTTATTTTATCCATAGGATGCTTGATTGGCAATTTAGCAGCTAAGTTGTTATTTGAGCAAACCATGATATTTTGCCCCACGGATGTGACGTTTGGAGACGTGACACCTTGTGGTGTGACACATCTGAGATTACACTTTCAGGTGTGATGCCTTTAAAAGGTGTGACACAATGAAATGGCCCAGATCTTACTGGAGTGGGGCATCTTGAGACATATGCCATTAGTTAGACTTTTTCCTGTACCCTTCAGCTTGAAAATGTTTTACCCTGTAATTTGCTGGAAGATTAAAAATTTTGAAATCTCTAAGAAAAATTTACTACATGCAGGAATGAGATGCAACGGTCTAAATAGTTCCCTTTCTGGGCCAGAGAGGTTGATTGACATTGCATTAACAATTATTATGGAGTTAAAAGGGTACTTACGTTGTTAAGTACCAGCTCTAACTTTTTGCGGTGAGTTTAATGTGCAAACACAACAAGTTCTTAAAAATAACGGGGAGGCTAAAGGCAAGTTGCTGTTTGTGTGAAGCAAATGGCGGAGTGGCGTGAACCAACCAGTGAGTTCCAGAGATTCACAACTCACAGCATGTCTCTTCTTTGACTGAACTTGATGGCCAATTTGAGCATTGAAAACAGCGTGTGTCCTGAACTGACCGTTACTTCTCCAGCAAGATTTGGACCAGTGTATTATGGTATTACAGTGTACTCCTGGATATATAATAATATACTGTGTGTTACTAGGTGTACCACTCCTGTAAATATAACAAACTGTGTGTTACTAGGTGTAATGGTCCAGTGTATTATATAACATACACACGAGCGCTATATACAGTTATTATTCCCAGTAATACGTTGTGTGATAAGATAGGTGATCACCTATCGTGTTGCTCATGGCTGCATTCTCTCTGTAACTCCGTCTTCTTGTGTCTCACTCTCTGGCTCCTCTCAGTCTTTCTGTTTGTCTTCAATGCTTTCTGCCTGCCTATCTCTCTCTATCTCTCTCTTTTTCTCTCTCTGTATACTTCTGGCACTCTTTTATTTTTGTTACTGTTTTTCTTCACTTGTTTCTGACTCTTTCTCTCCCTCTCTGGAGGTTTCTCTTTCCCTCCTTGGAGTTGGAGTTGGAACACATGAATAGATTGACACTGATGCATGCTGGGAATTGTAGTCAAGCACATGCACAGAATGACCGAGTGAAGATTATAGAAATTGCCTGACTTTCATTTCTATTGAAGTTGTGTAGGATATCTTGACTTTTCCCATTTCGCACAAACCCTTTTTAATCTACAGATGGCAGATGCAAAACTTATCTATCTATCTATCTATCTATCATCTTTATTTTTGGTTGCACTTTTGTGTCAACATGGGATCTTGTGCAGTGTTGTGATGTTCAGCTGCTGAGATGAAGCTGTGTTTAACCTGGTGTGCCCCTTTAAGGGCACTGATCAAACACAGCCTGTGGGTTTGTGATCTTAAAGGGCACATCCTTAAGGTACTTAAGGTTAATTGTTGAGGGCGGTTTCTGCAGATTAGCAGCTTCTGCAAACCCCTGCCACTGGGGAGAGCCGGGTTATTGAGGTCAGAAAAATCAGCAGGAAAGGACTCCTT
The DNA here is from genome assembly GCF_035084215.1 of Heptranchias perlo. Lineage (NCBI taxonomy): Eukaryota > Metazoa > Chordata > Chondrichthyes > Hexanchiformes > Hexanchidae > Heptranchias > Heptranchias perlo. Next base: position 50,416,217 of record NC_090343.1, on the reverse strand, counting down.
TTTTTATATATATGTTTGACAGTGAAATGTGACAGTCGCAGCTTTTGTAGAGTTTTTACATAAATATATACATATACTGGCTGTTTTATAAAGGCTATACTATACGAAATAACGCTCATTGACTTATTCTGCTGCTAAGGTGAAGTCCGTCAAGGACCAGAAAGTTTAACTGTTGCTAAGCAGGCTTGGGTAACCCGCCCAATAAAATCTGTCCATTTCCCATGCGATCACTGGTCAGTTGGAGCCACTTAACGTGGCTTCCGGGTTTGCCGTCCGAGAGCTGCGCAGCGGGCGGACTGCGCACCCACATCACAGGCTGTCAGCTGGAGGAGCTCTATTTAAAGGGACAGTCCTCCAATGCTGCTCCTGGAGCAAACACCCACACACCACAATGGAGCAGCTCAGGGGAAAGGCTGCTCCTAGATTCAGTGATGCCTCACTCCAGGTCCTACTGGATGGGGTGAGGAGGAGGAGAGAGATATTCTACCCGGTGGACGGGAGGAAGTGACCTGCCTCTGCCACTAAGAAGGCCTGGCTCGAGGTGGCAGAGGAGGTCACCAGCAGCAGCAACATCTCCCACACCTGGATCCAGTGCAGGAAGTGCTTCAATGACCTAACTAGGTCAGCAAAAGTGAGTACACTTACTCATTCTCCTACACTCCGTCTTCCACATCACCGCCCCCACCCCACAACTCATTCTGCACTGCCAACACTACTCTATCACATCACTCCTCACACCCACTCAAAGCTCATCCACAACTTACCTGCACTTCCTCACCTCCCCATTACTCACCCCACCACTACCACTCACCCCAATCCTCATACAATCTCATGGCTCTGTCTCATACTCACCCTCTGATGCATCTCTTTCACGGTCAGCCTCACCCAAACCATTCAATGCATTCATCGGTTGGCCACTTCACCATCCCTCACTCACACCTCTCTACTTTCTCCCCTTATAGGAGAAGAGAGCCCAGAATGTACGGGAGAGGGCGAGGACCGGAGGGGGGGCCGCAACAAATCATCGTCCTCGCAGACACCGAGCAGGAGGCTCTGGAGCTGAGCCTCACTCTCGAGTGCCTGTCCGTCGGGGACACCGAGACTGGCACCCGACAAACGTCTGGTGACAGAACTTTAACATTCAGCACTCACAATATGAATTGATGTTAACATGCCCCGCCATCTTCAGCACCTCAGTATGCTCATCGCAACATGATAATCTGTGATCATGCTTAATATTGCCTTCTGTTCTCTTACAGGTCCTTCAGCGACCGCTGTGACGGCGGAGGACGATTCCTCAGAGGACCTGCCGACCTCTGATGGGGCACCATCACATCTGAGCGAGCCATCCACCAGCATACATACTCACATCTCGGTGGGTCCCTGTCCGCAATTAGTTGGGGTCGCACATGGTGAGTTACCACACACATGTGAGCACGAGCAGGCACTGGTGTCAAGGACAGCTGTGGAGAGTCCGTGTCGGTGGGAGCTCTCCTCTCCAGGCTCTGCTCAGCTGGACACAGATGCTGAACCCTGGGGGCCATCCTTCAAAAAGGAGAATGATCGAGGGGCAGCAGCACATTTGCGAGGTGCTGGAACAGGTGCCACGCGCACTCTCCACAATCACGCAGAGGATGGAGGAGTCCAACTCCTGCATTAGTGGAATGGTGGCACAGGTACAGGAGGGAATCTCTGAGATACTGTCACAGGGACGTGAGGGCATCTCTGAGATAGTGTCGCAGGTAAGTGCGGGAATGTCTGCGATGGAGGGAAGGCTAGCCTCCATTGAGCTTCAAGCACGGCTCACCAATGCGTCCACTGAGGCCCTGACAACAGCCCTTCGGACTCAGGGTGAACAACATTCTGCCGCCTTAAACAGGCAGATACACTAGCACTGGCCTTACAAGGCTTCATACATGTCCTCCAAACTGTCATCCAGCAGGTGGTAGGAGTGATGTGGGCCTGGCCCAGGGGAGGGATGATGGTGAAAGGGGACATGGAAGTGGGGACGCCACTCAAAGCGCCCCCACCTCTCACCTGTTGCCCCCCTCAGTGATGTCATGAGTCACGTGTGCAGGGGGTATCCCTTGTCCCCAACGACCCAGCCCTTGCGGGTGTTCGGTGCGTGGAAGAGGGGTGGGATGTTGGATTCCCGGAGGCTGAAGGAATCATGGCAGCTGCCAGGGTATCTGGCGCACACATGAAGGAATCTCTTGCGGTGGTCACAAATGAGCTGAGTGTTGATGAACAGTCCTGGCTCGTGTGGAGGTGCTCATATTGCTATATGGGTCCAATTGATTACACCCTGCACCCATGGGAAGCCAGCCACAGAGTGGAATCTCATTGCCCTCTCCGTCTGGCTGAGGTTGTCCATGGGGAAGTTGATGTCGTGCGAGGCCCTGCAAAACAAGCCGTCGGTGACCTGCCTTATGCACTTGTGTGCAGACGACTGAGAGACCCCGACGATGTACCCGGTGGCACCCTGGAATGATCCGGAGGCGAAGAAGTTGAGGGCAGTGGTGACTTTGACAGCGACAGGTAAGGAGATGCTGCTCGGCCCAGCCGGGAGCAGCTCAGTATGAAGGAGGCTGCAGATGTCTGCGACTACCTGGCGACTGACTCTGAGCCTCCGTATGCACTGCTCCTCAGAGAGGTCCAGGAAGCCGAGCCTCGGTCTGTAGACCCTGTGGCGAGGGTAGTGCCTCCTGTGACGTCGCTCCCTCTGTTGTTGCCCTCTGTGCTCTTGTGCAGGTCCCTGTGGTGCAGCACTGTGTTGTGGAGCTCCACGTGGCGGAGGTGGACACCGTGCCTGGTGAGGCTGGTGATGTTGCTCGTTCTCAGATGAAATGATGAATGCAGCCATGGAGCCCCCCATCCTGACGGTGTGAGTTTGAGGGGGTCCGCAAAGTAGGTAAATATGTTAGAACAACAGAGTTTTGGGAGGAAAGTAAGAATTTTGAATGAAAACACAAAGGTGTTGCAGCCAAAACTTTGCCTGAAGTGACAGAGTGCCCTGCTGCAATAAATGAGGTTTTCCCCCCAACTGTCAAATAATCCTTTGCATCTCCCACTGGCTGCTGGTTGAAACACGTCTGCTCCAACAGGGAGTGTTTCCCACAGCACGGGAAACACGCTGAGGATCCTTCAAAATCGCACCCCTGCCAAAATGTCGAGACAATCAAGTATTTCAAGTACTTCAACTAGCTGACACTCTGTGCAAATTACCATCCCGCCGGCTTTAATTGTCGGTGGGAGTCCCGCACTCGGGAGGAGCGCGCACCCGGACGCGTCACTGGGGAACCCGGAAGTCGGCGGGTTGGAGCCGGGCTCCGAACCCACTCGGGATTTTAGTGATTTTCGAAGTCCCCCCACTGCCCCCAACGCACCCACTCCATCACCCGAAAATCGAGCTCATTGAAGACCAATTGTCAGAAACAGACAACACAAAGTCCGAAGGCATAATCAAAGACTCAGGACCTGGACACAGACTAATCCTGTTATGTTAATTGCAGGAGCTTTGTTCAGTTAATTAGGGAACCTTCATGATTGGTGTATACAGGATGAGACATCTTAAGTATCTGCATCCAAACAATCAAAATACACAGAAGGAGAAGTGCATGTTCCCCCCCCCCAACCAACCCCCCGATAAGATAGATAGAATGGACAACAGTTAACACCATAGAATGGATAAAGATGTCTGGAACAATGGGCTCCCTGGGGGTGTCCGGGACAGATGACATCATGAGACTAATGTTGTTAAGCTACCAGGAGCAAATATGCTTCAGAAAGATATATAAACTGGGACACTGTCCCACTACAGTTAGATGCAGCTCCCCGGGACGGCGGACGGCCATACTCCCTACAATACCAGGCTTGATCAGCTTGAGATTTCCTCGGGACAGGTTTATTTGATATAACTGTATTAGAACGTTGTTTTATAAATACTTGTTGTTCAGTATAACTGCATTAGGACGTTGTTCTTGTGTCTATAATAAAGCTTGCATGTTTAATCACACTCGGGCCTGAATCACGTGGAAGTTATTATTAAGAAAGAATAACAACTCTTGCTAGCATTAATAATAGCATATTTCCAACATGACATTTGAGGTGTGACAGAGAATGGTGACACTTGAGGTGTGACAGAGAATGGTGACACTTGAGGTGTGACAGAGAATGGTGACACTTGAGGTGTGACAGAGAATGGTGACACTTGAGGTGTGACAGAGAATGGTGACACTTGAGGTGTGACAGAGAATGGTGACACTTGAGGTGTGACAGAGAATGGTGACACTTGAGGTGTGACAGAGAATGGTGACACTTGAGGTGTGACAGAGAATGGTGACACTTGAAGTGTGACAGAGAATGGTGACACTTGAGGTGTGACAGAGAATGGTGACACTTGAAGTGCGACAGAGAATGGTGACACTTGAAGTGTGACAGAGAATGGTGACACTTGAGGTGTGACAGAGAATGGTGACACTTGAGGTGTGACAGAGAATGGTGACACTTGAGGTGTGACAGAGAATGGTGACACTTGAAGTGTGACAGAGAATGGTGACACTTGAGGTGTGACAGAGAATGGTGACACTTGAAGTGCGACAGTGATCACCGCACTGTCCTCGTGGAGACGAAGTCCCATCTTCACACTGAGGACACCATCCAACGTGTTGTGTGGCACTATCACCATGCTAAATGGGATAGATTCAGAACAGATCTAGCAGCTCAAAACTGGGCACCCATGAGGCGCTGTGGGCCATCAGCAGCAGCAGAATTGTATTCCAGCACAATCTGTAACCTCATGGCCCGGCATATTCCTCACTCTACCATTACCAACAAGCCAGGGGATCAACCCTGGTTCAATGAGGAATATAGAAGAGCATGTCAGGAGCAGCACCAGGTGTACCTAAAAGTGAGGTGCCAACCTGGTGAAGCTACAACACAGGACTACATGCATGCTAAACAGCGGAAGCAACATGCTATAGACAGAGCTAAGCAATTCCACAACCAACGGATCAGATCAAAGCTCTGCAGTCCTGCCACATCCAGTTGTGAATGGTGGTGGACAATTAAACAACTAACGGGAGGAGGAGGCTCTGTAAACATCCCCATCCTCAATGATGGCGGAATCCAGCACATGAGTGCAAAAGACAAGGCTGAAGCGTTTGCAACCATCTTCAGCCAGAAGTGCCGAGTGGATGATCCATCTCGGCCTCCTCCCGATATCCCCACCATCACAGAAGCGAGTCTTCAGCCAATTCGATTCACTCCACGTGATATCAAGAAACGGCTGAGTGCACTGGATACAGCAAAGGCTATAGGCCCCGACAACATCCCGGCTATGGTACTGAACACATGTGCTCCAGAACTAGCTGCGTCTCTAGCCAAGCTGATTCAGTACAGCTACAACACTGGCATCTACCCGACAATGTGGAAAATTGCCCAGGTATGTCCTGTCCACAAAAAGCAGGACAAATCCAATCCGGCCAATTACTGCCCCATCAGTCTATTCTCAATCATCAGCAAAGTGATGGAAGGTGTCGTCGACAGTGCTATCAAGCGGCACTTACTCACCAATAACCTGCTCACCGATGCTCAGTTTGGGTTCCGCCAGGACCGCTCGGCTCCAGACCTTCTTGGTTCAAACATGGACAAAAGTGCTGAATTCCAGAGGTGAGGTGAGAGTGACTGCCTTTGACATCAAGGCAACATTTGACCAAGTGTGGCACCAAGGGGCCCCAGTAAAATTGAAGTCAATGGAAATCAGGGGGAAAACTCTTCAGTGGCTGGAGTCATACCTAGCCCAATGGAAAATGATAGTGGTTGTTGGAGGCCAATCATCTCAGCCCCAGGACATTGCTGCAGGAGTTCCTCAGGGCAGTGTCCTCGGCCCAATGATCTTCAGCTGCTTCATCAATGACCTTCCCTCCATCATAAAGTCAGAAATCGAGACGTTCGCTGATGATTGCACAGTGTTCAGTTCCATTCGCAACCCCTCAGATAATGAAGCAGTCCGTGCCCGCATGCAGCAAGACCTGGACAACATCCAGGCTTGGGCTGATAAGTGGCAAGTAACATTCTTGCCAGACAAGTGACAGGCAATGACCATCTCCAACAAGGGAGAGTCTAACCACCTCCCCTTGACATTCGACGGCAATACCATCGCCGAATCCCCAGCCATCAATGTCCTGGGGGTCACCATTGACCAGAAACGTAACTGGACCAGCCATATAAATACTGTGGCTACAAGTGCAGGTCAGAGGCTGGGTATTCTGCGGCGAGTGATTCACCTCCTGACTCCCCAAAGCCTTTCCACCATCTACAAGGCACAAGTCAGGATTGTGATGGAATACTCTCCACTTGCCTGGATGAGTGCAGCTCCAACAACACTCAAGAAGCTCAACACCATCCAGGACAAAGCAGCCTGCTTGATCGGCACCCCATCCACCACCCTAAACATTCATTCCCTTCACCACCAGCGCACCGTGGCTGCAGTGTGTTCCATCCACAGGATGCACTGCAGCAACTCGCCAAAGCTTCTTCAGCAGCACTTCCCAAACCCGCGACCTCTACCACCTAGAAGGACAAGGGCAGCAGGCACATGGGAACAACACCACCTGCACGTTCCCCTCCAAGACACAGAGAATGGTGATACTTTTGGTGTGACAGAGAATGGTGATACTTCTGGTGTGACAGAGAATGGTGACACTTGAAGTGCAACAGAGAATGGTGATACTTGAGGTGTGACAGAGAATGGTGACACTTGAGGTGTGACAGAGAATGGTGATACTTGAGGTGTGACAGAGAATGGTGATACTTGAGGTGTGACAGAGAATGGTGATACTTGAAGTGTGACAGAGAATGGTGACACTTGAGGTGTGACAGAGAATGGTGACACTTGAGATGTGACGGAGGTAGCAGTAAAGGAGGAGGAGTAGTGATATTGGATAGGATAAAAATAGGTTGGCGGTACTGAAAGTAGAAAAGTCACCCAGTCCCGATGGGATGTATCCTAGGTTACTGAGGGAAGTAAGGGTGGAAATTGTGGAGGCTCTGGCCACAATCTTCCAATCCTCCTTAGATATGGGGACGGTGCCGGAGGACTGGATGATTGCAAATGTTACACCCCTGTTCAAAAAAAGGGAGAGGGATAAACCCGGCAATTACAGGCCAGTCAGCCTAACGTTGGTGATGGGGAAACTTTTAGAGACAATAATACGGGACAAAATTAATTGGCGCTTGGAAAAGTCTGGACTGATAAATAAAAGTCAGCACGGATTTGTTAAAGGAAAATCGTGTTTGACTAATTTGATTGAGTTCTTTGATGAAGTAACGGAGAGGATTGATGAGGGTAGTGCGGTTGATATAGTGTATGTGGACTTTGAAAAGGCATTTGATAAAGTGTCACATCATGGATTTGTTAGCAAAATTAAAGCCCATGGGATTAAAAGGACAGTGGCAGCATGGATATGAAATTGGCCAAGGGACAGAAAGCAGAGAGTAGTGGTGAACGGTTGTTTTTCAGACTGGAGGGAAGTTTACAGTGGTGTTCACCAGGGGTCGGTATTAGGACCACTGCTCTTTTTGATATATATTAATTACCCGGACTTGGGTATAGGAAGTATAATTTCAAAGTTTGCACATGATAAGAAACTCGGAAATGTAGTAAACAATGTGGAGGATAGTAACAGACTTCAGGAGGACATAGACAGACTGGTGAAATGGGCAGACACATGGCAGATGAAATTTAACGCAGCGAAGTGTGAAGTGATACATTTTGGGAGGAAGAATGAGAGGAGGCAATATAAACTAAATGGTACAATTTTAAAGGGGGTGCAGGAACAGAGAGACTTGGGGTATGTAAACAAATTTTTAAAGGTGGCAGGACAAGTTGAGAAGGCTGTTTTTCTTTATTCGTTTATGGGATGTGAGCGTCGCTGGGAGGCCAGCATTTATTGCCCATCCCTAATTGGCCTTGAGAAGGTGGTGGTGAGCCGCCTTCCTGAACCGCTGCAGTCCGTGTGGTGACGGTTCTCCCACAGTGCTGTTAGGAAGGGAGTTCCAGGATTTTGACCCAGCGACAATGAAGGAACGGCGATATATTTCCAAGTCGGGATGGTGTGTAACTTGGAGGGGAACGTGAAGGTGGTGTTGTTCCCATGTGCCTGCTGCCTTTGTCCTTCTAGGCAGTAGAGGTCGCGGGTTTGGGAAGTGCTGCTGAAGAAGCCTTGGCGAGTTGCTGCAGTGCATCCTGTGGATGGTACACACTGCAGCCACTGTGTGCCGATGGTGAAGGGAGTGAATGTTTAGGGTGGTGGATGGAGTGCCAATCAAGCGGGCTGCTTTGTTCTGGATGGTGTTGAGCTTCTTGAGTGTTGTTGGAGCTGCACTCATCCAGGCAAGTGGAGAGTATTCCATCACACTCCTGACTTGTGCCTTGTGGAAACGCTTTGGGGAGTCAGGGGGTGAGTTACTGCCACAGAATATCCAGCCTCTGACCTGCTCTTGTAGCCACAGTATTTATATGGCTGGTCCAGTTAGGTTTCTGGTCAATGGTGACCCCCAGGATGTTGATGGTGGGGGATTCGGCGATGGTAATGCCGTTGAATGTCAAGGGGAGGTGGTTAGACTCCCTTTTGTAGGAGATGGCCCTTGTCTGGCGCAAATGTTACTTGCCACTTATCAGCCCAAGCCAGGTTGTGCTGCATGTGGGCTCGGACTGCTTCATTATCTGAGGGGTTGCAAATGGAACTGAACACTGTGCAATCTTCAGCGAACATCCCCATTTCTGACCTTATGATGGAGGGAAGGTCATTGATGAAGCAGCTGAAGATGATTGGGCCGAGGACACTGCCCTGAGGAACTCCTCCAGCAATGTCCTGGGGCTGAGATGATTGGCCTCCAACAACCACTACCATCTCCCTTTGTGCTAGGTATGACTCCAGCCACTGCAGAGTTTTCTCCCTGATTCCCATTGATTTCAATTTTACTAGGGCTCCTTGGTGTTAAACTTGGTCAAATGCTGCCTTGATGTCAAGGGCAGTCACTCTCACCTCACCTCTGGAATTCAGCTCTTTTGTCCATGTTCGGACCAAGGCTGTAATGAGGTCTGGAGCCGAGTGGTCCTGGCAGAACCCAAACTGAGCATCGGTGAGCAGGTTATTGGTGAGTAAGTGTCGCTTGATAGCACTGTCAACGACACCTTCCATCACTTTGCTGATGATTGAGAATAGACTGATGGGGCGGTCATTGGCCGGATTGGATTTGTCCTGCTTTTTGTGGACAGGACATACCTGGGCAATTTTTCACATTGTCGGGTGGATGCCAGTGTTGTAGCTGTACTGGAACAGCTTGGCTGGAGGCCCGGCTAGTTCTGGAGCACATGTGTTCAGTACCATAGCCGGGATGTTGTCGGGGCCTATAGCCTTTGCTGTATCCAGTGCACTCAGCCATTTCTTGATATCACGTGGAGTGAATCGAATTGGCTGAAGACTAGCTTCTGTGATGGTGGGGATATCGGGAGGAGGCCGAGATGGATCATCCACTCGGCACTTCTGGCTGAAGATGGTTGCAAACGCTTCAGCCTTGTCTTTTGCACTCACATGCTGGACTCCGCCATCATTGAGGATGAGGATGTTTGCAGAGCCTCCTCCTCCCGTTAGTTGTTTAATTGTCCACCACCATTCACAACTGGATGTGGCAGGACTGCAGAGCTTTGATCTGATCCGTTGGTTGTGGAATCGTTTGGTCTGTCTATAGCATGTTGCTTCCGCTGTTTACCATGCATGTAGTCCTATGTTGTAGCTTCACCAGGTTGGCACTTTATTTTTAGATACGCCTGGTGCTGCTCCTGGCATGCTCTTCTACACTCCTCATTGAACCAGGGTTGATCCGCTGGCTTGTTGGTAATGGTAGAGTGAGGAATATGCTGGGCCTTGAGGTTAAGAAAGCATATGGGATCCTGGGCTTTATTAATAGAGGCATAGAGTGCATAAGCAAGGAAATTATGCTAAACCTTTATAAAACACTGGTTTGGCCACAGCTGGAGTATTGTGTTCAATTCTGTGTGACACTTTAGGAAGGATATCAGGGCCTTAGAGAGGGTGCAAGAGATTAACCAGAATGGTACCAGGGATGAGGGTTTCAGTTATGTGGAGAGACTGGAGAAGCTGGGATTGTTCTCCTTAGAACATCGAGGTGTTTAAAATCGTGAACTGTTTTAACAGAGTAAATAAGGAGAAACTGTTTCCAGTGGCAGAAGGGTCAGTAACCAGAGGACACAGATTTAAGGTGATCGGCAAAAGAGCCCGAGGCAACATGAGGAAAGATTATTTTACACAGCGAGTTGTTGTGATCTGGAATGAACTGCCTGAAAGAGCGGTGGAAGCAGATTCAATAATAACTTTCAAAAGAGAATTGGATAAACACTTGAAGGGAAAACATTTCCAGGGCTATGGGGAAAGAGCTGGAGAGTTGGACTAATTGGATAGCTTTCAAAAAGCCGGCACAGGCACGATGGACTGAATGGCCTCCTCTTTTGCTGTACCTGCTGTTAGCGTGGATTTTGGACTGTTGAATACAAAGCGCATTTCAGTGTGGTTTTAGGGTAAATACCACTGTCGTGTACCCATTAGTCACTTCATCGTTGCCTTTAATTCAACAGTCCAAAATCCACGCTAACACTGCCATGATACTATGATACTATGTGACAGAAAATGGTGATACTTGAACACTCCATACCATTTTTGTAGTGTGAATAGCAGATCTCCCTTGGCATTGCTCATGATCAGTCAGAGGACAATCTGGTAAGAGGAGTGTTACCAACAAAGTGTTACAGGAAATAAGTGTGACACTTTTTTAAAAAATTCATTCTCGGGATGTGGGCATCGCTGGTAAGGCCAGCATTTATTGTCCATCTCTAGTTGCCCTTGGAGGTGGCGATATAACTAATGGCAATTGAGAGTCAACCACATTGGTATGGGACTGGAGTCATCTCCAGGTTTTACCGGGTAATGTCCTTCCCACAAGACATTAGTGAACCAGTTGGGTTTTTACAACAATGTGAAAGCTTCATGATCACTTTAACTTTATATCCAGATTTTTTAAGGCACAGTGCCACTGATCTCGCCATCTCCCACCACAAGAGCTAAGTGCCTCCCAATCAGCTGCCTGGCCTTGACCTCGAAAGGCGTGAAAGGTTTAAAGGTGAGGAAGCCCCCTCCATTGGCCTGCCTCTGGTGGGCATTCTGTACCAACTTCTCCGGCAAAGAGATAAGTCATTGAGGGTGAGGCTGGCATTTAAGGAGTGAGTGGTAAGTGGTGTGGGAGAGGTGAAGTCATAGATGTGAGGGTCTTAAAGTGGAAGAAGGGGTTTTAGGAGTTGTGTAAGGCAGCTGTGTGTTAGGGGAACTTTGCAGCCATAGTTTATAGATGCCCTTTACCATTGAGCTTTGTGAAGGGTTAGTTTTGGAAGTGTTCCTTTAAGAGGGCGAAGCATTTGCTGGTGCCCAGGGTGGGTAAGGAAGGAAAGGGAGAGGAGCACAGTGCATTACAATGCCTGCCCTGATAAGGATGGGAACTTTCAGCACTGTTCTGCAGTCCTGGGGGTGAGGGAGAGTTGGCAATCAGTGTCGGTGGCACCTCCCTCCAGGTGGCATGGGTGATAATTCTGGGTAACTTGGTGACCAGGAGCCTGCTCTTCCTGCCTTCAATGCTCCCCAGGGGGGCTTGGAGGCCTGAAGGAGTGAAGCTGTTCATTCTTCACCTCCGGCTTGCCCGACCCTGCTGCCCTCTGGGCACAGATAACATTCGAATATTTATAATTCTGTCCAAGTGTAATAAAAATATTGGTAAGACATGCAGTGAAGTAATTAGAGAGAGTAATGAAAAAGCCACGCACTGTACTTTCTTGTCCCCCAGTGTTCTGCTGAATAGCGCAGACTGGACAGTGCAATTAAAAGGCAGCACGGAAGTTTGCTGCTCGTTCAGTTCCTTGCACCGATTTTAGACCAATTTTGCACCAATTGGTATGCAAATAAGCATGCTCAGGAAACTTCCGTGTAGTGCTCTCTAGAGGCCAGCGGCAGATGTAACACTTATTTTAAAGGGGTAAATCACATTGAGGAAATTCCAGACCAGTGTCTTATAATATATGCAGAAGTCCAGTAACATGTGGTGTGTTCTATACTGTACACAGAAATGTTCTGTTTTTTTAACACGGTGTGTGTTATTTTTCAGTAAACTCCTCTCTCCCTGGTAAACCTCCCCCAAGTACCTCCTCTCCCCCTTTATGACAAGGAGCCACATGGGAAAACTGAGAGACTGTCCTCTCCACAGTTGCAGTTGGAGCATGGGCACCAGATCAAACGCAGGAATCTGTGGTGATATGGCAGAACAACAACAACTACAACAACAGCTTGCATTTATATAGCGTCTTTAACAAGGTAAAACATCCCAATACCCTTCACAGGAGCGATTATCAAACAAAATTTGACACCGAGCCACATAAAGAGATATTAGGACAGGCGACCAAAAGCTTGGTCAAAGAGATAGGTTTTAAGGAGCATCTTAAAGGAGGAGAGAGAGGTAGAGAGGCAGAAAGGTTTAGGGAGGGAATTCCAGAGCTTTAGGGTCTAGGCAGCTGAAGGCACGGCTGCGAATGGTGCAGCAAAGGAAATCAGGGATGTGCAACAGGCCGGAGTTGGAGGAGCGCAGAAATCTCGGAGGGTTGTAGGGCTGGAGGAGGTTACATAGATAGGGAGGGGCGAGGCCTTGGAGGGATTTGAAAATTAAGGATGCAAATTTTAAAATTGAGGCATTCCCAGACTGGGAGCCAATGTAGGTCAGCAAGCACTGGGGTGATGGGAGAATGGGACTTGGTGCGAGTTAGGATACGGGCAGCAGAGTTTTGGATGAGTTCAAGTTTATGGAGGGTGGAAGATGGGAGAGCAGCCAGGAGAGCATTGGAATAGTCCAGTCTGGAGGTAACAAAGGCATGGATGATGGTTTCAGCAGCAGATGAGCTGAGGCAGGGGCGGAGACGGGCGATGTTACGGAGGTGGAAGTCGGTGGTCTTGGTGATGGAGTGGATATGTAACTGGAAGTTCAGCTCAGCATCAAATAGGAAGCCGAGGTTGCGAACTGTCTGGTTCAGCCTCAGGCAGTGGCCAGGGAAAGGCACAGGTTTCGCAAACCTTCCAAAGCTGGGAATGGAGAGACCCTGCCCTGAATCACCCAGAGACCGAGCTTCGGAACAAGAAAATATCCCGAGCAGCTAAAAGCCTTTGAACTTTTGAGTTCAATCGGCCCAGCTGGCTGTGTGATGGGGCTTGGTGTGGCCCCTGCGAGAGGCTGTGGGATGTCCACACTGACCTTTGGAAAGGCTCCAGTGAAAGCCTGCAGTGAGCTGGAATGCAGGGCAGCACGTTCCAAACTCTTAACACAACACAGGTTGCAGCTGCGTGTGTCTCCAGCCCGTGCCTCACTCCATCAACTGCTCCCCACAGCAGCTTTTACAGCTTCAAGTGTCGTATTCACCAAACCCTGTGGGGAACCGGCAAGAAAATCATCTCCTTAAAGGATGGAGATGTTCTGTAAGGTAATGAATTTATAAATCTGACCACTCATTTTAAAGCTGAGCTGTTCCAATGGAAGTGGTTCTATAGTGTGTGTTATCTCCTTGAGGCCAAGTCTGTCCCGTTTATATTTTGATGCCCTTTAGGGAAGGAAACCTTCCGCCCTTACCCGGTCTGGGCCTATATGTGACTCCAGTCCCACACCAACGTGGTTGACTCTTAACTGCCCTCTGAAGTGGCCTAGCAATCCAGTCAGTTGTATCAAACCGCTGCTGCAGCGGTTCAAGAAGAACCAGGGATGGGCAATAAATGCCGGCCTTGCCAGCAAAGCCCATATCCCGAGAACGAATAAGGAAAAAGTGCTGTGGGGCGGATATGGTAACATTGAAACAACTGCACGAAGATTTGTGCATTAGAGAATATACAAATGAAATAATTCTCAGAGAGGTGATAATCATTTCAATATGGGTGGATTTTCTGTCATTATCGTGTCTGACACACTGGCTGAGCTTTCAGAACATATGTCTTTTCCATCTCCAGGGCCATCTGTTGGCCCCACTCATCACTATAAAGGCTGTTAAAATACTACCGGTGACTTCCTATCTAAAATGGGTCTGATCACCTAATGGTTCTAGTACGGGACTAGCAATCACAGAAGTTGTGAGTTCAAATCCCACCATGGCAAGTTGGGAAATTGAACTCAGAAAATCTGATGACTTATGGCTGGCACCAGAACATAACCATGAAAGCATCCGGATTGTCGTAAAAACCCAACTGGTTCTCCACTTTCCTTCAGGAAGGGAACCTGCCTGGTCTGGGCTATATGGGATTCCAGTCCTACACTACATGGTTGACTCTTAATGCCTTCAGGGCAACTAGAGATGGTCAATAAATGAGACCTTGCCAGCGTCACCCACATCCAGAGAATAAATATCTTAAAAATGATTGGCTAACACCCAAGAAGCTAATGGCCAGCATTGGTCAGGTGGTTACATTTCAGCAGCCTTGATATCCTGAGAATAGAAGACCCGGGCCTGAGGATAGAGGACCCGGGCCTGAGGGTAGAAGACCCGGGCCTGAGGATAGAAGACCTGGGCCTGAGGGTAGAAGACCCGGGCCTGAGGATAAAAGACCCGGGCCTGAGGATAGAAGATGGGGCCTGAAGATAGAAGACCCGGGCCTGAGGATAGAAGACCCGGGCCTGAGGATAGAAGACCCGGGCCTGAGGATAGAAGACGGGGCCTGAAGATAGAAGAGCCAGGCCTGAGGGTAGAAGAGCCGGGCCTGAGGATAGAAGACCCGGGCCTGAGGATAGAAGACCCGGGCCTGAGGGTAGAAGACCCGGGCCTGAGGATAGAAGACCCGGGCCTGAAGATAGAAGAGCCGGGCCTGAGGATAGAAGACCCGGGCCTGAAGATAGAAGAGCCGGGCCTGAGGATAGAAGACCCGGGCCTGAGGATAGAAGACCCGGGCCTGAGGATAGAGGACCCGGGCCTGAAGATAGAAGAGCCGGGCCTGAGGATAGAAGAGCCGGGCCTGAGGATAGAGGACCTGGGCCTGAGGATAGAAGACCCGAGCCTGAGGATAGAAGACCCGGGCCTGAAGATAGAAGACCCGGGCCTGAAGATAGAAGAGCCGGGCCTGAGGATAGAAGACCCGGGCCTGAGGATAGAAGACCCGGGCCTGAAGATAGAAGAGCCGGGCCTGAGGATAGAAGACCCGAGCCTGAGGATAGAAGACCCGGGCCTGAAGATAGAAGACCCGGGCCTGAAGATAGAAGACCCGGGCCTGAAGATAGAAGACCCGGGCCTGAAGATAGAAGAGCCGGGCCTGAGGATAGAAGACCCGGGCCTGAGGATAGAAGACCCGGGCCTGAAGATAGAAGAGCCGGGCCTGAGGATAGAAGACCCGGGCCTGAGGATAGAAGACCCGAGCCTGAGGATAGAGGACCCGGGCCTGAAGATAGAAGAGCTGGGCCTGAAGATAGAAGAGCCGGGCCTGTGAATAGAAGACCCAGGCCTGAAGATAGAAGACCCGGGCCTGAGGATAGAAGACCCGGGCCTGAAGATAGAAGACGCGGGCCTGAGGATAGAAGACCCGGGCCTGAGGATAGAAGGCCTGGGCCTGAGGATAGAGGACCCGGGCCTGAGGATAGAGGAGCCGGGCCTGAGGATAGAGGAGCCGGGCCTGAGGATAGAGGAGCCGAGCCTGAGGATAGAAGACCCGGGCCTGAGGATAGAGGAGCCGGGCCTGAGGATAGAGGACCCGGGCCTGAGGATAGAGGACCCGGGCCTGAGGGTAGAAGACCCGGGCCTGAGGATAGAGGACCCGGGCCTGAAGATAGAAGACCCGGGCCTGAGGGTAGAAGACCCGGGCCTGAGGATAGAGGAGCCGGGCCTGAGGATAGAGGACCCGGGCCTGAGGATAGAGGACCCGGGCCTGAGGATAGAGGACCCGGGCCTGAGGGTAGAAGACCCGGGCCTGAGGATAGAAGACCCGGGCCTGAAGATAGAAGAGCCGGGCCTGAGGATAGAAGACCCAGGCCTGAAGATAGAAGACCCGGGCCTGAGGATAGAAGACCCGGGCCTGAAGATAGAAGACGCGGGCCTGAGGATAGAAGACCCGGGCCTGAGGATAGAAGGCCTGGGCCTGAGGATAGAGGACCCGGGCCTGAGGATAGAGGACCCGGGCCTGAGGATAGAGGAGCCGGGCCTGAGGATAGAAGACCCGGGCCTGAGGATAGAGGAGCCGAGCCTGAGGATAGAAGACCCGGGCCTGAGGATAGAGGAGCCGGGCCTGAGGATAGAAGACCCGGGCCTGAGGATAGAAGACCCGGGCCTGAGGATAGAAGACCCGGGCCTGAGGATAGAGGACCCGGGCCTGAGGATAGAGGACCCGGGCCTGAGGATAGAAGACCCGGGCCTGAGGGTAGAAGACCCGGGCCTGAGGATAGAGGACCCGGGCCTGAGGATAGAGGACCCGGGCCTGAGGATAGAGGACCCGGGCCTGAAGATAGAAGACGGGGCCTGAAGATAGAAGAGCCGGGCCTGAGGATAGAGGACCCGGGCCTGAGGATAGAAGACGGGGCCTGAAGATAGAGGACCCGGGCCTGAGGATAGAGGACCCGGGCCTGAGGATAGAGGACCCGGGCCTGAGGATAGAGGAGCCGGGCCTGAGGATAGAAGACCCGGGCCTGAGGATAGAGGAGCCGGGCCTGAGGATAGAGGACCCGGGCCTGAGGATAGAGGACCCGGGCCTGAGGATAGAGGAGCCGGGCCTGAGGATAGAAGACCCGGGCCTGAGGATAGAGGAGCCGGGCCTGAGGATAGAGGAGCCGGGCCTGAGGATAGAGGACCCGGGCCTGAGGATAGAGGACCCGGGCCTGAGGATAGAGGACCCGGGCCTGAGGATAGAGGAGCCGGGCCTGAGGATAGAGGAGCCGGGCCTGAGGGTAGAGGACCCGGGCCTGAGGATAGAGGAGCCGGGCCTGAGGATAGAGGAGCCGGGCCTGAGGATAGAAGACCCGGGCCTGAGGATAGAAGACCCGAGCCTGAGGATAGAGGACCCGGGCCTGAGGATAGAGGACCCGGGCCTGAAGATAGAAGAGCCGGGCCTGAGGATAGAAGACCCGGGCCTGAAGATAGAAGACCCAGGCCTGAAGATAGAAGACCCGGGCCTGAGGATAGAGGACCCGGGCCTGAAGATAGAAGACCCAGGCCTGAAGATAGAAGACCCGGGCCTGAGGATAGAAGACCCGGGCCTGAAGATAGAAGACGCGGGCCTGAGGATAGAGGAGCCGGGCCTGAGGATAGAGGAGCCGGGCCTGAGGATAGAGGAGCCGGGCCTGAGGATAGAGGAGCCGGGCCTGAGGATAGAGGAGCCGGGCCTGAGGATAGAGGACCCGGGCCTGAGGATAGAGGAGCCGGGCCTGAGGATAGAGGAGCCGGGCCTGAGGATAGAGGACCCGGGCCTGAGGATAGAGGACCCGGGCCTGAGGATAGAGGAGCCGGGCCTGAGGATAGAGGAGCCGGGCCTGAGGATAGAGGAGCCGGGCCTGAGGGTAGAGGAGCCGGGCCTTCTGAATGCTCGAGCAGTGGGGTAGAAGACCACCTTTACTCAAATTCGACTGCCCATGCCCAGAATCACAATGGCGGATGCTACTTAAGTCCCAGTGATGCCAACAACCTTTGGTACTGGTGGCACTTTGTCCACAGAGGCACATGTGTGAAACTACTTCCTGGGGAGGATTCGATGCCTCTTACGGGATTGTTTATATTACAGGGTGATGGTGCACTTTCTGTCAGGCTGCTCTGTACAGTAAGGGGGTATTAGAGGTGTTACTGAGCCCAACCACACAGGGAGTTACATTAGTACCCCTAGGATTGGAATGAGATGCTTACTTGGTAAATGATGGACAATGTTCCTGCTGAAGCAAATCCAGCTGCCTCGGGCTTTTAGCACACTGCCACTTTTATCTTGTAGGGTTGATGGCAAATACATGGTTTTTGTGCTGTAAACACCTCTCTCGAGTATAGTAAATAATCATCCTTGTGGTTACATGGAGCCTTTCACATTGATACATTTCAAAGTGTTTCCCACAATGAACAATTATTCTTTTTAAATATAAAGGACTTGAAATGGAAACATTTGCTGGGCTATGGGTAAAGAGCAGGAGAGTGGGACTAATTGGATAGCCATTTCAAAGAGCCAGCACAAGCACGATGGGCCGAATGGCTTCCTTCTGTGCTGTAAGATTCTACGATCTCCAAATACCAAATCGTAGACTCAGATTTTATGGGTCTTGGTTTAAGTGCCTTCTAAACACTCAGAGCCCGTTCCACATACCTGCCTGTGTACTTGTGGCATGACATCATTGTGCATCATAATCCCGGCACTCAGCAGTACAGACTGGTTCTCTGCTGATCCCAGGCCCTGCTATCTATATAGAGGAGTCCATGAAAGAAAACAACAGTTGCATTCATACAGCACCTCGTCACATCTTAAAACATTCACGTAAGATGAATTACTTTGAAATGTACGTTGGCAAATGCAAGAATGTGATAAATAAGAAGTTCATCTGTTCTGGGTGGTGTTGGCTGAGGCAGGGATGTTGGTTAAGACTCCTTGCTTTTCTTTGCATCATGTTATTAGGTTAACTTTCAGGCAGACAGGGCCTCACATTAACATCTTATCCTTAAGATCAACCTCCGACAGTGCAGCACTCCCTCAGTATTGCACTGAAATGTCAGCCTGGATCACATGCTCAAATCCTGGAGTGGGGCTTCAGCCCACAACCTTCTGGCCCAGAAACAAGCCTGCGTCCAACTGAGCCAAGCTGGTACTGATCCATAGAGCAGACTGCTTATTCTAAAACTGAGTTTACAATCAGTGTCTCTCCAAACTGAAGAGTAAGGATAAAGGAGAGAACTTCTGAGATTGAAAGAGAACTTTACTCAGATGCTACTTTCTGTGTTTCAACTCCTGGCTCATAGCGACATCAACCGTATCATTTAGGCATCGGCCGTGGATCAGTAGTGACGTTCTTGCCTCTGAGTCAGAAGGATGTGTGTTCACTTCCCACTCTAGAGACTTGAGCACAAAATCTAGGCTGACACTGCAGTGCAGTACTAAGGGGGTGCTGCACTGTTAGGGGTGCCGTCTTTTGGATGAGACGCTAAACTAAACTATATGTCACTGAGCGGCTGTGGAACATTCTGGAGGAGGAGGGTGAATAGCCAGAGGTCGTGGTCCATATCGGTACCAACGACATAGATAGAAAGAGGGATGAGGTCCCGCAGGCAAATTTTAAGGAGTTAGGAAAGAGATTAAGAAGCAGGATCTGAAAGGTAGTAATCTCCAGATTACTCCCAGTGCCACGTGCTAGTGATTATAGAAATAGGAGGATAGAGCAGATGAATGCGAGGCTGGAGAGATGGTGCAGGAGGGAGGGCTTTAGATTCCTGGGGTATTGGGACTGGTTCTGGGGGAGGTGGGACCTGTACAAACTGGACAAGTTGCACCACAACAGGGCCGGGTCCAATATCCTCGCGGGGAGGTTTGCTAGTGCTGTTGGGGAGGGTTTAAACTAACTTGGCAGGGGGATGGGAACCTGAGCGTAGATTCAGAAGGGAGAAAAGCAGAGCTGGAAATAGAAGGCAGAAAATTAGTGAGTTTGGAAGGCAGAGGAAACAAAGGTTAGAAACTAGACAACAAAGGAGTTTGGCAGTGCTTAATGTTATATACCTCAATGCAAGGAATGTAGTGAATAAGGCAGATGAGCTGAGGGCACAGATAGACACGTGGAATTACGATATCTCAGCTATTACTGAAACATGGCTTAAAGAGGGGCAGGAATGGCAGCTCAATGTTCCTGTTTACAGGGTTTTCAGATGAGATAAAGAGGGGGATAAAAAAGTGGGGGGGGTGGCAATATTGGTTAAAGAAACAATTACAGCTGTGAGGAGGGATGATATGTTAGAAGGATCATCAAATGAGGCCGTATGTGTTGAGCTAAAGAACAAAAAAGGGGCAGTCACACTACTGGGAGTGTACTATAGACCCCCAGTCAGAGGGAGATAGAAGAGCAAATATGTAGGCACATTTCTGAGAAGTGCAAAAACAATAGGGCAGTAACAGTAGGGGATTTCAACAACCCCAATATTAACTGGGATACAATCAGTGTGAATGGTACAGAGGGAGCAGAATTCTTAAATTGCATTCAGGAGAATTTTTTTAGCCAGTACATAGCAAGCCCAACAAGAGAGGGGGCAGTTCTGGATTTAGTTTTAGGGAATGAAGCTGGGCAGGTGGAAGGAGTATCAGTGAGAGAACATTTTGGTGGTAGTGATCATAATTCAGTTAGATTTAGCATAGTTATGGAAAAGGACAAAGATAGAACAGGAGTAAAAGTTCTAAATTGGGGAAAGGCCAATTTTACTAAGCTGAGAAGTGACTTAGCAAAAGTGGACTGGAAACAGCTACTTGAAGGTAAATCAGTGTCAGAGCAGTGGGAGGCATTCAAGGGGGAGATTCAAGGGGTTCAGAGTAAACATGTTCCCACAAAGAAAAAGGGTAGGACTGTCAAATCTAGAGCCCCCTGGATGACAAGGAGCATACAGGGTAAGATAAGGCAAAAAAGGGAATCTTATGTCAGACACCGAGAGCTCAATACTGCAGAAAGCCGAGAGGAGTATAGAAAGTGCAGGGGTGAAATTAAAAAGGAAATTAGGAAAGCAAAGAGAGGGCATGAAAAAATACAGGCAAGTAAAACTAACGAAAACCCAAAAATGTTTTCTAAATACATAAAGAACAAGAGGATAACTAAGGAAAGAGTAGGGCCTATTAGAGACTAAAAAGGTAAACTATGTGTGGAGGTGGAAGATGTAGGTTTGGTTCTTAATGAATACTTTGCATCTATCTTCACAAAAGAGAGGGACGATACAGAGATTGTAGTTAAGGAGGAGGAGTGTGAAATATTGGATGGGATAAACATAGTGAGAGAGGAAGTATTAAGGGGATTAGCATCTTTGAAAGTAGATAAATCGCCAGGCCTGGATGAAATGTATCCCAGGCTGTTAAGAGAAGCAAGGCAGGAAATAGTGGAGGCTCTGACCATCATTTTCCAATCCTCCCTGGCTACAGACCGGAGGATTGGAGGACTGTTACGTTGTACCGTTATTTAAAAAGGGAGAAAAGGATAGGCCTAGTAATTACAGGCCAGTCAGTCTAACCTCAGTGGTGGGAAAATTATTGGAATCAATTCTGAGAGACAGTATAAACCGTCATGTAGAAAGGCACAGATTAATCAAGAACAGTCAACATGGATTTGTTAAGGGGAGGTCGTGTCTGACTAACTTGATTGAATTTTTTGAGGAGGTAACAAGAAAGGTCGATGGGGGTAATGTGTTTGATGTAGTGTGCATGGATTTTAGCAAGACTTTTTGAAAAGATCCCACATGGTAGACTGGTCAAAAAAGTAAAAGCCCATGGGATCCAAGGGAAAGTGGCAAGTTGAATCCAAATTTGGCTCAATGGCAGGAAGCAAAGGGTAATGTTTAATGGGTGTTTTTGCGACTGGAAGGCTGTTTCCAGTGGGGTTCCGCAAGGCTCAGTACTCGGTCCCTTGCTTTTTGTGGTATATATTAATGATTTGGACTTGATCAAGAAGTTTGCAGATGATACAAAAATTGGCTGTGTGGTTGATAATAAGGAGGAAAGCTATAGACTGCAGGTAGATGTCAGTGGACTGGTCAGGTGGGCAGAAAAGTGGCAAATGGAATTCAATCCAGAGAAGTGTGAGATGATGCATTTGTGGAGGGCAAACAAGGCAAGGGAGTACACAATAAATGGGAGGATACTGAGAGGTGTAGAGGAAGTGAGAGACCTTGGAGCGCATGTCCACAGATCCCTGAAGGTAGCAGGACACGTAGGTAAGGTGGTTAAAAAGGCATACGGGATACTTTCCTTTATTAGCCAAGGCATAGAATATAACAGCAAGGAAGTTATGCTAGAACTGTATAAAACATTTGTAAACAATTTTACAACACCAAGTTATAGTCCAGCAATTTTATTTTAAATTCACAAGCTTTCGGAGGCTACCTCCTTCCTCAGGTGAACGATGTGGAAATGAAGTCCTCGAAAATGAGGACATTGTTCACCTGAGGAAGGAGGTAGCCTCCGAAAGCTTGTGAATTTAAAATAAAATTGCTGGACTATAACTTGGTGTTGTAAAATTGTTTACAATTGTCAACCCCAGTCCATCACCGGCATCTCCACATCATGTATAAAACATTGGTTAGGCCACAGCTTGAGTACTGCGTACAGTTCTGGTCACCACATTACAGGAAAGATGTGATTGCACTAGAGAGTGTGCAGAGGAGATTTACAAGGACGTTGGCAGGTCTGTAGAGTTTTAGCTATGAGGAAAGATTGGATAGGCTGGGGTTGTTTTCTTTGGAACAAAGGAGGCTGAGGGGAGATTTAATTGAGGTGTACAAAATTATGAGGGGCCTAGATAGAGTGGATAGGGAGGACCTATTTCCCTGAGCAGAGGGATCAGTGACCGGGGGCATAGATTTAAAGTATTTGGTAGAAGGATTAGAGGGGAGCTGAGGAGAAATGTTTTCACCCAGAGGGTGGTGGGGGTCTGGAACTCACTGCCTGATAGGGTGGTAGAGGCAGAGACCCTCAACTCATTAAAAATACCTGGATGTGCAGTTGAAGAGCCGTGACCTGCAGGGCTACGGACCAAGAGCTGGAAAGTGGGATTAAACTGGATAGCTCTTTTTCGGCTGGCACGGACAAGATGGGCTGAATGGCCTCCTCTGTGCTGTAACTTTCTATGATTATATGCTTCTAAACTGAGGCCCCGTCTGCTCTCTTGGGTGAGTATAAAAGATCCCACGGCATTATTTTGAAGAAGAGCAGGGGAGTTCTTCCCGGTGTCCTGGCCAATATTTATCCCTCAACCAACATCACTAAAACAGATGAACTGGTCATAATCACATTGCTGTTTGTGGGAGCTTGCTGTGTGCAAATTATATCCAACTGGCCTGGATTTGGAGTGGTGGCATCAACGAATATAAACAGCAGCACGTGCCCAGACCTGGCGGGTCTCTGAGAATCACCCAACAATCATCCAACTCAGAGGTAAACATTCCTGTTCACCTCAGCCTGTTTCCCCCAAATTACAACAATCGCTGTTTAAACAGGAATCAACAGATGCAGACAGAACAAAACAAAAGGATATTACTCAGTGAGGGTGCTTTCCCATTTTATAATGGTCTCAAATGGGAATTGGCTTGTTAAAAGAGCTCCAGACAGACGTGCTAATGGAAGACTTGCTGACATGTGATTTATCTGCCCTGATGGTGAGACCCTCTTTAAAAGAAGACCATGAGACTCCCTTTTACAATAGTTGGCTGCATATAGGGACACCACTGTGCCCGACCAGAATGGAGATGATTGGGTAATTCCCCTGTCAATCATGCCTGGAGACCGCACTGCTGTAAGTGACGGTTTGATTTTATGCCCATAATTTGTATGTAACTATCCTCCACTCACTGCATTTTGCTGGAGAAATCATCCTGCTTTTATAGGGAGATGTTGCTGTAGTTTCGGCCATGAGTTCTGTTTCCACGAGTTTGTACAGGCGCTTTTTAAATAGACTCTCTGGACAGTTTGCTGGGAAATAGACTATTTGCTGTGAGTCCTGCTGTAAGTCCAACCCTGCCTCCAACTCATTGGCTGACACAGTGCAACTCATTGGCTGACACAGTGCAACTCATTGGCTGACACAGTTGCTGGGAGCACGGTGAGGGAGCTTTTATATTGATCTCCCTCTCCTGGATCCTGAGCAACTTTCCTAAACCCAACCTAAACTGACCAGATTTGTTAGGATTAATAGTCAGGAAATCTTGAGTTTTTTTACCTGGGTCGACGTTACAGCAGTGACTACACCTCAAAAGTGCTTCATTGGCTGTAAAGTGCTTTGGGACGTCCTGAGGTGGTGAAGGTTGCTATATGAATGCAAGTCCTTTACTTCTTCTGACCTCCACCAGTCCACACGGCTGCAGCAAATGCGCTTTTGCAGATGCAACGCAAGTCAGACATTACTGCGCGGCTCTCACCTGACGACAGACACCTGCACGCTGAATTCACACTACATTGGCACGTAGCCGGGTGAGTGCCACACACTGACGTCTGACCCGGGCTTTATGACTCACCCACTACCATGCACATGATGCAGTAATGATGCTAGTACGTCACATGGGTGCACTTGCCAAACAATCAGAGGCATCTTGGGCTGGTTTGGTGAGATGGTATATTTGGTTATATTGCAGAGAGGTAAGGTTGGTTTGGTGAGATGGTATATTTGGTTATACTGCAGAGAGGTAAGGTTGGTTTGGTGAGATGGTATATTTGGTTATATTGCAGTGAGGTAAGGTTGGTTTGGTGAGATGGTATATTTGGTTATATTGCAGTGAGGTAAGGTTGGTTTGGTGAGATGGTATATTTGGTTATATTGCAGAGGGGTAATGTTGGTTTGGTGAGACGGTATATTTGGTTATATTGCAGTGAGGTAAGGTTGGTTTGGTGAGATGGTATATTTGGTTATATTGCAGTGAGGTAAGGTTGGTTTGGTGAGATGGTATATTTGGTTATATCGCAGTGAGGTAAGGTTGGTTTGGTGAGATGGTATATTTGGTTATATCGCAGAGGGGTAATGTTGGTTTGGTGAGACGGTATATTTGGTTATATCGCAGTGAGGTAAGGTTGGTTTGGTGAGATGGTATATTTGGTTATATCGCAGTGAGGTAATGTTGGTTTGGTGAGACGGTATATTTGGTTATATCGCAGTGAGGTAAGGTTGGTTTGGTGAGATGGTATATTTGGTTATATCGCAGAGGGGTAATGTTGGTTTGGTGAGATGGTATATTTGGTTATATCGCAGTGAGGTAAGGTTGGTTTGGTGAGACGGTATATTTGGTTATATCGCAGTGAGGTAAGGTTGGTTTGGTGAGACGGTATATTTGGTTATATTGCAGAGGGGTAATGTTGGTTTGGTGAGATGGTATATTTGGTTATATTGCAGTGAGGTAAGGTTGGTTTGGTGAGATGGTATATTTGGTTATATTGCAGTGAGGTAAGGTTGGTTTGGTGAGACGGTATATTTGGTTATATCGCAGTGAGGTAAGGTTGGTTTGGTGAGACGGTATATTTGGTTATATTGCAGAGGGGTAATGTTGGTTTGGTGAGATGGTATATTTGGTTATATCGCAGTGAGGTAAGGTTGGTTTGGTGAGACGGTATATTTGGTTATATCGCAGTGAGGTAATGTTGGTTTGGTGAGATGGTATATTTGGTTATATCGCAGTGAGGTAAGGTTGGTTTGGTGAGATGGTATATTTGGTTATATCGCAGTGAGGTAAGGTTGGTTTGGTGAGACGGTATATTTGGTTATATTGCAGAGGGGTAAGGTTGGTTTGGTGAGATGGTATATTTGGTTATATCGCAGTGAGGTAAGGTTGGTTTGGTGAGATGGTATATTTGGTTATATCGCAGTGAGGTAAGGTTGGTTTGGTGAGACGGTATATTTGGTTATATTGCAGTGAGGTAAGGTTAGTTTGGTGAGACGGTATATTTGGTTATATTGCAGTGAAGTAAGGCTGGTTTGGTGAGATGGTATATTTGGTTATATCGCAGTGAGGTAAGGCTGGTTTGGTGAGATGGTATATTTGGTTATATCGCAGTGAGGTAAGGTTGGTTTGGTGAGACGGTATATTTGGTTATATCGCAGTGAGGTAAGGTTAGTTTGGTGAGATGGTATATTTGGTTATATCGCAGTGAGGTAAGGTTGGTTTGGTGAGACGGTATATTTGTTTATATTGCAGAGAGGTAAGGTTAGTTTGGTGAGATGGTATATTTGGTTATATTGCAGTGAGGTAAGGCTGGTTTGGTGACTTACCAATAGCACCCCTGGCAGAATAGAGAGGTGCTGAGTTGAGCGAGTGTTTACACACAGTGATGGTCACTCACACCCATCCTACAAACCAGTTTCAGGATGGTGGATGTCTGTAGCAGATCCTCAGGACATCCTCTGAGCTGAAGCTAACCCAAGAAAGTGGGTGTAGCAGAGATTACCTCAAAAATAAATACAGGCTCTGACCTGGTGGCCTATCCCTCAATTTCCAGTTTCCTTTCGTCTTTGTGAAGGTCCGGATTTCACTGGGGTAACATTCCCCAGACTACAGCAGTTCTCCTGTACCTCAGGATGGGGCCATTCTTGATGTGAGTCTAGACAGCGAGTGGTGGAATGATATTTGACTGTGGAGAGCATCACAACTGAGCTAATCCTTTTCTCTCCCAGTTGTAGAATCCCTACTCCTGCCCTAGCTGTGTGTACAACCCCAGGGGCATCCAGACTGCTAGGGCACACTACTACCCTGCCCATGGCAACCGCCCAATAAACTCTCTGGGGAGGCGGCTGTCCATCTTTAAGAATTGCATCTAAACTGCAGAAGAGGTCAGAGGAGGTTTGGAACATAGGAACATAGGAACAGGAGTAGGCCATTCAGCCCCTCGTGCCTGCTCCGCCATTTGATAAGATCACGGCTGATCTGTGATCTAACTCCATATACCTGCCTTTGGCCCATATCCCTTAATACCTTTGATTGCCAAAAAGCTATCTATCTCACATTTAAATTTAGCAATTGAGCTAGTATCAATTGCTGTTTGCGGAAGAGAGTTCCAAACTTCTACAACCCTTTGTGTGTAGAAATGTTTTCTAATCTCACTCCTGAAAGGTCTGGCTCTAATTTTTAGACTGTGCCCCCTACTCCTAGAATTCCCAACCAGCGGAAATAGTTTCTCTCTATCCACCCTATCTGTTCCCCTTAATATCTTATATGATTTGATTGGATTATTTTCCCTCAAAACTAGTTAAAAGCTCCATGTAAAATTAAACTCACAGGCAAAATTAGACCGTTATCAAGCAGAGCTGGGCTGAACTGAGCAGGTCTCAGTGAGGCCAGACTGATATTCTCATTCATGATGCAGAAACTCTGGGGAGGGGGGGGAGGATGATGAGGCCCCCACCAAACTATTTAAAACAAGGCTGGAGCTCTTTTCTCCAGAAAAGAGAAGGCTGAGGGGTGACCTGATAGAGGTCTTTAAGATTTAAAGGGGTTTGATAGGGTAGACGTAGAGAAAATGTTTCCACTTGTGGGGGAGACCAGAACTAGAGACCATAAATATAAGGTAGTCACTAATAAATTCAATAGGGAATTCGGGTGAAACTTCTTTACTCAGAGTGTGGTGAGAATGTGGAACTCGCTGTTACAGGAAGGAATGGAGACGAATAGGCTGCCACTCCCGTGCAGTACTGAGGGAGTGCTGCACTGTCGGAAGTGCTGTCTTTCGGATGAGATGTTAAACCGAGGCCCTGTCTGCCCTCTTGGGTGGATATGAAAGATCCCACGGCACTATTTCGAAGATGAGCAGGGGAATTCTCCCCGGTGTCCTGGCCAATATTTATCCCTCAACCAACATCACTAAAACAGATTATCTGCTCATTATCACATTACTGTTTGTGGGATCTTGCTGTGCGCAAATTAGCTGCCTCATTACAATGGTGACTACACTTCAAAAGTACTTTGTTTGCTGTAAACGCTTTGGGATGGCCTGAGGTGGTGAAAGGCGCTAAATAAATGCAAGACTTTCTTTTTCCTCTCAAAAAAACAGTACAGCCTGTTGGAGGCCTCGTCCCACACACCTTCGAGCGGAATCACTGGATAGGGATCAGGGTTGCTGTACGACCTCAACCACCTGGTAGAGGGCAGTAGAGGCAACAGAAATGGTCTTTGTACGTCTGACTGATCTTTCCTCTCCCAGGAACACTGTGGCCATTTCGAGTGGCTCTACGGCTGCCCTGGCCGAGACCAGCTAGCTTGGCACAGGACGGGGTGTTAACCTGGGGCCAGCCCCAGTCTGGGTAAGGAAAGTGGGGGCTACGCCTGCTGGAGCTCCAATGCTGAACCTGCAGTGAGTGACGGACTCTATGAACACAATATGCAATGATGTTAAGCTGCTTTTGTGTTGTTCCAATGCCGCTGGATCTAACACAGCTGGTGGTAACCACAAGCTAAACTTTAGGACGGTCAGGTAGTGTCGTGGTTATGTTACTGGGCTAATAATCCAAAGAACGTGAGTTCAAATCCCACTGTGACAGTTTGAGAATTTAAGTTCCGTTTAAAAAAAGCACCTGGAAATAAAAATCTGATCTCAGTAAAAGTGACCATGAAGCTGTCTGATTGTCGTAAAAACTCAACTGGTTCACTGATGTCCTTTAGGGAAGGAAACTGCCCGTCCTTACCCGGTCTGGGCCTATATGTGACTCTAGTCCCACACCAACGTGATTGACTAGGAAACCAGTTGTCAAGAAGAAGTCGAGTTGCCAAATCTGCTTGGACATATTCCTGGAGGTTTCATCACATGACCTCCTGACTCCAGCTGCCCCTCCCCCACTCTCCCCCATTGGTCGCCCAACATGTCCATCCTCGCAACGCCCCACCTGCCCACGATGATTGGAAAACAAACAGGCTCTTAATTACCCGATTGGATGTCAGTCAACAGCCTTTCGATCTCATCTCCAACATTTTTATAACAAATAGAACAAAGAATAGTTCAAAGAAAATGAAAAAAATCACACACAATTTTTTTTTAATGTCCCAATGATTTCTCTCCCGGGTTTTGCTCGCAGCAATGTCCTGGAAATAAGTCTTTAATTTCTAGAGACTCTAGGATAATCCTGGAGTGTTGGCAACCCTAAGAAGAAGGCCCACCACCAAAATCTTCTCAGGGCAATTAGGGATGGGCAATACCCAAATAAAAAAATGGACCAGAGATCAACCAGGTGGATCTACCTGACTCTTTGCTGGTCATCCTGGACTACAGATGTAGATCGCTCCCCGAGACTACAGACGTAGATCGCTCCCCGAGACTACAGACGTAGATCGCTCCCCGAGACTACAGACGTAGATCGCTCCCCAGGACTAGAGACGTTGATCATTCCCCGAGATTACAGACGTAGATCGCTCCCCGAGACTACAGACGTGGATCGCTCCCCGAGACTACAGACGTAGATCATTCCCCGAGACTACAGACGTAGATCATTCCCCGAGACTACAGACGTAGATCGCACGCTGAGACTACAGACGTCGATCATTCCCCGAGACTACAGACGTAGATCGCACGCTGAGACTACAGACGTCGATCATTCCCCGAGACTACAGACGTAGATCACTCCCTGAGACTACAGACGTAGATCGCTCCCCGAGACTACAGACGTGGATCGCTCCCCGAGACTACAGACGTGGATCGCTCCCCGAGATTACAGACGTGGATCGCTCCCCGAGACTACAGACGTGGATCGCTCCCCGAGACTACAAACGTGGATTGCTCCCTGAAACTACAGACGTGGATCGCTCCCCGAGATTACAGACGTAGATCACTCCCCGAGACTGCAGACATGGATTGCTCCCTGAAACTACAGACGTGGATCGCTCCCCAAGACTACAGACGTGGATTGCTCCCTGAAACTACAGACGTGGATCACTCCCCGAGACTACAGACGTGGATCGCTCCCTGAGACTACAGATGTAGATCGCACGCTGAGACTACAGACGTGGATCGCTCCCTGAGACTACAGACATAGATCGGTCCCCGAGACTACAGACGTGGATCGCTCCCTGAGACTACAGACGTGGATCGCTCCCTGAGACTGCAGACGTGGATCGCTCCCCGAGACTACAGATGTAGATCTCTCCCCGAGACTGCAGACGTAGATCGCTCCCTGAGACTATGGACGTAGGTCGCACGCTGAGACTCGGCCGCAATGTAATGTCAGGTTTAGGGTGTGTGGTTCTCAGATCCTCTTGCACTGTACCACAGTAACCTCGCTGGGAGCTCCGTTTACGCCATGAATGGAGTTTCTGCTGACATTACAGCAGCTGAAATGGAGGAGCTCCCAGGAAATTCAACTGGGACTGCGAAATCTGGGATGTCACTGGCAGGGCACGTGTTTGTCATTGAGACACGTGTTCGTCATTGAGACACGTGTTTGTCATTGAGACACGTGTTCGTCATTGAGACACGTGTTCGTCATTGAGACACGTGTTCGTCATTGAGACACGTGTTTGTCATTGAAAGATACTGTAAGATTACTGCAACAAATCTTCAAATGGCATTCTAATAGCGGGGGAGTGAGGGGGGTGAGGGGAGAGAAGTCGTCAATTAAAAGTCGAGGTACTGTCAGTTTCTGTGGAGTGAAAGAGAGTCCCAGGGTCGGGCCCTGGTCTGAAGCTGAGTTAGCCAATCTGAGCCAGACAGCAGTTCGAGGTGTTCTAACTAGCCATAGTGCTCCTGATTTAGGAAGTGCAAAGAATCTTGCCCCTTGCCACCACGCAACCCTACTGGAAAGTGTAGCCGTGTGAAGGTTGGATTAAGGACAGAGCTGGGCTCAGCGGTGATGCCCGCACCCCACGGTAGAACAGCCGGCCGGCACTCGTCACCTAAACTCTACATTCGAAGAACAGGCAATATACAGGAGGACTTTCATTGGCTACGGAACTGTATCCCAAGACAGAAGTGTGGAGGGGGGAAGAGAGAAGGCACACTCCTCAGTGCTCAAAGGGTTAACAGAACTATTAACAGCTGCTCAGTTCGATTGAGGTGACTGCACCAATTGAGATTTACATTCAACAGCTCCACACAACAGAGCGGCGGGGAGACGGTCTGCAGTACCAATACTTCACCAGGAAACTTTCCCCTGCCTTCAAACACACTATTTATTTGTAAGCCGAGATTTTAACCCTTAAAATGCAGCATAAAACAGCAACCCTGGCCCAGGATATAAAAAAACTCTGCAGTTAATACCAGAGCAATTCACTTTATTTCCGAACTCTTTAGATTTACGGTTGAGAAAGAATCATAGAATGATACAGCATAGAAAGAGGCCATTCGGCCCATCGTATCTATGCTGGCTCTTTGAAAGGGCTATCCAATTGGTCCCACTCCCCCGCCCCATAGCCCTGCAAATTTTTCCTTTTCACGTATTTCTCCAATTCCCTTTTGAAAGTTATTATTGAATCCGCTTCCACCGCCCTTTCAGGCAGCGCATTCCAGATCAGAACAACTCGCTGCGTAAAATGTTTTATCCTCATGTCGCCCTCTGGCTCTTTCGCCAATTATCTTAAAAAGATACAATCTATATTTGTGTGATTTTCACTCTTTCCTTTGTTGAGGCTCCTTGACTGGGCGCCGTGTTGAGCTGGCATGTTACTGCAGCCCTGTCGTGCCGACGCAAGACTGCATCCTGCTCCTTTTGTTTTCGTGCCGAGCAAAAGTTAAATGCTTTCCGGAAAAAGGAAGGCACGGGTTGCATGGAGGGAAAAATCAAGGGGGGGCGGTTGTGGGGGCAGAGTGGGTGTTAACTGGCAGTAACTTGCATAGCCTGGCAGTAACTTCCACTGGCTGGTTCGAGAGTGGGCACCTGGGGAGACCCATCAGCAAAGTCCACGACCCACCACCTCAAACAGCCAAAGGAGTAAACAGTGAGGGGGAGGGAGAAAATACTAACTAAACAGTGAAGCAAGAAAATGCAACTCGCTCCCAAATAAATGAAAGACTCTCTAACAAAGCGTCCTGTGCTGGGCTTAGAATTAAAGTGACGCTTTAAAATTTTTACAATTTGCTTGCAACCTGAAGTGGATTCTCAGGCAAAACGCAATGTTTTATCTTTCACAACCGCCTAAAGTAAAGTGTGCGCCACCGAGAGGGTCGCGCAAATAAAATAAGATTTAGATCACCCTCACGGTCGCGGCCGAGTTTCGAATGAAAGGAACGCTGTAGACTCACCCAGGTTGACGAAACTCATGACCATATCGGCATCGCTGAGGAAGGTGCTGTCGTGCTGGCTGGCCAGTGGGGGTCCCTGAGTGGTGAAGAGGGCCCTGTAGGGGTACGAGAAGCCCCCCGCGTCCTCCATCGACATGGAGTTGTAGAGATCCAGCATGAACATGGGCGCTGAGTTGTGCTTGCCATGCAAGTGGGGTCTGGGGCGGTGAGGCAGACCCAGGATGGAGAGGATCTCTCTCTGCATCTCCCGTCTCTCCTGGCTCTTTAGACGCCCGTGGATGAAGCTGGAATGGATCGCGTTGTCAATGGTGAGGTTCCCCAAAACTGACTGCAGCAAGAAGCAGTTCCAGAGAAGTCCCGTTACAGGTTTTTTAATCAATAGCAGGAAGCTCATTCTTACTCTCAGGCTGGACTGCTATGTGACTCCTCTACATAAACATGGTCACTTTCTCTCTCTCTCTCTCTCTCTCCTTCCCCTCTTTACAGCTCAGTCGAGGCTGCCCAGGCACTGTGCAAAGCCATCCGAGTGAAGGTGTAGTTCAGGACCCATGTTGTCTGAACTGACTCTCACAGTTAAGTGAGAGAGCTGGAGAGTTCCTTCACCTAAGGAGTTGCGATCCCTTTGCATGTAAATCTGTGCGGTTGTCTGGTGCAGACGGAGCCAGCAG
The DNA here is from genome assembly GCF_035084215.1 of Heptranchias perlo. Lineage (NCBI taxonomy): Eukaryota > Metazoa > Chordata > Chondrichthyes > Hexanchiformes > Hexanchidae > Heptranchias > Heptranchias perlo. Next base: position 50,383,564 of record NC_090343.1, on the reverse strand, counting down.
GAGGCTGCTGTGTGGGAGGAGCACCCTCTAGTCTAAACTCAAAAGTAACAACAGAAAATTATCTGAATGTCTTAAGGGCGTCTGTAATTAAACGAGAGGGATGGGCTTTTGAATGTAATTGCTTGTTGATGGAAAGGTGAGGGGTGAGGCCGACACAGGGCAGGATGGCTCGTTGCACTTTTCTTTTTATTGAATGAAATTATTTTGAACTCCCAGTTGCCGTCTGGGATTGTTCCATTTGTTTTATCCACAGTCACCCTCTTGTTTAATCGACTTCCCTTTCTGTGATCCTGTTAAAGAGGGAGGAGGGGAGCGAGGAAGAGAGAGAGAGCGAGAGAGAGAGAGACAGAGAGCTCTCAGAAACATCTCAAAGTGCTTCACGTACAATGAATTGCTTTGAAGGATAGTCACTGTTGTTATCACAAGATTACTTGCAGTCATTTTGTGCACAGCAAGATCCCACAAACAGCAATGAGCCGAATGGCCAGTTAATCTGTTTAAAGAGGGAAGTCTTCCCATGATCACATTTTTCAAAATCAGCCAAAAAGAATTTACTTTCCTGTTTTAAACTTCGGTGGGGAGGCATTTTTAAGTTTTCTCCCATCGTCCCCGAAGTCATTCACCCCTTGTGGAGGTATGTTTTCATCCAATACCTTGATCAAATGGCCATTCATTATGTGCAAACCCAGACAATGAGTTTCAGGGGGCTATTTGACTATGGAGGGCATCGCCTGCTTCAGTCCGCACATGGCTAGTTTCCAGCAGCCGTCAATGGGAAGCGGTCGGAAGTGGGAACCCCGGCTGAATTGTCCCTTCTGAGGCCAGTTGTGGCAAGTCCGACTGCTCCGAGATCAGCCAGCTCGGCACAGGCCAGGGAACCAAGCCCGAACATTCGGTCCTGTGTGGCTCAGTACCGGCCATTAACCATTGAGGGGAGAGAGGGGGTGAGTATCATGGCTGAGTGATTATGACACCAATGGGGAGCAGTGACTGATCCCAACCCCCCATGAGGAAGTTGGGTGTACACAGGTGAAGTATCAGAGTTATGGCAGTGACAAGTCTCCTGTATCTGTGACCACCTGCTTCAGGCAATGATACTTGACTTAATAAAATGGATCACCGAGTGTGGAGCTGAGTTACATTAATTCACTGGCTCCAGGTTCAATCCAGTCTGTGCTGAATTCATTGGTGCCTTCTAGGGCAGGAGCTGGGTTAGGGTTAGCGATAGGGTTAGGGGTACAGTTAGGGATTAGGGCTAGGGTTAGTGGTTAGAGATTAGGGGCTAGGGTTAAGGTTAGGGTTACAATTGGTGTGAGTACCCCGGTCTGGGGAGAGGAAAACTCAGGCAGGCTTCCTGCCCTCAATCGCACAACACCCTATTGGAAAGCGCCTATATGTGGGCAGCATCGGTCTGACTGTGATGCCTTCTTGGTTGAATAGCCTGATGACACTTGGGTGAGGTACTACAGATAAAGTGAGCATCGTAGACATCCTGACCCATCAGAGATCTGAAGACGAGGGGTCGAAACCGAAGGGGAAATAACGGCCAGCAGCGTTTTTATAATGACGACACCCGGGGCATGATTTTAACATGGCGGCCGGAAGTCAGTGGGGAGTGAAGTGGGGGGGGATGAATAGTCACGGGGGAAACCCAGAAAAAATTTCTCGCGTCGGCTTGAGCAATTGCGACTAAATTGAAGGCCCTTAATGTAACTTCCGTGTTTCACGTCTCCAAGCTGTGCAGCGAGCGTATTGTGCACCCGAATGGCATGCTGGGAACTGGAGTTTTAAAGGGCCAGTGCAAAAATGGATTTTGAGGGAGAAAGGAGGAAATTACAGAAATGCAGCATCAGGAGTGTAAGGCAGCACCCCGCTTTAACGATTCCTGTCTTGAGTTGTTACTGGCTGGTGTGAGGAGCAGGAGGGAGATATTATACCCAGCTGACCTGCTTCTGCCGCCAAGAAGGCCTGGCTCGAGGTGGCGGAGGAGCTGAGCAGCAGGAGCATGGTGGCAAGGTCATGGGTACAGTACAGGAAACGCTTTACTGACCTAACCAGGTCAGGGAAAGTGAGTACAGTTACTGATTCACCCACACCCTGAGGTGTACATTACCCCCCCCAACCCCAGCTCACTTTGTCTTGCCAAGCCTACTCTATCACATCACTCCTCACTCCCACTTAAGTCTCATTATCAACTTACCTTCACTTTCTGTGCACTTCCTCACCTCCCCATTTGTGAACCCACCACTCCCACTCACCCCAATCCTGATGAAAGTGATGACTCTGTCTGATACTCATCCTCTGATGCATCTCACTCATTGTCAGCCTCACCCAAAGTGACGTATCCATCAGGTGACCACTTCACTCACGTCTGTTTTTTCTCCCCTTGTAGGAGAAGAGAGTGCAAAATGCACAGGAGAGAAGTCGGACTGGAGGGGCCCACCACAAATAGTGGCCCTGACAGATGCAGAGGAGGAGGCGTTAGATCTCAGCCGCATGGTTGAATGCCTGGCCGTTGGAGACGGAGAGACTGGCAACCCGCAAGCGGCTGGTGACAGACCTTTAACATCCCTCACACACTTTGTGAATTGAAGTTATCAATGATTGATCTGTTGCACACCTCAGTATGGTCATTGAAAACTGACTTCTGCGATGATTGTTAATATCGGTTTATGTTGTCTTCCAGGGTCTTCAAGTATCGGTGAGGAGGCAGGCACCATGGAAGAAGACAATTCCTCAGAGGAGATCCATTCCTCTGAGGACACACCGCACATCACATCCAGCCATGCACCAGCACAGATATTGGCAGTTAGTGGGTCCTGTTAGGCAAATAGTTGGGTTGACACCTGGTGATTCATCATACACAAGTGAGCACGAGAGAGACTGATGGCAGGGACAGCTGTGGAGAGTCCACATTGGGGCGCACTCCCCTCCAAGCTTCGCTCAGCTGGACACAGATGCTGAAACCCCAGGTGCCATCGTTGAGAGTGAGGATGATCGAGGTTCAGCTCCACCTTTGCGAGGTACTGGAAAAGGTGTCAGGCACACTCTCCATAATAGCGGAGAGGATGGAGGAGTCCAACTCCATCGCTGGTGGAATGGTGGTGCAGGTAAGAGTGGGAATGTCTGCGATGGAGAGAGAGGCAGCCTCCATTGAGCTTCAAGCACGGCTCTGTAATGAGTCAGTGGAGGCCAAGACAACGGCCATGCGGACTCTGAATGCCAACATGTCTGCCGCTCTAAACAGGTAGACAGATACTTTAGCCGTGGCCTTAGAACGCGGCACATCTGCTCCCAACTGCTGTCCAACAGAGTGGTAGGAGTGATGTTGCGCTGGCCTGGGAGAGGGATGATGGTGAAAGGGTGCAGTGGTTATTTAATATACGGATAATTACTTTTATAGTTAAGTGGAAGTGGGGACTCCACTCGGAGTGCTCTCACCTCTCACCTGTCGCCCCCCCACCCCCCCACTTCATCCAGTCCCCATAATGCTGCCTCCTCTCCCGATGGCTGAGTCTGCCCCTGCGCGGTGCATGTGACGCAGTCTTTGGAGGGGCCCTCACGGGCTCCAAAATCCAGAAAGTGTAGGCTGAAAGAATCTAAGTAGTCTGGGTATGAATCTGAGTAACCTGCCACTACCTCTGCACCAGCCACAGGAGATGCACCACTTAGAATCAGCGCTAGGAAGGTTTTGTAATCACCAAAGATATGCACAAGAGTGTCTGATGGAATGTCATGTTTTTATTTATATTTGTTTTTTGTTAAATGCACATTAAATGTTATAATTGTCAGCATTACTGCCACATCTTGCCCATTTGAGTCCCTTTTGTGAGAGCTCCCTTTCATGTGCTTCATCATGAATGCCAAGACTTGATGTCACCCATTGGGTGAGTGTACAATGGGTGTAAGTGTGGTTGAAGGACGGGTTTGTGAAAGTGGAGTGGGGGGGGGAGCGGGGGGCCGGGGGTGGGATGGTGGTTGTTCCAGGCGGCCTGAGTAGTTCACTATCTTCACTTTGCAGATCTCAATATGAGAACCTGTTAGATATGAGTGAATCCTGGCTTCACGAGCAGCCATGTGCATCGCTGCTCTTGTGATGGGTTCCCCATCCTCATCCTCCTCCTCCTCCTCCTCCTCACCATCATCTTCTTCAATGTTGCCAGCAGATGAGGATGCATTTGAGCTCCTCCACCTGTCACCTTCTCTGTTGAGTGATGTTGTGCTGGACACAACACACAACTATTATTCTGCGCACCCTCTCCAGTGAGTACTGAAGGGCTCCCTCAGATCAATCCAGGCACCCGAAGCACATCTTCAGCATTCCTTTGTCTTGTTCCATGACAGACCTGGTGGTGATGTGACTGTCGTTGGAACACTGCTGTGCCTCACTGGTGGGGTTTTTCACAGGTGTCATGAGCCACATCTGCAGGGGGTATCCCTTGTCACCAAGGAGCCAGCATTTAAGCAAATGAACAAATCATGGCAGCTGCCAGGGAATCTGGCACACACCAGCAGAAACCTCGTCCAGTGGTCACACACCAGCTGTGCATTGATGGAGTGATATGCCTTTTGGTTGATGAACATTCCTGGCTCATGTGGAGGTCCTCAGATTGCTATGTGTGCAATCAGTCAATTACACCCTGTACCTGTGGGAAGCCAGCCAGAGAGTTGAAACCCACTGCCCTCTCAGTCTGGCTGATGTCGTTACGAGGGAAGTTGACATAGTCGGATGCCCTGGCAAACAAACCATCCGTCGCCTGTTGTATACACTTATGTGCAGGCGACTGAGTCACCCTGGAGATGTCATCAGTGACGTAGTGGACAGTGGTGACTGTAACTGCGATGGGCAATGTGTGGCCACCAGGTCCAGCCGGGAGCATGCAGATGTCTGCGACCACCTGCCAACTCAATCTGAGTTTTCGTGGGCACTGCCCCTCAGAGAGGTCCAGGAAGCTCAGCCTCTGTCTGTCAACCCTCTCATGTGGGTAGTGCCTCCTGCGATCTCGGCCCCTCCGTTGGTCCCCTCTCTGCTCTTCTCCAGGTCCTTGTGGCGCTCCTCTGTTTTGTGGAGCTGGAACTCCCAGAATTGCAGGCCGTGCCTGCTGCCGATGGTGATGTGCCTCCTCCTCAGATGTACTGTGGAATACATCCATTGCAACCTCCCCATCCTGATGGTGTCGGTTTGAGACGAGGTCCAAAATGTAGGCAAATATGTCTGAACACAAGAATTCTCAGTGTGAATAAAGAAATCTCAGTCTAAAGACAACAAACTCCCAGCCAAAGGTTTATCTGAGAGAACTGAGTGCCCTGCTGCAAAAACTCACCTTTTCTTCACATGTCAGTCACTGGTTTAAATGTCCTAATGGGGGCCGGCTACAACTCACCTCCGTTTCCATGGTGTGTTTCAGAGGCCACGGGAGACATGATCAGGGAAAGTTAAAATGGTTTGTGTAACTCAATGCACAAAAACTTAATCCCCTTAATTGGTTTAAATGCCTAAATTGGCCCTTTAATTATCGGCCCGCCAGCTATAAGAGCCAGTGGGACTTCTGGGTGTCAGAAGCGCATCCATAAACGCGTCTGGGTCAAACCCGGAAGTGGCCGCGTTGGAGCTGGGATTCAGTCCCGCTCTGATTTCTTAGAATTTTCACTGCCCACCCACCCCCAACCCACCTGTTCTTGGGGGTTAAAATTAGCCCTCCGATCTCAGAGGGGACCACAGTTAATGATGACCTCAACACTGATAATAAAAGAAAGCCTTGCATTTACATTGCGACTTTCATGACCCCAGGATGTCCCAAAGTGCTTTAAAAGCTTTGGAAGTGTAGTCACTGTTGTCGTGTTGGAAACATGGCAGCCAATTAGCTAAAAGCAAGGTCCCACAGACAGCGATTAGATAATGACCAGGTGATCGGTTTTAGATGTTGGTCTAGGGATAAATGTTGGCCAGGTCACCGAGGAAAATCCCCTGCTCTTCTCCGAAATAGTGCCATGTGAACTTTTCCATCCATCTGACAGGGCAGACGGGGCCTCGGTTAACATCTCATCCATAAGACGGCACCTCCGACAGTGTAGCTCTCCCTCAGTACTGCACTGAGGTGTCAGCCTGGAATTTCGGCTCAAAGCATTGGAGTGGGGCTTGAACGGTCTCCATCCCTCCCTAGCACCACTAACATAATCAAACTGGGACAGGAGTTAATAATAACATAATCACAACTGAGACAGTAGTTAATAATAACATAATCAAAACTGGGACAGTAGTTAGTAATAACATAATCAAAACTGGGACAGTAGTTAGTAATAACATAATCAAAACTGGGACAGTAGTTATTAATAACATAATCACAACTGAGACAGTAGTTATTAATAACATAATCACAACTGAGACAGTTATTAATAACATAATCACAACTGGGAAAGCAGTTAATAAAAACATAATCACAACTGAGACAGCTGTTAAAAATATCATAATGACAGCTAGGACTGCTGTTAATAATAATGTAATCACAGGTGGGACAGGGATTAATAATAACATAATCACAGTGGAGACAGCTGTTAATAAAAACATAATCACAACTGGGACAGAAATTAATAATAACATGATCACAGCTGGGACAGCTGTGAATAATAACCTCATCACCACTCAGACAGTTGTTAACAATAACATAGTCACAACCTGTGACAGCAGTTAATAATATATTCACAGCTGTGCCAGCAGTTATTAATAACATAATCACAGTTGGGACAGAAGTTAATAATAACCTAAGGTGGGGATGCTGTTAATAATAAGATAATCACATCTGGGACAACTGTTAATAATAACGCAGTCACAGCTGGGACAGTAGTTATTAATAACATGATCACACCTGGTGCAGCAGTTAATAATAACATTATCACACCCTTGACAGTAGATATTAATAACATCACAACTGGCACAGCAATTAAAAATAACATAAACACAGCTAGGAAAGCAATTAATAATACCATAATCACAGCTTGGACAGCTGTTAATAATAATGTAATCAGAACTGGGACAGCAGATAATAATAAAATAATAACAGGTGGGACGGCAGTTAATAATAACATAATCACAACTGGGACAGAATTTCATAACAACAAACTGTTGAAGGGACAGCGGTTAATAATAACATAATCGCAACTTGGACTGCAGTTAATAATAACCTCATCACAAGTGGGACAACAATTAATAATAACAAAATTAAAGCTTGGAGACCAGGTAATAATAACACAATCACATGTGGCAAAGCTGTTAATAATAACATAATCACAACTGGAACAGCTGTTAATAATAACATAACTACAGCTGTAACAGCAGTTAATAATAACATAATCGCAGCAGGGACAGCAGTTAATAATAACAAAATTAAAGCTGGGAGACCAGGTAATAATAACACAATCACATGTGGCAAAGCTTTTAACAATAGCATAATCACAACTTGTATAGCAGTTAATAATAACATAATCATAACTGGGACAGAATTTCATAACAACAAACTGTTGAAGGGACAGCGGTTAATAATAACATAATCGCAACTTGGACTGCAGTTAATAATAACCTCATCACAAGTGGGACAACAATTAATAATAACAAAATTAAAGCTTGGAGACCAGGTAATAATAACACAATCACATGTGGCAAAGCTGTTAATAATAACATAATCACAACTGGAACAGCTGTTAATAATAACATAACTACAGCTGTAACAGCAGTTAATAATAACATAATCGCAGCAGGGACAGCAGTTAATAATAACAAAATTAAAGCTGGGAGACCAGGTAATAATAACACAATCACATGTGGCAAAGCTTTTAACAATAGCATAATCACAACTTGTATAGCAGTTAATAATAACATAATCATAACTGGGATAGCTGTTAATAACTTAATCACAGCTGGAATAGCAGTTAATAATAAGCTAATCAGAGCTGGGTAGCCGTTAATAATAACATAATCACAACCTTTGCAGCAATTAATAATAACATAATCACAATTGGGACAGCAATTAATAATATCATAATCACAGCTGGGAAGCAGCTAACAATAACATAATCAAAGCTTGGACAGCAATTAATAATAACATTTAACAGCTGTGACAGCAGTTAATAATAACATAATATGTACTGGGCAGCAGTTAATAATAACATAATATGTACTGGGCAGCAGTTAATAATAACATAATATGTACTGGGCAGCAGTTAATAATAACATAATATGTACTGGGCAGCAGTTAATAATAACATAATATGTACTGGGCAGCAGTTAATAATAACATTATCACAACTGGGGCAGCAGTCAATAAGAAGTTAAGCACAGCTGGGCAGTAGTTAATAATGTCAAAATTTCAACTGGGGCAATAGTTAATAATAACAAATAGGACAGCAGTTGTTAATAACTGAATCACAACAAGCAGCTATTAATAGTGACATAATCACAACAAGGTCAGCAGTTAATAATAATATAGTCACAGCTTGACGTCAGATAATAATAACTTAATCAGAACAAACAGCTGTATATAATCACAACTGAAACAACAGATAATAAAAACCAAATCACAGCTGGGACAGCCGGTAATAATAACAAAATCACAGCTGGGTATCAGATAATAATAACTTGATCAGAATAAGCAGCTGTATATAATAACATATTCACAACTGGAACAACAGATAATAAAAACCAAATCACAGCTGGGACAGCTGTTAATAATAATATAATCATAACTGGGGCAGTGGATACTAATAACCTATTTACAGTAGGGTACCAGTTAAAAAAAATAATAACACAACCACAGCTGGAACAGCAATTAATAATAAAATAATCACAGATGGGCAGCGGTTAACAATAACGTAATTACAACTGGGCTGCTGTTAGTAATAACAAAATCACAGCTGGGACAGCAGTTAATAATAACAAAATCACAACTGGGGCAGCGGGTACTAATAACCTATTCCCAACAAGGCACCAGTTAATAAAAACAAATAATAATAAAATCACAGCTGGGCAGCAGTTAATAATAACACAATCACAGCTGGGCAGCAGTTAATAATAACATAATACCAACTGGGATAGCAGTTAATAATAACACAATCACAGCTGGGCAGCAGTTAATAATAACACAATCACAGCTGGGCAGCAGTTAATAATAACACAATCACAGCTGGGCAGCAGTTAATAATAACACAATCACAGCTGGGCAGCAGTTAATAATAACATAATCACAACTGGGCAGCAGTTAATAATAACACAATCACAGCTGGGCAGCAGTTAATAATAACACAATCACAGCTGGGCAGCAGTTAATAATAACACAATCACAGCTGGGCAGCAGTTAATAATAACACAATCACAGCTGGGCAGCAGTTAATAATAACATAATCACAACTGGGCAGCAGTTAATAATAACATAATACCAACTGGGATAGCAGTTAATAATAACACAATCACAGCTGGGCAGCAGTTAATAATAACACAATCACAGCTGGACAGCAGTTAATAATAACATAATCACAACTGGGCAGCAGTTAATAATAACATAATACCAACTGGGATAGCAGTTAATAATAACACAATCACAGCTGGACAGCAGTTAATAATAACATAATCACAACTGGGCAGCAGTTAATAATAACATAATCACAACTGGGCAGCAGTTAATAATAACGTAATACCAACGGGATAGCAGCTAATAATAACACAATCACAGCTGGGCAGTAGTTAATAATAACATAATCACAACTGTACAGCGGTTAATAATAACATAATCACAGCTGGGCAGCCATTTATAATAACAAAATCTCATCTGGGTCACCAGTTAATAGTAACATAACCATAGGTGGACAATAGTTATTAATAACATAATCACAACTAGGGCAGCAGTTAATAATAACGCAATCACAACTGAGCATCACATAATAATAACTTAATCACAACAAGCAGCTATAAATAATAACATATTCACAGCTGGAACAGCAATTAATAATAACATAGTCACAACTGCGACAGCAGTTAATAATAACACAATCACAGCTGTGACAGCAGTCAATAATAATGAATATTATCATAATCATTTATTAATATCATAATCATAGTTGGGGCAACAATTAATAGTAACAAAATAACAACTGTTGCAGCAGTTAATGATAACATAATCACAGCTGGGACAGCAGTTAATTATAACATAATCACAGCTGGGACAGCAGTTAATGATAACATAATCACAGCTGGGACAGCAGTTAATGATAACATAATCACAGCTGGGACAGCAGTGAATGACTTAATCAGAACTGGGACAGCAGTTAATAATATCATAATCACAGCTGGGCAGCGGTTAATTATAACATAATCACAGCTGGAATAGCTGCTAATAATAATCTAATCACAACTGAGGCAGCAGTTAATACTAAAATAATCACAACTGAGGCATCAGTAAATAATATCATAATCACAACTGAGGCATCAGTAAATAATATCATAATCACAACTGAGGCATCAGTAAATAATATCATAATCACAACTGAGGCATCAGTAAATAATATCATAATCACAGCTGGGCAGCAGTAAATAATATCATAATCACAGCTGGGACAGCAGTTATTAATGACCTGATCACAAATGGGCATCAGTTAATAATAATGTAATCACAACTGGGCAGAAGTTAATAATAACCTAATAACAGCTGTGCAGCTGTTAATAATAACATAATCACAACTGGGGCAGTAGTTAATAATAACATAATCACAACTGGGGCAGTAGTTAATAATAACATAATCACAGATGGAACAGTAATTAATAATAACATAGTCACAGCTATGACAGTAGTTAATAATATCATAATCACAGCTGGGACAACAACTAATCATAACTTAATCACAACCGGGCAGAAGTTAATAATATCCTAATCACAGCTGTGCAGCTATTAATAATAACATAATCACAATTTTGCAGCAGGAGATAATAACCAAATCAGAGCTGGGACAGTAGTTAATCATAATATAATCACAACTGGGGCAGCAGTTAGTAATAATATAATGACAGCTATGACTGCAGTTAATAATAACTTAATCACAGCTGGGACAGCAGTTAATAAACAAATCACTACTGGGCAGCAGGTACTAATAACCTAATCACAGCTGGACAGCAGTTAATAATAACATAATCACAGCTGGGGCAGCAGTTAATAATAATGTAATCACAGCTGGGAGAGCTGTTATTAATAACATAATCACAACAGGGACAACAGTTAGTAATAACATAATCACAGCTGGGCAGCAGTTAATAATAAAATAATCACAGCTGGACAGCAGTTAATAATAACATAATCACAACTGGGGCAGCAGTTAATAATAATGTAATCACAGCTGGGAGAGCTGTTATTAATAACATAATCACAACAGGGACAACAGTTAGTAATAACATAATCACAGCTGGACAGCAGTTAATAATAAAATAATCACAGCTGGGCAGCAGTTAATAATAACATAATCACAACTGGGCAGCAGTTAATAATAACCTAATCACAGCTGGGAGATGTGAGTTCAGGGCTAGGGCAGGGGGGAACCGTAGGGGGAGTTTGGCTCGGTGGGCCAGGGGAAGGGAGGGAAGCCCCAGAGGCTGCTGAACGGATGGTCTCAATCTTAGTGACAAATAAATCCATGAGCTCCTTGTTGGAGGTGAGGATGGAAGGAGCAGGGAAGATGTGTTTAACGATGTGGCTTGTGGCGGAGAAAAGAATCCGGGGATTATCATTCCATTCCAGGATGATCTGGAGTCGTGAGCAGATTTGGCAAAGTAGAGCAGGTTCTGACAGTGCTGGATGTGGTCCACCCTGATCTGGTGATGAATTGACTCAACTCGTTGTGCGCCATAGACTGTTGAATCCACGTCCCTTTAGGGCCATTCCAACGGTGTGCCCAGGGTGGGAGAGGGTTAGGTGGGAGAGAGAATCCACAGTGTTATTGAGCCAGGTGACTGATACTGCAGTGATTTTGGACCATGTGGCTGATACTGCAGTGATTTTGGACCATGTGGCTGATACTGCAGTGATATTGGACCAGGTGGCTGATACTGCAGTGATTTTGGACCATGTGACTAATACTGCAGTGATTTTGGACCATGTGACTGATACTGCAGTGATTTTGGACCATGTGACTGATACTGCAGTGATATTGGACCAGGTGACTGATACTGCAGTGATATTGGACCATGTGACTGATACTGCAGTGATATTGGACCATGTGACTGATACTGCAGTGATATTGGACCAGGTGACTGATACTGCAGTGATATTGGACCATGTGACTGATACTGCAGTGATATTGGACCATGTGACTGATACTGCAGTGATATTGGGCCAGGTGACTGATACTGCAGTGATTTTGGACCATGTGACTGATACTGCAGTGATTTTGGACCATGTGGCTGATACTGCAGTGATATTGGACCAGGTGGCTGATACTGCAGTGATTTTGGACCATGTGACTGATACTGCAGTGATTTTGGAACATGTGGCTGATACTGCAGTGATATTGGACCAGGTGGCTGATACTGCAGTGATTTTGGACCATGTGACTAATACTGCAGTGATTTTGGACCATGTGACTGATACTGCAGTGATTTTGGACCATGTGGCTGATACTGCAGTGATTTTGGACCATGTGACTGATACTGCAGTGATATTGGACCAGGTGACTGATACTGCAGTGATATTGGACCATGTGACTGATACTGCAGTGATATTGGACCATGTGACTGATACTGCAGTGATATTGGACCAGGTGACTGATACTGCAGTGATATTGGACCATGTGACTGATACTGCAGTGATATTGGACCATGTGACTGATACTGCAGTGATATTGGGCCAGGTGACTGATACTGCAGTGATTTTGGACCAGGTGACTGATACTGCAGTGATTTTGGACCATGTGGCTGATACTGCAGTGATATTGGACCAGGTGACTGATGCTGCAGTGATTTTGGACCATGTGGCTGATACTGCAGTGATTTTGGACCATGTGACTGATACTGCAGTGATTTTGGACCATGTGACTGATACTGCAGTGATTTTGGACCATGTGACTGATACTGCAGTGATTTTGGACCATGTGACTGATACTGCAGTGATTTTGGACCAGGTGACTGATACTGCAGTGATTTTGGACCAGGTGACTGATACTGCAGTGATTTTGGACCAGGTGACTGATACTGCAGTGATATTGGACCATGTGGCTGATACTGCAGTGATATTGGACCATGTGGCTGATACTGCAGTGATATTGGACCATGTGACTGATACTGCAGTGATATTGGACCATGTGGCTGATACTGCAGTGATATTGGACCATGTGGCTGATACTGCAGTGATTTTGGACCATGTGGCTGATACTGCAGTGTTATTGGGCCAGGTGACTGATACTGCAGTGATATTGGACCATGTGACTGATACTGCAGTGATATTGGACCATGTGGCTGATACTGCAGTGATATTGGACCATGTGGCTGATACTGCAGTGATTTTGGACCATGTGGCTGATACTGCAGTGATATTGGACCAGCTGACTGATGCTGTAGTGATATTGGACCAGGTGAGTGAGACTGCAGTGTTATTGGGCCAGGTGACTGATACTGCAGTGATATTGGACCATGTGACTGATACTGCAGTGATATTGGACCATATGGATGATACTGCAGTGATATTGGACCATGTGACTGATACTGCAGTGATATTGGACCATGTGGCTGATACTGCAGTGATATTGGACCATGTGGCTGATACTGCAGTGATATTGGACCATGTGACTGATACTGCAGTGTTATTGGGCCAGGTGAGTGATACTGCAGTGATATTGGACCATGTGACTGATACTGCAGTGATATTGGACCATATGGCTGATACTGCAGTGATTTTGGACCATGTGGCTGATACTGCAGTGATATTGGACCAGGTGAGTGAGACTGCAGTGTTATTGGGCCAGGTGATGGATAATGCAGTAATATTGGACCAGGTGACTGATACTGTAGTGGTATTGGACCAGTGACATTGGACCAGGTGAGTGAAACTGCAGTGTTATTGGGCCAGGTGAGTGATACTGCAGTGTTATTGGGCCAGGTGAGTGATACTGCAGTGATATTGGACCAGGTGACTGATAATGCAGTAATATTGGACCAGGTGACTGATACTGCAGTGATATTGGACCATGTGGCTGATACTGTTCTGATATTGATATTTTAGTTCAGTCAGTTTCAGGAGGAATTATCCCCTTGTTTATATAAAAATATCATACATTCTAACTATAAAATGTCACTTTCAGATTGCCACCTCAGTCAAAGTGTTTATAAAAAGAAATATCTATCTCATCAGAGGCTCTTTAGTGATGATTGAGGAGCGGAGACCATCATTGCCTCGTAACTGAGTCCAGGTTGGGGGTTTCCTCAAAGAACATTACTCCTCACCTCTGTATTATGGGCCAACCTGCCAAGAAAGTCTCCAAGGCTCGATGTGGGAATTGTGTGTAGTTTTGGTCTCCTTATCTGAGGAAGGATGTCCTTGCCATGGAGGGAGTGCAACGAAGGTTTACCAGACTGATTCCTGGGATGACAGGACTGATATATGAGGAGAGATTGGGTCGACTAGGCCTATATTCACTAGAGTTTAGAAGAATGAGAGGTGATCTCATCGAAACATATAAAATTCTAACAGGACTAGACAGACTTGAATCAGGGAGGATGTTCCCGATGGCTGGGGAGTCCAGAACCAGGGGTCACTGTCTCAGGATACGGGGTATGCCATTTAGAACCGAGATGAGGGGAAATTTCTTCACTCAGAGGGTGGTGAACCTGTGGAATTCTCTACCACAGAAGGCAGTGGAGGCCAAGTCATTAGATGTATTCAAGAAGGAGATAGATATATTTCTTAATGCTAAAGGGATCAAGGGATATGGGGAAAAAGTGGAAACAGGGTACTGAGTTAGATGATCAGCCATGATCTTTTTGAATAGCGGAGCAGGCCCGAAGGGCCGAATGGCCTACTCTTGCTCATATTTTCTATGTTTCTATGTTTTCCTTGTGCCTGCTCAGCTTAAAGCCTTCTGCTGCCTCTCGCTGGGAGTGGTCTGTTGTTCCCTCCTCTATAAAAAAGAAATGGTGCAGGGCTAACACGGTGGGGAACCAAAACCCCAGCGGGGAGGCTGAGAGGGAAGGAATATGGGACAGATGCTGGAAGGAGGAGCACGGTGAGCTGACGGGCTTCCCCCCACTTTACAGCTCAGTCGGCCTGTTGTGAAAGCCAGCGGGAAAATTATTTTACTGATTTTTATCTATCTTTTCATGCCTTTGACAATATATGGGCTGGATAGTGCAGCAGGTTAACACACTCTTCTCTCATCTCTGGGACCCAGATGAATGGGGTAATACTCTTCTGTGTCTGTTGGCTGTAAATGAGAAATCAGCTTGGGTAGTGCCAATCCATTTCTCAGAGTCTTTGGATCCAGAGAACTAAACTACCCATATACTGATGCAAAATTGGCAGTGTCCCTCCGACAGACCGCAGCAGGGCTGGTTTGGGAAATGGAAATGTGCCTCACCAGCTTTTTATTCATTCTCGAGATGTGGGCATTGTGGGAAGGCCAGCATTTATTGCCCATCCCTAATTGCCCTTGAGAAGGTGGTGGTGAGCCGCCTTCTTGAACCGCTGCAGTCCGTGTGGTGACGGTTCTCCCACAGTGCTGTTAGGAAGGGGGTTCCAGGATTTTGACTCAGCAATGATGAAGGAACTGGGATTTATGTCCAAGTCGGGATGGTGTGTGACTTGGAGGGGAATGTGCAGGTGGTGTTGTTCCCATGTGCCTGCTGCCCTTGTCCTTCTTGGTGGTAGAGGTCGCGGGTTTGGGAGGTGCTGTTGAAGAAGCCTTGGCGAGTTGCTGCAGTGCATCCTGTGGATGGTACACACTGCAGCCACAGTGCGCCGGTGGGGAAGGGAATGAATGTTTAAATGCAATAGGGAACACCATTCTTAGGTTGAGGTTAAGTCGTGTTGATGGGACAGAACAGATGGAGCTTGACGTTGTGCTGTGCCTCCCCTAGGACTGGGAATCTTTAATTTCCTGGCATTGACTATTCCAACCTGTTGAAACACATGTTCATCGGCTGAGAAATTTGATTGCAACACGTCCGTTTCTCCGGCACTAAACGGGCGCATAAGCATCCAATATGGCGGGCAGGACGCGTGGTCTCATTACGAGCGGGAAGTGCACCACCCGCCATATTAAATCAATGACTAAAATATTCAAGTTAGGGTCCTATAGTTGTTGGAGGACCTGAAATGAAAGAGAAGGTCAAGAGTTGGCTGTTAGTGTGAAGGGAGAGCAGAGAGAGAGGTGACTGGGTGAAAGCATCTGCAGCTCACCATGCAGAGTGTGGAGGATGAGATACAACTAAGAAGGGAGAATGAGGATACGGTGTCAAGATCGCCTGCCAGTCGTCTCCTCCAGCGTTGTCAGTCGTCACGGACACGGCTCTCCCTCTGCCTGTGGTGACCAGCACGCTTTCTTCGAGGGGGGAGAGGGTGAGCAGGCGGGCTCGGCCTCCTCCGCTGGCAGCCTGCTGTCTGGAGCTGTGGGCGACCTTCTCCTGCAAGAAAGGAGAGCGTGTGTTCATCACAGTCTGGTGAGGTGTTTAGAGAATGTGCCTGTCATGGTAGAATAGTTGGCATGCAGTGTGTCAGATGTGAGGTGTGGGGAAGTGAGGGTTGCAATAGTGATGAGTGTGTGAGTGAGGAGAAGGAGGTGGAGTGAAGTGCGGTGTAGTGATTGTAGGAGAGTGAAGGGAAGCGGGGGAGGGGAGTATTGTGAGTAGTGAGGCTGGAGTTGTGAGCTGAGGTCATTGAACATTGCAGCCACGGCCTGGGAGCTCAGCCCTTGGCATTGACCTCAGCAACGTCTTTCCATTGGCAGTGGAGGTGTTGCCTGGAGGGCCTCCTGCCCCCTGGGGGACGAAGGTCTCTCCCCTCCACCTGGATCAGGGTCTCCAAACTGCATCAAAAAACTAGGCCGGGCTAGCACCATTTCCACCTTTTACCCCACCCCCTGTGCACCCCACCCCATCCCATGTGGGTCCCACCCCCTGTGCATCCCACCCCCTGTGCACCCCACTCCCTGTGCACCCCATCCCCTGTGCACCCCACTCCCTGTGCACCCCACTCCCTGTGCATCCCACCCCCTGTGCACCCCACTCCCTGTGCACCCCATCCCCTGTGCATCCCACCCCCTGTGCACCCCACTCCCTGTGCACCCCACTCCCTGTGCACCCACCCCCTGTGCACCCCATCCCTTGTTCGTCCCACCCCCTGTGCACCCCACTCCCTGTGCACCCACCCCCTGTGCACCCCACTCCCTGTGCACCCATCCCCTGTGCACCCCACCCCCTGTGCACCCCACCCCCTGTGCACCCCACTCCCTGTGCACCCCACTCCCTGTGCACCCACCCCCTGTGCACCCCATCCCTTGTTCGTCCCACCCCCTGTGCACCCCACTCCCTGTGCACCCCACTCCCTGTGCACCCCACTCCCTGTGCACCCACCCCCTGTGCACCCCATCCCTTGTTCGTCCCACCCCCTGTGCACCCCACTCCCTGTGCACCCCACTCCCTGTGCACCCCACTCCCTGTGCACCCACTCCCTGTGCACCCCACTCCCTGTGCACCCACTCCCTGTGCACCCATCCCCTGTGCACCCCACTCCCTGTGCACCCACCCCCTGTGCACCCCACTCCCTGTGCACCCCACTCCCTGTGCACCCACCCCCTGTGCACCCATCCCCTGTGCACCCCACTCCCTGTGCACCTCACCCCCTGTGCACCCCACTCCCTGTGCACCCACCCCCTGTGCACCCCACTCCCCGTGCACCCCACCTCCATTACCCCACCCTCTGTGCACCCCACCTGAGTGCTATCTTTTTCACTTCAAATTACTTCTCTCTGTGAGAGCTTGTATTAATCAAAACTGTAGTTTGGAAATATCATGCCGTAGGGGAGGGTTTAAACTAATTTGGCAGGGGGATGGGCAACAGGATGTAGCATTGTAAAGGAGAAACAAGGAGCACAAAGGATTGGGAGAGACAGATAGCACTAGAGTATAAACAGTACAGTATTAGGTGAAATCCGATTGAGAGAATACAAGAAGATCTAAGATAGGTTTACAGTGTATGTGTGTAAACGCACGAAGCCTGGTAAACAAGGTTGGTGAGCTACAGGTGCAAATAGTCACATGGGAATATGATGTAGTGTCGATAACAGAGACCTGGTTCAAAAAAGGGCAGGATTGGGAACTAAATATTCCTGGATACAAGGTGTTCAGGAAAGATAGGGAAGGAAAGAAAGGAGGGGGAGGGGGCAGTATTGATTAAAGAGAATATTACAGTACTGGAGAGAGGATGTCCTGGAGGGGTCAAGGACAGAATCTATTTGGTTAGAGTTAAGAAACTATAGAGGTGCCATTACATTACTGGGTGTATTCTATAGGCCACCAACTAGTGGGAAGGAGATAGAGGAGAAAATTTGCAGGGAAATTACAGAGAGGTGCAAGAGCCATAGAGTATTGATAATGGGGGATTTCAACTATCCTAATATAGACTGGGATAGTAATAGTGTAAAGGGCAAAGTGAGGGAGGAATTTTTGAAGTGTGTTCAGGAGAACTTTCTTGATCAGTATGTTTCCAGCCCAACGAGGAAGGAGGCATTGCTGGATCTGGTTCTGGGGAATGAGGTGGGCCAAGCGAAGCAAGTGTCAGTGGGGGAGCATTTAGGGAACAGTGATCATAGTATCATAAGGTTTAGATTAGTTATGGAAAAGGATAAGGAGCAATCTAGAGTAAAAATACTCAATTGGAGGAGGGCCAATTTCAGTGGGATGAGAACGGATCTGGACCGGGTAAATTGGAATCAAAGATTGGCAGGGAAAACTGTAATCAAACAATGGACAGCCTTTAAAGAGGAGATGGTCCAGGTATAGTCTAGGCACATTCCCACGAGGGGGAAAGGTAGGGCAACTAAAGCCAGAGCTCCCTGGCTGATGAAAGAGATGGAGAATAAGATGAAGCAGTAAAAAGGGGTGTATGACAGATGTCAGGTTGATAATATAAGTGAGAACCAGGCTGCATATAGAAAGTTCAGAGGGGAAGTGAAAAATGGAAATGAGAGGGGCAAAGAGAGAGTATGAGAATAGACTGGCGGCCAACATAAAAGGGAATTCAAAACTCTTCTACAGGCATGTAAACTGTAAACGGGTAGTGAGAGGAGGGGCGGGAGCAAAAAGGAGATCTACTCATGGAAGCAGAGGGGATGGCCGAGGTACTAAATGAGTACTTTGTATCTGTCTTTACCAAGGAAGAAGATGCTGCCAAAGTCACAGTAAAAGAGGAGGTTGTTGAGATACTGGATGGGCTAAAAATTGATAAAGAGGAGGTACTAGAAAGGCTGACTGTACTTAAAGTAGATAAATCACCCGGTCCGGATGGGATGCATCCTAGGTTGCTGAGGGAAGTAAAGGTGGAAATTGCGGAGGTACTGGCCATAATCTTCCAAACAGCCGTAGATACAGGGGTGGAGCCAGAGGACTGGAGAATTGCAAATGTTACACCCTTGTTCAAAAAAGGGTGTAAGGATAAACCCAGCAACTATAGACCAGTCAGTTTAACCTTGGTGGTGGGGAAACTTTTAGAAACAATAATCCAGGACAAGGTTAATAGTCACTTAGAAAAGTGTGGTTTAATTAAGGAAAGCCAGCATGGATTTGTTAAAGGCCAATCGTGTTTAACTAAATTGATTGAGTTTTTTAATGAGGTAACAGAGAGGGTCGACGAGGGCAATATGGTTGATGTGGTGTATATGGACTTCCAAAAGGCGTTTGATAAAGTGCCGTATAATAGGCTTGTCATCATAGTTGAAGCCCATGGAATAAAGGGGACAGTGACAGCATGGATATGAAATTGGCTAAGTAACAGGAAACAGAGAGCAGTGGTAAACGGTTGTTTTTCGGACTGGAGGGAGGTGTACAGTGGTGTTCCCCAGGGGTCAGTGCTGGGACCACTGCTTTTCTTGATATATATTAATGACTTGGACTTGGGTGTACAGGGCACAATTTCAAAATTTGCAGATGATACAAAACTTGGAAGGTTAGTAAACAGTGAGGAGGATAGTGATAGACTTCAAGAGGATATAGACAGGCTGGTGGCATGGGCGGACTCGTGGCAGATGAAATTTAACGCAGAAAATTGTGAAGTGATACATTTTGGTAGGAAGAATGAGGAGAAGTAATATAAACTATAGAGTATAATTCTAAAAGGGGTACAGGAAAGAGAGATCTGGGGGTACATGTGCACAAATCATTGAAGGTGGCAGGGCAGGTTGAGAAAGTGGTTAAAAAAGCATACGGGATCCTGGGTTTATAAATAGAGGCATAGAGTACAAAAGCAAGGAAGTTATGATGAACCTTTATAAAACACTGGTTCGGCTTCAATTGGAGTATTGTGTCCAGTTCTGGGCATCACACTTTTGGAAAGATGTGAAGGCCTTAGAGAGGGTGCAGAAGAGATTTACCAGAATGATTCCAGGGATGAGGGACTTTAGTTACGTGGATAGACTGGAGAAGCTGGGGTTGTTCTCCTTGGAACAGAGACGGTTGCGAGGAGATTTGATAGAGGTGTTCAAAATCATGAAGGGTCTAGACAGAGTAGACAGAGAGAAACTGTTCCCATTGGCGGAAGGGTCAAGAACCAGAGGACATAGATTTAAGGTGATTGGCAAAAGAACCAAAGGTGACATGGGGAAAAACTTTATTACACAGCGAGTGGTTAGGATCTGGAATGCACTGCCCGAGGGGGTGGTGGAGGCAGATTCAATCATGGCCTTCAAAAGGGAACTGGATAAGTACTTGAAAGGAAAAAAATTTCAGAGCTACAGGGATAGGGCAGGGGAGTGGGACTAGCTGGATAGCTCTTGCAGAGAGCTGGCACGGACTCGATGGGCTGAATGGCCTCCTTCCGTGCTGTAACCATTCTATGATAACTTTCTTTATTTCAGGAGATTCAAACTGATCGATTGCTTTTCTAACATTTTCAAACTGACTACCTTCATTCATGGATTTGTAAACTGATTCCCCCGATTCTGACAGAATTGTTTTTATATCCCAGAAAAATACTTGAATATCCCACCATTCAAATTTTAAAAAAAAACTGTCTGACATATACAAATTGAACCAATGGGATTGAATTGTTTAGGTTAGAATTATTCCTCTCTCCAGCCGGTAACCAATGAAACGTGACCATGTATTGAAACAGACTTGGTACAGGAATCGGAACTGCAATCAAATTTTGAAGCTGTTCATTTACTGTGACTGGGCTTAAAGGAACCAAAACTCGATAAAATACTTCATTTATATCACACCATCCTTACTGCTGAATACAGAGTGAGCTTAAACTTCAGACCTTCTTGATTTATGTGGCTTAGTAACATAACATACAATGAATGACCTTCAGAAGGTCATGGGTTCGAGACCCACTCCAGAGACTTGAGCCCATAATCTAGGCTGACACTCCCAGTGCAGTACTGAGGGAGTGCTGCACTGTCGGAGGTGCCGTCATTCGGATGAGACGTTAAACCGAGGCCCCATCTGCTCTTTCGGGTGACGTAAAATTGCACTATTTCGAAAAAGAGCAGGGAAGTTCTCCCCAATATCCTGGCCAATATTTATCCCTCAACCAACACCTAAAACATTATTAGGTCATTGCTGTTTAGAATCATAGATTCATAAAATGGTTACTGAACAGAAGGCGGCCATTTGGCCCGTCGAGTCCGAGCAGGCAAGAGCAAGCCAGCTAGTCCAACTTCCCCGCCCTTTCCCCGTAGCCCCGCAAATTTTTTTCTTCGTTTGTGGGATCTTGCTGTGCGCAAATTGGCAGCAGCGTTTCCGAGATTACAACAGTGACTGCACTTCAAAAGTACTTGACTGGCTGTAAAAGTTCTTTGGGACGTCCCGAGGTCGTGAAAGGCGTGCAAGTCTTTCTTTTTTCTTCAGCCATCCCATTTTTAAAATTTGTTCCCTCTTTATTCTATAACAGCTGACAGATCTGGTCAGTTAAAACCCATTGATAATACAGGGCTGCGTGTCATGGAAGCGGTGTTGGGGAAGCTACGTATAGGCAAGCAGCGATTTGCCGGTGATGCCGCACTATAAATGGGGTATAACGGACTCGATGTGCTCGGAAATCGAATTCAAATGTTCTGGGTCTTGCTGGAGGCAGTTGCAGGATGTGACACTCGAGGGGCACCGTATTTTTTGGTGTTGTTTCTTAGCTACTAGACCACCAGAGCTGTCCAGACAGCTGGCCTCAGACTCAGGCCAGACAGGGTTGTGCTCTGCTCGTCCCTTTCAATCCCCTCTCAATGACAAGCCTTGTCAAGACTCTGTATGTGGATCCGTTCCTAAAAGGGGATCATTAGGAACAAAAGGAGTCTTGTTTGCTTTGCCCTCTTGCGGTAGGATGGGTTTATCTGACAAGATCGTTTTTAACAGCCCATCAACTGGACCTTGTACACTGGGACTGACGCACGTTGAAAGAACTAACATGATTATTTTATTGGTTCAGGTGTGGACAATGTTTTATAAAAAGCTAAGCGGCACCCTCAAAATTTGACTCTGTGTGGTGGAAGCAATTTGATTATTGATGGGTGTCAGGTTATAGATTTAAATCAATTCGAGTCACTTGACAAAAATGCGACCACAAGTGGTGTAAATGAGCCTGTAATCAATTCCACGCATGTTTTCAGTCAGTGATTACTCCTCTTTTGTGGTTTTATGTGGACAGGAAGCTGACTGCAAGAAACATGAGTGTACAATTCAGCACATCGTCTTGAATTGAGTTGGGGGTAGGTGAGTCTCTGTCCATACAGACAGCCCCACCTCACCAACCCTGCAATCACCTGGCTCCAGCCTGTGGTTTGGAGCCATACGGTTAAGAAAGGCCCAAAGTCTGATCGCCGGATTATCTTGGATGGGTTATGCAAAGAGATATCACACTGACCGCAGCACATGTGACTCAGAGGGGGAGTTTGAGGGTCCCACACTGACTGGTCTGAGGGTCTCACACTGACTGGTCTGAGGGTCCCACACTCACTGGTCTGAGGGTCTTATACTCACTGGTCTGAGGGTCTCATGCTGGCTGGTCTGAGGGTCCCACACTCACTGGTCTGAGGGTCTTATACTCACTGGTCTGAGGGTCTCATGCTGGCTGGTCTGAGAGTTTCACACTCACTGGTCTGAGGGTCTCACACTGACCGATCTGAGGGTCTTACACTCACTGGTCTGACAGTCCCACACTGACAGGTCTGAGAGTCCCACACTGACTGGTGTGAGGGTCTCACACTCACTGGTCTGACAGTCCCACACTGACTGGTGTGAGGGTCTCACACTCACTGGTCTGACAGTCTCACACTCACTGGTCTGAGGGTCTCACACTCACTGGTCTGAGGGTCTCACACTCACTGGTCTGAGGGTCTCACACTCACTGGTCTGACAGTCCCACACTCACTGGTCTGAGGGTCTCACACTCACTGGTCTGAGGGTCT
Source organism: Heptranchias perlo (assembly GCF_035084215.1). Classification (NCBI taxonomy): domain Eukaryota; kingdom Metazoa; phylum Chordata; class Chondrichthyes; order Hexanchiformes; family Hexanchidae; genus Heptranchias; species Heptranchias perlo. The sequence goes on along the minus strand of NC_090343.1, from coordinate 50,359,930 downwards.
CACACTCACTGGTCTGAGGGTCTCACACTCACTGGTCTGAGAGTCCCACACTGACTGGTCTGAGGGTCTCACACTCACTGGTCTGAGGGTCCCACACTGACTGGTGTGAGGGTCTCACACTCACTGGTCTGACAGTCCCACACTGACTGGTCTGAGGGTCTCACACTCACTGGTCTGAGGGTCTCACACTCACTGGTCTGAGGGTCTCACACTCACTGGTCTGAGGGTCTCACACTCACTGGTCTGAGAGTCCCACACTGACTGGTCTGAGGGTCTCACACTCACTGGTCTGAGGGTCCCACACTGACTGGTGTGAGGGTCTCACACTCACTGGTCTGACAGTCCCACACTGACTGGTGTGAGGGTCTCACACTCACTGGTCTGACAGTCTCACACTCACTGGTCTGAGGGTCTCACACTCACTGGTCTGAGGGTCTCACACTCACTGGTCTGAGGGTCTCACACTCACTGGTCTGACAGTCCCACACTCACTGGTCTGAGGGTCTCACACTCACTGGTCTGAGGGTCTCACACTCACTGGTCTGAGGGTCTCACACTCACTGGTCTGACAGTCCCACACTGACTGGTCTGACAGTCTCACACTCACTGGTCTGAGGGTCTCACACTCACTGGTCTGAGGGTCTCACACTCACTGGTCTGACAGTCCCACACTCACTGGTCTGAGGGTCTCACACTCACTGGTCTGAGGGTCTCACACTCACTGGTCTGAGGGTCTCACACTCACTGGTCTGAGAGTCCCACACTGACTGGTCTGAGGGTCTCACACTCACTGGTCTGACAGTCTCACACTCACTGGTCTGAGGGTCTCACACTGACTGGTCTGAGGGTCTCACACTCACTGGTCTGAGGGTCTCACACTGACTGGTCTGAGAGTCCCACACTGACTGGTCTGAGGGTCTCACACTCACTGGTCTGAGGGTCTCACACTCACTGGTCTGAGGGTCTCACACTCACTGGTCTGAGGGTCCCACACTCACTGGTCTGAGGGTCCCTCACTGACTGGTCTGAGGGTTTCACACTGACTGGTCTGAGGGTCCCACAATGACTGGTCTGAGGGTCCCACACTGACTGGTCTGGGAGTCTCACGCTCACTAGTCTGGGAGTCTCACACTGACTGGTTTGAGAGTCTCACACTCACTAGTCTGGGAGTCTCACACTCACTGGTCTGGGAGTCTCACACTCACTAGTCTGAGAGTCTCACACCGACTGGTCTGAGGGTCTCACACCGACTGCTCTGAGGGTCCCACACCGACTGGTCTGAGGGTCTCACACCGACTGCTCTGAGGGTCCCACACCGACTGCTCTGAGGGTCTCACACCGACTGCTCTGAGGGTCTCACACCGACCGGTCTGGGAGTCCCACACCGACCGGTCTGGGAGTCCCACACCGACTGGTCTGCAGCGACTCCTTTGATAAAGCGACGTATGGACATAGGGCAACAACAACAACTTGCATTTATATAGCGCCTTTAACATAATAAAATGTCCCAAGGCATTTCACAGGAGCGTTTTCAGGCAAAATTTGACACCGAGCCACATAAGAAGGAATTAGGACAGGTGACCAAAAGCTTGGTCAAAGAGGTCGGTTATAAGGAGCGACTTAAAGAAGGAGAGAGAGATCGAGAGGCCGAGAGGTTTAGGGATGGAATTCCAGAGCTTAGGGCCTAGGCAGCTGAAGGCCAATGGTGGAGTGATTAAAATCGGGGATGCACAAGAGGCAAGAATTGGAGGAGTGCAGAAATCTCCGAGGGTTGTAGGGCTGGAGGAGGTTACAGAGATAGGGAGGTGTGAGGCCATGGAATGCAAATGGAATGTTGGCCTTCATTGCAAGAGGATTTGCATATAGGAGCAAGGATGTCTTACTGCAGTTATACAGAACCTTGGTGATACCACACCTGGAGTATTGTGTGCAGTTTTGGTCTCCTTACCTAAGAGAGGATATACTTGCCATAGAGGGAGTGCAGCGAAGATTCACCAGACTGATCCCTGGGATGGCAGGACTGTCATATGAGGAGAGATTGGGTCGACTCGGCCTGTATTCACTCGAGTTTAGAAGAATGAGAGGGGATCTCTTTGAAACATATAAAATTCTGACAGGGCGAGACAGACTGGATGCAGGGAGGATGTTTCCCCTGGCTGGGGTGTCCAGAACGAGGGGTCACAGTCTCAGGATACGGGGTAGGACATTTAGGACTGAGATGAGGAGAAATTTCTTCAGAGGGTGGTGAACCTGTGGAATTCTCTACCACAGGAGGCTGTGGAGACCAAGTCACTGAATATATTTAAGAAGGAGCTAAATAGATTTCTAGACACAAAAGGCATCAAGGGGCATGGGGAGAGAGTGGGAATATGGTATTGAGATAGAGGATCAGCCATGATCATATTGAATGGCAGAGCAGGCTCGAAGGGCCGAATGGCCTACTCCTTCGCAAGTTTTCTATGTTTCTATGTTTCTACATGTTGGCCTTTATTGCAAGGGGGTTGGAGTACAAGAGTAAGGAAGTCTTGCGACAATTGTACAGAGCCTGGAGTACTGTGTACAGTTTTGTTCTCCTTACCTAAGGAAGGATATACTTGCCTTAGAGTTGGTGCAATGAAGGTTCACTAGATTGATTGCTGGGATGACAGGGTTGTCCTATAGGGAGAGATTGAGAAGAATGGGCTTATATTCTCTGGAGTTTAGAAGAATGAGAGGTGATTTCATTGAAACACATAAAATTGTTAGAGGGTTTGACAGGGTAGATGCTGAGAGGCTTTTTCCCCTGGCGCCAGAGTCTAGAACTAGGAGGCATAGGCTCAGGATAAGGGGTCGGCCATTTAGGACCAAGATGAGGTGAAATTTCTTCACTCAGAGGGCTGTGGATGCTCAGTCATTGAGTATATTTAAGCCAGAGAGCGATAGATTTTTGGACTCTAAGGGAATCAAGGGATATGGGGATTGGGCGGGTAAGTGGAATTGAGGTCGAAGATCAGCCATGATCTTATTGAATGGCGGAGCAGGCTCGAGGGGCCGTATGGCCTAGTCCTGCTCCTATTTCTTAAGTTCTTATATTCTTACAATGTCAATGGGTATAGAATGGCTCTGGATACATGGGGGCACTGGGTATACAATGGAACTGGGTACAGAATGGCACTGGGTACAGAATGGCACTGAGCACAGAATGGCACAGGGTACAGAATGGCAATAGGTAGAGAGTGGCACTGGGTACAGAACGGCATTGAGTATAGAATGGCATGGAGCACTAGGTACAATGTGGCACTTGGTATAGAATGGCAATGGCACAGGCAGGCACTGGGTACAGAATGGCACAGAGCACAGTATGGCACTGGGTACAGAATGGTAATAGGTAGAGAGTGGAAGTTGGTACAGATTGTCACTGGGCACAAAATAGCACTGGGTACCGAATGGCACAGGGTACAGACTGGCACTGGGTGCAGAGTGGCACAGGGTACTGAACAAAATTGGGTACAGAATGGCTTTGGGCGCATAGTGGCACTGAACAAAGAATAGCAATGAGTAGAGAGCGGCACTGGATACAGAATGGCCATGGGTACAGGATGGCATTGGGTACAGAATGGCACTGTGCACAGAATGGCACTGGGCACAGAGTGGCATTGAGCACAGGATGGCAATAGGTAGAGAGCTGCACTGCGTGCAGAGTGACACTGGGTACAGAATAGCACTGGGTAAAGAATAACACTGGGTACAGATTGTAATGGGTACAGAGGGACTCTGGTAATAGAATGGCATTGGGTACAGAATGGCACTGGGTACAGAATGGCAATAGGTAGAGAGTGGCACTGGGTAGAGAACAACAATGGGTACAAAGTGGCAGTGGATATACAAGAGCACTGGGTAGATAATGGCGTTGGGTACGGAATGGCACTGGTACACATTGACACTGGATACAGTGTGGCACTGGGCACAGAATGGCAATTGGTGGAGACCAGCACTGGGTGAAGAGTGGCACTGGGTACAGAATGGCATTGGTACAGAATGGTAATAAGTAGAGAGTGGCACGAGGTACAACGTGGCACTTGGTACTGCATGGCAATGGCAAGATTGAGCACAGGGTGCCACTGGGTACAGAATGGCACTGGATTCAGAATGACACTGGGCACAGAGTGGCACTGGGCACAAAATGGCAATAGATACTGACATTGAGCACAGAATGGCACTGGGTACAGAACAGCAATGGTTACAGAGGGGCACTGTGTATATAATGGCACTGGTACAAATGGCACTGACTACGGAATGGTAGTTGGTACAGAATGGTAGTAGGTATTGAAGGGCACTGGGAACAGATGGCACTGAGCACAGAATGGCACTGGATACAGGATGGTGATAGGAGGAGAGTGGAATTGGGTGCAGAGTGGCTCTGGGGACAGAATGGCACGGGGTATAGAGTGGCATTGGGTACAGAATGGCAATGGGTAGTGAGGGGCTCTGGTTATAGAATGGCACTGGGTACAGAACAACAATGGGAACAGAAGGGCACTGTGTTTATAACACGGTACAGAATGGCACTGGGTACAGAATGGCACTGGGTACAGAATGGCACTGGGTACAGAATGCACTGGCTACCAATTGGCATTGGCTAAAGAATGGTGGTGGGTACAGGATGACACTGGGTAGCGAATGGCATGAGCATAGAATGGAACTTGGTACAGAATGGCAATAGGTAGAGAATGGCATGGGGCATAGAATGGCACTTTGTATAGAATGGCACTGGTGCAGAGTGGCATGGAGCACAGAATGGCAACAGGTGAAGAGTAGCACTCAGAGCAGAGAGACATTGGGTACAGAATGGCACTGGTATGCAATGGCTCTGGGTACAGGGTGGCATTGAGCATAGAATGGCAATAGGTAGAGAGCGGCACTGGCTGAAGAGTGGTATACAGAATGGCATTGGTACAGAATGGCAATGGTTAGAGAATAGCACAGGGTATAACAGGCAATGGCACGGACGAGCATTTGGTACAGAGCGGCACTGGGTACAGAATAGCACTGGGTACAGAATAGCACTTGGCAATATGTAGAGTGGCACTTGGTTCAAAATGACATTGGGTGCATATTGGTTACAGTGTGGTACAGGGCACAGAGTGGCACAGAACACAGAATGGCAGTAGGTAGAGAGTGGCACTGGGTACAGAATGGCACTAGCACACATTGGCACTGGGTATAGCATGGCATTGAGCACAGAATGACAATATATAGCGAGCAACACTGGGTGAAAAGTTTCACTGGGTACAGAATGGCAATAGGTTGAGAGTGGAACTGAGTGCATCATGGCAATAGGTACAGTGTGGCAAATGGTACAGGGTAACACTAGGTACAGATTGGTTCTGAGCACAGAATGACACTGGTTGAGGAGAGGCACTAGGTACAGTATGGCACTGGGTACAGAATGGCACTGGCTACAGAATGCTACTGAGTACATAATGGTAGTGGGTACAGAATCATAGTGGGTACAGAGTGGCACTTTGCACAGAATGGCACTGGGTACAGAGTGGGACTGGGTGCAGAATGGCACTGAGCACAGAATGGCACTGGGTGCAAAATGTCACAGAGTACAGAGTGGCACTGGGTACAGAGTGGCACTGAGTACAGAGTGGCACTGGTACGCAATGGCACAGGGTACAGTGTGGCACTGAGCACAGAATGGCAATATATAGAGAGCAGCATTGGGTGAAGAGTGGCACTGGGTACAGAATGGCAATGGCACGAGTGCCCACTGGGTACAGAGTGGCATTGGGTACAGAATGGCACTGCACACAGAATGGCATTGGGTACAGAATGGCAGTAGGAAGAGTGTGGCACTAGGTACAGAAAGGCACTGGGTACAGATTGGTGCTGAGCACAGAATGGCAATGGGTACAGAGTGGCTCGGGTTATAGAATGGCATTGGGTACAGAATGGAACTAGGTACAAAATGACAATAGGCTGAGAGTGACATAGTGCATAGTGGTAATAGGTGGAGAGTGGCACATGGTACAGAATGGCACTGGGTACAGATTGGTGCTGAACACAGAATGGCACTGTGTGCAGAGAGGCACTAAGTACAAAGTGGTGCTGGGTACAGAATTGCACTCGCTACAGAATGGTGCTTGGAACATAATGGGAGTGGGTACTGAATCGTAGTGAGTACAGAATGGCACTGGGTAAAAAATTGACACTGGGTACAGAATAGCATTGAGCACAGAATGGCACAGGGTACAAATTGTCACTGCGTACAGTGTGGCACTGGGTACAGTGCAGCACTGGGTACAGTGTGGCACTGGTACACAATGGCACTGGGCACACAATGGCACTGGGCACAGAATGCCAATATGTAGAGAATGGCAATTGGTTCAGAATTGCATTGGGTACAGTGTGGCACTGAGCACAGAATGGCACAGGTTACAGAGTGGCACAGAGCACAGAATGGCAATAGGAAGAGAGTGACACTGTGTACAGAATTGCATTGGCACACATTGGCACTTGGTATAGCATGGCACTGAGCACAGAATGGAAAATGTGTAGAGAGTGGCACTGGGTAAAAAGTGGCAATGGGTACAGAATGGCATTGGTACAGTGGTAATAAGTAAAGAGTAGCACTAGGTACAACATGGCACTTGGTATAGAATGGCAATGGCACAGGTGGGCATTGGGTACCGTGTGCCACTGTGTACAGAACAACATTGAGTACAGAACGACACTGGGCACAGAGAGGCACTGGCTACAGAGTTGCACTGGGTACAGAATTGCAATGACCACAAAATGGCATTGCGTACATCATGCAAATAGGTAGACTGGCAATGGGTATAGAATGGCACTGTGTACAGAATTGCACTGGGTACAGAATGGCATGAGTATTGAGTGACACTGGGTACAGAATGGCATTGAGCACAGAGTGGCACTGTGTACATAGTGGCACAGTGCACAGAATGCCAATAGGTAGAGAGCAGCACTAGGTTCAGAGTAGCACTGGGTACAAAATGAGACTGGGTACAGAATGGCACTGGGAACAGAGTGGCACGGTGCACAGAATGCCAATAGGTAGAGATCAGCACTGGGTGCAGAGTGGCACTGGGTACAAAATGGCAATGATACAGAATGGTAGTGGGTACAGAATGGCAATAGGTTGAGAGTGACATTAGGTACAGAACGGCACTGGTTACAGAATGGCATTGGGCATAGAATGGCACAGGGTACAGAGTGACACTGGCACACAATGGCACAGGGTACAGCATGGCACTGAGCACAGAATGACAATAGGTAGACAGTGGCACTGAGTGAAGAGTGTCATTGGGTGAAGAATGGCAATGGTGTGGGCGACCACTTAGTGCAGGATGGCACTGTGCATGGAATGGCACTGAGCACAGAATGGCACTGGGTACAGAATGGCAATAGGTTGAGGGAGGCATTGGGTACAGAATGGCACTGGTTACAGAATGGCACTGGGCACAGAGTGGCACAGGTACAGAGTGGCACTGGGTACAGAATGGCAGTAGGTAGGAGGTCTAGGTACAGAATGGCACTGGGTACAGATTGGTACTGAGCACAGAATGGTAATGGGCAGAGAGTGGGACAGGGTGCAGAGTGGCACAAGGTACAGAATGGCAGTAGGTAGGAGGTCTAGGTACAGATTGGTACTGAGCACAGAATGGTAATGGGCAGAGAGTGGGACAGGGTGCAGAGTGGCACAAGGTACAGAATGGCATTGGATACTTAATGGCACTGGGTACAGGATGGCAAGATGTACAGAGCGGTCTGGTTATAAAATGGCACTGGGTATAGAATGGCACTGGTAAATAATGGCAATAGGTTGAGAGTGACACTGAGTGCAGAGTATCAATAGGTAGAGTGTGGCACATGGTACAGAATGGCACTGGGTACAGATTAGTACTGAGCACAGAATGGCACTGGGTGCAGAGAGGCACTAGATACAGAATGGCATTGGTACAGAGTGGCAATAACTAAAGAGTGGCATTAGGTACAACATGGCACTCGGTATAGAATAGCACTGGGCACAGAATGGCACTGGGCAAAGAATGCCAATATGTAGAGAGTGACAATTGGTTCAGAATGGCATTGGGTACAGAGTGGCACAGAGCACAGAATGGCAATAGGTAGAGAGTGGCACTGTGTACAGAATTGCATTGGCACACATTGGCACTCAGTATAGCATGGCACTAAGCACAGAATGGCAATGTGTAGAGAGTGGCACTGGGTGAAGAGTGGCACTGGGTACAGAATGGCATTTGTACACAGAGTAGCACCAGGCACAACATGGCACTTGGCATAGAATGGCAATGGCACGGGTGGGCACTGGGTACAGAGTGCCACTGGGTACAGAATGGCACTGAGCACAGAATGGCACTGGGTACAGAATGGCTCTGGCTACAGAGTTGAACTGGCTATGGAATGGCAATGACCACAAAATGGGTATAGTGTTGCATTGGGTACAGAGGGACACTGGTACAGAGGGCCATGGTACAGAGGAACACTGGGTACAGAGTGGCACTGGGTAGAGAATGCCAATGGGTACAGAATGGGACTGGTGCAGAATGGGAATGGGTACAGAATGGCACTTGGTACTGAATGGCACTGGGTACAGAATGGCAATAGGTAGAGAGTGGCACTGGATACAGTATGACACTGGGTTCAGAATGGCACTGGATGAAGAATGGCACTGCGTACAGAATGACACTGGGTACAGAGTGACACTGAGCACAAAACGGCACTAGGTACAGAGTGGCACTGGGTACAGAACCGTACTGGGCACAGCATGACACAGAGCATGGAATGCCAATAGTTACAGAGTGGCAGAGGGTGCAGAGTGACACTGGGTATAGAATGGCACTTGGTACAGAATGGCAATAAGTAGAGAGTGGCACTGGGTACAGCATTGCACTGGGTACAGAATAGCAATGGTAAAGAGGGGCATTCTGTAAGGAATGGCAATGGGTACAGTGGGTCATCAGGTATAGAATGGCATTGGGTACAGAATGGCACTGGGCACAGTGGGGCACAGTACAAAATAGCAATAGGTAGAGAGTGGCAGTAGGTGCAGAGTGGCAATAGGAGCAGAATAGCAATAGATGCAGAGTGGCATGGTGTACAGAGGGGCACTGGGTACAGGATGGCATGGAACAGAATGGCATTGGATGCAGAGGGACACTGGTTCCAGAGGGACATTGGGTCCAGATGGACACTGGATGGAGAGGGACACAGGGTACTGGATGGCAGAGTGGCACTGGGTACAGAATGGCACTGGGTATAATGTTGCAATGGTACAGAATGGCAATAGGTATAGAATGGTTCAGAGGCGCACTGGTTATAGAATGGCACTAGTTACGGAGGGTCACTGGGTACAGTGTGGCACAGGCCACCATAGCCCTCATTGTGGGCAGTGGGGATGGAGGGAGGACTTAATTGAGGAAGGGTGCACAAAAAGCTTGAACAAAGAGAACCAAATAAACTAACACCCACTGGAGTGCAGAGACTTTCGAACGAGGTGTGAGAGTGGAAACATACCAGGAGGGTCGGTAACCAGAGGACAAAGATTTAAAATAATCGGCAAAAAAACTTATGTGGAAATTTTTTTTAACTCAGCGAGTTGTTACGATCTGGAATGCGCTGCCTGAAAGGGTGGTGGAAGTAGATTCAGCACTAACTTTCAAAAGAGAAGTGGATAAATATTTGAAAAGGAAAAATTTGCAGGGCTGTGAGGAGAGAGCAGAGTTGTGGGACTAATTGGAGAACTCTTTCAGAGAGCCGACACAGGCATGATGGGCTGAAAGGCTTCCTTCTGTGCTGTAAGATTCTATGATTCTACGATTCTACTATACGTTGCTGACTGTCCCTTTTAGCATGGGTCAGAACCGTGCCGATCCGGGAGTGACCCGCAGTTCCAGAACAGTCACAAAAATAGCTTCATATCACCGGAGGGAGCAGTGGACGGGAGTATCAGAAGTGCATGGTCAGGAGTTAAGTTAAAATACTTATATTGGTGTGTGCTATGATCAGGGGCTTGTCTAATTTCAATAGTTTTGTTTTCTGGGAGGGTTTTGACTGCAGGAGAGACAGCCATTATCTGATTAACAGCCCTGGCCTGTGGTACAATAGCAGCCAGTGAGCTTGCTAGAGGTCACTTGTTAATCCTGTGATGCAAGCTCCCTTGTGGGCCTAGTAGGGAGCTTCATCTCTGTGCTAAGTTAGATCTCAGTCTTGGCATTGTCCACGATGTAACAACTGGCCTCAGTGCCCTTGGGGGGTGGGGGGGCGGGGGGGGCGGGGTTGAGAATGCGAAGTCAGTTAGCAGCACCGTCATTCTGGGATCGGTGGAGAGGTAAGCTGCTGTGCCAATACTGAGTGCGTACTTAAGAAGTTTATAATGTTTAACGATCGAGCCAAATCCAAAGCACATTCAAACATGTGAGGATGTAAAGTTGGAGCCAAACTAACTGGAACCTGCAGCCACTGTGGGTCTCCTATTAAACTAAGCCCTACTTTTCCTACCAGTGAGAAGTGTGGGTTTGGGGTTGATGTTAACCCTTGCTGTCCTTGCTGTGCACCTGCACTCAGTACTACTTTGGACACAGTGCCAGAAGGCAAAGTCCCCATTCCATCCGTCTCCCCCACTTGGCAGATGCATTCTGGGCAAATGGGAAAACAAGCAAGTTTTATTATACAAAGTTTAATGTGAATCAAAGCAATAATACATTAAAATATATTTACCTGGGGTTCAGAACAGTATTGTGTGGGCTGAGGGAGTTATTAAGAGCTTTTGATTTCTCACTGCTTGTTTTGTTTTCTATACTAATTGTAGCCTATGGCCTAGTAAGGGGAGTGAGGCCCCAGTGAACCCAATTCTCTCTTTGCTGCCTCTGTGAAGCCAGATCCTCTAGAATTTTCTATTTGCTTTGTGAATGTACAGTTGGAATTCCAATCCATGGCTCTCTCACCATTTTCACCGTCGGGTCTGTTATCTTTCTTTTCACAGAGGGTTTGTGAAATGCAAGTCGGGAAATAAACAACTAATGTTGTGTCAATTAACAACTTTACAAAAAGAGCTGGCCAAATCTCTGACTCTACCGTTGGCGCACTGTGGCTGCACTGTGTACTATCTACAGGATGCACTGCAGCAACTCGCCAAGACTTACTTGGCCGGTCATGTCAAGCGTGGTAGTCGAAATGTCCTAACCATTCAATAGCTGAGTGAAGGACATTGTGCAGGTCCACTGGGGAAGCAGGATGCAGTCTGCAAGTATGTGGCCTACAGCTTCTAATTGGCCACAGCGGCAAATGGGAGAATCATGAAGGCCCCACTTGTCATCGCACATCTGAAGTGATTGAGCTTCGCTCACGGAGGGTGCGGAGGGTCAGAAGCAGGGGGCTGGACTCACTCCTGGGTTCCCGTTATTCTATATATAACCCAAACAAACCCCTCGATTAGATTCCAGTCTGTACTCACTCCTGGGTTCCCGTTATTCTATATATAACCCAAACAAACCCCTCGATTAGATTCCAGTCTGTACTCACTCCCGGGTATCTGTTATTCTATATATAAGCCCCCTCGAACCCCTCGATTAGATTCCAGCCTGTGCCTCACTCCTGGGTATCCATTATTCTATATATAAACCCCCTGAACCCCTCAATTAGATTCCAGCCTGTGCCTCACTCCTGGGTATCCACTATTCTATATATAAACCCCCCTGAACCCCTCGATTAGATTCCAGCCTGTAACTCACTCCTGGGTTTCTGTTATTCTATATATAAACCCCCTGAACGCCTCGATTAGATTCCAGCCTGTAACTCACTCCCGGGTATCTGTTATTCTATATATAAACCCCCCGAACCGCTCGATTAGATTCCAGCCTGTAACTCACTCCTGGGTTTCTGTTATTCTATATATAAACCCCCCAAACACCTCGATTAGATTCCAGCCTGTAACTCACTCCTGGGTTTCTGTTATTCTATATATAAACCCCCCAAACACCTCGATTAGATTCCAGTCTGTAACTCACTGCCGGGTATCTGTTATTCTTTCTATAAACCCCCCGAACCCCTCGATTAGATTCCAGCCTGTAACTCACTCCCGGGTATCTGTTATTCTATATATAAACCCCCCGAACCCCTCGATTAGATTCCAGCCTGTAACTCACTCCCGGGTATCTGTTATTCTATATATAAACCCCCCGAACTCCTCGATTAGATTCCAGCCTGTAACTCACTCCCGGGTATCTGTTATTCTATATATAAACCCCCCGAACCCCTCGATTAGATTCCAGCCTGTAACTCACTCCCAGGTATCTGTTATTCTATATATAAACCCCCCGAACCCCTCGATTAGATTCCAGCCTGTGCCTCACTCCTGGGTATCTGTTATTCTATATATAAACCCCCCGAACCCCTCGATTAGATTCCAGCCTGTAACTCACTCCCGGGTATCTGTTATTCTATATATAAACCCCCCGAACCCCTCGATTAGATTCCAGCCTGTAACTCACTCCCAGGTATCTGTTATTCTATATATAAACCCCCCGAACCCCTCGATTAGATTCCAGCCTGTGCCTCACTCCTGGGTATCTGTTATTCTATATATAAACCCCCCGAACCCCTCGATTAGATTCCAGCCTGTAACTCACTCCCGGGTATCTGTCATTCTATATATAAACCCCCCAAACACCTCGATTAGATTCCAGCCTGTGCCTCACTCCTGGGTATCTGTTATTCTATATATAAACCCCCCGAACCCCTCGATTAGATTCCAGCCTGTAACTCACTCCCAGGTATCTGTTATTCTATATATAAACCCCCCGAACCCCTCGATTAGATTCCAGCCTGTGCCTCACTCCTGGGTATCTGTTATTCTATATATAAACCCCCCGAACCCCTCGATTAGATTCCAGCCTGTAACTCACTCCCGGGTATCTGTCATTCTATATATAAACCCCCCAAACACCTCGATTAGATTCCAGCCTGTGCCTCACTCCCGGGTATCTGTCATTCTATATATAAACCCCCCAAACACCTCGATTAGATTCCAGCCTGTGCCTCACTCCTGGGTATCTGTCATTCTATATATAACCCCCCGAACACCTCGATTAGATTCCAGTCTGTAACTCACTCCCGGGTATCTGTTATTCTATATATAAACCCCCCGAACACCTCGATTAGATTCCAGCCTGTAACTCACTCCCGGGTATCTGTTATTCTATATATAAACCCCCCGAACACATCGATTAGATTCCAGCCTGTAACTCACTCCCGGGTACCCGTTATTCTATATATTAACCATCCAAACCCCTCGATTAGATTCCAGCCTGTAACTCACACCCGGGTACCCGTTATTCTATATATTAACCATCCAAACCCCTCGATTAGATTCCAGCCTGTAACTCACACCCGGGTACCCGTTATTCTATATATTAACCATCCAAACCCCTCGATTAGATTGCAGCCTGTAACTCACACCCGGGTATCTGTTATTCTATATATATAAATATATGTGGGCAGGACAGATTGAGAAAGTTGTTAAAAAAGCATATGGGAACCTGGGCTTTATAAATAGAGGCATAGAAGCAAGGAAGTTATATTGAACCTTTATAAAACACTGGTTCAGCCATAGCTGGAGTATTGTGTCCCATTCTGGACATCACAATTTAGGAAGGATGTTAAAGCCTTAGAGAGGGTGCAGAAAAGATTTACTAGAATGGTTCCAGGGATGAGGGACTTCAGTTAAGTGGATAGACTGGAGAAACCGGGGTAGTTCTCCTTAGAACAGGAAAGGTTAAGAGGAGATGTGATAGAAATATTCAAAATCATGAAGGGTTTAGATAAAGTAAATAAAGAGAAACTGTTCCCATTAGTAGAAGGGTCAAGAACCAGAGGACACAGATTTAAGGTGATTGGCAAAAGAACCAAAGGCGACATGAGGAAAAATTTTTTTACGCAGTGAGTTGTTATGATCTGGAATGCGCTATCTGAAAAGGCGGTGGAAGCAAATTCAATCATGGCTTTCAAAAAGGAATTGGATGAGTACTTGAAGGGAAAAAATTTGCTGAGCTACGGGGAAAGAGCGGGGGAGTGGGACTAGCTGGATTGTTCTTACAAAGAGCCGGCATGGGCTCGATGGGCCAAATAGCCTCCTTCTGTGCAGTAACCATTCTATGATTCTATAAACCACCAGAGCCCCTCGATTAGATTCCAACCTGTAACTCACTCCCGGCTATCTGTCATTCTATATACAAACCACCCCTCGATTAGATTCCAGCCTGTAACTCACTCCTGATTATCCGTTATTGACCCTGAACTGAGCTTCTGCCCCATATCCTCTCTGGCACCAAGACTGCTTACTTCCACTTCTGTAACATTGCCCGTCACTGCCCCTGCCTCAGGTCATCTGCTGCTGAAACCCTCATCCATGCTTTTGTCTCGACTATTCCAATGCTCTCCTGGCTGACCTCCCATCTTCCACCGTCCATAAACTCATCCAAAACCCTGCTGCCCGTATCCTAACTTGCACCAAGTCCTGTTCACCCATCACCCTGTGCTCGCTGACCTTTGGCTCCCAGTCCGGCAATGACTCAAGTTCAAAATTCTCATCCTTGTGTTTAAATCCCTCCATGGTCTCACCCCCCCTTAACTTTGTAACCTCCCCCAGCCCTACAACCATCCGAGAATTCTGCGCTCCTCCAATTCTTGCCTCTTGTACATCCCTGATTTCCTTCGCCCCACCATTGGCGGCCATGCCTTTAGCTGTCTAGGCCCTAAGCTCTGGAATTCCCTCCCTAAACCTCTCCACCTCTCGACCTCACTCTCCTCCTTTAAGATGCTCCTTAAAAGCTACCTCTTTGACCAAGCTTTTGGTCACCTGTCCTAATATCTCCTTATGTGGCTCAGTGTCAAATTTTGTCTGATAATGCTCCTGTGAAGTGCCTTGTGACGTTTTACTACATTAAAGGCACTATATAAATGCAAGTTGTTGTTGTTGTCAATGCCAAATCGGTTACTTTGGTCACGTGCAATTGCCCTGTCGGGAACACTGAGTCCCAGCCACAGTCATGTCCCTTCCCTATAACACCGAGTTACATCGAGTTTACAGCACAGAAGCAGGCCATTCTTCCCAACTGGTCTATACCGGCATTTATGCTCCACACGAACCTCCTCCAAACCTACATCATCAACCCCTATCAGCATATCCTTCTATTCCTTTCTCACTTGTGTGTTTATCCAGCTTCCCCTTAAATGCATCTATGCTAGTCGCATCAACTACTCTTTGTGGTAGCGAGTTACACATTTTTACCACTCTCTGGGGGGAGTGTTTGCCAGTGCTGTTGGGGAGGGTTTAAACTAATGTGGCAGGGGGATGGGAACCGATGCAGGAAGTCAGTGGGAAATAAAATGGTGACAGAAACAAAAGGCAGTAAGGGAGAGTGTACAGAACATGACCGGACAGATGGTCTGAGAAAGCAGGGCAAAGACCAAGGGAAGTCTAGATTAAACTGCATTTATTTCAATGCAAGAAGTCTGATGGGCAAGGCAGATGAACTCAGGGCATGGATGGGTACATGGGACTGGGATGTTATAGCTATTACTGAAACATGGATGAGGGAGGGGCAGGACTGGCAGCTCAATGTTCCAGGGTACAGATGCTATAGGAAAGATAGAGCAGGAGGTAAGAGAGGAGGGGGAGTTGCGTTCTTGATTAGGGAGAACATCACGGCAGTAGTGAGAGGGGATATATCCGAGGGTTCGCCCACTGAGTCTATATGGGTAGAACTGAAAAATAAGAAGGGAGAGATCACTTTGATAGGATTGTACTACAGACCCCCAAATAGTCAACGGGAAATTGAGGAGCAAATATGTAAGGAGATTACAGACTGCTGCAAGAAAAATAGGGTGGTAATAGTAGGGGACTTTAACTTTCCCAACATTGACTGGGACAGCCATAGCATTAGGGGCTTGGATGGAGAGAAATTTGTTGAGTGTATTCAGGAGGAATTTCTCATTCAGTATGTGGATGGCCCGACTAGAGAGGGGGCAAAACTTGACCTCCTCTTGGGAAATAAGGAAGGGCAGGTGACAGAAGTGTTGGTGAGGGATCACTTTGGGACAAGTGATCATAATTCCATTAGTTTTAAGATAGCTATGGAGAAGGATAGGTCTGGCCCAAAAGTTAAAATTCTAAATTGGGGAAAGGCCAATTTTGATGGTATTAGACAGGAACTTTCAGAAGTTGATTGGGAGAGTCTGTTGGCAGGCAAAGGGACGTCTGGTAAGTGGGAGGCTTTCAAAAGTGTGTTAACCAGGGTTCAGGGTAAGCACATTCCTTATAAAGTGAAGGGCAAGGCTGGTAGAAGTAGGGAACCTTGGATGACTCGGGAGATTGAGCAACTAGTCAAAAAGAAGAAGGAGGCATATGACATGCATAGGCAGCTGGGATCAAGTGGATCCCTTGAAGAGTATAGAGATTGCCGGAGTAGAGTTAAGAGAGAAATCAGGAGGGCAAAAAGGGGATATGAGATTGCTTTGGCAGATCAGGCAAAGGAGAATCCAAAGAGCTTCTACAAATACATAAAGGGCAAAAGGGTAACTAGGGAGAGAGTAGGGCCTCTTAAGGATCAACAAGGTCATCTATGTGCGGAACCACAAGAAATGGGTGAGATCCTGAATGAATATTTCACATCGGTATTTACGGTTGAGAAAGGCATGGATGTTAGGGAACTTGGGGAAATAAATAGTGATGTCTTGAGGAGTGTACATATTACAGAGAGGGAGGTGCTGGAAGTCTTAACGCGCATCAAGGTAGATAAATCTCCGGGACCTGATGAAATGTATCCCAGGACGTTATGGGAGGTTAGGGAGGAAATTGCGGGTCCCCTAGCAGAGATATTTGAATCATCCACCGCTACAGGTGAGGTGCCTGAAGATTGGAGGGTAGCAAATGTTGTGCCTTTGTTTAAGAAGGGCGGCAGGGAAAAGCCTGGGAACTACAGACCAGTGAGCCTGACATCTGTAGTGGGTAAGTTGTTAGAGGGTATTCTGAGGGACAGGATCTACAGGCATTTGGAGAGGCAGGGACTAATTTGGAACAGTCAGCATGGTTTTGTGAGAGGAAAATCATGTCTCACGAATTTGATTGAATTTTTTGAAGGGGTAACCAAGAAGATAGATGAGGGCTGTGCAGTAGACGTGGTCTACATGGACTTCAGCAAAGCATTTGACAAGGTACCGCATGGTAGGTTGTTACATAAGGTTAAATCTCATGGGATCCAAGGTGAGGTAGCCAATTGGATACAAAATTGGCTTGACGACAGAAGACAGAGGGTGGTTGTAGAGGGTTGTTTTTCAAACTGGATGCCTGTGTCCAGCGGTGTGCCTCAGGGATCGGTGCTGGGTCCGCTGTTATTTGTTATTTATATTAATGATTTGGATGAGAATTTAGGAGGCATGGTTAGTAAGTTTGCAGATGACACCAAGATTGGTGGCATTGTGGACAGTGAAGAAGGTTATCTGGGATTGCAACGGGATCTTGATCAATTGGGCCAGTGGGCCGATGAATGGCAGATGGAGTTTAATTTAGATAAATGTGAGGTGATGCATTTTGGTAGATCGAATCGGGCCAGGACCTACTCCGTTAATGGTAGGGCGTTGGGGAGAGTTATAGAACAAAGAGATCTAGGAGTACAGATTCATAGCTCCTTGAAAGTGGAGTCACAGGTGGATAGGGTGGTGAAGAAGGCATTCGGCATGCTTGGTTTCATTGGTCAGAACATTGAATGCAGGAGTTGGGATGTCTTGTTGAAGTTGTACAGGGCATTGGTGAGGCCACACTTGGAGTACTGTGTACAGTTCTGGTCACCCTATTATAGAAAGGATATTATTAAACTAGAAAGAGTGCAGAAAAGATTTACTAGGATGCTACCGGGACTTGATGGTTTGACTTACAGGGAGAGGTTAGACAGACTGGGACTTTTTTCCCTGGAGAGTAGGAGGTTAAGGGGTGATCTTATAGAAGTCTATAAAATAATGAGGGGCATAGATAAGGTCGATAGTCAAAATCTTTTCCCAAAGGTAGGGGAGTCTATAACGAGGGGGCATAGATTTAAGGTGAGAGGGGAGAGATACAAAAGGGTCCAGAGGGGCAATTTTTTCACTCAAAGGGTGGTGAGTGTCTGGAACGAGCTGCCAGAGGCAGTAGTAGAGGCGGGTACAATTTTGTCTTTTAAAAAGCATTTGGACAGTTACATGGGTAAGATGGGTATAGAAGGATATGGGCCAAGTGCAGGCAATTGGGACTAGCTTAGTGGTATAAACTGGGCGACATGGACATGTTGGGCCGAAGGGCCTGTTTCCATGTTGTAACTTCTATGATTCTATGATTCTATAAGAACTTTCTCCTGAATTCCTTATTGGATTTATTATGACTATCTTAGACTTATGGCCTCTCATTTTCAACTACCCCACTTTCTCTACGTCTACCTTATCACCTCTAATAGGTCACCCCTCAGCCTTCCCTTTTATAGAGAAAAGAGCCCCAGCCTGTTCAGCCTTTCCTGATCAGTATATCCTGTCAGTTCTGGTAACATCCTTGTGAATCTTTTTTGCATCTTCTCCAATGCCTCTATATATCCATTTTGTAATGTGGAGACCAGGACTGCTCACAGTACTTCAAGTGTGGTCTAACCAAGGTGCTGTACAAGTTTAACATAAATTCTCTGCTTTTCAATTCTATCCCGCTAGAAATGAACCCCAGTGATTGGTTTGCCTTTTCATGGCTTTATTAACCTGCGTCGCTACATCTAGTGATTTGTGTATCTGTAACCCCAGATCACTTTGCTCGTCTACCCCGTTTAGACTCTTATTATCCAAGCAATATGTGGCCTCCTTATTTTCCCACCAAAGTGCACCACCTCACACTTATCTGCATTGGAATTCATTTGCCAATTACATGCCCATTCTGCAAGTTTATTAATGTCTTCCTGCATTTTGACACATTCTTCCTTTGTATTAACTACACCTCCCAATTTGGCATCATCTGCAAATTTTGAAATTGTACTTCCAATTCCAGAGTCCAAATCTTTAATTCAAATGGTGAACAACAGTGGTCCCAGCACCGACCCCTATGGAACACCACTTCCCACCTTTTGCCAGTCCGAGTAGTTACCCTTAACCCCTACTCCTGTTTTCTGTTTTGTAGCCAGCTTGCTATTCATTCTGCTACCTGTCCTCTGACAACCTCACGATGCTCCACTTTTCCAGATTCCACCTTAACCACGTCAAAGAGGCCATCCCCTATGGACAGGCCCTGCGAATACACAGGGTCTGCTCAGACAAGGAGGAACGCGATGGACACCTACAGACGCTGAAAGACGCCCTTGTAAGAACAGGTATGACGCTTGACTCGTCGATCGACAGTTCCGACGGGCCACAGCGAAAAATCGCATAGACCTCCTCAGAAGACTAACACGGGACACAACCAACAGAGTACCCTTCGTCGTCCAGTACTTCCCCGGAGCGGAGAAACTACGCCATGTTCTCCGCAGCCTTCAACATGTCATCGATGACGACGAACACCTCGCTAAGGCCATGCCCACACCTCCACTACTCGCCTTCAAACAGCCACCCAACCTCAAACAGACCATCGTTCGCAGCAAATTACCCAGCTTTCAGGAGAACAGCGTCCACGACACCACACAACCCTGCCACGGCAACCTCTGCAAGACATGCCAGATCATCGACACAGATACCACCATCACACGAGAGGACACCACCCACCAGGTACATGGTTCATACTCCTGTGACTCGGCCAACGTTGTCTACCTCATACGTTGCAGGAAAGGATGCCCCGGAGCATGGTACATTGGCGAGACCATGCAGAAACTGCGACAACGGATGAACAGACACCGCGCAACAATCGCCAGACAGGAGGGCTCCCTCCCAGTCGGGGAACACTTCAGCAGTCAAGGACATTCAGCTACCGATCTTCAGGTAAGCGTTCTCCAAGGCGGCCTTCGAGACACACGACAACGCAAAATCGCCCAGCAGAAATTGATAGCCAAGTTCCGCACCCATGAGGACGGCCTCAACCGGGATCTTGGGTTCATGTCACGCTACACGTAACCCCACCTGCAAAAAAAAGTTATCTGTTTTTAATACAACGGGTCATTCTCTGTCTTTCTCTTCCTTTCGGATGTTTCTCTCTCTCTCTCTCTGTCTTTTGTTCTGGCCGTTTGTATATTCAGTGGTCCTGTATGTAACATCTCTCTGTCTGAACACTTTGATTGCCTTGACAACGGGTAGTTGGAAAGATTATCTGTAATCACCAGGTATTGTTCTCTGACTATAAATGCGGCAACCTTCAAGGAATCCCACACTTCACCCGACGAAGGAGAAAGCCTCCGAAAGCTTGTGATTTTCAAATAAAACTGTTGGACTATAACCTGGTGTTGTAAGATTCCTTACATTTGTCAAGCCCAGTCCATCACCGGCATCTCCACATCATGTCCACATGCTCTGACATTGGTCAGAGTCTACAATGCGGTACCTTATCGAAGGCCTTCTATAAAATCCAAAGATATTACATCTACTACATTATCCTTGTCTACTCTTTCTGTTACTTCTTCAAAGAATTCAATAAGGTTGGTCAAACATGACCTTCCCTTCTGAAATCCGTGCTGACTATTCTTATTATATGTTCATTGTCTAGGTGTTTTTCAATTACATCTTTGAGTAAAGATTCCATTATCTTTCCTACCACCCACGTTAAGCTAATTGGTCTATAGTTCCCTGGACTTGTTCTATCTCCCTTTTTAAATGTAGGAATCACATTAACTGTCTGCTAGTTTTCTGGCACTATTCCCTTTTCCAATGAATTTTTCTATATATGTAATAATGCCTCTGCTATCTCCTCCCTAACTTCTTTTAATATTTTCGTGGATGCAATCCATCCGGACCAGGGGTCTTATCCTTTCTGAGTTTGATTAGTTTATCAATTATCTCCCCCCTTTCTATCTTAAAAGTCTTTATATCTTTTTTGATCTCTTCTTCTAATGTCATATCCACCGTGTTAGTCTCCCTGGTAAATACTGAGGCAAAGTAACTCTTCAGTATTTCTGCCATTCTGTAAGGGGTTTTGTTTCCGGGGCTTATCGTAGGTCAGCCAGTTATGTTTTCCTGAGCTGCCCTGCCCGCTGTGAGGTTTCAAATCGCTTTCCCCTTCCTGATTCTGAGCTCAGGACTTATCGAGCGGCAATAAGGACAGACGAACAGACCAGTGGATTGGTGCAAGGAAAACCAATGTTTATTAATAAGAAAACTAAAACTACAAGGTAAACAGTATTATACAGAAGATAAAAGGAATCGCTATGGATGCAACACAGTCTTACACTTAACGGGGTGGAAGAAACGGACACATCGAGGGAAAATTCTAAAATCACAATTTTAGCAATACCCCTTTAACTCCCACCCTTACACCTAGCTAGGTTGTCTTGTGACGGCCAGAAAAAAAAATAATGCTCACTGTGAAACAGATGAAAAGGCCTGGCCCTTGTGTCCTGCTGCTGTTGACATGTGGTTGCGATATTTACTGGACGGCCTTCCTTCTTAGTTGCTAGCAGGCAAGCAGGACACTGGGCCAGGGCGAAGAGGAAGAGAGAGAGAGGTTCTGGGATGCCCCAGTTATACCCTCCCGGTAATGGGTTATTTTCGCGCTTCATCAGTTTGCTCCAATGTCCGATTTGGGCTGAAAACGCAAGACAAAAGGGGTCCCGATCTTGGCCCATTTACATTAATGGCCGGTACCTGTACTGATCTGTTCCATAACTGCTTTCCATTGTTCCGAATGTTCCCTGATGGGCTATCTTTAGTCCTGGGATCACTCCTGCTCGAATTTTGATGTGTAGGCCGGCAACGTTGATGGCTTGCCTCAGGGCGTGAATGCAACTGCATTGTTCAAAGAGCCCTGTCTGAAACACGAAGCCTGCCAAGCTGTCAGAGAATCCAATTTCAAATCTGCCGGCCCTTGGCCATGTGTCTGACCGCAGCCATTTTGAGAGACTCTGGATTTTTTAAAACACAGTCACATCAGGGTTTCTTTAATAACTCCAATAAATCTTCGGGAGGTGGGGGGGACATGTGAAATTTTGCGAATCCCTTCAATTTCTCTGTTGTTACCTGTGAATTTATCTTATCTCATGGAGTTTCATTATTGGTTAGTTTGTTCTTGTTTTTTTGAGGAATATATTTCTGCTCAACTCTATTGATCACCGTTTTAAATATTTCCCACTGCTGTTCTATCTCTTTGTCTGTCAAAATTTATTTCCAGTTTACCTTCCCTAGTTCCATTCTCATCCCCATAAAATTAGCTTTTTTCCAATCTATTAGTTTGGTCTTTGTCTTACTCAATCATTATTTTAAACCTTATTATGTTATGATCGCTATTGCCTAGATGTTCCCCTACACTTACTTCTCTTATCTGCTCTGGTTCCTCTCTTAGAATCATAGAAGTTTACAACATGGAAACAGGCCCTTCGGCCCAACATGTCCATGTCGCCCAGTTTATACCACTAAGCTAGTCCCAATTGCCTGCACTTGGCCCATATCCCTCTATACCCATCTTACCCAGGTAACTGTCCAAATGCTTTTCAAAAGACAAAATTGTACCCGCCTCTACTACTGCCTCTGGCAGCTCGTTCCAGACACTCACCACCCTTTGAGTGAAAAAATTGCCCCTCTGGTCCCTTTTGTATCTCTCCCCTCTCACCTTAAATCTATGCCCCCTCGTTATAGACTCCCCTACCTTTGTCGGGCTCCTCACATACTGGGTAAGAAAGGAGTCCTGTACGCACTGTATGAACTCCATTCCCTTTTCCCCTTTCACTGCCTCTTCTTGTCAGTTTATTTGGGGATAGTTGAAATCTCCCGTGATTATTATTCAATGTCTTTTACTCATTTCATTGATTTGTCGACATATTTCATCCTCCACTTCCCTCCCACTATTGGGTGGTCTGTAGAATATCCCTATTAACGTGATCGATCCCTTCTTATCCGTTGTCTGAATCCATGTGGATTATGTTTCTATATTAATGTTACTTATGTCCCTTTTTCTATTGCTATTATATTGTCTCTAATTTGTACACCTACCCCACCCCCTTCCTTTCCTATCCTTTCTAACTATATTATATTCTGCAATATTTAACTTCCAGTCCTGTTCCTTATGTAGCCATGTTTCAGTTATCCCCACCACATCTGGCTCCTCATTATGAATTATTGCGTCCAGTTTCCCCGTTTTGTTTTGGATGCTGTGCATATTACACTACAGGCAATTTAATTTGTTTTTAATAATTGTTCCCATCACATTGTTTTTAACAGTCATTTTGTACATGTGTTCTGTAACTGTATTTGCTCCCTAACCCTTTATTTTGCCCTTATTCTTTAACTTGGTCTGATCTTTACTCTAATTTCATATTTCTTTTATCTTCAGAATGATGTTATTATCACCAGATCCCTCCCCCTTACTAGTTTAAAGTCCTATCCACCGCTCTATTTATCCTTTCCACTAGGACTCTGATCCCATTCCGGTTCAGGTGGAGCCCGTCCCAGCGGTACAGCTCCTTCCCGTCCCAGTACTACTGCCAGTGTCCCATGAAATGGAACCCCTCCTTCCCACACCAGTCTTTCAGCCACACATTCACCTTCCTGATCTATTTATCCCTATGTCAATTAGCACGTGGCTCGGGTAGTAATCCCGAGATTACCACCCGTGAGGCCCTGCTTATTAATTCAGTTCCTAACTTCTAATCCCTTAGCAGGACCTCCTCCCTTTTCTTCCCTATGTCATTGGTCCCAACATGGACGATGACAATTGGATCTTCCTCCTCCCTTCCCAAGTTCCTCTCCAGTTGCTCTGAGATATCTTTTACCTTTGCATCAGGTAGGCAACACACCCTCCTGGACTCTCGGTTGTGACTGCAGAGACCGCTATCTATCCCCCTAATCATCGAATCGCCTATGACTACAACCTTTCTATTCTGCTCCTCCTCACCTTGGACTGCCTCCTGCTCTACGTGCCATGGTTAGCATACGAGCTGTCTACCCCACAACCTTCATCCTTATCCTTGGCAAGTACATTGTACCTGTTGGACAGGACCAGTGTCTGCGGGACTGCCTTCTCTGCCTCCCCTTTATTCCCCTTACCCTGCTCACTGACAGTCACACTCTCCCCTTCCTGCACCTGTGCTTTCCTCTGAGGTGTGATTGTACTCTGGAGAAAACTATCCAAAAATTCCTCCCCCTCCCCTCTATGTCGGAGTGTCTCTAACTCACACTCCAGCTCAAAGACTCTGAGCCGGAGTGTCTCAAGGCAGAGACAATTCCTGCAGATGTGACAATCCGGGAGAGTCTCACTGTCCACAAACTCCCAAATACTACAGTCCCAGCACATAACCTGCACGGCCATTTCTAATTTCTATTTATTAATTTATTTATTATTCCTGTCGTCACTGTGTGATAGATTCAACAAAATCTCACCAAGCTCTGTGCTTAAAGCTTAAGGAGATGATTTTCTTGCCGGTTCCCCACAGGGTTTGGTGAATACGACACTTGAAGCTGTAAAAGCTGCTGTGGGGAGCAGTTGATGGAGTGAGGCACGGGCTGGAGACACACGCAGCTGCAACCTGTGTTGTGTTAAGAGTTTGGAACGTGCTGCCCTGCATTCCAGCTCACTGCAGGCTTTCACTGGAGCCTTTCCAAAGGTCAGTGTGGACATCCCACAGCCTCTCGCAGGGGCCACACCGAGCCCCATCACACAGCCAGCTGGGCCGATTTAAAGGGGAACTCGGACCAATTTAAATTGAACAGTTTTTCTGACCTTTCCTGTTCACGTTTCTCCCTCGATGGCGCTGCCCTTTGCTGGGGTACAGTTCCAGGGGTGCAGTCAGCCCTCCAGTACGTAACCCATGCCGCCATTCTTAATGTGTGACTGTCAGCAGGATAGCTCATCAGGGAAGACAACACATCCGAGCCTGAGCCTGTACTCACATGACACACACATACATACACACATGCACACACACACGGACACACACACAGACACACACGCACAAATACAATTGCACACACACAAGCACACACACAGACACACACGCAAGCACGTGCACATACACATATACATGTGCATGCACGCACACATACGGGCACACACTCACACATGCATGTGTACATGTATGTGCATGCACACACTCACGAATATGCATACACACATGCACAAGAGCATGCACAAACTCATGCACACACGCCAGGCAGGTTGGGTTAGAATCATTCCACCCTCTCTAATGGGATGAATTTTTTAAAAGCAGTGCCTGATAGTGAGACTGCCCACATAGAAATACTGATGGGCATCATTTATTTCCCTGTGTGAAGACATTGTGAAGCCAGCTTTATATCTGGTGGTGTTGGTTGTCGCACAGCTCAGGCTACCACAGGTGTTTGGCACTGAAACAATTAGTGCGTTTTGTGATCACAGCGCATGTGTGATCTTTCTGAGCTGAGCTGTGCACATGTACAATTTTATTTTTGGACCTAACAAACTGCCCAGTGCCTCTCAGTGGTGTGACGCACTCAAAGGTACAGGAGATGAGAAGACAATTAGGTCATAAAGCAATAAATACAACAGGATCCCCAGGACTGAGTAAAGAAAGAAGAACAAAAATGAAGAAGGTTGAAATGAGGAGGAGAGAACACAGTGGAAGATTTAAGAGGAACTGAAGGAGAAAATCACATGAAAAACAAGTCAGAAATACAATCTGAGAAAACCAAGGGAGATTTTAAGGAATTCTGCTCCAAGGTGGAATTTTGTGCACCGGGAGAGCAAATGTTGAATTCAGATGTGGAAGTCTGTGGGCCTGACAGGATCTTTTAAATAGTGGCGCACAGTCACAAGACTGCACGGAAAGGCAGAATCCATGGAATTAGGAATGGGTGGCACTAGCCTCTTCCAACTCCATGGTTTACATATGGCTGCCAGTCAGAAGGCTGATGTGTCTCAGCGCGCCCTGAAACCTAGCAGAATATATGTTGAGGCGCTTCCAGGGTGCAAACCTGATGGCTCAAATTCCAGCCCTTCACAAAGGTTCAAATACAGATTTACACCCTCCCCAACACAGGAATTTCACAGAAAGGGATTCAAATGTACAGCTCTCCTTATAGTGCCATGTCTGTGTCAATACAGAGAAGTTTTCTTGGGGGCGGGAGGGCAGTGTAACTCTACAGTCAGGTGCCAATCTGTGGAACAGACTAAATACAAACCACGTGCAAAGGAGGAGCCCATTTCACTAAATGCAGTCTCTAACTTAAATGCTCCGCAATACCCTTCTGCACATGAGAAGTACTAGAGCAATGCAATTTATCGTTGTTGGCAATGGTGTTGTTGGTGCTGTGGTTCCCGTTGGTTTTGGTGTTAATGTTGGTGCTTTGGTCCTGTTGGTATTGGTGTTAGTGTTTGTGCTGTGGTTTTTGTTGGATTGGTGTTAATGTTGGTACTTTGATCCCTGTTGGTACTGGTGTTAATGTTGATGCTGTGGTTCCTGCTGGTGATGTTGGTTGTGGTGTTATTTTGGTACCGTGGTTCCTGTTGGTATTGGTGTTAATGTTGGTGCTGTGTTACTTTGGTTCTTTTGTTAATATTAGAACTGTGTTTTCTTTTGGTATTGGTGCTAATGTTGGTGTGGTTGTTCCTGTTGTTATTGGTGTTAATGTTGGTGTGTTTGTCCTGGTGGTATTGGTGTTAATGTTTGTGCTGTGGTTCCTGTTGGTTGTGGTGTTAATTTTGATGCTGTGGTTCCTGTTGGTAATGGTGTTAATGTTGGTGCTGTGGTTCCTGTTGGTTTTGGTGTTAATGTTGGTGCTGTGGTTCCTGTTGGTTTTGGTGTTAATGTTGGTGCTGTGGTTCCTGTTGGTTTTGGTGTTAATGTTGGTGCTGTGGTTCCTGTTGTTATTGGTGATAATGTTGGTGCTGTGGTTCCTGTTGGTTTTGGTGTTAATGTTGGTGCTGTGGTTCCTGTTGGTGATGGTGTTAATGTTGGTGCAGTGGTTCCTGTTGTTATTGGTGATAATGTTGGTGCTGTGGTTCCTGTTGGTTTTGGTGTTAATGTTGGTGCTGTGGTTCCTGTTGGTGATGGTGTTAATGTTGGTGCTGTGGTTCCTGTTGGTTTTGGTGTTAATGTTGGTGCTGTGGTTCCTGTTGGTGATGGTGTTAATGTTGGTGCTGTGGTTCCTGTTGTTATTGGTGATAATGTTGATAATGTGTCCTGAGTTGGTTTTGGTGTTAATGTTGGTGCTTTGGTCCTGTTGGTATTGATGTTAATGTTGATGCTTTGGTTCCTGTTGGTATTGATGTTAATGTTGATGCTTTGGTTCCTGTTGGTATTGGTGTGCGATTTTGAGTTGTGGTTTCTGTTGGTATTGGTGTTAATGTTGGCGCTGCATTCCTTTTGGTTCTTTTTTTAATGTTGGAACTGTGTTTTCATTTGGTATTGATGCTAATATTGGTGTGGTTGTTCCTGTTGTTATTGGTTTTAATGATGGTGTGTTGGCCCTGGTGGTGTTGGTGTTAATGTTGGTGCTGTTGTTCCTGTTGGTTTTGGTGTTAATGTTGGTGCTGTGGTTCCTGTTGGTTTTGGTGTTAATGTTGGTGCTGTGGTTCCTGTTGATATTGGTGTTAGTGTTTGTGCTTTGGTTCCCATTGGTATTGGTGTTAATGTTGGTGCTTTTGTTCCTGTTGGTTTTGGTGTTAATGTTGATGTTGTGGTTCCTGTTGGTGATGTTGGTTTTGGTGTGAATGTTGGTATGGTGGTTTTTGTTGGTATTGGTGTTAATATTGGTGCTCTGGTCCTGTTCCTATTGGTGTAAATGTTGCTACTTTAGTCCAGTTGTTTTTGTTATTAATGTTGACACTTTGGTCCTGTTGGTATTGGAGTTAATGTTGGAGCTTTGGTTCCTGTTGGTCACATGACTGGGAGTGTACTATAGACCCCCAAACAGTCACAGGGAGATAAAGGAGCAAATATGTAGACACATTTCTGAGAAGTGCAAAAACAATAGGGCAGTAATAGGGGATTTCAACTACCCGAATATTAACTGGGATCCAATCAGTGTGAATGGTATAGAGGGTGCAGAATTCTTAAATTGCATTCAGGAGAATTTTTTTAGGCAGTACTTAGGAAGCCCAATGAGAGGGGAGGCAGGTCTGGATTTATTTCTAGGAAATGAAGAGGGATAGGTGGAAGAAGTAGCAGTGGGAGAGCATTTTGGTGGTAGTGATCATAATAGAGTTAGTTTTAGAATAGTTATGGAAAAGGACAAAGATAGAACAGGAGTTAAAGTTTTCAATTGGGGAAAGGCCAATTTTACTAAACTGAGAAGTGATTTAGCAAAAGTAAACTGGAAACAGTTACTTGAAGGTAAATCAGTGTCAGAGCAGTGGGAAACATTCAAAGGGGTGATTCAAGGGGTTCAGAGTAAACATGTTCCCACAAAGAAAAAGGGAGGGGCTGCCAAATCTAGAGCCCCCTGGATGTCAAGAAGCATTCAGGGCAAGAGAAGGCAGAAAAAGAAAGCCTATGATAGACACCGGGAACTCAATACTACAGAAAGCTTAGAGGAGTATATAAAGTGTAGAGGTGAAGTTAAAAAGGAAATTTGGAAAGCAAAGAGAGGGCATGAAAAAATATTTGCAGGTAAAATTAAAGAAAACCCAAAGATGTTTTATAAATACATTAAGAGCAAGAGGATAACTAACGAAAGACTAGGGCCTATTAAAGACCAAAAAGGTAAACTTTGTGTGGTGGCGGAAGATGTAGGTTTGGTTCTTAATGAATACTTTGCATCTGTCTTCACAAAGGAGAGGGATGATACAGGGATTGAAGTTAAGGAGGAGGAGTGTGAAATATTGGATGGGACAAACATAGTGAGAGAGGAAGTATTAAGGGGATTAGCATCTTTGAAAGTAGATAAATCACCAGGGCCGGATGAAATGTATCCCAGGCTGTTAAAAGAGACCAGGGAGGAAATAGCAGAGGCTTTAACAATCATTTTCCAATCCTCACTGGATACAGGCGTGGTGCTGGAGGATTGGAGGACTGCTAACGTTGTACTGTTGTTTAAAAAGGGAACGAAGGATTAACCGAGTAATTACAGGCCAGTCAGCCTAACCTCGGTGGTAGGCAAACTGAGGGACAGGATAAACTGTCACTAATCAAGGACAGTCAGCACAGATTTGTTAAGGGAAGGTCGAGTCTGACTAACTTGATTGAATTTTTCGAGGAGGTGACATGGAGGATCGATGAGTGGAGCGTAATTGATGTAGTCTACATGGATTTTAGCAAGACTTTTGACAAGGTCCCACATGGCAGATTGGTCAAAAAAATAAAGGCCCATGGGATCCAAGGGAATGTGGCAAATTGGATCCAAAATTGGCTCAGTGGCAGGAAGCAAAGGGTAATGGTCGACAGGTGTTTTTGCGACTGGAAGGCTGTTTCCAGTGGGGTGCCGCAGGGCTCGGTACTAAGTCCTTTGTTTTTTGTGGTGTGCATTAACGATTTGGACATAAATGTAGGGGGCATGATTAAGAAATTTGCGGATAACACAAAGATAGGCCGTGTGGTTGATAGTGAGGTGGAAAGCTGTAGACTGCAGGAAGATATCAATGGACTGGTCAGATGGGCAGAAAAGTGGCAAATGGAATTCAATCTGGAGAAGTGTGAGGTAATGCATTTGGGGAGGGCAAACAAGGCAAGGGAATACACAATAAATGGGAGGATACTGAGAGGTGTAGAGGAAGTGAGGGACCTTGGAGTGCATGTCCACAGATCCCTGAAGGACAGGTAAATAAGGTGGTTAAGAAGGAATATGGAATACTTTCCTTTATTAGCTGAGGCATAGAATATAAATGCAGGGATGTTATGCTAGAACTGTATAAAACACTAGTTAGTGGTTCCTGCTGATATTTGTGCTAATTTTGGTGCTGTGGTTCCTGCTGGTGATGTTGGTTTTGGTGTTAATGTTGGTGCTTTGGTCCTGGTGGTATTGGTGTTAGTGTTTGTGCTGTGGTTCCTGTTGGTATTGGTGTTAATGTTGGTGCTGCGTTCCCTTTGGTTCTTTTGTTAATATTGGAACTGTGTTTTCTCATGTAATTGCCACTAATGTTGGTGTGGTTGTTCCTGTAGGTTTTGGTGTTAATGTTGGTGCTGTGGTTCCTGTAGGTTTTGGTGTTAATGTTGGTGCTGTGGATCCTGTAGGTTTTGGTGTTAATGTTGGTGCTGTGGATCCTGTAGGTTTTGGTGTTAATGTTGGTGCTGTGGATCCTGTAGGTTTTGGTGTTAATGTTGGTGCTGTGGTTCCTGTAGGTTTTGGTGTTAATGTTGGTGCTGTGGTTCCTGTAGGTTTTGGTGTTAATGTTGGTGCTGTGGTTCCTGTAGGTTTTGGTGTTAATGTTGGTGCTGTGGATCCTGTAGGTTTTGGTGTTAATGTTGGTGCTGTGGTTCCTGTTGGTTTTGGTGTTAATGTTGGTGCTGTGGTTCCTGTTGGTTTTGGTGTTAATGTTGGTGCTGTGGTTCCTGTTGGTTTTGGTGTTAATGTTGGTGCTGTGGTTCCTGTTGGTGATGTTGGTTGTTGGGATAATTTTGGTGCTGTGGTTCCTGTTGGTATTGGTGTGCGATTTTGAGCTGTGGTTCCTGTTGGTATTGGTGTTAATGTTGGTGCTGTGGTTCCTTTTGTTTCTTTTGTTAATGTTGGAATTGTGGTTCCTTTTGGTATTGGCGCCAATGTTAGTGTGGTTATTCCTGTTATTGGTTTTAATGTTGGTGTGTTTGTCCTGGTGGTATTGGTGTTAGTGTTTGTGCTGTGGTTCCTGTTGGTTTTGGTGTTAATGTTTGTGCTGTGGTTCCTGTTGGTACTGATGCCCTAACTATAATCTTTCAAAGTTCTCTAGATTCAGGAACTGTCCCTCCAGATTGGAAAATTGCACATGTTACTCTGCTTTTTAAGAAAGGAGAGAGAGGGAAACCGAGGAATTATAGACCAGTTAGCCTAACATCTGTTGTGGGGAAAATGCTGGAGTCTATAATTAAGGATAGGGTGACTGAACACCTCGAGAATTTTCAGTTAATCAGAGAGCCAGCATGGATTTGTGAAAGGTAGGTCGTGCCTGACAAACCTGATTGAATTTTTTGAAGAGGTGACTAAAGTAGTGGACAGGGGAATGTCAATGGATGTTATTTATATGGACTTCCAGAAGGCATTTGATAAGATCCCACATAAGAGACTGTTAGCTAAGATAGAAGCCCATGGAATCGAGGGAAAAGTACGGACTTGGTTAGGAAATTGGCTGAGCGAATGGCGACAGAGAGTAGGGATAATGGGAAGGTACTCACATTGGCAGGATGTGACTAGTGGAGTCCCGCAGGGATCTGTCTTGGGGCCTCAATTATTCATAATATTTATTAACGACTTAGATGAAGGCATAGAAAGTCTCATATCTAAGTTTGCCGATGACACAAAGATTGGTGGCATTGTAAGCAGTGTAGATGAAAACATAAAATTACAAAGCAATATTGATAGATTAGGTGAATGGGCAAAACTGTGGCAGATGGAATTCAATGTAGACAAATGTGAAGTCATCCACTTTGGATTAAAAAAGGATAGAGCAGGGTACTTTCTAAATGGTAAAAAGTTAAAAACAGTGGATGTCCAAAGGTACTTAGGGGTTCAGGTACATAGATCATTGAAGTGTCATGAACAGGTGCAGAAAATAATCAATAAGGCTAATGGAATGTTGGCCTTTATATCTAGAGGACTGGAGTACAAGGGGGCAGAAGTTATGCTGCAGCTATACAAAATCCTGGTTAGACCGCACCTGGAATACTGTGAGCAGTTCTGGGCACCGCACCTTTGGAAGGACATATTGGCCTTGGAGGGAGTGCAGCGTAGGTTTACTAGAATGATACCCGGACTTCAAGGATTAAGTTACGAGGAGAGATTACACAAATTGGGATTGTATTCTCTAGAGTTTCGAAGGTTAAGGGGTGATCTGATCGAAGTTTATAAGATATTAAGGGGAACAGATAGGGTGGATAGAGAGAAACTATTTCCGCTGGTTGGGGATTCTGGGAGTAGGGGGCACAGTCTAAAAATTAGAGCCAGACCTTTCAGGAGCAAGATTAGAAAACATTTCTACACACAAAGGGTGGCAGAAGTTTGGAACTCTCTTCCGCAAACGGCAATTGATACTAGCTCAATTGCTAAATTTAAATCTGAGATAGATAGCTTTTTGGCAACCAAAGGTATTAAAGGATATGGGCCAAAGGCAGGTATATGGAGTTAGATCACGGATCAGCCATGATCTTATCAAATGGCGGAGCAGGCACGAGGGGCTGAATGGCCTACTCCTGTTCCTTTGTTCCTTTGTTCCGATGGTGCTAATGTTAGTGCTGTGGTTCCTGTAGGTTTTGGTGTCAATGTTGGTGCTTTGGTCCTGTTGGTATTGGTGTTAATGTTGGTGCTTTGGTCCTGTTGGTATTGGTGTTAATGTTGGTGTTAATGTTGAAGCTGTGGTTCCTGTTGGTACTATTGTTAATGTTGTTGTGGTTACTCTAGTTGCTATTGGTTTTAATGTTGGTGCTTTGGTCCTGTAGTTTTTGGTGTTAATGTTGGTGCGGTGGTTCCTGTTGGTTTTGGTGATAATGTTGGTGCTGTGGTTCCTGCTGGTGATGTTGGTTTTGGTGTTAATATGGTGGTGCGGTAGTTCTTGTTATTAGTGTTAATGTTGCTGCAGTGGTTCCTGTTGTTATTGGTGTTAATGTTGGTGTTGTGGTTTCTATTGGTCCTGGTGATAGGGTTGATGCTGTGGTTCCTGTTGGTACTGGTGATAATGTTAGTGCAGTGGTTCCCGTTGGTATTGGTGTTAATTTTGGTGTTTTAGTTTCTGTTGATTTTGGTGTGAGTGTTGGTGTTTTGGTTCCTGTTTGTATTGGTGTTAATGTTGGTGCTGTGGTTCCTGTTGGTATTATTGCTAATGTTGGTTCTGTGGTTTTTGTTTGTCTTTGTGTTCATCTTGATCCCGTGGTCCCTGTTAGTTTTGGTCTTAATATCTGCGCTATGGTTCCTGTTGATATTGGTCTTTATTTTGGTGCTGTGCTTCCTTTTCGTTTTGGTGTGTATGTTTGAGCTGTGGTTCCTGTGGGACCTATTGGTATTGGTCTTAGTGTTTGTGATGTAATTCCTGTTGGTATTGGTGTTCACCTTCGTGTTGTGGTTCCCGGTGCTTTGGTGTTGATGTTGGTGCTACGGTTCCTGTAGGTTTTGGTGTTAATGTTGGTGCTGTGGTCCCTGTTGGTTCTGATGTTAATGTTGGTGCTCTGGGTCTTGATGTTATTGACGTTAATTTTGGTGCTGTGGTTCCGGCTGGTGATGTTGGTATTGGTGTCAATGTTGGTACATTGGTCCTGTTGGTATTGATGTTAATGTTGGTGCTGTGGTTCCTTTTGCTTTTGGTGTTAGTGATGGTGCTGTGGTTCCCATTGGTATTGGTGTTAATTTTGGTGCTGTGATTACTATTGGTACTGGTGTTAATTTTGATGCAGTGGTTCCTGTTGTTATTGGTGTTAATGTTGGTGCTCTGGTCCTCTTGGTATTGGTGTTAGTCTTTGTGCTGTGGTTCCTGTTGATATTTGTGCTAATTTTAGAGCAATGGTTCCTGCTGGTGATGTTTGTTGGGGTGTTAATTTTGGTGCAGTGGTTCCTACTGGTGATGTTGGTATTGGTGGGAGTGTTTTTGCTGTGGCTCCTGTTGGTTTTGGTGTTAAAGTTGGTTCGTGCTTCCAGTTGGTTTTGGTGTCATTGTTGGTAATGTGGTTCTTGTTGGTTTTCGCGATATCGTTGGTGCTGTGGCCCATGTTGGGTTTGTTTTTGATGTTGGTGCAGTGCTTCCTGTTGGTTTTGGTGGTAATGTTAGCACTGTGCTTCCTATTGGTAATGCTGATAAGGTTGTTTCTGTGGTACCTGTTGGTGATGTTGGCATTGGTGTTAATGTTGGTGCTGTGGTTCCGGTAGTTTTTGGTGTTAATGTTGGAGCTGTAGTTCCTGTTGGTATTGGTGATAATGTTGGTGCTTTGGTCCTTTTGGTATTGGTGTTAGTCTTTGTGCTGTGGTTCCTGTTGATATTGGTGCTAATTTTGGTGCATTAATTCCTGTTGGTGATGTTGGTTTTGGTGTTAATGTTGGTGCAGTGGTTCTTGTTATTAGTGTTAATGTTGGTGCTGTGGTTCCTGTTGGTTTTGGTGTTAATGTTGGAGCTGTGGCTCCAGTTGATTTTGGTGTTAATGCTGCTGCAGTTGTTCCTGTTGCTCTTGTTTTTAATGATGGTACATTGGTCCTGTTGGTTTTGGTTTTAATGTTGGTGCTTTGGTCCTGTTGGTATTAGTGTTAATGTTTGCGTTGTGGTTTTTACTGGATTGGTGATAATGTTGATACTTTGGTCCCTGTTGGTATTAGTGTTAATGTTTGCGTTGTGGTTTTTACTGGATTGGTGATAATGTTGATACTTTGGTCCCTGTTGGTATTAGTGTTAATGTTTGCGTTGTGGTTTTTACTGGATTGGTGATAATGTTGATACTTTGGTCCCTGTTGGTATTAGTGTTAATGTTGATACTTTGGTCCCTGTTGGTATTAGTGTTAATGTTGATACTTTGGTCCCTGTTGGTATTAGTGTTAATGTTGATACTTTGGTCCCTGTTGGTATTAGTGTTAATGTTGATACTTTGGTCCCTGTTGGTATTAGTGTTAATGTTGATACTTTGGTCCCTGTTGGTATTAGTGTTAATGTTGATACTTTGGTCCTGTTGGTATTAGTGATAATGTTGATACTTTGGTCCTGTTGGTATTAGTGTTAATGTTGATACTTTGGTCCTGTTGGTATTAGTGTTAATGTTGATACTTTGGTCCTGTTGGTATTAGTGTTAATGTTGATACTTTGGTCCTGTTGGTATTAGTGTTAATGTTGATACTTTGGTCCTGTTGGTATTAGTGTTAATGTTGATACTTTGGTCCTGTTGGTATTAGTGTTAATGTTGATACTTTGGTCCTGTTGGTATTAGTGTTAATGTTGATACTTTGGTCCCTGTTGGTATTAGTGTTAATGTTGATACTTTGGTCCTGTTGGTATTAGTGTTAATGTTGATACTTTGGTCCCTGTTGGTATTAGTGTTAATGTTGATACTTTGGTCCCTGTTGGTATTAGTGTTAATGTTGATACTTTGGTCCCTGTTGGTATTAGTGTTAATGTTGATACTTTGGTCCCTGTTGGTATTAGTGTTAATGTTCATACTTTGGTCCCTGTTGGTATTAGTGCTAATGTTGATACTTTGGTCCTGTTGGTATTAGTGTTAATGTTGATACTTTGGTCCTGTTGGTATTAGTGTTAATGTTGATACTTTGGTCCTGTTGGTATTAGTGTTAATGTTGATACTTTGGTCCCTGTTGGTATTAGTGTTAATGTTGATACTTTGGTCCCTGTTGGTATTAGTGTTAATGTTGATACTTTGGTCCCTGTTGGTATTAGTGTTAATGTTGATACTTTGGTCCCTGTTGGTATTAGTGTTAATGTTGATACTTTGGTCCCTGTTGGTATTAGTGTTAATGTTGATACTTTGGTCCTGTTGGTATTAGTGATAATGTTGATACTTTGGTCCTGTTGGTATTAGTGTTAATGTTGATACTTTGGTCCTGTTGGTATTAGTGTTAATGTTGATACTTTGGTCCTGTTGGTATTAGTGTTAATGTTGATACTTTGGTCCTGTTGGTATTAGTGTTAATGTTGATACTTTGGTCCTGTTGGTATTAGTGTTAATGTTGATACTTTGGTCCTGTTGGTATTAGTGTTAATGTTGATACTTTGGTCCTGTTGGTATTAGTGTTAATGTTGATACTTTGGTCCCTGTTGGTATTAGTGTTAATGTTGATACTTTGGTCCTGTTGGTATTAGTGTTAATGTTGATACTTTGGTCCCTGTTGGTATTAGTGTTAATGTTGATACTTTGGTCCCTGTTGGTATTAGTGTTAATGTTGATACTTTGGTCCCTGTTGGTATTAGTGTTAATGTTGATACTTTGGTCCCTGTTGGTATTAGTGTTAATGTTCATACTTTGGTCCCTGTTGGTATTAGTGCTAATGTTGATACTTTGGTCCTGTTGGTATTAGTGTTAATGTTGATACTTTGGTCCTGTTGGTATTAGTGTTAATGTTGATACTTTGGTCCCTGTTGGTATTAGTGTTAATGTTGATACTTTGGTCCTGTTGGTATTAGTGTTAATGTTGATACTTTGGTCCTGTTGGTATTAGTGTTAATGTTGATACTTTGGTCCCTGTTGGTATTAGTGTTAATGTTGATACTTTGGTCCCTGTTGGTATTAGTGTTAATGTTGATACTTTGGTCCCTGTTGGTATTAGTGTTAATGTTGATACTTTGGTCCCTGTTGGTATTAGTGCTAATGTTGATACTTTGGTCCTGTTGGTATTAGTGTTAATGTTGATACTTTGGTCCTGTTGGTATTAGTGTTAATGTTGATACTTTGGTCCCTGTTGGTATTAGTGTTAATGTTGATACTTTGGTCCTGTTGGTATTAGTGTTAATGTTGATACTTTGGTCCCTGTTGGTATTAGTGTTAATGTTGATACTTTGGTCCTGTTGGTATTAGTGTTAATGTTGATACTTTGGTCCTGTTGGTATTAGTGTTAATGTTGATACTTTGGTCCTGTTGGTATTAGTGATAATGTTGATACTTTGGTCCTGTTGGTATTAGTGTTAATGTTGATACTTTGCTCCTGTTGGTATTAGTGTTAATGTTGATACTTTGGTCCTGTTGGTATTAGTGTTAATGTTGATACTTTGGTCCTGTTGGTATTAGTGTTAATGTTGATACTTTGGTCCTGTTGGTATTAGTGTTAATGTTGATACTTTGGTCCTGTTGGTATTAGTGTTAATGTTGATACTTTGGTCCCTGTTGGTATTAGTGTTAATGTTGATACTTTGGTCCTGTTGGTATTAGTGTTAATGTTGATACTTTGGTCCCTGTTGGTATTAGTGTTAATGTTGATACTTTGGTCCCTGTTGGTATTTGTGTTAATGTTGATACTTTGGTCCTGTTGGTATTAGTGTTAATGTTGATACTTTGGTCCCTGTTGGTATTAGTGTTAATGTTGATACTTTGGTCCTGTTGGTATTAGTGTTAATGTTGATACTTTGGTCCCTGTTGGTATTAGTGTTAATGTTGATACTTTGGTCCTGTTGGTATTAGTGTTAATGTTGATACTTTGGTCCCTGTTGGTATTAGTGTTAATGTTGATACTTTGGTCCTGTTGGTATTAGTGTTAATGTTGATACTTTGGTCCTGTTGGTATTAGTGTTAATGTTGATACTTCGGTCCTGTTGGTATTAGTGTTAATGTTGATACTTTGGTCCCTGTTGGTATTAGTGTTAATGTTGATACTTTGGTCCTGTTGGTATTAGTGTTAATGTTGATACTTTGGTCCCTGTTGGTATTAGTGTTAATGTTGATACTTTGGTCCTGTTGGTATTAGTGTTAATGTTGATACTTTGGTCCTGTTGGTATTAGTGTTAATGTTGATACTTTGGTCCTGTTGGTATTAGTGTTAATGTTGATACTTTGGTCCTGTTGGTATTAGCGTTAATGTTGATACTTTGGTCCCTGTTGGTATTAGTGTTAATGTTGATACTTTGGTCCTGTTGGTATTAGTGTTAATGTTGATACTTTGGTCCTGTTGGTATTGGTGTTAATGTTGATACTTTGGCCCTGTTGGTATTAGTGTTAATGTTGATACTTTGGTCCTGTTGGTATTAGTGTTAATGTTGATACTTTGGTCCCTGTTGGTATTAGTGATAATGTTGATACTTTGGTCCTGTTGGTATTAGTGTTAATGTTGATACTTTGGTCCTGTTGGTATTAGTGTTAATGTTGATACTTTGGTCCTGTTGGTATTAGTGTTAATGTTGATACTTTGGTCCTGTTGGTATTAGTGTTAATGTTGATACTTTGGTCCTGTTGGTATTAGTGTTTATGTTGATACTTTGGTCCCTGTTGGAACTGGTGGTTCCTACTTGTGATGTTGGTTGTGGTGTCAATTTTGGTTCTGTGGTTGTTCTGGATGTTATTGATTTTAATGGTGGTGTGCTGGTCCTGGTGGTATTCGTGATAGTGTTGGTGCTATGGTTCCCGTTGGTTTTGGTGTTAATGTTGGAGTCTTGGTTCCTGTTGCTTTTTTGTTAGTGTTGGTATTTGTGTGAGATTTTGTGCTGCAGTTTCTATTGATATTGGTGTTAATGTTGGTGCAGTTGCTTTGGTTGCTATGGTGTTAATGTTTGTGCTGTGGTTTTTGTTGGATTGGTGTTAATGTTGATACTTTGGTCCCTGTTGGTCCTGGTGTTAATGCTGGTGCTGTGGTTCCTTCTGGTGGTGTTGGTTGTGGTGTTATTTTGATGCTGTGGCTCCTGTTCCTTTTGTTGTTAATGTTGTTTCCTGTTGGTTTTGGTGGCAGTATTAGTACCATGCTTCCTGTTGGTACTGGTGATAAGGTTGGTGCTATGGGTTATTTTGATGATGTTGGTTTTGGTGTTAATGTTGGTGCTATGGTTTCTGTTGATAATTGTGCTAATTTTGGTTCTGTGGTTCCTGTTGGTTTTGATGTTAATGTTGGAGCTGTGGTTCCTTTTGGTATAGGCGTGATGCTGGTGCGGTTGTTCTGGTTGTTATTGATTTTAATATTGGTGCGATGGTCCTGGTGGTATTGGTGATAGTGTTGGTGCTATGGTTTCCATTGGTTTTGGTGTTAATGTTGATATTGTTGTTCCTGTTGGTTTTGGTGTTAATGTTGATGCTGTGGTTCCCGTTGATATTGGTGTTAACTTTCGTGTTGTGGTTCCTGTTGGTATTGGTGTTAATGTTGGTGCTGTGGTTCCTGTCATTGTTGTTCTTAATTTTGGTGCTTTGCTCCTGTTGGCGTTGATGTTAGTGTTAGTGCAGTGCTTCCTGTTAGTTTTGGTGTTAGTGTTTGTGCATTGTTCCTGTTGGTATTGGTGTTAATGTAGGAGCTGTGGTTACTGTTGGTGTTAATATTGGTGTGGTTGCTCCGATTGCTATTGCTTT
Source organism: Heptranchias perlo (assembly GCF_035084215.1). Classification (NCBI taxonomy): domain Eukaryota; kingdom Metazoa; phylum Chordata; class Chondrichthyes; order Hexanchiformes; family Hexanchidae; genus Heptranchias; species Heptranchias perlo. The sequence goes on along the minus strand of NC_090343.1, from coordinate 50,320,706 downwards.
TAATGTTGATGCTATGGTCCCTGTTGATTTTGGTGTTAATGTCTGCGCTGTGGTTCCTTTTGGTATTGGTGTTAGTGTTTGTGCTTTGGTTCCCAATGGTGCGAGATTTTCTGCTGTGGTTCTTGTTGCTTTTGGTGTTAGTGTTGGTGCTATAGTTCCCGTTGCTTTTGGTGTTAATGTTGGAACTGTGGTTCCTGTTGGTATTGGCATTAACGTTGGTGCAGTTGTTACGGTTATTATTGGTTTTAATGTTAGTACTTTGGTCCTGTTGGTATTGATGTTAATACTGGTGCTTTGATCCTGTTGGTATAGGTGTGTGATTTTGTGCTGTGGTTTCTGTTTTTATTGGTGTTAATCTTTGTGTTGTGATTCCTGTTGGTAATGATGTTAATGTTGGAGCTGTAGTTCCTTTTGGTATAGGCGCTAATGTTGGTACAGTTGTTCTGGTTGTTATTGGTTTTAATGTTGGTGCGTTGGTCCTGGTGATATTGGCATTAATGTTTGTGCTGTGGTTTTTGTTGGATTGGTTTAATGTTGATACTTTGGTCTCTGTTGGTACTGGTGTTAATGTTGATGTTGTTTTTCCTGCTGGTGATGTTGGTTGTGGTGTTATTTTGGTACCGTGGTTCCTGTTGGTATTGGTGTTAATGTTGGTGCTGTGTTCCTTTTGGTTCTTTTGTTAATATTAGAACTGTGTTTTCTTTTGGTATTGGTGCTAATGTTGGTGTGGTTGTTCCTGTTGTTATTGGTTTTAATGTTGGTGTGTTTGTCCTGGTGGTATTGGTGTTAGTGTTTGTGCTGTGGTTCCTGTTGGTTGTGGTGCTAATTTTGATGCTGTGGTTCCTGTTGGTACTGGTGATAAGGTTGATCCTGTGGTTCCTATTGATGATGTTGGTAATGGTGTTAGTGTTTAGCTGTGGTTCCTGTTGGTAATGGTGTTAATGTTGGTGCTGTGGTTCCTGTTGGTTTTGGTGTTAATGTTGGTGCTGTGGTTCCTGTTGGTTTTGGTGTTAGTGTTTAGCTGTGGTTCCTGTTGGTAATGGTGTTAATGTTGGTGCTGTGGTTCCTGTTGGTTTTGGTGTTAGTGTTTAGCTGTGGTTCCTGTTGGTTTTGGTGTTAATGTTGGTGCTGTGGTTCCTGTTGGTTTTGGTGTTAATGTTGGTGCTGTGGTTCCTGTTGGTAATGGTGTTAATGTTGGTGCTGTGGTTCCTGTTGGTTTTGGTGTTAATGTTGGTGCTGTGGTTCCTGTTGGTTTTGGTGTTAGTGTTTAGCTGTGGTTCCTGTTGGTTTTGGTGTTAATGTTGGTGCTGTGGTTCCTGTTGGTAATGGTGTTAATGTTGGTGCTGTGGTTCCTGTTGGTTTTGGTGTTAATGTTGGTGCTGTGGTTCCTGTTGGTTTTGGTGTTAATGTTGGTGCTGTGGTTCCTGTTGGTATTGGTGTTAATGTTGGTGCTGTGGTTCCTGTTGGTGATGGTGTTAATGTTGGTGCTGTGGTTCCTGTTGGTTTTGGTGTTAATGTTGGTGCTGTGGTTCCTGTTGGTAATGGTGTTAATGTTGGTGCTGTGGTTCCTGTTGGTTTTGGTGTTAATGTTGGTGCTGTGGTTCCTGTTGGTGATGGTGTTAATGTTGGTGCTGTGGTTCCTGTTGGTTTTGGTGTTAATGTTGGTGCTGTGGTTCCTGTTGGTTTTGGTGTTAATGTTGGTGCTGTGGTTCCTGTTGGTGATGGTGTTAATGTTGGTGCTGTGGTTCCTGTTGGTTTTGGTGTTAATGTTGGTGCTGTGGTTCCTGTTGGTAATGGTGTTAATGTTGGTGCTGTGGTTCCTGTTGGTTTTGGTGTTAATGTTGGTGCTGTGGTTCCTGTTGGTTTTGGTGTTAATGTTGGTGCTGTGGTTCCTGTTGGTTTTGGTGTTAATGTTGGTGCTGTGGTTCCTGTTGGTATTGGTGTTAATGTTGGTGCTGTGGTTCCTGTTGGTATTGGTGTTAATGTTGGTGCTGTGGTTCCTGTTGGTTTTGGTGTTAATGTTGGTGCTGTGGTTCCTGTTGGTATTGGTGTTAATGTTGGTGCTGTGGTTCCTGTTGGTGATGGTGTTAATGTTGGTGCTGTGGTTCCTGTTGGTAATGGTGTTAATGTTGGTGCTGTGGTTCCTGTTGGTGATGGTGTTAATGTTGGTGCTGTGGTTCCTGTTGGTGATGGTGTTAATGTTGGTGCTGTGGTTCCTGTTGGTAATGGTGTTAATGTTGGTGCTGTGGTTCCTGTTGGTGATGGTGTTAATGTTGGTGCTGTGGTTCCTGTTGGTTATGGTGTTAGTGTTTAGCTGTGGTTCCTGTTGGTATTGGTGTTAATGTTGGTGCTGTGGTTCCTGTTGGTTATGGTGTTAGTGTTTAGCTGTGGTTCCTGTTGGTAATGGTGTTAATGTTGGTGCTGTGGTTCCTGTTGGTAATGGTGTTAATGTTGGTGCTGTGGTTCCTGTTGGTGATGGTGTTAATGTTGGTGCTGTGGTTCCTGTTGGTGATGGTGTTAATGTTGGTGCTGTGGTTCCTGTTGTTATTGGTGATAATGTTGATAATGTGTCCTGAGTTGGTTTTGGTGTTAATGTTGGTGCTTTGGTCCTGTTGGTATTGCTGTTAATTTTGGTGCAGTGCTACCTATTGGTACTGCTGGTAAAGTTGGTGCTGTGGTTCCTGTTGGTGATGTTGGTTTTGGTGTTACTGTTGGTGTGGTGGTTCCCGTAGTTTTTGGGTTAATGTTGATTCTGTGTTCCCAGTTGGTTTAGGTGATAATAATGATGCTCTGGTACCTGTTGGTGATTTTGGTTTTGGTGTTAATGTTGGTATGGTGTTAGTATTTGTGCTTTGTTCCTGTTGGTATTGGTGTTAATGTTGGTGTAGTTGCTCTTGGTGCCGTGGCTCCCTTTGGTACTGGTGTTAACTTTTATGTTGTGGTTCCCATTGGCATTGATATTAGTGTTGGTTCTGTGGTTCCTGTTGATTTTGGTGTTAATATTGATTCTGTGGTCTCTCTTGGTGCTGGTGTTAATGTTGGTGCTGTGGTTCCCGTTGGTTTTGGTATTAATATTTGTGCTTTGGTCCTGTTGGTTTTGGTATTAATGTTGGAGCCGTGTTTACTGTTGCTATTGATGTTAACATTGTTGCGGTTGCTCCGATTGCTATTGGTTTTAATGTTGGTGCTATGGTTTTTGTTTCTTTTGGTGTTAATGTTGATACAGTGGTCCCTTTTAGTTTTGGTGTTAATGTTGGAGCTGTGGTTCCAGTTGGTTTTGGTGTTAATGTTGGTGCGGTTGTTCCTGTTTCATTGGTTTTGAACCTTGTGTTGTGGTTCCTTTTGGTTTTGGTTTTAACGTTTGTGCGTTGGTCCTGGTGGTTTTGTTGTTAATGTTGGTGATGTTGATTTTGGTGTTAATCTTGATGCTGTGGATTTTGTTGGCTTTGTGCTTTTGCTGGTGCTGTGGTTATAGTTGATTTTGTTGTTAATGTTGGTTCATGGTTCCAGTTGGTTTTGGTGATAATCTTCGTGTTGTGGTTCTTGTTGCTGTTGGTGTTAATGTTGTTACTATGGTTCCTGTTGTAGTTGATGTTAGTGATTGCATTGTGGTTCCTGTTATTATTGGTGTTAATGTTTGTGCTTTGGCCCTGTAGGTATTAGTGCTAGTGTTGATGCTCTGGTTTCTGTTAGTTTTGCAGCTTATCTTGGCGCTGCGGATCCTGTTGGTATTGGTGTTATTGTTCATGTTGTGGTTCCCATTGGTATTGGCATTAATGTTGGTGCGGCAGTTCCAGTTATTATTGGTTTTAATGTTAGTACGTTGGTCCTGTTGGTTTTGGTGTTAGTGTGTGCGCTGTGGTTCCTGTTGGTATTGGTGTTAATGTTGAAACTATGGTTTCTGTTGTTATTAGTGTTAATGTTGGTGCTCTGGTCCTGTTGGTATTGGTGTTAATCTTCATGTTGTGGTTCTTTTTGGTATAGGCGCTAATGTTGGTGCAATTGTTCGGATTGTTATTGGTTTTAATGTTGGTGCTTTGGTCCCTGTTGGTTTTGGTGTTAATGTTGGAACTGTGATTCCTGCTGGTGATGTTGGTTGTGGAGTTAATTTTGTGCTGTGGTTCCTGTCAGTACTGGTGTTAATGTTGGTGCTTTGCTCCTGTTTGTATTGGTGCTAGTACTGGTGCTTTAGTTCCCGTTGATGATGTTAGTTTTGGTGTTAATTTTCATGCTGTGTTTCCTGTTGGTTTTGGTGTTAATGTTGGTGCTGTGATTCCTGTTGGTGATGTTGGTTTTGTGTTAATGTTTGTACCGTGGTTCCTGTTGGTACTGGTGTTCATTTTGGTGCTGCGGGATCTTTTGGTGATGTTGGTTTCGTGTTAATGTTTGTGTTGTGGTTCCTTTTGGTTTTGGTGTTAATGTTGGTGCTGTGATTCCCGTTGGTATTGATGTTACAGTGTGTGCTGTGGTACCTGTTGGTATTGGTCTGAATGTTGGCACTGTGGTTCCTGTTGGTTTTGTTGATTTTAGTTTTAATGTTGGTGTTGTGGTGCCCCTGTTTGTATTGGTGTTACTGTTGGTTCTGTGACTCCTGTTGGTAAGTTTGTTTTGCTGTTAATGTTGGTTCTTTAGTTCCTGTTGGTGATGTTGGTTTTGGTGTTAATATTGGTGCTGTGGTTTCTGTTGGAATTGGTGTTAATGTTGGTGCTGCGGATCCTGTTAGTGATGTTGGTTGCGTGTTCATTTTGTGCTGTGGTTAAGAACATAAGAAATAGAAGCAGGAGTAGGCCATGCGGCCCCTCAAGCCTGCTCCTCCATTCAATCAGATCATGGCTGATCTTCCACTTTCCCACCCAATCGCCACATCCCTTGATTCCCCTAGAGTCCAAAAATCTCAGACCTTGAATATATTCAATGACTCAGCATCCACAGTCCTCTGGGGTAGAGAATTCTAAAGATTCACAACCCTCTGAGTGAAGAAATTCCTCCTCATCTCAGTCTTAAATGGTCGACCGCTTATCCTGTGACTATGCCCTCTAGTTTTAGACTCTTCAGCCAGGGGAAGCAACCTCTCAGTATCTACCCTGTCAAGCCCCCTCAGAATCTTATATGTTTCAATGAGATCACTTCTCATTCTTCTAAACTCCAGAGAGTATAGGCCCATTCTACTCAACCTCTCCTCATAGGACAACCCTCTCATCCCAGGAATCAATCCAGTGAACCTTCGTTGCACCGCCTCTAAGGCAAGTATATCCTTCCTTAGATAAGGAGACCAAAACTGAACACAGTACTCCAGGTGAGGTCTCACCAAAGCCCTGTACAACTGTAATAAGACTTCCTTACTCTTGTACTCCAACCCCCTTGCAATAAAGGCCAACATACCATTTGCCTTCCTTATTGCTTGCTGTACCTGCATGCTAACTTTTTGTGTTTCATGTACAAGGACACCCAAATCTCTCTGAACATCAACATTTAATAGCTTTCCATCATTTAAAAAAATATTCTGCTTTTCTATTCTTCCTACCAAAGTGAATAACCTCACATTTCCCCAAATTTTACTCCATCTGCCACCTTTTTGCCCACTCACTTAACCTGTTTATATCCTCTTGCAGATTTTTTGTGACCTCCTCACAGCTTACTTTCCCACCTAGCTTTGTACCGTCAGCAAACTTGGATACATTACACTTGGTCCCTTCATCTAAGTCATTAATATAGATTGTAAATAGCTGAGGCCCAAGCACTGATCCTTGTGGCACCCCACTAGTTACAGCCTGCCAACCCGAAAATAACCCGTTTATCCCTACTCTCTGTTTTCTGTCCATTCACCAATCCTCTATCGATGCTAATATATTACCCCCAACCCCATGAGTCCTTATTGGTTCCTGTTGATGATGTTGGTATTGGTGTTAGTTTTGGTGTTGCTGTTCCTGTTGGTGATGTTGGTATTGGTGTTAGTTTTGGTGTTGCTGTTCCTGTTGGTGATGTTGGTATTGGTGTTAGTTTTGGTGTTGCTGTTCCTGTTGGTGATGTTGGTGTTGGTGTTAGTTTTGGTGTTGCTGTTCCTGTTGGTGATGTTGGTATTGGTGTTAGTTTTGGTGTTGCTGTTCCTGTTGTTGATGTTGGTATTGGTGTTAGTTTTGGTGTTGCTGTTCCTGTTGGTGATGTTGGTGTTGGTGTTAGTTTTGGTGTTGCTGTTCCTGTTGGTGATGTTGGTGTTGGTGTTAGTTGTGGTGTTGCTGTTCCTGTTGGTGATGTTGGTATTTGTGTTAGTTTTGGTGTTGCTGTTCCTGTTGGTGATGTTGGTGTTGGTGTTAGTTGTGGTGTTGCTGTTCCTGTTGGTGATGTTGGTGTTGGTGTTAGTTGTGGTGTTGCTGTTCCTGTTGGTGATGTTGGTGTTGGTGTTAGTTTTGGTGTTGCTGTTCCTGTTGGTGATGTTGGTGTTGGTGTTAGTTTTGGTGTTGCTGTTCCTGTTGGTGATGTTGGTATTGGTGTTAGTTTTGGTGTTGCTGTTCCTGTTGGTATTGGTGTTAGTTGTGGTGTTGCTGTTCCTGTTGGTATTGGTGTTAGTTGTGGTGTTGCTGTTCCTGTTGGTATTGGTGTTAGTTGTGGTGTTGCTGTTCCTGTTGGTATTGGTGTTAGTTGTGGTGTTGCTGTGCACTGGCCTTTTCTCCTCCTGTATCCCTCGCTCTTTGTCAAATCCTATGTCCCCTACATAGATACACCGATGTCAAAGCTGGAGATTTAATTGCCGCTTATTTCTCAGTGTGTAAATGATCCGAGTGATCACTGTGGGGAGCTGAGAGATCCTTTATTATTATGGGTAATTTGAACTTTTGGCTGCTCAAGTAACATTTCTATTGCTAAAGGCAGCATGTCGACCACCCACAGCTGTGGCTGGTTTCTCATAACTCTGAGATCAGCTGTATACAGCACACATGGCCCCTGCTAAACACAATCAAAAAAACACTCTCCCTCGGAAATAAATCCATCTGTTTTCTGAGAAACCTTCTGTTTTGATATGATAAGATATACTTCTTTTATTGCAGCTTAAAATTAAAGCCAGGCCATTCAGGAGTGAAATCAGGAAGCACTTTTCACACAAAGGGTAGTGAAAATCTGGAACTCTCTCCGTCAAAAGGCTGAGGGTGCTGGGAGTCATTTGGAGCTTTCAAGACTGAGATTGATAGATTTTTGTTAGGTAGGGTATCAAAGGGATATGGAGCAAAGGTGGGTAAATGAAGTTGAGGTACAGATCAGCCACAATCTCATTGATGGTGGGAACACCACCTGCACATTCCCCTCCAAGTCACACACCATCCCGACTTGGAAATATATCGCCGTTCCTTCATCGTCGCTGGGTCAAAATCCTGGAACTCCCTTCCGAACAGCATTGTGGGAGAACCTTCACCACACGGACTGCAGCGGTTCAAGAAGGCGGCTCACCACCACCTTCTCAAGGGCAATTAGGGATGGGCAATAAATGCTGGCTTTGCCAGCGACGCCCACATCCCATGAACGAATAAAAAAAAAGCCACTAGGGCTGAATGGCCCCCTCCTGTTCCTATGTTAAAGGCTCGAGGGGCTGAATGGCCTCCTCCTGTTCCTATGTTAAAGGCTCGAGGGGCTGAATGGTCTCTGTTCCTATGTTCCTACAGCACCCAATAGGGATGATTCTCCTTTGTGTCGCCAAAGTCTTGGCAGGCCGACCTTGTCAGATTGCGTGATGTCCGCCTCATTAATTATGCAGAGCGAGGTCCCAGTGCAGGCCATGCCTACTGGCGAGAGTTCACCATCCGCAGCAGAAGGGAGACATCACGTACCCACAGCCCTTCAAGGCTGCAGCTAAGAAAGAAAGACTTTTATTTAAATAGCACCTTTCCTGCTTCCAGGACATCCCAAAGCTCTTTACAGCCAATTAAGTACTTCTTTGAAGTGTAGTCGCCATTGTAATGGAAGAAATGCAGCAGCCAATTTGTGTACAGCAAGGCCCCTGATATTGACCAGATAATCTGTTTTAGTGATGTTGGTTGAGAACTCCCCTGCTCTTTTTCCAATAGTGTGTCATGGGATCTTTTACGTTCACCTGAGAGGACAGACGGGGCCTCGGTTTAACATCTCATCCGAAAGACAGCTGCTATTTAAAGGGGTACCTTAATTTTTGCTCGGTACAAACCCGTAAACGGACGTTTCTTTTCACACAGATGGGAAAAGGTGAGATCTTTATGTTCCATTAAATGCTCCCTAAGTGGTTTGAGTTAGGGATAATGGTGTCTCATATTAGTATGAAATGCCTGTAGTATAAATACAAATATTCCTGGTGCAATTAAACTAGACGTTCTGTGGCTTTAGTTGGTTTAGTTTTGAAGATTTTATGGCCAAATTACCTGGAAAAAGCCTGGGTGATGGTTTGAATTAGGTGAGTATTTTCCCAGCATTCAGTTTAACAGCTGAACTCCATTTTGTGTGATCAGCTTTTGAGCTAAAACTCCATCTTAGGGCCTTTCCCTCATGACCCTCGAAGGCACCTTTGGGAATTTACTTTTCCTACACTGTCTCCCTGGTGAAGTATAATTGACAAAGACAGAGAGGCCGATTTTCCTCTGTGGGGCTGCACAGTCCAGCACCAATAGGAGTGCATTAGAAGGGCCAAAAGCTAGACCAGGACCTGGATACACCAAGTCCTAACTTTGCTCAGGAGTTCCCCAAAGCCTTTAACTTGAAGCAGAACCTCCACCCACCCCAAAGAAGGTCTTTGACAGAAGGGGCAGGGCTGGAGAGTTTGGGAGCTCCCACTTCCCCAGCCCAGGAGTGGGCCAGGGAAGGTGCGGCAGCTGGCACTCCCAGTGAGAAGAGACGGACTCGATGGGGCCAACCTTGAGGGTTTATCCCGAGGACCATTGCCTGGATTTTTGATTGATTCATTCTCAAGGTGTGAGTGTCGCTGGTTGCCCTGTACAACTGAGTGACTCGCTTGGCCACTTCAAAGGGCAGCTAAGAATCAACCATGTTGGCGTGGGACTGGAGTGATATCTAGGTCGACATCTATTGCCCATCCTCAGTTGCCCTGAGAAGGTGGTGGTGGGCCTTTTTCTTGGTAGTGGTTTGATACAAGTGGTTTTGATAGGTCAGAGGGCAGTTAACAATTAACCATGTTGGTGTGGGACTGGAGTCACATATAGGCCAGACCGGGTAAGGACGGCAGGTTTCCTTCCCTAAAGGGCATTAGTGAACCAGTTTGGTTTTTACAACAATCCAATATCTTCATGGTCACTTTCTCTGAGACCAGCTTTTTATTTCCAGATTTTGTTTAAACTGAATTCAAATTCTCAAAGTGCCATGGTGGGATTTGAACTCTGGATTAATAGTCCAGGCCTCTGGATTGTTAGAGATCTGCTGGAGTTTGTCCCTCTGCCTAGGATAGGAACACCTTAGGCACTGTATGACCATTCCCCGCCAGTATGTGCTGGGTTCTGTCCGCTGGAGTATGGCGATCTACCTTTGATCCCTGGCATTCAGGATGAAAATTCCTAGAAGCAACCCCAATGAGGCTTAAGTTGGTCTGTGCCTCCTCCCCTCCGATCGCTCTGTGTCTCATTCTGCCTGGTGCAGTCTCTCCAAGCAGAGGTGTGAGAAAAGGGGGGTTGGGGACTGTTGCAGACTCTCACATGAGTGAGAGAGAGAGAGAGAGAAAGATGGAGAGGGAACAATGAGGAGAAAAGTGAAAGTGAAAAGAAATAAAGGATTAGGAAGAGAGGAAAAAAAGGAATTAAGAGGCAGTCTTTCTCCAAGGAACAAGATCCAAGGTTTATTTTAGTGCTGGGGCCAAGGGAGTGAAAAGAGAAAGGCAGAGGGACAGAGATAGAGATAGGGGTGGGGAAAGAGTGGTGGAGCCTTATGCGGTGGGGGTGGGGGGGTGGGAAGAGGGGTAGAGTTGAACAGAAAGAACTGTTTGTCAGTGTATGTGACGCTGTTACTTTAATGGGTGTGTGTGGAGCACTGTCACTTTATTGTGTGTGTTTGTGATGGTGTCGCTTTAATGGGTCTATACGGGCCGCTGTCACTTTAATGGGTGTGTGTGGGGCACTGACACTTTAATGGGGTGTGTGGGGCACTGTCACTTTAATGGGGTGTGTGGGGCACTGACACTTTAATGGGTGTGTGTGGGGCACTGTCACTTTAATGGTGTGTGTGGGGCACTGTCACTTTAATGGTGTGTGTGGGGCGCTGTCACTTTAATGGTGTGTGTGGGACGTTGTCACTTTAATGGGGTGTGTGGGCCACTGTCACTTTAATTGGTGTGTATGGGTCACTGTCACCTTAATGGGGTGTGTGGGGCGCTGTCACTTTAATGGTGTGTGTGGGGCGCTGTCACTTTAATGGTGTGTGTGGGATGCTGTCACTTTAATGGGGTGTGTGGGACACTGTCACTTTAATGGTGCGTGTGGGGCACTGTCACTTTAATGGTGTGTGTGGGACACTGTCACTTTAATGGTGCGTGTGGGGCACTGTCACTTTAATGGTGTGTGTGGGGCACTGTCACTTTAATGGTGTGTGTGGGGCACTGTCACTTTAATGGTGTGTGTGGGGCACTGTCACTTTAATGGTGTGTGTGGGGCACTGTCACTTTAATGGTGTGTGTGGGGCACTGTCACTTTAATGGTGTGTGTGGGGCACTGTCACTTTAATGGGTGTGTGTGGGGCACAGCTGTAGTTTTCATTATTTGCCATGAAGTCCCAAATGTGGAAATCTGCAAAGATATCAATTTAATGTAGAAAAACACATCTGTTTCCCCTCACTCTGTGCAAACTTGGTGTGGTCATGCACTTTAGCCTGTGATTGCATTATGTAGCAATGTTTACACAGAACCTGTTCATTTGGGGTTAGTCAGAATTGGCAGTCTATTCGATCCTCAAACCACAGCATGCAAACAGGGTGGAGCAATAGATGTGCTGTAAAGACAAGACAATCTATCTGGAGTTTGAAAGGAAAATTATAAAAAGGGAATCAATGGCCCATTTAAACCAGTATACGTTGTCTCCGATTCTTTGTGCCCGACACATTAGGGATTATTTTCTGATTTTGTGCTCCCAGTGCAGAGCCCTGTCAAACTGGTGGGCAAATTGAAAATTCGGAAGTTAATTTTCGGGAGGACAAAATTTGGAAATTTGCCCTGAGTATTGACATGTAAAAGTGTCAAATTCCCTCTTCCTGGGGTGAATTTCTTGCCTCTCTCTTACATTTATACATCAGCTCTCCTGAATTTTCTCTCCTCCTCCTCTGCAATTAGGAAGGCAAATGGTATGTTTGCCTTTATTGTAAGGGGCTTGGAGTACAAGAGTAAGGAAGTCTTATTACAATTATACAGGGCTTTGCTGAGCCCTCATCTGGAGTACTGTGTACAGTTTTGGTCTCCTTATCTAAGGAAGGATATACTTGCTGTAGAGGCGGTGCAATGAAGGTTCACTAGATTAATTCCTGGGATGAGAGGGTTGTCCTATGAGGAGAGGTTGAGCAGAATGGGCCTATACTTTCTGGAGTTTAGAAGAATGAGAGGTGATCTCATTGAAACAAATAAGATTATGAGGGGGTTTGACAGGGTAGATACTGAGAGGGTGTTTCCCCTGGCTCGCGAGTCTAGAACTAGAGGGCATAGTCGCAGGATAAGGGGTGACCATTTAAGACTGAGATGAGGAGGAATTGCTTCACTCAGAGAGTTGTGAATCTTCGGAATTCTCTATGCCAATGAACTGTGGATGCTGAGTCATTGAGTATACTCAAGACTGAGATTCATAGATTTTTGGACTCTAGGGGAATCAAGGGATGTGGGGATTGGGCGGGAAAGTTGAGTTGAGGTTGAAGATCAGCGATGATCTTATTGAATGGTGGAGCAGGCTCAAGGGGCCGTATGGCCTCCGCCGCTCCTATTTCTTATGTTCTTATGTTCCTCTCCACCTCTCCATGTGTTTCCCCGGCTGCTGCTTGGGATTTCCAGCTTTGTAAAACTGGGGGGGGTGTTGATCCAGCCAGAGCTGGTGGACTCCCTACACACTCTTTCCAAATGTCACCCCCCCACCCCTGCGTTCCCCTCTCCCAACAATCGGTACGTTTCTATGGGAGTTCTGGGCACGGTAACCCATAACATTTTGCATTCGAGCAATAAAAATGATGCATTCTACTTAATTTTAAACATTTTTATACTCCACAATTAAGAGATTCTTATTCCAAAAAATAGGGGGGGAAGAAAATGACATTTGGGATTTCAACAGATCAACCAAACCATCAGTTTTCCCAATGTTCCATCAACAGTCACTCTCTCAACTACACAGAGGCACTGGAGGAAGCACTGAGGGTAGCCAGGGCACAGAATGTACTCTGGGTGGGGGACTTCAATGTCCATCACCAAGAGTGGCTCGCTAGCACCACTACTGACCGAGCTGGCCGACTGGGCCTGCGGCAGGTGGTGAGCAAACCGACACGAGGGAAAAACCTACTTGACTTCATCCTCACCAATCTACCTGTCGCAGATCAATCTGTCCATGACAGTATTGGTAGGAGTGACCATCGCACAGACCTTGTGGAGACGAAGTCTCATCTTCACGCTGAGGCCACCATCCAACGTGTTGTGTGGCACTACCACCGTGCTAAATGGGATAGATTCAGAACAGATCTAGCAGCTCAAAACTGGGCATCCATGAGGCGCTGTGGGCCATTAGCAGCAGCAGATTTGTATTCCAGCACAATCTGTAACCTCATGGCCCGGCATATTCCTCACTCTACCATTACCAACAAGCCAGGGGATCAACCCTGGTTCAATGAGGAGTGTAGAAGAGCATGCCAGGAGCAGCACCAGGTGTACCTAAAAATTATGTGCCAACCTGGTGAAGCTACAACACAGGTCTACATGCATGCTAAACAGCATGAACAGAACCAACGGATCAGATCAAAGCTCTGCAGTCCTGTCACATCCAGTCATGAATGGTGGTGGACAATTAAACAACTAACGGGAGGAGGAGGCGTTTGCAACCATCTTCAGCCAGAAGTGCCGAGTGGATGATCCTTCTCGGCCTCCTCTTGATATCCCCACCATCACAGAAGCCAGTCTTCAGCCAATTCGATTCACTCCACGTGATATCAAGAAACGGCTGAGTGCACTGGATACAGCAAAGGATATGAGCCCCGAAATCATCCCGGCTGTACTGCTGAAGACTTGTGCTCCAGAACTAGCAGCACCTCTAGCCAAGCTGTTCCAGTACAGCAACAACACTGGCATCTACCCGACAATGTGGAAAATTGCCCAGGTATGTCCTGTCCACAAAAAGCAGGACAACTCCAATCTGGCCAATTACTGCCCCATTAATCTACTCTCAATCATTAGCAAAGTGATAGAAGGTGCCATCGGCAGTGCTATCAAGCGGCACTTACTCACCAATAACCTGCTCACCGATGCTCAGTTTGGGTTCCACCAGGACCACTCGTCTCCAGACCTCATTACAGCCTTGGTCTAAACATGGACAAAAGAGCTGAATTCCAGAGGTGAGGTGAGAGTGACTGCCCTTGACATCAAGGCAGCATTTGACCGAGTGTGGCACCAAGGAGCCCTAGTAAAATTGAAGTCAATGGGAATCAGGGGGAAAACTCTCCAGTGGCTGGTGACCTAGGAAGATGGTAATGGTTGTTGGAGGCCAATCATCTCAGCCCCAGGACATTGCTGCAGGAGTTCCTCAGGGCAGTGTCTTAGGCCCAACCATCTTCAGCTGCTTCATCAATGAGCTTCATCATAAGGTCAGAAATGGGGATGTTCGCTGATGATTGCTCAGTGTTCAGTTCCATTCGCAACCCCTCAGATAATGAAGCAGTCCGTGCCCGCATGCAGCAAGACCTGGACAACATCCAGGCTTGGGCTGATAAGTGGCAATTAACATTTGCGCCAGATAAGTGCCAGGCAATGACCATCTCCAACAAGAGAGAGTCTAACAACCTTCCCTTGACATTCAACGGCATTACCATCGCCGAATCCCCCACCATCAACATCCTGGGGGTCACCATTGACCAGAAACTTAACTGGACCAGCCACATAAATACTGTGGCTGCAAGAGCAGGTCAGAGGCTGGGTATTCTGCGGCGAGTGACTCACCTCCTGACTCCCCAAAGCCTTTCCACCATCTACAAGGCACAAGTCAGGAGTGTGATGGAATACTCTCCACTTGCCTGGATGAGTGCAGCTCCAACAACACTCAAGAAACTCGACACCATCCAGGACAAAGCAACCTGCTTGATTGGCACCCCATCCACCACCCTAAACATTCACTCCCTTCACCACCGGCGCACTGTGGCTGCAGTGTGTACCATCCACAGGATGCACTGCAGCAACTCGCCAAGGCTTCTGCGGCAGCACCTCCCAAACCCGCGACCTCTACCACCTAGAAGGACAAGGGCATCAGGCACATGGGAACACACCACGTGCACGTTCCCCTCCACGTCACACACCATCCCGACTTGGAAATATATCGCCGTTCCTTCATCATCGCTGGGTCAAAATCCTGGAACTCCCTTCCTAACAGCACTGTGGGAGAACCTTCACCACACGGACTGCAGCGGTTCAAGAAGGCGGCTCACCACCACCTTCTCAAGGGCAATTAGGGATGGGCAATAAATGCTGGCTTTGCCAGCGATGCCCACATCCCATGAACGAATAAAAAAAAACTCCCCTCCAACTCTCTCTCCACAGTTCATAGACACTATACCCCCTCCCCTCTTCTATCCTTCCTCCTTGTCCACAGAGATACTCGACTCCCTTTGGACCCAGTTTACAGAAACACTGAACCCCTCCAATCCTCCTAGTGCACTCTCCTCACTGCTCCCCTCCTAATTATGTTGGCATTCTCCTCATCTCCCCCTACTCCGAAGCTCTGATCCTTGCTCCTGTCACTGGGTGCTCTAGGCAATTGAACACCTCTCCACTCTTGTGACAATTCCTGCCCACAGTCTGCAGAGGTGTTCAATCACTTGGAGCAACATCAACCAGAAGTAGGAACTTGGAACACAGGCATTTTACATAGGAACAGGAGGAGGCCATTCAGCCCCTCAACTTTTCTGCCATTCAATTGGATCATGGCTGATCTGTAACTCATTTCCACTTACTCACCTTTTCTCCATATCCCTTGATACCCTTACCTAATGAACGCTTCAATTGACCCACTGGATAGAGGAAAACAGCAGACAGGTTAGTGGAATGGGCAGAGAGGTTAGTGGAATGGATAGAGAGGTTAGTGGAACGGGCAGAGAGGTTAGTGGAAGGGGCAGAGAGGTTAGTGGAATGGATAGAGAGATTAGTGGAATGGATAGAGAGGTTAGTGGAATGGATAGAGAGGTTAGTGGAATGGGCAGAGAGGTTAATGGAATGGATAGAGAGGTTAGTGGAACGGGCAGAGAGGCCAGTGGAATGGGTAGACTGGTTAGTGGAATGGGCAGTCAGATTAGTGGAATGAGAAGACTGGTTAGTAGAATGGGCAGTCAGGTTACAGGAATGGACAGAGAGGTTAGTGGAATGGACAGAGAGGTTAATGGAATGGATAGAGAGGTTAGTGGAACGGGCAGAGAGGTTAGTGGAATGGATAGAGAGGTTAGTGGAACGGGCAGAGAGGTTAGTGGAATGGGTAGACTGGTTAGTGGAATGGGCAGTCAGATTAGTGGAATGAGAAGACTGGTTAGTAGAATGGGCAGTCAGGTTACAGGAATGGACAGAGAGGTTAGTGGAATGGACAGAGAGGTTAGTGGAATGGGCAGACAATTTAGGGGAGTGTGCAGAGAGGTTAGTGGAATGGGAAGGCAGGAAACACTCACAATCCTTGTGAAACCTGCACTGTTGGCGTGTTGGCATTGTACATAATGATTAAATTGACTGCGTCTTTGGCAGGTTATAGATTTTCTCTCTAACCACAACATTTAATGAGATACCCTGGCATGCACTGATTTAGATTTAGCAGTATCTTAGTGAACTGTGATCAGATATGAAACTAAGATCCATATGGAAAGTTGATTGACTGACAGGACACGAAGAGTTCGGAGAGCTGGATATCACTTGGACTGGAGAAGGGTGGGAAGTGGTGTACGCAGGGGTCAGTTGTGGGTTCACTTATGTTCTTTGTACATGTAGATGCTTTGGACTTGGCCAAAGGGAGCACAATCTCAAAATTTGCAGTTAACACAAAAAGTAGGACATTTAGCTAATAGTGAGATGGACAGTAAAAGGTTTCAGGAGGACAGAGGGTTACTGGAATGGGCAGACAGGTTGTGGAATGGGCAGAGAGGTTTTTTTTATTTGTTCATGGGATGTGGGCGTCGCTGGCGAGGCCAGCATTTATTGCCCATCCCTAATTGCCCTTGAGAAGGTGGTGGTGAGCCGCCTTCTTGAACCGCTGCAGTCCATGTGGTGAAGGTTCTCCCACAGTGCTGTTAGGAAGGGAGTTCCAGGATTTTGACCCAACGACGATGAAGGAACGGCGATATATTTCCAAGTCGGGATGGTGCGTGACTTGGAGGGGAACGTGCAGGTGGTGTTGTTCCCATGTGCCTGCTGCCCTTGTCCTTCTAGATGGTAGAGGTCACGGGTTTGGGAGGTGCTGTCGAAGAAGCCTTGGTGAGTTGCTGCAGTGCATCCTGTGGATGGTACACACTGCAGCCACAGTGCGCTGGTGGTGAAGGGAGTGAATGTTTAGGGTGGTGGATGGGGTGCCAATCAAATGGGTTGCTTTTTCCTGGATGGTGTCGAGTTTCTTGAGTGTTGTTGGAGCTGCACTCATCCAGGCAAGTGGAGAGTATTCCATCACACTCCTGACCTGTGCCTTGTAGGTGGTGGAAAGGCTTTTGGGAGTAAGGAGGTGAGTCACTCGCCGCAGAATACCCAGCCTCTGACCTGCTCTTGTAGCCACATTATTTATGTGGCTGGTACAGTTAAGTTTCTGGTCAATGGTGACCCCTGGGATATTGATGGTGGGGGATTCGGCAATGGTAATGCTGTTGAATGCCAAGGGAAGATGGCTAGACTCTCCCTTGTTGGAGATGGTCATTGCCTGGCACTTGCCACTTATGAGCCCAAGCCTGGATGTTGTCCAGGTCTTGCTGCGTGCGGGCATGGACTGTTTCATTATCTGAGGGGTTGTGAATGGAACTGAACACTGTGCAATCATCAGCGAACATCCCCATTTCTGAACTTGTGATGGAGGGAAGGTCATTGATGAAGCAGCTGAAGATGGTTGGGCCTAGAACACTGCCCTGAGGAACTCCTGCAGCAATGTCCAGGGGCTGAGATGATTGGCCTCCACCAACCACTACCATCTTCCTTTGTGCTAGGTATGACTCCAGCCACTGGAGAGTTTTCCCCCTGATTCCCATTGACTTCAATTTTACTAGGGCTCCTTGGTGCCACACTCAGTCAAATGCTGCCTTGATGTCAAGGGCAGTCACTCTCACCTCACCTCTGGAATTCAGCTCTTTTGTCCATGTTTGGACCAAGGCTGTAATGAGGTCTGGAGCTGAGTTGTCCTGGCTGAACCCAAACTGAGCATCGGTGAGCAGGTTATTGGTGAGTAAGCGTCGCTTGATAGCACTGTTGACGACACCTTCCATCACTTTGCTGATGATTGAGAGTAGACTGATGGGGGGGTATTTGGCTGGATTGGATTTGTCCTGCTTTTTGTGGACAGGACATACCTGGGCAATTTTCCACATTGTCGGGTAGATGCCAGTGTTGTAGCTGTACTGGAACAGCTTGGCTAGAGGCGCAGCTAGTTCTGGAGCACAAGACTTCAGCACTACAGCCGGGATGTTGTCGGGGCCCATAGCCTTTGTTGTCTCCAGTGCACTCAGCCGTTTCTTGATATCACGTGGAGTGAATTGAATTGGCCGAAGACTGGCTTCTGTGATGGTGGGGATATCGGGAGGAGGCTGAGATGGATCATCCACTCGGCACTTCTGGCTGAAGATGGTTGCAAACGCTTCAGCCTTGTCTTTTGCACTCACGTGCTGGACTCCACCATCATTGAGGATGGGGATGTTTGCAGAGCCTCCTCCTCCCGTTACTTGTTTAATTGTCCACCACCATTCACGACTGGATGTGGCAGGACTGCAGAGCTTTGATCTGATCCGTTGGTTGTGGAATCGCTTCGCTCTGTCTATAGCATGTTGCTTCTGATGTTTACCATGCATGTAGTCCTGTATTGTAGCTCACCAGGTTGGCATCTCATTTTTAGGTATGCCTGTTGCTGCTCCTGGCATGCTCTTCCACACTCCTCATTGAATCAGGGTTGATCCCCTGGCTTGATGGTAATGGTAGAGTGAGGAATATGACAGGCCATGAGGTTACAGATTGTGCTGGAATACAATTCTGCTGCTACTGATGGCCCACATGGATGCCCAGTTTTGAGCTGCTAGATCTGTTCTGAATCTATCCCATTTAGCACGGTGGTAGTGCCACACAACACGTTGGATGGTGTCCTGAGTGCGAAGACCAGACTTCATCTCCATGAGGACAGTGCGGTGGTCACTCCTACCAATACTGTCATGGAAAGATGCATCTGCAACAGGTAGATTGACGAGGACGAGGTCAAGTAGGTTTTTCCCTCATACATTTGCTCAGTGCCGGCCGCAGGCCCAGTCTGGCAGCTATGGTGCTACCGAGCCACTCTTGGTGATGAACATTGAAGTCCCCCACCCAGAGTACATTCTGTGCCCTGGCTACCCTCAGTACTCCCTCTAAGTGGTGTTCAACATGGAGGAGGACTGATTCATCAGTTGAGGGAGGGCAGTTGGTGGTAATCAGCAGGAGGTTTCTTTGCCCATGTTTGACCTGATGCCATGAGATTTCATGGGGTCTGGAGTCAATGTTGAGGACTCCCAGGGCCACTCCCTCCAAGACTGTACCGCCACCTCTGGTGGGTCTGTCCTGCCAGTGGAACAGGACACACCCAGGGATGGTGATGGAAGAGTCTGAGACTCTGTGAGTATTGTTATGTCAGGCTGTTGCTTGACTGGTCTGTGGGACAGCTCTCCCAATTTTGACACAAGTCCCTCGATGTTCGTGAGGAGGACTTTACAGGGTCAACTGGGCTTGGTTTAGTTTTCGTCGTATCCAGTGCCTAGTGGTCTGACCGGTTTTATTCTCATTATGACTTTCTGTCGCAAGAGTGTGTAACTGAGTGGCTTGCTAGGTCATTTCAGAGGGTGATTAAGAATCAACCACATTGCTGTGGGTCTTGAGTCCTGTTTAGGCCAGACCAGGTAGTTTCCTTCCCTAAAGGGCATTAGTGAACCAGATGGGTTTTTAACAACAATCCAGTAGTTTCATGGCCACCATTACTGATACTAGTTTTTTTATTCCAGATTTTATTTAATTAATTGAATTTAAATTCCCCAGCTGTGGCAGAGATTTGAACTCATAACTCCAGATTATTTGCCCAGGCCTTTGGATTACTAGTCTAGTAACATAACCACTATGCTACCATACCCGACAGGTTATAGAAAGCGACTGATACACTAGTGAAATGGGCCGACAGGTTCGTGTAATGGGCAGACTGGTTGGTGGATGGGCAGACAGGTTTGGTCTCCTTACCTAAGGAAGTATATAGTTGCCTTGGAGGCGGTGCAACGAAGGTTCACTAGATTGATTGCTGGGACGAAAGGGTTGTCCTATGGGGAGAGATTAAGTAGAATTGGCCCATGCCCTCTGGAGTTTAGAAGAATGAGAGGTGATCTCATAGATCTCATTGACACATATAAGATTGTGAGAGGGCTTGACAGGGTAGATACTGAGAGGTAGTTTCCCCTGGCTGACGAGTCTTGAACTAGGGAGCATAGTCTCAGGATAAGGGGTCGGCCATTTAGGATTGAGATGAGGAGGAATTTCTTCACTCAGAGATTTGTGAATCTTTGGAATTCTCTGCCCCGGAGGACTGTGGATGCTGAGTCGTTGAGTATATTCAAGGCTGAGATCGATAAATTTCTGGACTGTAGGGGAAATCAAGGGATATGGGGATCGGGCGGGAAAGTGGAGTTGAAACCAAAGATCAGCCAGGATCTTATTGAATCGAGGAGCAGGTTCGAGGGGCCATCAGGCCTACTCCTGCTCCTATTCCTTATGTTCTTATGTTAGTGGAATGGGCAGACAGTTTAGTGGACTGGCAGACTAGTTACTGGAATGGGAAGATAGGCCATTGGAATTTAGCGTTAGGTTAGTTGAAGGGGCAGACAGGTTAGTGGAAGGGCAGACCAGTTAGTGGCATGAGCACACAGTTTGGTGGAATGGTTAGACTGGTTACTGGAATAGGCAAACAGGTTAGTGGAATGGGCAGATAGATCTTTGGAATGGGCTGACAGGTTAGTGAAATGGGTGGAGAGGTTAGTAGAATAGGCAGACAGTTTAGTGGAATGGGCAGACAGGTTATTGGAATGAGCAGGCAGGTTATTGGAACGGGCAGACAAGTTAGAGGAAAGAGTAGACAGTTTAATAGAATGGGCAGTAGGGCTAGTGGAGGGGGCAAACAGGTTAGATGAATGGGCAGACAGGTTAGTGGAATGGGCAGACAGGTTAGTGGAATAGGCAGGCAGGTTAATTGAATGGGCTGCAGGTTTAGTGGAGGGGGTAGTAGGGTTAGTGGAATAGGCAGACAGGTTGGTGGAATGGCCGGGCAGGTTAGTGGAATGGGCAGACACTTTAGGGGAGAGGGCAGACAGTTTAGTTGATTGAGCAGACAGATTAGTAGAATGGGTAGAGAGATTAGTGGACTGGGAAGACCGATTAGTGGAATGGGCAGACAGGTTATGGAAATGAGCAGAAAGAGTAGTGGGCAGACTTGTTACTGGAATGGGCAGACAGATCATTGGAAAGGGCAGACAGGATAATGGAATGGGCATACACCGCGGTTAGTGGAAGGGGCAGACAGGTAAGTGGAGGGCAGACAGGATAATGGAATAGGCATACTGGTTAGTGGAATGGGCAGACAGGTTAGTGGAATGGGGAGACCAGTTATGGAAATGAGCAGAAGGGGTAGTAACAGGTTCGTAGAATGGACAGAGCAATTATTGGAATGGCAAGACAGGTTAATAGAATGGGCAGTATTGTTCGTGGTGGGGGTAGTAGGGTTACTGGAGGGACCAGACAGGTTAGTTGAATGCACAAACAGGTTATTGGAGAGGCAGACAGTTTAGTGGAATGGGCGGATTGGTTAGGTGAATGGCCAGTAGAGTTAGTGGAATGGGCAGACAGTTTAGTGGTGGGACAGACGGGTTAGTGGAATGGCAGAAAGGTTAGTAGATTGGGCAGAGCAGTTATTGGAATGGAAAGACAGGTTAGAAGAATGGACAGAGAGGTTAGTAGAAAGGCAGACAGGTTAGTGGAATGGACAGACAGGTTAGTGGAATGGACAGACAGGTTAGTTGGAATGGACAGACTGGTTACTGGAATGGGAAGACAGGTAAGTGCAACAGGCAAACAGGTTAGTAGAATGGACAGACAGGTTAGTGTAATGGTTAGGCGGGATAATAGAATGGGCAGTAGGGCTAGTGGAGGGGGCAGTAGGGTAAATGGATGGGCAGAGAAGTTAGTGTATGGGCAGACAAATTAGTAGAATGGGTAGAGAGATTAGTGGACTGGGCCGGCAGGTTGCCCCTTGGAGAGATCATCCGAAAACACAATGTCAGGTTCCACATGTACGCTGATGACATCTAGCCTCACCACCACTTCTCTCGACCCTTCTACTGTCCCTCATTTGTCACGTTGCTTTTCCGACATCCAGTACTGGATGAGCAAAAATTTCCTCCAACTGAATATTGAGAAGATCAAAGGCAGTGTCTTTGGTCCCCACCTCAAACTCCACTCCCTCACCACCGATCCCATCCCTCTCCCTGACCACTGTCTGAGGCTGAACCAGACTGTTCACAACCTTGGCCCTGAGATGAGCTTCTGACCAGTTATCTGCTCCATCACCGCCTACTTCCACCTCCGTGACATCTAGCATCTCCACCCCCGCCTCAGCTCATCTGCTGCTGAAACCCTCATCCATATCTGTGTTACCTCTAGACTTGACTATTCCAATGCTCTCCTGGCCAGCATCCCATCTTCCATCCTTCATAAACTTGAGCTCATCCAAAACTCTGCTGTCCATATCCTAACTCGCACCAAGTCCCGTTCACCCATCACCCCTGTGCTCGCTGACCTACGTCGGCTCCCGGTCCAGGAACACCTCGATTTTAAAATTCTCATCCTTGTTTTCAAATCGCTCCATGGCCTCGCCTCTCCCTATCTCTGTAACCTTCTCCATCCTACAACCCTCCAAAATCTCTGCGCTCCACCAATGCTGACCTCTTGCACATCCCTGATTTTAATTGCTTCACCATTGACGGCCGTGCCTTCAGCTGCCGAGGCCCTAAGCTCTGGAATTCCCTCCCTAAACCTCTCCCTCGCTCTACCTCTCTCTCCTCCTTTAAAACTCTCCTTAAAACCTACCTCTTTGACCAAGCTTTTGGTCACTTGTCCTAATATCTTCTTATATGCTTGGTGTCAAATTTTGCCTGATAACGCTCCTTGGGATGTTTTACTACATTAAAGGCGCTATATAAATGCGAGTAGTAGTAGCAGTGGTAGTAGTAGTAGTAGTAGTAGTTGTTGTTGTTGTTATAGTGAAATGGGCAGAGAGGTTACTAGAGGGGCAGACAGATTAATGGAATGGACATACAGTTTAGTGAATGGGCAGACCGGTTAGTGGATGAACAGACAAGTTAGTAGAAGGGGCAGACAGGTTTTGGGAATGGGCAGGCAGGTTAGTAGAATGGGTAGAGAGGTTAATGGAATGGGCAGAGAGGTTAGTGAAATGGGCAGCCAGGTTAGTGAAATTGTGTAGACATGTCAATGGCATGGGAAGATAGGTTAGTGGAGGGGGTGGACAGGTTAGTGGAGGGGGCGGACAGGTTAGTGGAGGGGGCGGACAGGTTAGTGGAGGGGGCGGACAGTTTAGTGGAGGGGGCGGACAGGTTAGTGGAGGGGGCGGACAGGTTAGTGGAGGGGGCGGACAGGTTAGTGGAGGGGGTGGACAGGTGGCAGATGCAATTTAATGTGGAGAAATGTGAGATAATGCATTTTGAGAGGAAAATAGGGATGTGCAGTAGACACTCAATGGAATGGCGCTGATGGTGTGGATCAACTCAGAGACCTGGGGGTTCAAAGACAGGTGCCCTGAAATTGTTGGGGACTCAGTCCTCCGACACTGTGTGCCAGTTCGGAAGCCCTGATCTAGTGCAAAGCTTTGGACCCCATCCCAAATCCTGGGGACGGGTCCTTATGCATGACAGGGGTGGGTACATCGCATTTGCGAGGGACATCAGCTGCTCCCGCCCCAATCCGCCTACCAGACATTCCCCTTCATGTGGGGGTGTGGCAAGCAGAAGATTTGCTCATAGCCTCCCCATTGAAGTTCAAAGTGGGGACTACAAATGGGATGGAACCGAGTTCTGTCCAAACATCCTGCCCACTCCCCTTGCATTCAGAGCAACAGTTATGATCAGATCCACTTAGTTTAATCGGTATAACTTGTCATTGTGTAATAATGGGAAAATAATTACGCATCGGTGGGTTATTTTGCTTGATTCAAACAAACTAATTTCTAACTCCCCTTGCATTGCTGCCTTTACTATTTTGAACTTATGTCTTCTTGTAATATTCCGGATTAGCTTTTACCATTTACTTTCTCCTACATCCTTAGAAGATCACCTCTCAGACGCCTCCTTTCCTGGCTGAAAAGCTCCATATTCTCCAGCCTTTCCACATAACTCAGCCCCCTGACACTGGGGCTTAGCCTCATGGCTCTTCTCTGCTCTGCCTCCAGTGCTTGAATCTCTCCTTTGCGTCTCGGTGTCAAGTGTTCATGATGCGGTCTGAACAGAGCACTGTCCAGTTTGATCACTATCTCCTCTGTCTTGCACTCTACTGCTTTGGCTCTGCAGTTCTACATTCTATTGGCTTTGTTGATTGTTGCTTTGTACTAAACCTCCTAGGTCTGTGTCAGTTTCAGCCTTAGCTAATCCAACACCACTCATGGGGCATGTACATTGCCCATTCTTCCTTCCTATATGCAGTACTGTAGATTTGTCTGCATTAAATTCCATCTGCCATTGTTTGCATTAACTCACATGTTTTGTGTAGCTGTAATTTCTGTGCTGCCTCTTTCAATTCCACCGCCCTTCTAGTTTGGTATCATCTGCAAACTTGCATTGAATTTCAGAATCCAAGTCATTGATGCAAATTAGAAACACTAGTGATCCCAACACTGGGCTACAGATTCAGTACACCCACCTACAGCCACCCCCTCCCACCTTGATATTACTCCTTTAACCAGTACCCATTGTTTTTCACCCTTCTGCCAGTTTCTTGTTCATGCCAGTGTTCACCCTCAACCAACATCATTAGGGCAGGTTATCTGGTCATTTGCCTCGTTGCTGTTTGTCCTGTATTGCAACAGTGACTACACTTCAAAGAGAGTACTTCATTGGCTTTAAGGAAAGAAAGAACTTGCATTTATATAGCGCCTTTCACAACCTCAAAACGTCCCAAAGTGCTTTACAGCCAATGGGGTACTTTTTGAGTGTAGTTGCTGTTGTGGTGTGGGGGGCACGGCAGCCAGTTTGCACATGGCGGGATCCCACAGACAGCAATGAGATGGTGACCTGATGATCTGTTTTGGTGATGTTGGTTGAGGGATAAATATTGGCCAGGACACCGGGGAGAACTCCCCTGCTCTTCTTCTATTGGAATCTATAATTAAGGACAGAATGACTGAGCACTTAGAGAAATTTGAGCTGATTAGAGAGAGCCAACGTGGATTTGAAATGTGTAGGTCATGTCTAACAAACCTAATTACATTTTTTGAAGAAGTAACTAAAGTAATAGACAGGAGAATGTCTATGGGTGTAGTTTATATGGACTTCCAGAAGGCATTCAATAAGGTAAAAAAAATGTATTTGCAAATGGAAATCCGTTTCCAGTGGTGTGTCACAGGGCTCAATGTTGGGTCCCTTGCTGTTTGTGGTATATATTAATGATTTGGACTTGAATGTAGGGGGCATGATTGGCAAATTTGCAGACAACACAAAAATTAGCTGTGTAGTTGATAGTGAAGAGGATAGCTGTAGACTCCAGAAAGACATCAATGGGTTGGTGGAGTGGGCGGAAAAGTGGCAAATGGAGTTCAACCCGGAGAAGTGTGAGGTAATGCACTTAGGGAGGGCAAACAGTAAAAGGGAATAGGCAGTAAACTGGAATATATTGAGAGGGGTAGAGGAAGTGAGAGACCTTGGAGTGCATGTGCACAGGTCCCTGAAGGTGACAGTACAGGTAGATAAGGTTGTGAAGAACATATACAGAATGCTCTCCGTTATTAGCCAAGGTATAGAATACAAAAGCAGGGATGTAATAATGGAACTGTATAAGGCCTGGTAAGGCCACAGCTGGAGTATTGTGCGCAGTTCTGGTCACCACATTACAGGAAGGACGTAATTGCTCTGGAGAGTGCAGAGAAGATTTACAAGAATGTTGCCAGGGCTTGAAAATTGCAGCTACGAGGAGAGATTGGATAGGCTGGGGTTGTTTTCCTTGGAGCAGAGGAGGCTGAGGGGAGACTTGATTGGGGTGTACAAAATTATGAGGGGCCCAGATAGAGTAGACAGGAAGTACCTGTTTCCCCTAGCGGAGAGTTCAAGAACTAGAGGACATAGATTTAAGCTGATTGGCGGAAGGATTAGAGGGGACATGAGGAAAATCTTTTTTACTCAGAGGGTAGTGGGTGTATGGAATTCGCTGCCTAAATGGTGGTAGAGGCAGGGACCCTCAACTCTTTTAAAAAGTACCTGGATCTGCACCTAAAGTGCTGTAAGCTGCAGGGCTACGGACCGGGTGCTGGAAGGTGGGATTAGAATGGGCACCTGGTTGTTCTTCGAGCCGGCGCAGACACGATGGGCCGAATGGCCACCTTCTGTGCTGTATCTTTTCTATGGTTCTATTCTATGGTTCTATGCCTATGTTTTGCCCTGAATCCCCGCTGCTTTGAGCTTAATTAGTATTCTATCCTATGCAACTTTATCAAATGCTATTTGGAAGTCAAGATATCAAACATCATCGGGTTTACTATACTCCATTCAGTTTGTCACTGCCTTGAAGTTATCAAGGAACTTGTTCAGGCAGGATCTTCCCTGTCTAAAGTTGTGTTGAGCTGCAGGCACAAATAGCCACATGGAATATGATGGTGTGGCGATAACGGAGACCTGGCTCAAAAAAAGGCAGGATTGAGTTCTAAATATTCCTGGATACAAGGTGTTCAGGAAAGATTAGGGAAGGAAAGAAAGGAAGGGGGGGTGGTGGTGGCAGTATTGATTAAGGAGAATATTGCAGTGCTGGAGAGAGAGGATGGCCTGGAGGGGTCAAGGACAGAATCTATTTGGTTGAGTTAAGAAACAATAGAGGTGCCATTACACTACTGGGTGTATTCTATAGGACACCAACTAGTGGGAAGGAGATAGAGGAGCAAATTTGCAGGGAAATTACAGAGAGGTGCAAAAGCCATAGAGTAGTGATAATGGGGGATTTCAACTATCCTAATATAGACTGGGATAGTAATAATATAAGGGGCAAAGAGGGAGAGGAATTTTTGAAATGTGTTCAAGATAACTTTCTCGACCAGTACATTTCTGGTCCAATGATGAAGGAGGCATTGCTGGACTTGGTTCTTGGGAATGAGACGGGTCAAGTGGAGCAAGTATCAGTGGGGGAACATTTAGGGAGCAGCAATCATAATATCATAAGGTTTGGAATAGCTATGGAAAAGGACATGGACCACTCTAAAGTAAGAACACTCAATTGGAGGAGGGCCAATTTCATTGGGATGAGAACAGATCTGGCCTAGGTAAATTGGAATCAAAGATTGGCAGGTAAAACTAATTGAACAATGGACGGCCTTTAAAGAGGAGATGATTCGGATAGAGACAAGATACATTCCAATGAGGGAGAAAGGCATGGCAACTAAAGCCAGAGCCCCCTGGATGACAAAGGAGATAGAGAATAAGGTGAAGCAGAAAAAAGGGAGCATATGACAGATGTCATATGTGAGAACCAGGCAGAATATAGAAAGTTCAGAGGGGAAGCGAAGAGGTCACCCGGTCCGAATGGGTTGCATCCTAGGTTGCTGAGGGAAGTAAGGGCGGAAATTGCAGAGGTACTGGCCATAATCTTTCAGACGTCCGTAGATACAGGGGTGGTGCCAGAGGACTAGAGAATTGCAAATGTTACACCCTTGTTCAAAAAAGGGTGTAAGGATAAACACAGCAACTACAATCAGTTTAACCTCAGTGGTGGGGAAACTTTTGGAAACGATAATCCGGGATAGAATTAACAGTCACTTGGACGAGTGTGGATTGATTAGGGAAAGCCAGCACTGATTTGTTATGAGGTAACAGAGAGGATAGATGAGGGCAATGCAGTTGATGTGGTGTATATGGACTTTCAAAAGGCATTTGATAAAGTGCCACATGGTAGGCTTATCATCAAGATTGCAGCCCATGGAATAAAGGGGGCAGTAGCAACATGGAAACAGAATTGGCTAAGTGACAGGAAACAGAGAGTAGTGGTGAACGGTTGTTTTTCAGACTGGAGGGAGGTGTACAGTGGTGTTCCCCAGGGGTCAGTGCTGGGACCATTGTTTTTCTTGATATATATTAAAGACTTGGACTTGTGTGTACAGGGCACAATTTCAAAATTTGCGGATGACATAAAACTTGGAAGGGTAGTGAACAGTGAGGAGGATAGTGATAGACTTCAAGAGGATATAGACAGGCTGATGGAGTGGGCGGACACATGGCAGATGAAGTTTAACGCTGAAAAATGCGAGGTGATGCATTTCAGTAGGAAAAATGAGGAGAGGCGATATAAACTAGAGGGCACAACTCTAAAAGGGGTACAGGAACAGAGGGATCTGGGGTTGTATGTGCATAAATCGTTGAAGGTGGCAGGGCAGGTTGAGAAAGCGGTTAAAAAAGCATACGGGATCCTGGGCTTTATAAATAGAGGCATAGGGTACAAAAGCAAGGAAGTCATGATGAACCTTTATAAAACACTGGTTCGGCCACAACTGGAGTATTGTGTCCAATTCTGGGCACCGCACTTTAGGAAGGATGTGAAGGCCTTAGAGAGGGTGCAGAGGAGATTTACCAGAATGATTCCAGGGATGAGGGACTTAAATTATGTGAATAGTTGGAGAAGCTGGGGTTGTTTCCCTTGAAACAGAGAAGGTTGAGAGGAGATTTGAAAGAGGTATTTAAAATCATGAAGGGTTGAGGCAGAGTGGATAGAGAGAAACTGTTCCCATTGGCGGAAGAGTCAAGAACCAGAGGACATAGATTTAAAGTGATTGGCAAAAGAACCAAAGGTGACATGAGGAAAATCTTTTTTACACAGTGAGTGGTTCGGATCTGGAATGCACTGCCCGAGGGGATGGTGGAAGCAGATTCAATCATGGCCTTCAAAAGGGAACTGGATAAGTACTTGAAATGACAAAATGTGCAGGGCTACGGGGAAAGGGCGCGGTAGTGGGACTAGCTGGATTGCTCTTGCATGGAGCCAGCATGGACTCGATGGGCCGAATGACCTCCTTCTATGCTGTAACCTTGTATGATTCTATGATTCTATGACTGTTATTTACCTGGTTATTGGCATACAGATAATCTTCAGGTTTACTCCTGATAATCAGTTCCTTACTTTTCAGAGAATTGAAGATAGACTGATGTGTCTGCTGATATTTCCATCTGTTTTGTCTCCCTTTTTGAACGTGAGTATCGCATTGGCCTATTTTCAATCTGTTGGCACCCCCCAATGTCCGTTGACT
The DNA here is from genome assembly GCF_035084215.1 of Heptranchias perlo. NCBI lineage: Eukaryota > Metazoa > Chordata > Chondrichthyes > Hexanchiformes > Hexanchidae > Heptranchias > Heptranchias perlo. The sequence continues at coordinate 50,291,786 of NC_090343.1, read as the reverse complement.
CCTTCCTAATGACTTGCAAGTTCACTCACTGGTCTCTCTCCATACTCTGTGATAAATATCATCTAACCATGGAGATTTATTTGTTTTAAGCACTTTCAACTTGTCTAGGATGTCCATCTTATTTATGTCCAAGTCCTAAATTTTGCCTTGATGCTCTTTTTGGGGGGAAGATATGTTGTTCATGTCTTCCCTTGTGAATATTTGGAGGAAGTAATCATTCAAAATCTCAAAACGTGTCAGTGCCCCATTATAGAAAGGACACTAAAGCCCATGGAGTTCGTACAGTACAGGTTCACCAGGATGATACCAGGGATGGAAACTATAGTTATAAGGAAAGATGTGAGATACTGGGACTATTTCCATTGGAACAGAGAAGGCTGAGAGGAAATTTAATAGAGTATACAAACCAAGGGAATACAAACCAAGAGAATACAAACCAAGAGAATATAAACCAAGTTTATGCAACCTGTTTCTGTGTTGTAACTTCTGTGTATTTCCATCCCTCTCTGTTTTGTTTCATCTGAACCTGTTCCTAGATGTGAAAAGTCACCAAAAGCACCTCCCAATTTCCATCCTCTCCTGGCATGGATTCCAGTACAATGGACTACTCAATCCCTCTACAGCGCAGAACGAGGACATAGTGATAGAAGTTATTGATGTGTGTGGAAGGTTCCAGACTAAGTCATAAAGAGTGGTTTCATTTTGAAATTCAGGTGAAATAATATCATAAGAAAATGAAACTATCTGAAACTCAATTATTTTTTTCCATGTGACACCATGTGGAGCAGGTGTGACAGGACCAGGACTGTACACAGCAGCTTTTCAATTCAAGACACAGATGGATATCTACACTGTCAGGGCATTAACGGGATTGGACAAAGTCAGCATGGGTTTATGAAAGGGAAATCATGCTCAACAAATCTACTGGAGTTTTTTGAGGATGTAACTAGTAGAATAGATCGGGGAGAACCAGTGGATGTGGTGTACTTAGATATCCAGAAGGCTTTTGATAAGGTCCCACACAAGAGGTTAGTGTGCAAAATTAAAGCACATGGGATTGGGGGTAATATACTGGCATGGATTGAGAATTGGTTAACAGACAGGAAACAGAGAGTAGGAATAAATGGGTCTTTTTCGGGGTGGCAGGCGGTGACTAGTGGGGTACCGCAGGGATCAGTGCTTGGGCCCCAGCTATTCACAATATATATCAATGATTTGGATGAGGGAACTAAATGCAACATTTCCAAGTTTGTAGATGACACAAAGCTGGGGTGGAATGTGAGCTGTGAGGAGGATGAAAAGAGGCTCCAATGTGATTTAGACAAGTTGGGTGAATGGGCAAGAACATGGCAGATACAGTATAACGTGGATAAATGTGAGGTTATCCACTTTGGTTGTAAAAATAGAAAGGCAGATTATTATCTGAATGGTGATAGATTGGGAAAAGGGGAGGTGCAATGAGACCTGGGTGTCCTTGTACACCGGTTGCTGAAAGCAAGCAGTTAGGAAGGCGAATGGTACGTTGGCCTTCATTGCCAGAGGATTTGACTACAAGAGCAGGGATGTCTTACTGCAGTTAAACAGGGCCTTGGTGAGACCACATCTGGATTATTGTGTGCAATTTTGGTCTCCTTATCTGAGGAAGGATGTACTTGCCATGGAGGGAGTGCAACAAAGGTATACCAGACTGATTCCTGGGATGACAGGACTGACGTATGAGGAGAGATTGGGTCGACTAGGCCTAAATTCACTAGAGTTTAGAAGAATGAGAGGTGATCTCATCGAAACATATAAAATTCTAACAGGACTAGACAGACTAGATACAGGGAGGATGTTCCCGATGGCTGGGGAGTCCAGAACCAGGGGTCACAGTCTCAGGATACGGGGTATGCCATTTAGAACCGAGATGAGGAGCAATTTCTTCACTCAGAGGGTGGTGAACCTGTGGAATTCTCTACCACAGAAGGCAGTGGAGGCCAAGTCATTAGATGTATTCAAGAAGGAGATAGATATATTTCTTAATGCTAAAGGGATCAAGGGATATGGGGAGAAAGCGGGAACAGGGTACTGAGTTAGACGATCAGCCATGATCATTTTGAATGGCGGAGCAGGCCCGAAGGGCTGAATGGCCTACTCTTGCTCCTATTTTCTATGTTTCTATGTCAGCTGTACATGGTCCTTTGCATCAATCACACCACCTGAAGCATCCTCCCACAATGTGTTATAGATTGTGGGGAACAGGGAATGGTGAACAGAGGTCTACTGGACATGGTGGGTGGCTTTGTGCCAAAGATTGTACTTGGTGTTGTGATCGTATCACCTCAACTTCAAGTGTTTAATGGTCCTTCTTTGTAATAAAGAAGGCTCTTCCATTTATATAGCACCTGCCATGACTTCAGGATATCCCAAAGCACTTTACAGCCGATTAAGTAGTTTTGAAATGTAGTCACTGTTGTAATTTAGGAAACACGATAGCCAATTTGCACAAAGCAAGATCCCACAAACAGCAATGAGATAATGACCAGATAATTTGTTTTAGTGATGTTGCTTGAGGGATAAATATTGTCCAGGACACCAGGAGAACTCCCCTGCTCTTCTTCCAATAGTTCAATGGGATCTTTTATATCCACCTTCGAGGCCAGATGGGGCCTCGATTTAACGCCCAAATGATGGCACCTCTGACAGTGCAGCACTCCCTCAGTACTGCACTGAAGTGTCTGCCTGGATTACGTGCTCAAGTCTTTGGAGTGCGAAATTATCCCACGACCTTCTGACTCAGAGGCAAAAGTGTTACCACCCAGCCAAGCCTTACAAGGAGTGATCACTCTAGAATTGAGGTTGACCTTGTATTTTATTTCATTAAAAAGATCCACCCCCTCTTCTCCTGAAGATACTGACTCTTGCTGGCTGGAGCTCCAGGGTATCAGCCAATCTCTAATATCTTGCTGTAGTGACCTTTCTCCATGTGTGAGGCTGGACAGTGAGCGGTGATATTTGACCATGGAAAGGATCATATCTGAGCCCGATTCTGTCCTCACCTACATACGCACACTTTCCAACAGTAGATAGTGATCAGCAGCCGGAATCCTGGCTGATTTTTCTCTCCATTGCCCAGGAATACTGATACCAATGGTAATGTCTCTTCTCCTGCTCAGTTGGGCTCAGCTGTTTCCTCAAAGGCCAGAGGTCTGGGTCTGAGAAATGCATTGGGTACTGTAGTTACCACAAGAGAAGTATTTAAAAATTTATTGTCCATCCCTAGCTTCCCTGAGAAGGTTATGGTGGGCCATCTTCAACCACTGGCAACGGTTTGATACAACTGAATGGTTTTGACAGGTCAGAGGGTCTTTAAGAGTCAACCACGTTGGTGTGGGACTGAAGTCACATATAGACCAGACCGGGTAAAGACACTGGTTTCCTTCCCTAAAGGGCATTAGTGAATCAATTTTTACAAAAATCCGACAGTTTCATGGTCACTTTTACTGATACCAGCTTTTTTTAACTGAATTCAAAGTGTTAAATAGGAACATAAGAACATAGGAACAGGAGTAGGCCATTCAGCCCCTCATGCCTGCTCCGCCATTTGATAAGATCATGGCTGATCTGTGATCCAACTCCATATACCTGCCTTTGGCCCATTTCCCTGAATACCTTTGGTTGCCAAAAAGCTATCTATCTCAGATTTAAAGTTAGCAATTGACTAGTATCAATTGCCGTTTGCGGAAGAGAGTTCCAAACTTCTACCACCCTTTGTGTGTAGAAATGTTTTCTAATCTCACTCCTGAAAGGTCTGGCTCTAATTTTGAGACTGTGCCCCCTACTCCTAGAATCCCCAACCAGCGGAAATAGTTTCTCTCTATCCACCCTATCTGTTCCCCTTAATATCTTATAAACTTTGATCAGATCATCCCTTAACCTTCTAAACTCTAGAGAATACAACCCCAATTTGTGTAATCTCTCCTCGTAACTTAACCCTTGAAGTCCGGGTATCATTCTAGTAAACCTACGCTGCACTCCCTCCAAGGCCAATATGTCCTTCCGAAGGTGCGGTGCCCAGAACTGCTCACAGTACCCCAGGTGCGGTCTAACCAGGGTTTTGTATAGCTGCAGCATAACTTCTGCCCCCTTGTACTCTAGTCCTCTAGATATAAAGGCCAGCATTCCATTAGGCTTATTGATTATTTTCTGAACCTGTTCATGACACTTCAACGATCTATATACCTGAACCCCTAAGTCCCTTTGGACATCCACTGTTTTTAACTTTTTACCATTTAGAAAGTACCCTGTTCTATCCTTTTTTGATCCAAAGTGGATGACCTCACACTTGTCTACATTGAATTCCATTTGCCACAGTTTTGCCCATTCACCAAATCTATCAATATCCCATTGTAATTTTATGTTTTCATCTACACTGCTTACAATGCCACCAATCTTTGTGTCATCGGCAAACTTAGATATGAGACTTTCTATGCCTTCATCTAAGTCGTTAATAAATATTGTGAATAATTGAGGCCCCAAGACAGATCCCTGCGGGACTCCACTAGTCACATCCTGCCAATGTGAGTACCTACCCATTATCCCTACTCTCTGTCGCCTTTCACTCAGCCAACTTCCTAACCAAGTCCGTACTTTTCCCTCGATTCCATGGGCTTCTATCTTAGCTAACAGTCTCTTATGTGGGATCTTATCAAATGCCTTCTGGAAGTCCATATAAATAACATCCATTGACATTCCCCTGTCCACTACTTTAGTCATCTCTTCAAAAAATTCAATCAGGTTTGTCAGGCACGACCTACCTTTCACAAATCCATGCTGGCTCTCTCTGATTAAATGAAAATTCTCAAGGTGTTCAGTCACCCTATCCTTAATTATAGACTCCAGCATTTTCCCCACAACAGATGTTAGGCTAACTGGTCTATAATTCCCTGTTTCCCTCTCTCTCCTTTCTTAAAAAGCAGAGTGACATGTGCAATTTTCCAATCTGGAGGGATGGTTCCTGAATCTAGAGAACTTTGAAAGATTATAGTTAGGGCATCTGCAATGTGCTCACCTACTTCCTTTAAAACCCTGGGATGGAAACTATCTGGTCCTGGGGATTTGTCACTCTTTAGTGCTATTATTTTCTTCCTTACTGTTACTTTACTTATGTTAATTTTATTGACTTCCTGTACCCAATTCAATATAAGTTTTCTTGGGATTTCCGGCATGCTATCCTCTTTTTCTACAGTAAATATTGACGCAAAGTAATTGTTCAACATGTCCGCCATTTCCCCATTGTCAATGACAATACGCCCACTTTCAGTTTTTAAGGGGTCAACACTGCTCCTGACCACCCTCTTTTTCCTAATATAACTATAAAAGTTCTTCGTATTGGTTTTGATATCCCTTGCAAGTTTCTTTTCATACTCTCTTTTTGTAGCTCTTACTATCTGTTTTGTGACCCTTTGTTGATCTTTGTATCTTTCCCATTCGCCAGGATCTGTGCCATTTTTTGCCTTTTTGTATGCCCTTTCCTTATGTCTTATACTGTCCCTTACCTCCTTAGTTGTCCATGGCTGTTTTTTTTGGCAAGTGGAGTTCTTGCCCCTCAGGGGTATAAACCGATTCTGTATCACGTTAAATGTTTCTTTAAACATTTCCCACTGATCATCAGTCATTTTACCCATTAACTGATTTGCCCAGTTTACTGTGGACAGTCTCTGTCTCATCCCATTGAAGTCGGCCTTGCCCAAGTCTGGAATCTTAGCAGCTGATTCACTTTTTACCCTTTCAAACACTACATTGAACTCGATCATGTTACGATCACTATTGGATAGATGTTCACGCAGTTAAGCCGTTAACTAAATCTGGTTCATTACTCATTACTAAATCTAGTATGGCTTGCCCCCTTGTTGCCTCTAGGACATACTGCTGTAGAAAACTATCCCGGACACACTCAAGAAATTCACTACCTTTCTGACAGTTGCTAGTCTGCTTTTCCCAATCTATGTGAAGGTTAAAGTCCCCCATTAAGACCACTATGCCTTTCTTACACGCTTGTCTAATCTCTGCATTTATACAATCGAGCACTTTTCTAGCACAATGGCCATGGTTGGAATTGTCTAGGCCTCGGGATTACTAGTCCAGAAACATAACCACTACACTACCGTACCCCCTACAGGAATATGTGGCCAAGATAAATAGTGCTTGCGCATGAGAGATTGGACCTTTGGTAGGAGAACGCGTGGAGCCTCATGTTTAATAATGTGGGGTTTGACATCTATAACCCTAGAAATGTAGATATTGGATGGCATGAAACATATTAACACGTCCGAGTCAAAGGACCCCAGATGTACGATGCACCTCTCTTGCAGTTTAACATGACCTCATCCTAACTCAGACCCATGTATTCATTGTCAATGTGTACTCATTTAATGTTTTAAACATTTGACCTTTAAACAAAATTCTGTTTTCGATTACTTGACAACAGTAGCCCAATTAAAGTATTTTTAAGAGCAGTACGAATGGAAAATCTGTGTTTTTAATTTCCCTTACGTTCCGGTCCTCTCAATGCCAAGTTCATTTTTTTGTTCTCTGCCCTCCCTTCTCTCTCATACACCAAGGAATACAACTGTCAGTCAGTGATTCAGGCCTTGTGGCAGTGTACAATAGTGTGGAGGAATTTTGCTGTTTTATTTTACAACATTGGAAGAAACTCAGTCAGGTTCAAACTATGTAAGAAATTGGATTCGATAAGCTTGGCCAAATTAAGAGATCTCATTGTGGGCAATTCAATGTTACTTGTGCTTGTTTTTTTGGGGCATGGCACCTGGTCCGATTTTTGTTCGAGGCTGGCACTGTGCCAGCCCTGTGCCCTCACCTTGGCTGCCCCTCAAACTGCTGCTTTCCTTGTTCTTTCTGCAGTTCTAGTAAGCAGGCTGGTTGGGCCCCATTTCTTTGCGAATGACGGAATGATGATGCCAGGCACAGATTGGACATTCCTTCCGTGTTTTTTTCATTCATTCTCCATTCTTGGGATGTGGGTGTTGCTGACAAGGCCGACACTCATTGCCCATCCCCAGTTGCCCTGAGAAGGTGGGGCACTTTTGGACCCTTTGTCGCAGTGGTGAGCCGCCTTCTTGAACTGCTGCAGTCCGTGCAGTGCTGTCAGGTAGGGAGTTCCAGGATTTTGACCCAGCAACGATAAAGGAACGGCGATATATTTCCAAGTCCTTTCCAATTTGAATATAGTTTAAAAATTTTGGAAATAAAAATCTGGTCTCAGTAAAAGTGACCATGAAGCTGTTGGATTGTCGTAAAAACCCAACTGGTTCACTGATGTCCTTTAGGAAAGGAAACCTGCCGTCCTTACCCGGTCTGGGCCTATATGTGACTCCAGTTCCAATGTGATTGACTCTAACTGCCAAGCCAGTTCAGAGGGCAGTTAGAGTCAATCACATTGGAACTGGAGTCACATATAGGCCCAGACCGGGTAAGGACGGCAGGTTTCCTTTCCTAAAGGACATCAGTGAACCAGTTGGGTTTTTACGACAATCCAACAGCTTCATGGTCACTTTTACTGAGACCAGATTTTTATTTCCAAAATTTTTAAACTATATTCAAATTGGAAAGGACTTGGAAATATATCGCCGTTCCTTTATCGTTGCTGGGTCAAAATCCTGGAACTCCCTACCTGACAGCACTGCACGGACTGCAGCAGTTCAAGAAGGCGGCTCACCACCACCTTCTCAAGGGCAATCTGGGATGGGCAATAAATGCTGGTCTTGCCAGCGATGCCCACATCCCATGAACGAATAAAATAAAAAATTCTCAAACTGCCATGGTGGGATTTGATCTCACATACTCTTGACTCTTAGTCCAGTGACATAACCATTACACATCCATACCCTGTGATAGTTACACTTCAGCCAGCACTTGGCCTGGAGAAGCCTCACGGTTTGTTAGGGACCAAGGTTTGGTTTTTGATGGGTTGATGCCGATGTCTCAGTCAAAATAGCAGATAGGGGAATGTCAGGAATGTGTTTGGGGTTTGGTGCGGTAATATCACAAATTGTATTCTTCCCCCTTTGCCAATTTTGTCCCAACCCATCGTTGGGGCGTTGACTCCTTGCTTGGCCGTGATGCCACAGATAGTAGATGCCCTCTGGTCTCTGGCGTGAGCCTGGATAGGGATTGTTCACTGGCTCTTCAACTGCCAAGGGAGTGGGGAGAGAGGGAGATGAGCCCAATCCTGTCTTGACTTGATGTCCACATACATGCACTTCCGGCAAGAGTCACTTGAAAGTTGACCAGGAGCAGGAACACTAGTTGACTTTTCATTTCCTAGCCCAGGGATACTTGTATCATCCTTACTGCTGCCTCAGGTGAGCACAGACTGGGCATGGAATCTGGGATTATCTTCAACCATTCACTGATCCAGATCTGCAGGAGCTGTGAGAGACATTCAGATGGCAAATCTGGTTTATTTTTCTTTCCCGTTTCAATCCTTGGGATCAGGAGCCATAGAGAGAGAATGGCTTCAAACTGCCACTTGTGCAAAATTCATTTGCATAATTTTGCTCAGCTCACCTGCCTCCAGCTGAGGAGAGGGTAGAGGCCTGTTGAAGTAGGCCTCAAAAGACCTGTCACCGTGTAGCATTGTTGGCTGCCTCTTGCTGTTGGCTGAAGACTAAATCATTTTGTAAGCATTTTAGAAAGTTGTATCAAAGCATTTAAAACTGAACCCCCCTCCTTCCACCACCATAGCAACGCTGGTTGCCAGGGACGCACAGGCATCCTCGATGTCCAGTGTTGCTATTGTGCAAATGATGAAAATACACGCAATTGCGTATTGCTGTCATTTGCATATCATTACGATATTGTTACAAAATCATTCCAGTATAATTACAAGAGACCCACACATATATGGGCAGATGTATGTCACCCCTCACTCCTGGCAGGAGATTGGAGGCACACTCAACCCCGTGCCAACCCAGGCTATGCCATAAATTTAGTGGAGGGAGGGCAGGAAATTCTGGCCAATAAAAAGAATTGATTTTTTTTCTTAGAATTCAGCCCATTATTCCACAGATTTTCCATTTATTCGAAGTTTAACTTCCATTTATGAGAGATGAGTCATGGAGTGAAACCACAAACTTGCACAGGTCAGCACCCAATGGCGTTCTTTTCTGATCTTCGGCTTGTTCCCTTTTCACAGGCGACTGATCCTTTCACCTTACATTGTTGAGCTCAACAATAACATCTTGCATTCATATAGCGCCTTTAACATTATAAAACATCCCAAGGCGCTTCACAGGAGCGATTATCAGACAACATTTGATAAGCTCAGTAACTCCACTCAGCCAGTCCCCTCACCCTGCTGTTCAATTAAAATATATGTGACCCAGGCCTTGACCCCTGACCCAGGCCCTGAGTTCAAATCCCACCATGGCAGTTTGAGGAATTGAAGAGGATTTGAATTCAGTTTAAAAAAAAATCATCTGGAAATAAAAATCTGGTCTCAGTAAAAGTGACCATGAAGCTGTCGGATTGTCATAAAAACCCAACTGGTTCACTGATGTCCTTTAGGGAAGGAAACCGGCCGTCCTTACCTGGTCTGGGCCTACATATGACTCCAGTCCCACACCAACGTGCTTGATTCTTAACTGTCCTCTGAAGTGGTCTAGCAAGACAGTCAGTTGTATTAAGCTGCATCCAGTGGTTCGAGAAGGCCCACCACCATTCAAGGGATGGACAATAAATGCCAGCCTTGCCAGCTACATCCACATCCCGAGAATGAATAAATAAAAAATGCCACCCAGTGAACCTTGGTGGGCTGTTTGATTGTGGAAGGCATCACAGTTGAGTCTGGATCTTACCTGATATCCACACAGACTTTCCAACAGTGATTAGGACCAGGAGCAGGAACCCTGGCTGACCTTCATCTCTCTAGCTCGGGGATACTGGGACCACATGTTGTTACCAACCCCCCCCTCCCCCACCAAGAAGAGCTAACCCTTGAGAAACAATTGGATGCTGAAATGTGGGGAGCGCTAGGAGCACTCTGGGTAGATGGTAAGACGGGCCGAATCACCTTCCTCATCTGTAACTATCTTGTGAACTCAGCACAGGCCAGATATTGGGCCTAATGCTAGTGTTTGATGGCACTGCCCCACACCAGGCAGTGTTATTAACCCAGCAAGTCACTTGGGGAACTTCAACCTGAACCCTTTTATTGGCTAAATATTTTCCAGTTTTATTATAACCTTTGGACAAATAGAAAATTCTATCTGTAAAAAAAAGCCTCTAAATATGAGCCTTGTTTTCACTGACCTAATCCGATACAGCTACAGAAGAGAAAAATAATAACCTTGGGCTGGTGTTGAGAAACAAATTCCTGGTCCCTGTTTCATTGCTGGTTCCAAGCTTGATGATTGCCATATGAATCTAGAAATGGTGATGAGTAATCGTGGAGTGGAGCCAGAGGGTCGAGCTCTCCCGGGATCCATACTATTGGAACAGGTGCAGTGGGAAACATCTGTGCCAGGACTGCCAGCCTCCTGTACGATGACCAAACAGATCGGGGCTTTGGGATCAGGGACATTAAAGGCCCATCGGGGTAAGCAAAAGGAAAGAAGGAGCTGTGGATGAACTGAGTGAGAGAGAAGGTCGTCATATTCCTGTGCTGGAGAACTCTCAGAGATTCTTGGATAAAAATCCCATTTCATCAAATTCTATGCATGAAAAGTCATTTATCTTTTGTTTTCTTTTAAGGATGCCAAGAATTATTTTATTTTAATGATACATAGAATTATCCCATTTCCCCGCCCCCCCCCCCCCACAACCCATGCCTTCCCCATGAGGAAGAGTTGGTGCAGTCCTGCAGTTATTATGGCCCCAAGTTTCTGGGTTGGGGAAGGTGTAAGATGGCGATTGATGCCTTTGCAGAGCCTGGAATTTCTGACGGCGCAAATGTTCGCCGTTTGGCTTCAGGACCACTGAAGAGGCATTGGCTCTCCCAGTGACTCTCCCAGTGACCCCGCTCTCCCAGTGACCCCGCTCTCCCAGTGACTCTCCCAGTGACCCCGCTCTCCCAGTGACCCCGCTCTCCCAGTGACTCTCCCAGTGACCCCGCTCTCCCAGTGACCCTGCTCTCCCAGTGACTCTCCCAGTGACCCTGCTCTCCCAGTGTCTCTCCCAGTGACCCCGCTCTCCCAGTGATCCCGCTCTCCCAGTGACTCTCCCAGTGACCCCGCTCTCCCAGTGACCCTGCTCTCCCAGTGACTCTCCCAGTGACCCTGCTCTCCCAGTGACCCTGCTCTCCCAGTGACTCTCCCAGTGACCCCGCTCTCCCAGTGATCCCGCTCTCCCAGTGACTCTCCCAGTGACCCCGCTCTCCCAGTGACCCCGCTCTCCCAGTGACTCTCCCAGTGACCCCGCTCTCTCAGTGACTCTCCCAGTGACCCTGCTCTCCCAGTGACTCTCCCAGTGACCCCGCTCTCCCAGTGACCCCGCTCTCCCAGTGACTCTCCCAGTGACCCCGCTCTCCCAGTGACCCCGCTCTCTCAGTGACTCTCCCAGTGACCCTGCTCTCCCAGTGACTCTCCCAGTGACCCTGCTCTCCCAGTGACCCCACTCTGGCTGCGACCCCGATCTCCTAGCGGCTCTCTTATGCAAAGGTGAAATTAGGACCTGATAACATTGCCCTTCTAAACTTCTGGGAGTTCTGCCTTGCTATGCACCCTTGGGAATGTGCAGCACTGCTTTAAAATTGGCAGTTTGCCAGGTTCCGATGAACAAGGCGGATGTATTTGGTTAAAATAACATAGTGACAGGAGGAGGCCATTCAGCCTCTTGAGCCTGTTCCGCCATTCAATTAGATCAGGGCTGATCTGTATCTTAACTCCATTTTCCCACCTTTCCTCCATATCTCTTGATGCCCTTATCTAACAAAAATCTATCGATCTCACTCTTCAATATTTCAGTTGACCCCCAGCAGTCACAGCTTTTTGGGGGAGAGAATTTCAGATTTTCACAGCCCTTTGTGTGAAGATGTGACATCACACCTGTACGGCCTAGCTCTAATTTTAAGATTATGCCCCCTTGAACCCGATTCCTCCAGCGGAGGAAATAGTTTCTCTCTATCTACCTTATCGATTCCGTTTAACATTTTAAACACATCAATTAGATCACCCCTCAACCTTTCTAAACTCAAGGGAATGCAAACAAAGTCTTGTCAACCTGAACTCATAATTTAACCCTTTAAGCCCTGTGATCATTCTGGTGAATCAAACTGGACGGACCACTCGGCTGCGACCTAGACAGCAGATTGGGATATGACGAAGGCTCACACAGCCCAGGCCACCCTGCAAAGTCCTTCTCACTAACACCTGGCGTCTGGTGCCAAGGTTGGGAAAGCTGTCCCACAGATCAGTCAAGCAGCAGCCTGACACAATCATACCTATCAGCCAACATCCCAGACTCCTCCATCGCTATGCCAGTGAGACAGGACTTACCCACCAGAGATGGGGGCACAGTGGGATACAGTCAGGGTGGGAGTGGCCCACAGAAAGTGAATCTGGACCTCATGAAGTCTTGTGGCTTCAGGTCAAACATGGTCAAGGAAACCTCCTGCTGATTACCACCTACCACCCTCCCTCAGCTGATGAATCAGTACTGCTCCATGTTGAATACCACCTGAAGGAATCACTGAGGGTAGCAAGGAGACAGAATATACTCTGGGTGGGGGACTTCAATGTCCATCACCAAGAGTGGCTTGGTAGTACCACCACTGACCGAGCTGGTCAAGTCCTGAAAGTCATAACTGCCAGACTGGGGCAGGTGGTGAGCGAACCAACCCAAGCGAATAACCTACTTGACCTCGTCCTCACCAATCTACCTGTCGCAGATGCATCTGTCCATGACGGTATTGGTAGGAGTGACCACCGCACAGTCCTCGTGGAGATGAAGTCCCGTTTTCGCACTGAGGACACCATCCAACGTGTTGTGTGGCACTATCACCGTGCTAAATGGGATAGATTCAGAACAGATCTAGCAGCTCAAAACTGGGCATCCATGAGGCGCTGTGGGCCATCAGCAGCAGCAGAATTGTATTCCAGCACAATCTGTAACCCCATGGCCCAGCAGATCCCTCACTCCTCCATCACCAACAAGCCAGGTGACGAACCCTGGTTCAATGAGGAGTATAGAAGAGCATGCCAGGAGTAGCACCAGGTGTACCTGAAAATAAGGTGCCAACCTGGTGAAGATACAACACACCAACTCAGGACTACATGCATGCTAAACAGCAGAAGCAGCAGGCTATAGACAGAGCTAAGCGATTCCACAACTAACAGACCAGGTCAAAGCTCTGCAGTCCTGCCATATCCACTCAAGAATATTGGTGGACAATTAAACAACTAACAGGAGGAGGAGGCTCCATGAACATCCCCATCCTCAATGATGGCAGAGCCCAGCATGTGAGTGCAAAAGACAAATCCAACCAACACTGAGAGGTGTACACTGTAATCAGCAACAACTCAAAGGAGCTTCCTTTATTTAATGAAAGGTTTTCGATTTTTAAAAAGCTGGGTGAAGTAAGACTCATTTTCTACGACTTGAAAAAGATCATGATGTTAGAAAACACAGCACTGGAAATATAAAAGTGGGACGTTGTCTCTTTAAGTGGTTCAGACAACAGTTTGTGTGGGTGTCTTGCTTTTTCCGAGAGTCTGGGTTAAAACAATAAAACTCTGGTAATCAGCAACCTGGAGGCAGAATCAGAACCTGGGATGTGTCTGGAGATTTTACAGTCCTCTCGTTGAGTTGAGATGTTCAGTCTTGTACAGCTGTGACTGCCCCGGGCAACAGAAAAGTCACTGTCCTTGTTTAGAAGCAGAGTATTGTCTGCAACAGGCAACAATTAGTGAGATTCACCAGTACAGACGGGAATGCTGCACTGCGTGTTGCGTCCTGCCCACCTGCTGGTCTCAATTAAAAGCACAATCTCTGGAGCATTCAATGCAGTGCTGTTTCACTCAGCAGTGAGAGAGAGAGAAGGTGAGAGGGGGGAGAGAGAGAGAGGGAGAGGGGGAGGAGGAGAGAGAGGGGAGAGAGAGAAGGTGAGGGGGGAGAGAAAGAGATGGAAGGGGAGGAGACAGAGAGAGAGGGGGGAGAGAGTGATGGCGAGAGGGGAGAGAGAGGGGAGAGAGAGGGGAGAGAGGGGGAAAGAGAGAGGAAGAGAGGGAGAGGCAGGGAGAAAAAGATGGGGAGAGTGAGAGAAAGAGGGGGAGAGAGAGATGGAGGGAGGAGAGAGCGGTGGAGAGAGAGAGAGGGGAGAATGGGAGAGAGAGGGGAGAGAGGGGGAGAGACAGATGGGGAGAAAGATAGGAGGAAAGAGGGAGAGAGAGGGAGTGAGAGAGAGGGAAAGGGGGTCAGAGAGAGAGGTGAGAGGGGGAAAGAGAGAGGGAGAGAGAGAGAGACAGAGCAAGGGGGAAAGAGTGGGTGGGAGAGAGGGAGGAGGAGGGGAGAGGGGGAGAGAGAGAGAAAGTGAGGGGGAGAGAAATGGAGACGGAGGGGGAGAGAGAGAGACGGAGAGAGGGAGGGAGAGAGGAAGAGAGAGGGGAGAGATGGGGAAAGAGGGAGAGAAAGGGATGAGAGAGAAGGGAGAGAGAGGGGGGAGAGAGGGATAGAGTGGGGGAGAAAAAGGGGAAGAGAGAGAGAAGGAGAGAGAGGAGCAGAGATACAGGGGAGAGGCAGGGGAGAGAAGGTATAGAGAGAGGGAGGGAGGGAGAAGGGAGAGAGAGACAGAGAGGGAGAGAGGGGTAGAGAGGTGGAGAGAGGGAGCGAGAGAGAGACAGTAAGGGAGGGAGGAAAAGAGATGGAGAGAGGGAGGGAAGCGGGAGAGAGAGGGTAGAGAGTGAGAGACGGAGGGAGAGGGGGATGGAGAGAGAGGGGAGAGAGGGACAGAGAGGGAGAGAGGCAGAGAGAGAGGAGAGAGAGAGAGATAGAGGCAGAGAGGGAGGGAGACAAAGTGAAGAGTTGCTCTAGTGATGTAGGTAGTGTCATAAACAAGTTCATGAGCTCATGTATCATTTATAATTTCATAAGAAGTATCAACCAAAGGAATGTTCAGAGAGATATTCACAGTGTTGCTACATGTAGTGAGACAGCAATCATTTTTTTTATTCGTTCATGGGATGTGGGCGTCGTTAGCGAGGCCGGCATTTATTGCCCATCCCTAATTGCCCTTGAGAAGGTGGTGGTGAGCCGCCTTCTTGAACCGCTGCAGTCCGTGTGGTGAAGGTTCTCCCACAGTGCTGTTAGGAAGGGAGTTCCAGGATTTTGACCCAGCGACGATGAAGGAACGGCGATATATTTCCAAGTCGGGATGGTGTGTGACATGGCGGGGAACGTGCAGGTGCCTGCTGCTCTTGCCCTTCTAGGTGGTAGAGGTCGCGAGTTTGGGAGGTGCTGCCGAAGAAGCCTTGGCGAGTTGTTGCAGTACATCCTGTGGATGGTCCACACTGCAGCCACAGTGCGCCGGTGGTGAAGGGAGTGAATGTTTAGGGTGGTGGATGGGGTGCCAATCAAGCGGGCTGCTTTGTCCTGGATGGTGTCGAGCTTCTTGAGTGTTGTTGGAGCTGCACTCATCCAGGCAAGTGGAGAGTATTCCATCACACTCCTGACTTCTGCCTTGTGGATGGTGGAAAGGCTTTGGGGAGTCAGGAGGTGAGTCACTCGCCGCAGAATACCCAGCCTCTTACCTGCTCTTGCAGCCACAGTATTTATGTGGCTGGTCCAGTTAAGTTTCTGGTCAATGGTGACCCCCAGGATGTTGATGGTGGGGGATTCGGTGATGATAATGCCGTTGAATGTCAAGGGGAGGTGGGTAGACTCTCTCTTGTTGGAGATGGTCATTGCCTGGCACTTGTCTGGCGCGAATGTTACTTGCAACTTATCAGTCCAAGCCTGGATGTTGTCCAGGTCTTGATGCATGAAGGTGGTTGGGCCTAGGACACTGCCCTGAGGAACTCCTGCAACAATGTCCTGGGGCTGAGATGATTGGCCTCCAACAACCACTACCATCTTCCTTTGTGCTAGGTATGACTGCAGCCACTGGAGAGTTTTCCCCCTGATTCCTATTGACTTCAATTTTACTAGGGCTCCTTGGTGCCACACTCGGTCAAATGCTGCCTTGATGTCAAGGGCAGTCACTCTCACCTCACCTCTGGAATTCAGCTCTTTTGTCCATGTTTGGACCAAGGCTGTAATGAGGTCTGGAGCCGAGTGGTCCTGGTGGAACCCAAACTGAGCAGGTTACTGTCAGTGAGTTCCTCAAGGCAGTGTCATAGGCCCAGTTGTTTCATCAATGACCTTCCCTCCATCATAAAATCAGAAATGGGGATGTTCACTGATGATTGCTCAGTGTTCAGATCCATTTGCAACCCGTCAGATAATGAAGCAGTCCATGCCCACATGCAGCAAGACCTGGACAACATCCAGGCTTGGGCTCATAAGTGGCAAGTAACATTCGCGCCAGACAAGTGCCAGGCAATGACCATCTCCAACAAGAGAGAGTCTAACCACCTCCCCTTGACATTCAACGACATTACCATAGCTGAATCCCCCACCATCAACATCCTGGGGGTCACCATTGACCAGAAACTTAACTGGACCAGCCATATAAATACTGTGGCTGCAAGAGCAGGTCAGAGGCTGGGTATTCTGTGGCGAGTGACTCACCTCCTGACTCCCCAAAGCCTTTCCACCATCTACAAGGCACAAGTCAGGAATGTGATGGAATACTCTCCACTTGCCTGGATGAGTGCAGCTCCAACAACACTCAAGAAGCTCGACACCATCCAGAACAAAGCTTGATTGGCACCCCATCCACCACCCTAAACATTCACTCCCTTCACCACCGGTGCACAGTGGCTACAGTGTGTACCATCCACAGGATGCACTGCAGCAACTCACCGAGGCTTCTTCGACAGCAACTGCCAAACTCGCGACCTCTACCACCTAGAAGGACAAGGGCAGCAGGTACATGGGAACAACACCACCTGCACGTTCCCCTCCAAGTCACACACCATCCCGACTTGGAAATATATTGCCGTTCCTTCATCATCGCTGGGTCAAAATCCTGGAACTCCCTACCTAACAGCACTGTGGGAGAGCCGTCACCACACGGACTGCAGCGGTTCAAGAAGGCGGCTCACCACCACCTTCTCGAGGGCAATTAGGGATGGGCAATAAATGGCGGCCTCGCCAGCGATGCCCACATCCCATGAACGAATAAAAAAAAATGTAGTAAGTGAGTTGATTCCTAGAGATTGAGGAGCCAATCACTGACAGGAATGTGAGGAGTGAGTTGATTCCTCGATTTTTGATGATGGGCTGTGTGATCCAATTTCATTTGTTTCTCCATAGTTTGTTTCTAGTCTTTTTCCCTCAAGGTGGTGACTGATGCTGAAGGGACTGACCTCAGTCTGGGCTGATGCTCCAGTGCAGTACTGAGGGAGTGCTGCATTGTCCAAGGTGCTGTCCTTTGGGCACAGGGTTAAACCGAGGCCCCGTCAGCTTGTTGAGGGGAATGTGAACCATCCCATGGTCTTATTTGAGAAAGAGAAGCTGCACAGGGACTGTAGCTGTTAATCTGTTTGACAAGTTACAGAGTGTATCAGTGGAGAAAGGTGAATCTGATCGGCCTACTTTAGGCTTCAGGTGTAGAGTGAGGAGCAACTGGGAGCAGAGCTGGGTGAATAGCAGCAAATCGCAGCTTCAGTCAGGCAACATGAGCATTGTGTGGATTTTCGGCTGGAGAGTCGTGGAGGCCAATCACTAACAGAGTGTACAACTCCAGACAGACAGGGGGTGCTCTACTGCAGACAGACAGTGGGAGCTGTCCTCCAGGCGGACAGGGGGAGCTCTACTCTGGATGGACAGAGAGGTGGAACTCTACCCCAGAGAGATGGAGGGTGCTCCACTCTCGAGAGACAGGGGGCGCTGTATTCTAGACAGACAGAGAATGCTCTGCTCCAGACAGACAGGGAGAGCTCTCGTCCAATCAGGAGGGGGCGATCTACTCCAGACGAAAGGGGGAGATCTACACTCGACAGAAGGGGGAGCTCCACTCCAGACAGAAGGGGGAGCTTTACTCCAGACAGAAGGGGGAGCTCCACTCCAGACAGAAGGGGGAGCTTTACTCCAGACAGAAGGGGGAGCTCCACTCCAGACAGAAGGGGGAGCTTTACTCCAGACAGAAGGGGGAGCTCCACTCCAGACAGAAGGGGGAGCTTTACTCCAGACAGAAGGGGGAGCTCCACTCCAGACAGAAGGGGGAGCTTTACTCCAGACAGAAGGGGGAGCTCTACTCCAGACAGAAGGGGGAGCTTTACTCCAGACAGAAGGGGGAGCTTTACTCCAGACAGAAGGGGAAGCTCTACTCCAGACAGAAGGGGAAGCTCCACTCCAGACAGAAGGGGGAGCTCTACTCCAGACAGAAGGGGGAGCTTTACTCCAGACAGAAGGGGGAGCTTTACTCCAGACAGAAGGGGAAGCTCTACTCCAGACAGAAGGGGAAGCTCCACTCCAGACAGAAGGGGGAGCTCCACTCCAGACAGAAGGGGGAGCTTTACTCCAGACAGAAGGGGGAGCTCCACTCCAGACAGAAGGGGGAGCTTTACTCCAGACAGAAGGGGGAGCTCTACTCCAGACAGAAGGGGGAGCTTTACTCCAGACAGAAGGGGGAGCTTTACTCCAGACAGAAGGGGAAGCTCTACTCCAGACAGAAGGGGAAGCTCCACTCCAGACAGAAGGGGGAGCTCCACTCCAGACAGAAAGGGGAGCTCTACTCCAGACAGAAGGGGGAGCTTTACTCCAGACAGAAGGGGGAGCTCCACTCCAGACAGAAGGGGGAGCTTTACTCCAGACAGAAGGGGGAGCTTTACTCCAGACAGAAGGGGGAGCTCTACTCCAGACAGAAGAGGGAGCTTTACTCCAGACAGAAGGGGGAGCTTTACTCCAGACAGAAGGGGAAGCTCCACTCCAGACAGAAGGGGGAGCTCCACTCCAGACAGAAGGGGGAGCTTTACTCCAGACAGAAGGGGGAGCTCTACTCCAGACAGAAGGGGGAGCTTTACTCCAGACAGAAGGGGGAACTTTACTCCAGACAGAAGGGGAAGCTCTACTCCAGACAGAAGGGGAAGCTCCACTCCAGACAGAAGGGGGAGCTCCACTCCAGACAGAAGGGGGAGCTCTACTCCAGACAGAAGGGGAAGCTCCACTCCAGACAGAAGGGGGAGCTCTACTCCAGACAGAAGGGGAAGCTCCACTCCAGACAGAAGGGGAAGCTCCACTCCAGACAGAAGGGGAAGCTCCACTCCAGACAGAAGGGGAAGCTCCACTCCAGATAGAAGGGGAAGCTTTACTCCAGACAGAAGGGGGAGCTTTACTCCAGACAGAAGGGGGAGCTCCACTCCAGACAGAAGGGGAAGCTCCACTCCAGACAGAAGGGGAAGCTTTACTCCAGACAGAAGGGGGAGCTTTACTCCAGACAGAAGGGGAAGCTCCACTCCAGACAGAAGGGTAAGCTCCACTCCAGACAGAAGGGGAAGCTCCACTCCAGACAGAAGGGGAAGCTTTACTCCAGACAGAAGGGGAGCTTTACTCCAGACAGAAGGGGAAGCTCCACTCCAGACAGAAGGGGAAGCTTTACTCCAGACAGAAGGGGGAGCTTTACTCCAGACAGAAGGGGGAGCTCCACTCCAGACAGAAGGGGGAGCTCCACTCCAGACAGAAGGGGAAGCTCCACTCCAGACAGAAGGGGAAGCTCTGCTCCAGACAGAAGGGGAAGCTCTACTCCAGACAGAAGGGGAAGCTCCACTCCAGACAGAAGGGGAAGCTCCACTCCAGACAGAAGGGGGAGCTCTACTCCAGACAGAAGGGGAAGCTCCACTCCAGACAGAAGGGGAAGCTTTACTCCAGACAGAAGGGGGAGCTTTACTCCAGACAGAAGGGGGAGCTCCACTCCAGACAGAAGGGGAAGCTCCACTCCAGACAGAAGGGGAAGCTTTACTCCAGACAGAAGGGGGAGCTTTACTCCAGACAGAAGGGGAAGCTCCACTCCAGACAGAAGGGGAAGCTTTACTCCAGACAGAAGGGGGAGCTTTACTCCAGACAGAAGGGGGAGCTCCACTCCAGACAGAAGGGGAAGCTTTACTCCAGACAGAAGGGGGAGCTTTACTCCAGACAGAAGGGGGAGCTTTACTCCAGACAGAAGGGGAAGCTCCACTCCAGACAGAAGGGGAAGCTCCACTCCAGACAGAAGGGGAAGCTCCACTCCAGACAGAAGGGGAAGCTTTACTCCAGACAGAAGGGGGAGCTTTACTCCAGACAGAAGGGGAAGCTCCACTCCAGACAGAAGGGGAAGCTTTACTCCAGACAGAAGGGGGAGCTTTACTCCAGACAGAAGGGGGAGCTCCACTCCAGACAGAAGGGGGAGCTCCACTCCAGACAGAAGGGGCAGCTCCACTCCAGACAGAAGGGGAAGCTCTGCTCCAGACAGAAGGGGAAGCTCTACTCCAGACAGAAGGGGAAGCTCTACTCCAGACAGAAGGGGGAGCTTTACTCCAGACAGAAGGGGAAGCTCCACTCCAGACAGAAGGGGAAGCTCCACTCCAGACAGAAGGGGGACCTCTACTCCAGACAAACATGGGATCTCTACTCTGGACAGACAGGGCATGTCTGCATCTATCCATTATCTCCTACTACGAATTAGTAGTAGCAGAAATGGTAGTAATATAAGATGGTAGTTTAATGATTTTTTAACTGGATTAGTAATCCAGAGAACGTGAGTTCAAATCCCACTGTGGCTGTTTGAGAATTTGATTTCAGTTAAAAATCATCTGGAAATAAAAAGCTGGTCTCAGTAAAAGTGACCAGGAAGCTGTCGGATTGTCGTAAAAACCCAACTGGTTCACTGATGTCCTTGAGGGAAGGAAAGCTGTCGTCCTTACCCGGTCTGGCCTATAGGTGACTCCAGTCCATCACTAATATGCTTGACTCTTAACTGCACTCAGAAGTGAGAGGGGCTAACAAGCTATTAGGCTGTATCAAACGAAAGCCCCCCACCACCTTTTCAGTGTAACTGGGAATGGGCAATAAATGCCGGCCTTGCCAGCGACGCCCAGTCCAAGAGTGAATAAAAAAGATTTCCTACTCCACCAGTGCGTGTGCGATGTTTCTGACCTCTGCCTTGTGCATGGTGCCGTGCAGTGTGGAAGACTAAGCTTAGACTCTTTAGGTCCTGTGTGAGGTGTGGGTCCAGGTGGATCTTGGCCAGACTCGAGGTCTCGGCCAGTCTGGAGGGAGGCTTGATTGGGAGGCCTGGTGGGCTCCCTTCAGGTCAACGTTCTTGACTCACCGAGCAATATTCCCAAACAGTTGCAGTTGTTGGAGACTCGGGGGGGGTCAGAGACTGGGGGGGTGGGGGATGGTGTCAGCAACGGGGGGGTGTCGGAGTTGGAGAAGGGAGGTGTCGGAGATGGGATGTGTCGGTGATGGGGGTGTCGGCGACGGGGGGTGTCAGAGTTGGGGGAGGGAGGTGTCAGAGACAGGGGGGTGTCGGAGTTGGGGGAGGGAGGTGTCAGAGACAGGGGGGTGTCGGAGTTGGATGGTTTTGGAGACGGGGGGGGGTGTCAGAGACACGGGGTTCAGCTCTGTGCCTTCTGATCTCCACATTCCTGACGTGGTGGTACCAGAGGACTCCATCTTCTACCTTACTCGGAAGTGCTGGGAGCTGACACTGGACGCCTGACCTTTCCAAGAACTAACATCCATTGACAAAAGCAAAATACTGCGGACCCTGGAAATCTGAAATAAAAACATAAAATGCTGGAAGCACTCAGCAGGTCAGGCAGCGTCTGTGGTGAGAGAAACAGAGTTAACCTTTCACCAATGATCTTTCATAATTTAATCCCTCATTTCGAGCCATTCTTTGGGCAGTCTGTGGTCCCGAGCAGCTGCGCTGAGGTAGGAGGCAACGTTCCAACAACAGCGAGCAGTGAATGAGTTAAACGGGAGCGACTCAGACCCTGGGATGTTTCTCTCTCCGGTCTCAATCTGGTGAGTTATCGCCAAATTACCAGAGAAATACTCAATAAAATGTGACCAAGAAGGGCTCTTGGCTTGATACTTCCTTACAGAGGGAGTAATAAATGCAGTTTACTACCTGCCTGCTGTGTCTTCCAATTACAGTCATACTCTCTCCATAGGCTGAAGGAGGTGAAGACAGGCCTCAGCTCTGACTGTTGGGCCGCACGGTTACTAAGCAACTGCAGAGTGCAGCTTGGTTTGCCACAGACAAGATTTCTCTGCATGGTGTAGGCTGCTCAAATACTCTTAGAATTAGAACGAAGGATTTTTATTTGTCTAACTTCTTTGTGCTGGATCAATGAACACCCAGGAGACAATAGCCTCGGTATTTCCGGGGAGGCAGGGAGGGAACAGGGGAGCGCAGGACAAACCCAGCGAGGCCGGCAACGTGGAGGCCCTGCTGAATTTGGACCACATTATAAGTTCTTCCGTTTCCTGCACGGCAGCCGGTCAAATTGAGAAGCTGCCGAGTGGGAAAGCCAGCGGCAGGAGGACCCTGGCAATCGGGAGGGGGACGGCCGGAGATCGGGGCTTGAGGGGGGGGGTCTGGGGCCGCGGGGGAGGAGGAGGGAAGGGAGAGGCAATCGAGTGGCGGGAAGGTCAGAGATCGGGGCTCGGAGGAGGAAGAGGGTAGAGAGAGGCCATGATCGGCAGAAGGCTTACTTGAGGGGCCGGGGAGGGGGGGAATCCTGCTCCTCCTGGCCCACAAGGAGTGCTGTTAAAGGCACTTACCATGTGGAGTCAGCAGCTCCCACATTCCTTTCACTGCGATTTCTCGAGCCCTGGGAAACCCGCACAACTGTTACATTTAAATCAGGCTCCCAATTGCACTGTGGAAATTGAAAAAACGGGGAATGCGCCCCCAACCCGCTGTGAAATGGCAACAGGTGAGTACACAGCGGGTTGGGGACGCATTCCCCGTTTTTCAATTTTTAACCCCTCCCTGCTCCTCCCCTGCCCTTCGTGGGGGGTTAATATCGAGGCCTATGTTTGTCTCCGACCTGTTGTCCAGTGAACGGGATGGTAATGGGATCAAAATTGCCAAGAAAAGCAACTGTCAGCGTCTCTGCCAGAGGCCTGCTCATTGCGATCTTCGAGCAGGCCTCAATTTAGGTGACCAGTGCTGCCGCCGGAACTAGGTGGGAGATAATAAACAGATTTAAATAAGTTCCCCATGATGCGATTAGGACCTGGATACCACTTTTGCGTGCGTCCGAGCTTCTTCCTAACCCCACCCACAAATCATGGGCGGTACAGGGCAGGAAACGGCCGGTGCCATGCGCTATTTAAAGGGGCACTCACCTGCTCAAACTTAAATACCTGTAAATGTTTGGCAGACATCTCAGTCATTTTTCTGGTGCAGAATCTCTGTTTTGTTTGCTTGTAGTGAGCCAGCCTAACTTCGGGAAGCTTAATGGGGTCCGGGCAATGCTGCAGGGAGACCAGAGAGGAGGAGGAGAACTTGCAGACGTCCCAACCCTCCCAACAGGGTGCGTAGGCCCAGAGTTACATACTCGCACCCCTCAGAGGAGCAGTGCAGAAGAAGGCTGTGACAGACCTGTGTCGCTTGCTGCGGCCAGAACTGCAACCCAGGACCACAGCCATCTATCCATTACTCTGTGGTCCTCAGGCCACTGAAGAACTTTCTATATTGCCACAAATATAGGTCTTGCCAGGAGTGGTTCAGGGCTGGTCTATCAGCTAGTGTAATATTACTGGCCTGTTTAAATAGATGGACAGGGATATCTGAGCAAATGCACAATTCTGGACAGAAAGAAGAGAAACATCTTGCATTTATATAGCACCTTTCATGACCACAGGATGTCCCAACGCGCTTTACAGCCAATGAAGTACTTTTGGAAGTGTAGTCACTGTTGTAATGTAGGATCACAGATTACACAAAATAAACTACTCGTTAACAGGACTGCTGACTGCAGACCTACTACTTACTTTCCATAACTGAAGCTCAAAGGTTTGCAACATTTCTGTGCCCATTCATTTTTAGTGTCCATGTTGCACAGAGTTACACCATTGTTTACAACAGTCTCTCCTTCCTGAATTTATGTCGGTATCCTTCCAAATGTTGTTCAACCTTTCAGTCATCGCTCTCGGGCCTGTTTAGCCCTTATCTCTTCTGAACACTTGTGCTCTGTGACCCAAGCCCCCAAATAGCAGAATCGGTCAACATTTTTAACCCTCTTCCTGTTTATTTGTGTGCCCATTCCCATGGGTTCACTTTGAGTCCCAAACAGCTGCTAACGCTGGCTGATCTGTTCACTAGTTCGGTAGCTCACTCCCTGTTTCAGTTATGAATAACTCAGGTGATTGAACTTTCTGTTTCAAACTGCTCACCGATGCTCAGTTTGGGTTCCGCCAGGACCACTCAGCTCCAGACCTCATTACAGCCTTGGTCCAAACATGGACAAAAGAGCTGAATTCCAGAGGTGAGGTGAGAGTGACTGCCCTTGACATCAAGGCAGCATCCAACAGAGTGTGACACCAAGGAGCCCTAGTAAAACTGGTCAATGGGAATCAGGAGGAAAACTCTCCAGTGGCTGCAGTCATACCTAGCACAAAGGAAGATGGTAGTGGTTGTTGGAGGCCAATCATCTCAGCCCCAGGACATTTCTGCAGGAGTTCCTCAAGGCAGTGTCCTAGGCCCAACCATCTTCAGCTGCTTCATCAATGACCTTCCTTCCATCATAAGGTCAGAAGTGAGGCTGTTCGCTAACGATTGCACAGTGTTCAGTTCCATTTACAATCCCTCAGATATGGAAGCAGTCCATGCCCGCATGCAGCAAGACCTGGACAACATCTAGGCTTGGGCTGATAAGTGGCAAATAACATGCACACCACACAAGTGCCAGGCAATGACCATCTCCAACAAGAGAGAGTCTAACCACCTCCCCTTGACATTCAATGGCATTACTATCCTTGAATCCCCCAACATCAACATCCTGGGGGTCGCCATTGACCAGAAACTCAACTGGACCAGTCACATAAATGCCCTGGATAAGAGAGTAGGTCAGAGGATGGGTATTCTAGGGCGAGTGACTAACCTCCTGACTCCCCAAAGCCTCTCCACCATCTTCAAGGCACAAGTCAGGAGTGTGATGGAATACTCTCCACTTGCCTGGATGAGTGCAGCTCCAACAACACTCAAAAAGCTCGACACCATCCAGGACAAAGCAGCCCGCTTGATTGGCACCCCATCCACCACCCTAAACATTCACTCCCTTCACCACCGGCGCACAGTGGCTGCAGTGTGTACCATCCACAGGATGCACTGCAGCAACTCGCCAAGGCTTCTTCGACAGCACCTCCCAAACCCGCGACCTCTACCACCTAGAAGGACAAGAGCAGCAGGTAAATGGGAACAACACCACCTGCACGTTCCCCTCCAAGTCACACACCATCCCGACTTGGACATTTATCGCCATTCCTTCATTGTTGTTGGGTCAAACAGAACTCCCTTCCTAACAGCACTGTGGGAGAACCTTCACCACACGGACTGCAGCGGTTAAAGAAGGCGGCTCACCACCACCTTCTCAAGGGCGACTAGTGATGGGCAGTCAAAGCAGCCTTGCTGGTGATGCCCACATCCTGAGAATGAATTAAAAAAATGTATCCATCTCCTTGAAAGGCTTTGAGTGCCTGTTGATCTAATCTTGGATTAGTTATTGCCAAGAGTCTAAATGGGGTAAAGGAACAGAGGGATCTGGGGGTACAGATATAAAAATTATTAAAAGTAGTGGCGCACGTTAATAAGCCCATAAAAAAAGCAAACCAAGCACTGGGGTTCATTTCTAGAGGGTTAGAATTGAAAAGCAGAGAAGTTATGTTAAACATATATCGAACCTTGGTTAGACCACACTTGGAGTATTGTAAACAGTCCTGGTCTCCATATTAAAAAAAGGATATAGAGGCACTGGAGAAGGTGCAAAAAAAAGGAAACCAAATAGAAACTACGAAATTAAATTGTCAAAGACTATAAAAAGAAATAGTAAAGTATTCTACAGACACATAAATAACAAAATCAGGATAGGGATAGGGCCACTAAGGGATGCACAAGACAAACTTACGGGTAATGACAGCGAAATGGCAGGAATCTGAATAGTTACTTTGCCTCAGTATTTACCAGGGAGACTAATGGGTTGGACATGACATTAGAAGAGGAGATCAAAAAAGATATAAAGATATTTAAGATAGAAAGGTTCACTCGGTTAATCCCGGGGATGAGGGGGCGGACATATGAGGAGAGGTTAAGTAGATTGGGACTCTACTCATTGGAGTTCAGAAGAATGAGAGGCGATCTTATTGAAACATATAAGATTGTGAAGGGGCTTGATCGGGTGGATGCGGTAAGGATGTTCCCAAGGATGGGTGAAACTAGAACGAGGGGGCATAATCTTAGAATAAGGGGCTGCTCTTTCAAAACTGAGATGAGGAGAAACTTCTTCACTCAGAGGGTAGTAGGTCTGTGGAATTTGCTGCCCCAGGAAGCTGTGGAAGCTACATCATTAAATAAATTTGAAACAGAAATAGACAGTTTCCTAGAAGTAAAGGGAATTAGGGGTTACGGGGAGCGGGCAGGAAATTGGACATGAATTTAAATTTGAGGTTAGGATCAGATCAGCCATGCTCTTATTGAATGGCGGAGCAGGTTCAAGGGGCCGATTGGCCTACTCCTGCTCCTATTTCTTATGTTCTTATGTAAAGGGGGGAGATAATTGATAAACTAGTTAAACTTAAAGAGGATAAGATCCCTGGACCGGACGGATTATATCTGCTCATATTAAAAGACATGATGTGGAGATGCCGGGGATGGACTGGGGTGGACAAATGTAAGGAATCTTACAACACCAGGTTATAGTCCAACAGTTTTATTTGAAAATCACAAGCTTTCGGAGCTTTCCTCCTTCGTCAGGTGTGTGATGGTTTCCATCAAAGCACCGCATATATAATCACAGAACAATGCCTGGTGATTACAGATAATCTTTCCAACTGCCTGTTATCACACCTCTGCATGGATGGTGTTCAGACAGGGGAACATTACACCTTAGACCACTGAATACGAGGTTTTTAAGATTATGAAAGGGTTTGATAGGGTAGATGTAGAGAAGATGTTTCCATTTGTGGGGTAGTCCAAAACTACGGGCCATAAATATACAATAATCACTAATAAATCCAATAGGGAATTCAGGAGAAACTTCTTTACTCAGGGAGTGGTTAGAATGTGGAACTCACTACCACAAGGAATAGTTGAGGTGAATAACATCGATGCGTTTAAGGGGAAGCTAGATAAGTACATGAGGTAGAAAGAAATAGAAGGATATCCTGATAGGGTTAGATGAAGAGAGCTGGGAGGAGGCCCGTGTGGAACATACACACTGGCATAGACCTGTGGGGTGGAATGACCTGTTTCTGTGCTGTATATTCTATGTAACAGGTAGAGGAGAGGATGTCGGCCTAGCCAGCATCTTTTCTATCCTGCATTGTTTTGTGAGTCCTTTGGGTCTTCTCACGGTCACACTCTTGTAATATTAGTCCTTGACGACCTTCTCTGGTCCATTGGGATAGAAATTATTCCTTGTTATGCTTATTTTGTACATGGGAAACGGGTGCAAAAATGATCAAATCTACAGGGCCATGACCAGCACCCCAGGGCAACGGACATATGTCTGGTGCTATGTTGCCAGCGGGCGATTTTCAGCCATCCTGGGTGACCACCTTAAACTGGCGTTCGGCCCCTTGC
The DNA here is from genome assembly GCF_035084215.1 of Heptranchias perlo. Classification (NCBI taxonomy): domain Eukaryota; kingdom Metazoa; phylum Chordata; class Chondrichthyes; order Hexanchiformes; family Hexanchidae; genus Heptranchias; species Heptranchias perlo. The sequence goes on along the minus strand of NC_090343.1, from coordinate 50,263,897 downwards.
ATATGCTAATGAGGCGCCTATAGCCTGTTTAAGGACCCCTCAGCAGAATACGTTTGCACTGAGCGGAGCAGAAGCTGCACCTGGTCATTGGTGGGATTGCTGCGGCCTTAGCAACTGCCGCCACCAAAAAGTATTTTGTTTTACTTATGGTCCTGTGGAATTGAGAGGAGCAGGAGTCTGAAGGTCCCTATTGGCCCGTGATTGCACCCCCCCATCTCGTTATTCTTCCCCCCACCTCCCGAGAGGGGCAGAGATTGGGGGAGAGGGGTGCAATTAAGGGAGAGACTCCCAGGACTTACCTTAAGACCGCTGCCAGTGAAGCGATGGAACCACACGAACCAGCTGCCTCTGGCTCGTCACCCCGATTACTACAATGAGGCCCGAGGCCTTGGTGACACGATGCCCTGCAACTGTGAGCGCAGATTGCAAAACCTGCACGTTCACACAAATCACAGTCAGCCTCACTTCAGGGGCAGGAAACATATCGACATGTTTGGGACTGCAGTGGTGGATAATGCAAGGCCTGTTAAGGCTCCAAAAATGATTTAAGTTCGTTCCTCACTGTATCTGATGGCTTTCTTTCCACCTTGCCACTGACATTTGAATCAGACAATGCCGTGTGTGGGTGGCCTGTGGGACTGAACTGCTTCACGGTGAATATCACTTTAAATACTTGGTTGATGAGTTTGGTTTTATTTTACTTGTTATATTGCTTTATCCGCCTTTTTATTGCTCCAGGCATTTTTGTTGCTCTTTAGACCTGATTTGTTTCGCACTGCCAGACTGTTGCTTTCAACCTCATTTCTCACTCCCCTTGCAAAATTGGCAGAATGGGAATTCCTCCTCATGGATCCAGTGGAGGAGCAGGAAGAGCAGGTGTGACTGTACTGTACCCCATGCCTCATACCTACCTTATTCCAGGACCTGCATTTTCAGACCACACACTCCTTCCTGGGCCGAGGGACTCATTGGATTGTTCCAACATGGAAAAGCCAGCACAGGCACAATGGGCTGAATGACCTCCTGTACTATAAATGTCAATGGTTCCATGGTCCCAGTCTAACTCAAGGCCTTTAAGGAAATAAATCAAACTCTCGTGTTAATTTTTAAAAAATATTTTAATATTTAATATTTGATATTAAAAAGCAACAGTGATAGGGGGTTCAATAGTTGGGGGAACAGACAGGCGTTTCTGTGGCCGCAGACGTGATTCCAAGATGGTATGTTGCCTCCCTGGTGCCAGGGTCAAGGATGTCACTGAGCGGCTGCAGAACGTTCTTTAGGGGGGATGGGTGAACAGCCAGAGGTCGTGGTCCATATCGGTACCAACCACATAGGTAGAAAGAGGGATGAGGTCCTGCAGGCAGATTTTAAGGAGTTAGGAAAGAGATTAATAAGTAGGACCTCAAAAGTAGTAATCTCCGGATTACTCCCAGTGCCACGTGCTAGTGATTATAGAAATAGGAGGATAGAGCAGATGAATGCGTGGCTGGAGAGATGGTGCAGGAGGGAGGGCTTTAGATTCCTGGGGTATTGGGACTAGTTCTGGGGGAGGTGGGACCTGTACAAACCGGACGGGTTGCACCTCAAAAGGGCTGGGACCAATATCCTCGGGGGGAGGTTTGCTAGTGCTGTTGTGGAGGGTTTAAACTAACTTGATAGGGGGATGGGAACCTGAGTGTAGAGTCAGAAGGGAGAAAAGCAGAGTTGGAAATGGAAGGCAGAAAATTAGTAAGCAAGTTTGGAAGGCAGAGGAAACAAAGGTTAGAAAATAGACAACAAAGGAGTTTGGCAGCGCTTAATGTTATATACCTCAATGCAAGGAGTATAGTGAATAAGGCAGATGAGCTGAGGGCACAGATAGACACGTGGAATTACGATATCATAGCTATTACTGAAACATGGCTTAAAGAGGGGCAGGAATGGCAGCTCAATGTTCCTGGTTACAGGGTTTCTAGACAAGATAGAGAGGGGAATAAAAAAGGATGGGGGTGGCAATATTGGTTAAAGAAACAATTACAGCTGTGAGGAGGGATGATATGTTAGAAGGATCATCAAATGAGGCCGTATGGGTTGAGGTAAGGTACAAAAAAGGGTCAGTCCCACTGCTGGGAGTGTACTATAGACCCCCAGTCAGAGGGAGATAGAGGAGCAAATATGTAGGCAAATTTCTGAGAAGTGCAAAAACAATAGGGCAGTAATAGTAGGGGATTTCAACAACCCGAATATTAATTGGGATAGAATCCATGCAAAAGGTATAGAGCGTGCAAAATTCTTAAAATGCATTCAGGAGAACTTTTTTAGCCAGTACGTAGCAAGCCCAACAAGAGAGGGGGCAGTTCTGGATTTAGTTTTAGGGAATGAAGCTGGGCAGGTGGAAGGAGTATCAGTGGGAGAGCATTTTGGTGGTAGTGATCATAATTCAGTTAGATTTAGCATAGTTATGGAAAAGGACAAAGATCGAACAGGATTAAAAGTTTTCAATTGGGGAAAGGACAATTTTACTAAGCTGAAAAGTGATTTTGCAAAAGTGGACTGGAAACAGCTACTTGAAGGTAAATCAGTGTCAGAGCAGTGGGAGACATTCAAGGGGGAGATTCAAGGGGTTCAGAGTAAACATGTTCCCACAAAGAAAAAGGGTGGGACTGTCAAATCTAGAGCCCCCTGGATGACAAGGAGCATACAGGGTAAGATAAGGCAGAAAAGGGAATCTTATGTCAGACACCGAGAGCTCAGTACTGCAGAAAGCCGAGAGGAGTATAGAAAGTGCAGGGGTGAAATTAAAAAGGAAATTAGGAAAGCAAAGAGAGGGCATGAAAAAATACTGGCAAATAAAATTAAGGAAAACCCAAAGATGTTTTATAAATACATAAAGAGCAAGAGGATAACTAAGGAAAGAGTAGGGCCTATTAAAGACCAAAAAGATAAACTATCTGTGGAGGCGGAAGATGTGGGTTTGGTTCTTAATGAATACTTTGCATCTGTCTTCACAAAAGAGAGGGATGATGCAGAGATTGTAGTTAAGGAGGAGGAGTGTGAAATATTGGATGTGATAAACATAGTGAGAGAGGAAGTATTAAGGGGATTAGCATCTTTGAAAGTAGATAAATCACCAGGGCCGGATGAAATGTATCCCAGAAATGGAAGGGAGAAAATAGCAGAGGCTCTAACCACCATTTTCCAATCCTCCCTGGATACAGGCGTAGTGCCGGAGGATTGGAGGACTGCTAACGTTGTACCGTTGTTTAAAAAGGGAGAGAGGGATAGACCGAGTAATTACAGGCCAGTCAGCCTAACCTTGGTGGTGGGCAAATTATTGGAAAAAATTCTGAGGGACAGTGTTAATCATAATTTAGAAAGATTAATCAAGGACAGTCAGCATGGATTTGTTAAGGGAAGGACGTATCTGACTAACCTGATTGAATTTTTTGAGCAGGTAACAAGGAGGGTCGATGTTTGATGTAGTCGACATGGATTTTAGCAAGGCTTTTGACAAGGTCCCACATAGCAGACTGGTCAGAAAAGTAAAAATCCATGGGATCCAAGGGAAAGTGGCAAATTGGATCCAAAATTGGCTCAGTGGCAGGAAGCAAAGGGTAATGGTCGACGGTGTTTTTGTGACTGGAAGGCTGTTTCCAGTGGGGTTCTGCAGGGCTCAGTACTCGGTCCCTTACTTTTTGTAGTACATATCAATGATTTAGATTTAAATATAGGGGACATGATTAAGAAGTTTGCAGATGATACAAAAGTTGGCCGTGTAGTTGATAGTGAGGAGGAAAGCTGTAGACTGCAGGAAGATATCAATGGACTGGTCAGGTGGGCAGAAAGGTGGCAAATGGAATTCAATCTAGAGACGTGTGAGGTAATGCATTTGGGGAGAGCAAACAAGGCATGGGAATACACAATAAATGGGAGGATACTGAGAGGTGTAGAGGAAGTGAGGGACCTTGGAGCGCATGTCCACAGATCCCTGAAGGTAGCAGGACAGCTAGGTAAATTGGTTAAGAAGGCATACACGATACTTTCTTTTATTAGCCGAGGCATAGAATATAAGAGCAGGGAGGTTATGCTAGAACTGTATAAAACATTGGTTAGGCCACAGCTTGAGTACTGTGTACAGTTCTGGTCACCACATTACAGGAAAGATGTAATTGCACTAGAGAGGGTACAAGAGGAGATTTACGAGGATGTTGCCAAGACTGGAGAATTTTAGCTACGAGGAAAGATTGGATATGCAGGGGTTGTTTTCTTTGGAACAGAGGAGGCTGAGGGAAGATTTAATTGAGTTGTATAAAATGATGAGGGGCCTATATAGAGTGGATAGGAAGGACCTATTTCCCTTAGCGGAGGGGTCAGTGACCAGGGGGCATAGATTTAAAGTAATTGGTAGAAGGATTAGAGGGGAGCTGAGGAGAAATTTTTTCACCCAGAGGGTGGTGGGGGTCTGGAACTCACTGCCTGAAAGAGTGGTAGAGGCAGAAACCCTCAGCTCATTTAAAAGGTACTTGGATGTGCACTTGAAGTGTTGTAACCTACAGGGCTATGGACCACGAGCTGGAAAGTGGGATTAGGCTGGATAGCACCTTTTCAGCCGGCACGGATACGATGGGCCAAATGGCCTCCTTCTCTGCCGTAAATTTCTATGAGGTGTGAAGTGAATAAATATATGTCCCTGTTTTGGGAATGATACATTGTGTTTTAATGGAGAAAGTGCGATTCTGTGAGGTACATTTAACCCTTTGTTTTCCTGATTTATTTGGACAGTGCTGTGTGGTATAAACTGCAACATGATACATGCATTGGTCATTCACAAATTGGATTAAAGACCATCCATTTAGACCATATATCAACCGTCTCACAAACCTTAGTGAGGGGGGTAAGCCGGGGGGTAGGGGAGGTGCCCCATTTCCTCTCCCCCCCACCCCTGTTCCTCCCTCACCAAGGTTTGTGAGGTGATCCGTGCCTTTGTTACCTCTAGACTTGATTCTTCCAATGCTCTCCTGGCCGGCTTTCCATCTTCCACCCGCCATAAACTTGAGCTCATCCAAAACTCTGCTGCCTGTATCCTAACTCACACCAAGTCCCATTTACCCATCACCCCATGCTCGCTGACCTACATTGGCTCCTGGTCCGGGAACGCCTCGGTTTTAAAATTCTCATCTTTGTGTTCAAATTCCTCCCCCCTCCCTATCTCTGTAACCTCCTCCAGCCCTACAACCCTTCGCGATCTCTGCGCTCCTCCAATTCTTGCCTCTTGAGCATTCCCAATTTTCATATCTCCACCATTGGCGGCCGTGCCTTCAGCTGCCTCGGCCCTAAGCTCTGGAATTCCCTCCCCAAACCTCTCCGCCTCACTACCTCTCTCTCCTCCTTTAAGACGCTCTTTAAAACCTACCTCCTTGACCAAAGTTTTGGTCACATGTCCTAATATCTCCTTTTGCTTGGTGTCAAATTTTGTCCACTAATGCTCCTGTGAAGCGCCTTGGGACGATTTACTATGTTAAAGGCGCTATATAAATGCAAGTTGTTGTTGTTATTCCAGTTAGCGGCTGGTTGCGTAATTGGCTACGACCTGTGAAGAGATAACCTGACTGCCTTCAGGGCTGCATGGAATGAATGAGCATGAGAGTAAGGGTAATGGGTATTAAATTACAAAAGGGGCAAAAAGATAGAAAGTGCCAATTTTCAGACAGAGATACTTAGCCCAGGAGCTGGCTGAGTGCAATGTGGTCGTCACTGTGGAAACGCAAGGGTGTTTGTCTGCAGACACACCCTCTCCTCAGTCACCACTCTAATTACTTCAAACATGCAAACAGATTATCCCACTTTCCATTTGGGAAATGAAACAATTATTGCACCAAAGTATGCCCACCAGCAAGGATTAGCAACGCATGGAATGAATGCTCCACCTCCCACAGACTGATACACAGGTCACAGTGGGTTTTCCCAGTTTGTGTAAGGCCCTGAGGGAGGTGAATAATCACAAGTAGCATCTCCAGCAAAACATTCGGGCTGGTCGTGATTCCTATTCCCAAGGTTATTGGCACTAATTGGCCCAACATCTCAATCTACATTACTTAGCTCTGACTACTTGAATTCCACAGATACTGTTCACGTGGCTCCCACGTTAGAGGTACCATTGCTCGGGACAACAGCAAAACTCAGTGGTCCCATTGACCAAGCATTTGGTCTAATGCCTCCTTCTTCAGCTCGGATTCAATTGTCGACTGATTACGCTGCTGTGAAGCGCCTTGTTAAAGTTGTTGTTGGCACTTATGGTAGAGCAGCCATCTTGAATCTCAGTCAAGCTTGTGGAGGGCAGCAGAGGACCTTCTGCGATGAGTCCCTGCACACATCTTTGAACCTTTGAGGATGGTTCTCAGTCACAGAGTTACTCATGTAACTTTACACTAACTGCACATGAGCACTCACTCCGTACCTGCTGAATCTGCCCCCTCGTAGAACCAGAGGGCACGGCCTGCGCTTGAAGAGGGCGAAACTCAAAACTAATCTGTGGAAACAATGGGGTAAATTTTAACCCCCAAGAACGGGTGGGTTGGGGGCTGGTGGGAGGGTAAAATAACAGCTTTTTGGAGCAGGACCTCATCCCGGCTCCAACTGGCCCAATTCAGGGTTTGACCCAGGTGCATTTGGATGAGCACGTGTACAACAGACACCAGGAAGTCCTGCCACCACTTAAAGCCGGCAGGCTGATAGTTAAAAAGGGCATTGTACTTCATTGAAATAGTTGAGGTACTTAATATTTTGTGTATTGGAAAATTAAAATGAATTTAACCTCACCTGTTCGGGTTTCCCATCGCTTCTGATTCACGTCAGGCGGGAAGGGCAAGATCCATGAGGTGAGTGCCTTTATTGCAAGGCTTGTGGGCGTGGAGGAGCAGGAGTGCTTCTCCCAGGCCCAACAAGCTCACCTGGCGTGACAGGACCCTGCAATCGGCCGACCCACCACTCCCCACCTTCCCCTTGGTGGACCCTCACCCACAACTCTTCACCTGACCACCAATGACCTCCGATCTTCTTCCCAGCCCTCCGATTTACTCCCCAGCCCTCCGATTTACTCCCCAGCCACCCGATCTCCTCCCCAGCTGCCCGATTTACTCCCCGGTCACCTGATCTACTCCCCTGCCCCTCCGATCTTTTCCCAGCCGCCAATCTCCTCCTTGGCCTTTCGATTGTCTCCCCAGCCCCCCGATTTCCTCCTTGACCCCCTGATGTCTCCCCACCCCCATCTTCTCCCCGGCCCCCCCAATCCCCTCCTTGGCCCTCCAATTGTCTCCCCGGCCCCCCAATCTCCTCCTTGGCCCCCCCATCTCCTCCCCGGCCCCACAATCTCCTCCCCAGCCCCCAGATCATCTCCCTGGCCCCCCAATCTCCTCCCCAGCCCCCCGATCATCTCCCTGGCCCCCCAATCTCCTTCTCGGCCCCCCCATCTCCTCCTTGGCCCCCCAATCTCCTCCCCAGCCCCCCGATCATCTCCCGGTCCCCCCAATCTCCTGCCCAGCCCATGGTCCTTTCCTCCCTCCCTCCGCTCGCCGGCTGCGGCCTGCTGCCGCAGACCTTCCTGCCCGACAGCCAGCCCCCTGTCAATCAGGCTGGCTGCTGGGTGCGAAGACCAGAAGTAAAATTTATTGGCCTCATCAAGGTCGTGATCTATGTACCTTCTGGATTTCGCACCGGAATATCTCCCCCCTCACCCCTCCATCTGATCCCTTCCTGGATGGACGTGAAAATTAGTGATAGGTCAGTCTATGGAACAGACTCTAGGGAGATGGTGGAAGCAGATAGTTTGATTCATTCAAATGCAAATTAGATAGATTTCTTTCAGAAAGTAACATTTTGGGAGACAGTATCTGAGCAATTTATGAGTGTAACAGGCTCGGGAGGAACAGATGACTTTGGACCTATGGTTCCCAAAGCTCTCCACCACTGGGGGTTTTCCTCGACTCATGTCTGGGTCTGTTGTAGACTCATTGATAGAGATTGATTGCCATGATTAGTCAACAACTCCATTATTGTTGTAACATGCGATTCCCAGGATGGTAGAAGGTGAACTAGATGGATCTCGGTCTTTATTCGTCCAACAATTCCTATGTTCCTATGGTATAAATGGTGTATTAAGGAACTGACACTACTACAGGACCATTTCAACTGGAAGGGACAGTGGAATGTAAAAGTAACATATATGTACATTTACCCTGATAACAATCAGCGCAGTCCTTAACCAGATTACACTTGTGTCCTCTCAAGGAAATCCCTGACTTCAGCCTTTTCGGTTATGGTCAAAGACGACATGAAAATGGAGCGAGGTCATTCTTCAAAGACATGGTGACCAGGGGAACTTTATCATCTCCCGGACGATGACCAGGGGTTTGGATACTGTGAGTCTTTGAGGAGTGGAAGAAGTAAACTTCTACTGTAAAAAAAAGATTGTTTCACTCAAACCTCAACAGGCATATCCCTCAATCAGATGTGCATCCAGCTTTTTCAAGGGAGTTTATTGACCCATTGTTGATTGCTTTGGTTGACTGCATTCTACGTATCAAACGGCAAGGTTTGCGTGTTACCCAACACAGTTACCAAGTTCCATAAACATCAAAGAGATGTGATTGAATGCTGGCTCGCTCCCAGACTAACTGCTCCCCCATTCCCCATTCTGGCCACCCTCCCACCTTTCACAAGTGAATGTCCAAGTACCTTGGTTTATGTGCTTTATTGAGAATATATTTCCCACCAAGGTTGCTAAATTGTACACACTTTCTGAAACGGGGTCTAGGAAATTCAAATCGTATAAATCACAGAAAAAAGTGTTCATTCCCTTGCCCCAGTTCTCTCCCCTCCTATCCTTATGGGTCGCTGATTCCTGCCAGCATTTAGCTTCAGGATGCCAACAGTCCTCACCCAAGTGCCTAGCCTTGGTGCACGAGGCTCGACAGTGAGCGTCAGTGAAGCAGAACTGGAACAGTGAGACTTATTGGGGGAGAAATTGGTCTTTGCCAGTAGCGTAGGGAAAGCAAACCCCAATGGAGTCCTCCTCCTGACGAAATGCCTAGAACATGACCTCGTCATAATGAACACCCTGTTCCGCCAGAGGGACAAATACAAGACCTCATGGCAACACCCCAGCTCCAAGCACTGGCACCTAACAGACTACATCATCGTCCGAGCGAGGGACTGCAAAGATGTCCGCATCACCCGCACCATGACTGGAGCGGACGACTGCTGAACTGACCACTGACTCTACCATCTCCATCAACCTGGCCCCAAACCGGCAGCGGCAGAAAAAACTCTGCCGCAGGAGACTTAATGTCGCTGGACTCAAAGACCCTGAGAAGAAAGACCGACTCAGCCGTCGCCTTACAACCAATCTGGCGACGACCAACGATCCAGAGTCGCAGAGTGCCCACAGCGTGTGGTCCGCCCTAAAAACCACCATAGTCAGCACCTGCGAGGAGACGCTCGGTCTCTCGACCAGGAAACACCAAGACTGGTTCGACGAGAACGATCAGAAGTTCCAGTATCTCCTAGACCACAAATATAAGGCATTCCTGAATTGGTGGCTCCACCAAAACTCAAGCGAGAGGAAACAAGCCTACAGGCAACTGAAGGCCGAGGTGCAACAAAGAACCCGTGACCTAAAGAACAGATGGTGGGTGGAAAGAGCGCAGGAGACTCAGCAACTCGCCGACAACCACGACGTGCGCGGCTTCTTCAGCGCAATTAAAGCCATCTACGGTCCGAGTACCCAGGGACCTACCCAACTGAGAGCCAAAAATGGAGAGGCGCTCATCAAAGACAGAGAGGCAGTCAACGCCCGCTGGAGAGAGCACTTCGAGGACTTCCTCAACCAAGACCCAGTCCTCGACACAAGTGCCCTCGACACCGTCCCGCAACACGCGACCCGCCACCATCTCAGCACAACCCCAGCCCGCCACCATCTCAGCACAACCCCAGCCCGCCACCATCTCAGCTCAACCCCAGCCCGCCACCATCTCAGCACAACCCCAGCCCGCCGCCATCTCAGCACAACCCCAGCCCGCCGTGAGGTCAAAAAAGCCATTCAACAGCTGAAAAACAACAAGGTCCCCGGCGCAGATGGAATCCCCGCAGGCATAGCGGAGAGGCACTCTTGACACAAATACACGACCTTATCACTCTTGTCTGGAAGGAAAGAGAATGCTGGGAGATCTCAGAGACGCCGTAATTATGACCATCTTCAAGAATGGAGATAGGACCGACTGTGGAAATTACAGAGGGATTTCCCTACTGTCCACCACGGGAAAAGTCATCGCGAGAATCCTCCTCAACCGCCTCCTTCCAGTGGCCGGAGAGCTCCTCCCTGAGTCTCAATGCGGCTTCCGCCCATCAAGAGGCACAATGGACATGATCTTTAACATGTGACAAATCCAGGAAAAGTGCAGGGAGCAGCATTAACCTCTGTACATGGCCTTCTTTGATCTCGCAAAGGCCTTCGACTCTGTCACCCATGAGGGATTATGGAGCATCCTCCTCAAATTCGGCTCCCTGCAGAAATTTGTCACCATTCTCCGCCTGCTCCACGATGACATGCAAGCCGTGATCCTCTCCAACGGAGCCACCACAGACCCAATACGAATGCAAACTGGGGTCAAGCAGGGCTGCGTCATTGCACCAATGCTCTTCTCCATCTTCCTCACTGCAACACTCCACCACATCACCATGAAGCTCCCCGCAGGAGAAACTGTTCAACCATCGATGCCTCCAGGCCAGAACCAAGACCACCCCAACTTCTGTCATCGAGCTGCAGTACGCAGACGATGCCAGCGTGTGCGCAAACTCAGAGGCCGAGCTACAAACCATCGTCGACGCATTCACCGAGGCGTATGAGAGAATGGCCCTCAGGCTAAACATCCGGAAAACAAAGATCCTCTACCAGCCCGTTCCTGCCACACAACACTGCCCCCCGACCATCAAGATCCACGGTGAGCCTCTGGACAGCGCGGATCATTTCCCAAACCTCGGGAGCCTCCTCTCGGTGCGAGCAGACATCGACGATGGAATTCAACATCGACTCCAATGTGCCAGTGTAGCCTTCAGACGCCTGAGGAACAGAGTGTTCGAAGACCGAGACCTCAAATCCAGCACCAAGCTCATGGTCTACAGAGCAGCCGTGGTCTCCGCCCTCCTGTACGCATCAGAAACATGGACAATGTACAGCAGACACCTCAAATCCCTGGAGAGATATCACCAACGTTGCCTCTGCAAAATCCTGCAAATCCACTGGTGGGATAGGCGCACCAACGTGAGCGTTCTCTCCCAGGCTAATATCCCCAGTATCGAGGCACTGGTCACGCTCAACCAGCTGCGATGGGCGGGCCACATTGTCTGCGTGCCCGACACAAGATTCCCTAAACAAGTGCTCTACTCCGAGCTCCGCAATGGCAGGCGATCACTAGGAGGGCAGAGGAAACGCTATAAGGACACTCTCAAAGCCTCCCTAAAAAAATGCGACATCCCCACCGACACGTGGGAATCGCTTGCCCTAGAACGCCCAAACTGGAGAAGAAGCATCCGCGAAGGCGCCAATCACCTTGAGCGTCACCGAGTGGAGCACATGGAGGCCGAGCGTAAGCAGCGGAAAGAGCGCGCAGAATCCAGAGCGTCTCACCCACCCGCCTTATTAAACACTACCTGTCCCATCTGTTGGCAGAGTCTGCGGCTCCAGGACTGGACTATTCAGCCACCGCAGAACCCACCCTCCTGGAGTGGAAGCAAGTCATCCTCGACCCTGAGGGACTGCCAAGGAAGAAGAAACGGGCAATAGTGAATTGGGAGAATGATTGATGCCCCGCCACATTTTATTTACAATTGACTTCAACGGGGAAGAAAATCGTTTGCGGTGTAAAACGGGCTGCCTATTCACTATCGGCGTATTGTGCTACCAACGAAGACCAATAGGTGTCAGCCATGGCTTAGTGGTGTCACTCCAGTGTAGTACTGAGGGAATGCTGCACTGTCGCAGGTGCAGTCTTTCGGATGAGATGTTAAACCAATTCTGTCTACCCTCTCAAGTTTCCTACATTACAACAGTGACTACACTTTAAAAGTAATTAATTGGCTGTAAATCCCTTTGGGAAGTCCCGAGGTCATGAAAGGTGCTACATAAATGCAAGTTCTTTCTTTGTATCTGCAATCATGCCACACATCACTTCTAGATTCGCTGCTGGAGGGGGGGCCTGTATCTCCCTTCCAACCCCCAAAGGCGCTGTCGCCCAATAAACGATATCCATTTTGTTTATTTCCATGTTCTGAGTAAAACCACACACTTCAACTCCAATCCACAGCAGGCTAGGGGTCGCCAACCCTCCAGGATTGCCCTGGAGTCTCCAGGAATTGAAGATTAATCTCCAGGACACTGCTGTGAGCAAAATTCAGGAGAAAAATCAGAAGGGCATTAAAGAAATTGTGTATTTTTTTTGCATTTTCTTTCTGTTTATTATTAATAAACATATTGGAGATGGGAAAAAGGCTGTTTGACCGGGCGAGGCAGTTAGAGACGGGAAGGTCATGTGATGAAACCTCCAGGAATACGTTCAACTCTACACCAGGCCTGTACTGGCGATTTAACACAAGCCAGACGCGGGTCCGAGACTTGAGGTGGCAGATCAGGGAGCGGCCTGTCACAGCGGAAGGAAGGAGGCAGCCACAAAAGTACCTGATAAATCAATATTTTGCATTGTTATAATGTTTTGGTGCTGTTGCTGGCGCCGAAGCGTGGAGCGGGGCCTGAGCATGGAGCGGGGCCTGAGCATGGAGCGGGGCCTGAGCATGGAGCGGGGCCTGAGCATGGAGCGGGACCTGAGCATGGAGCGGGGCCTGAGCATGGAGCGGGACCTGAGCATGGAGCGGGGCCTGAGCATGGAGCGGGACCTGAGCATGGAGCGGGGCCTGAGCATGGAGCGGGACCTGAGCATGGAGCGGGACCTGAGCATGGAGCGGGGCCTGAGCATGGAGCGGGACCTGAGCATGGAGCGGGGCCTGAGCATGGAGCGGGACCTGAGCATGGAGCGGGGCCTGAGCATGGAGCGGGACCTGAGCATGGAGCGGGGCCTGAGTATGGGCCTGGACCTGAGAATGGGCCCGGACCTGTGACCACCAACACAGGCTCCTTGGCCACTATTCCTCGGCCATTTTATGAACACTGGGCTTAAGGGACTAACAGCCATCCCCAGCATTCAATCAGAGGGAATAGTGTGAGGCTATATGTTGTTGTTTCACATGTAATTTGCATGTGACCACATGGTTTAAGTCGCTGTGTCAATCAATGGAAAATGGGCAGGAGGCTGGTGGCTAAGCAGCAGAGGGCAACTCCCTGGCCTCAATTGGGCAGTGCAGCACCCTCCCCTGCACAAAGCCAGCAGGAACAAGGTCAACAGCGGGAATGGGAAATTGGGCAGGAAGACCCCATCACCAGAAACCCAAGGGAACAGTCCTCGGCATAAGGTTAGTGATGGCGGGGAGGAGGGGTCACCAAAGAGGTGGGAGGGGGAGGCCCAAGGATGCCTGTACTGGCCACCCTGCTGCTTCTCGCTGGGTCTCGCTGGCAGGTTTGGTGATGTTCGGGACTCCCTGTTTCTGCAGTTACAAATGTGTCTTTTTGCATTGTCGACGATGATATCAGGCCACGACCTTTGAACCCACGGCAGTCCCCGACCAGCACAAAATGGCGTCAGGCAGGACCAGGATGCCAACCTCCCCCGACGGCCATTTTAACTACAAGCCCGGGCAGGGTGGGCTAAGATCGGGGACCTTATCGCTAACCAATGTGTTCATCTCCTTCTGTCTGGACCAAGGCCTCTGATCTCCACCAACAGCCCGACCGATGGGCTGGCATTCGGAAATCACTGCCTGTGCTGCCGTAACACATGCCTCGTCACTCCGTGGCCTGAGGCATCTCACCAATAACAGCTCCTCCGCTGCCAAGAGCTTTTGTTAATTCGCTCGACGTTTGCAGGCTGGGTTTCCCCCGTTCTCTCTCCCCAGCGCCACTTTGAAAGATTCTGGTTGCTGTTTTGTGCCCAGTGCAGGTGGCACGTAACCGGAGGGTCCAATCACGCAGCGCACGGCCCTTCCGGCTTCCGATCACCTTCCAGCCAATACAACAAAACCCGCACCTGTGCAGATGCTCTAAACACTTATAAAACTTTTACTTTAAGTGAACATAGGAACAGGAATAGGCCATTAAGCCCCTCAGTCAGTTCCACCATTGAATTAGATCCTGGCTGATCTGTATCTTAACTCCATCTACCCAGCTTTGCTCCATATCCCTCGATACCATCACCTAACAAAAATCTATCGATCTCAGTCTTGAAAATTTCAATTGATCCCCAGCATCCACAAAGTTTGTGGGAGAGAGTACCAGATTCCCACTGCCCTGTGTGAGAAAGTCCTTCCTGAGTTCACACCTGAACAGCCTGGCTCTAATTTTAAGATTATGCCACTTGTTCTGGATTCCCCCAACCAGAGGAAATAGCTTCTCTGTATCTACCCTATCAAATCCCATGATCATTTTAAACACCTCGATTAGATGTTTGCAGGTGTGTGCAAAAGGAAGTCAGTCTGGTGTTTAACATTTTGATTCTTTTATAGCCAGATTTTGACGGTAACTAAGGAAAAGTAACACACGGTTAAAGGGCCTGGGTGGGCCGGGAGTGCAGGTGGGTGTAATGGCCACCAGTGTCCCTGATCCATCAAGGCGGAAGGTTTAGAGGGGACATGAGGAAAAACATTTTTACCCAGTGGGTGGAGGGTAAAAATTACCTGGACCTGCACCTAAAGTGCTGTAAGCTGCAGGGCGACGGACCGGGTGCTGGAAGGTGGGATTAGAATGGGCACCTGGATGTTCTTCGAGCCGGCGCGGACACGATGGGCCGAATGGCCACCTTCTGTGCTGTATCTTTTCTATGGTTCTATGGTTCTACGGATACAATCTCTGGGATATGCAGCTTCCTGCTTCTGCCTGATGCAATTTGTTCTATTGCTCAACTGGAGCAGTTGTTCTCAATAGGCCCACTGCACTGGCATTTCATCAATATCTTCCACTCATTCCAGGAGCTTTTATATGAATGGATTAAATTAAATATCGTACTGTGCTGACATCTGCATGGCACTTAGAACAACTGCATTCAGTTCAGCGGGATTGATGTGAGCATGTGCAACAGGATTGCAAGCTAGAGAGAGATGTGAATGTGTGAGAGAGAATCTGAATGAATGTAAGGTTCACCTGGGCACGGTAGCATAGTGGTTATGTCACTGGACTAATAATCCGGAGTCATGAGTTCAAATCCTACCATGGCAGCTGGGGAATTTAAATTCAATTAATTAAATAAAAGTCTGGAATAAAACAAATTAGTATCAGTAATGGTGGCCATGAAACTACTGGATTGTCGTAAAAACCCATCTGATTCACGAATGCTCTTTAGGGAAGGAAACCTGCCGTCCTTACCCGGTCTGGCCAATATGTGACTCCAAACCCAAAGCAATGTGGTTGATTCTTAATCACCCTCTGAAATGGCCGAGCAAGCCACTCAGTTGTAAAATCTCATGACAGAAAGCCATAATAAGAATAAAACCGGACGGACGACTAGGCACCGGACACGACAAAGGCACACCAAGTCCAGTCAACCCTGCAAAGTCCTCCTTACTAACATCTGGGGACTTGTGCCAAAATTGGGAGAGCTGTCCCACAGACTAGTCAAGCAACAGCCTGACATAGCCATACTCACAGAATCATACCTTTCAGCCAACGTCCCAGACTCCTCCATCACCATCCCTGGGTATGGCCTGTCCCACCGGCAGGACAGACCCACCAGAGATGGCGGTACAGTGATATACAGTCAGGAGGGAGTGGCCCTGGGAGTCCTCAACATTGACTCTGGACCCCATGAAATCTCATGGCATCAGGTCAAACATGGGCAAGGAAACCTCCTGCTGATTACCACCTACCGTCCTCCCTCAGCTGATGAATCAGTCCTCCTCCATGTTGAGCACCACTTGGAGGAAGCACTAAGGGTAGCAAGGGCACAGAATGTACTCTGGGTGGGGGACTTCAATGTCCATCATCAAGAGTGGCTCAATAGCACCACTACTGACTGAGCTGGCCGAGTCCTGAAGGACATAGCTGCCAGGCTGGGCATGCGGCAGGCGGTGAGTGAACCAACACGAGGGAAAAACCTACTTGACCTCGTCCTCACCAATCTACCTGTCACAGATGCATCTGTCCATGACAATATTGGTAGGAGTGACCACCACACAGTCCTCGTGGAGACGAAGTTCCGTCCTCACACCGAGGACACTGTCCAACGTGTTGTGTGGCACTATCACTGTGCTAAATGGGATAGATTCAGAACAGAACTACCAGCACAAAACTGGGAATCCATGAGGCGCTGTGGGCCATCAGTGGCAGAATTGTACTCCAGCACAATCTGTAACCTCATGGCCTGGCATATTCCTCACTCTACCATTACCAACAAGCCAGGGGATCAACTCTGGTTCAACGAGGAGTGTAGAAGAGCATGCCAGGAGTAGCACCAGGTGTACCTAAAAATGAGGTGCCAACCTGGTGAAGCTACAACTCAGGACTACATGCATGCTAAACAGCGGAAGCAACACGCTATAGACAGAGCAAAGCGATTCCACAACCAACGGATCAGATCAAAGCTCTGCAGTCCTGCCACATCCAGTCGCGAATGGTGGTGGACAATTAAACAACTAATGGGAGGAGAAGGTTCTGTAAACATCCCCATCCTCAATGATGGCGGAGTCCATCACATGAGTGCAAAAGACAAGGCTGAAGCGTTTGCAACCATCTTCAGAC
Organism: Heptranchias perlo; assembly: GCF_035084215.1. Taxonomy (NCBI): domain Eukaryota; kingdom Metazoa; phylum Chordata; class Chondrichthyes; order Hexanchiformes; family Hexanchidae; genus Heptranchias; species Heptranchias perlo. The sequence goes on along the minus strand of NC_090343.1, from coordinate 50,247,024 downwards.
AGAAGTGCCGAGTGGATGATCCATCTCAGCCTCCTCCCGATATCCCCACCATCACAGAAGCCAGTCTTCAGCTAATTCGATGCACTCCATGTGATATCAAGAAACGGCTGAGTGCACTGGATACAACAAAGGCTATGGGCTCTGACAACATCCCGGCTGTAGTGCTGAAGACTTGTGCTCCAGAACGAGCTGCGCCACTAGCCAAACTGTTCCAGTACAGCTACAACACTGGCATCTACCCGACAATGTGGAAAATTGCTCAGGTATGTCCTGTCCACAAAAAGCAGGACAAATCCAATCCGGCCAATTACCGGCCCATCAGTCTATTCTCAATCATCAGCAAAGTGATGGAAGGTGTCATTGACAGTGCTATCAAGCGGCACTTACTCACCAATAACCTGCTCACTGATGCTCACTTTGGGTTCCGCCAGGACCACTCGGCTCCAGATCTCAATACAACCTTGGTCCAAACATGCACAAAAGAGCTGAATTCCAGAGGTGAGGTGAGAGTGCCTGCCCTGGATATCAAGGCAGCATTTGACCAAGTGCGGCACCAAGGGGCCCTAGTAAAATTGAAGTCAATGGGAATCAGGGGGAAAACTCTCCAGCGGCTGGAGTCATACCTAGCACAAAGGAAGATGGTAGTGGTTGGTGGAGGCCAATCATCTCAGCCCCAGGACATTGCTGCAGGAGTTCCTCAAGGCAGTGTCCTAGGCCCAACCATCTTCAGCTGCTTCATCATTGACCTTCCCTCCATCATAAGGTCAGAAATGGGGATGTTCGCTGATGATTGCACAGTGTTCAGTTCCATTCGCAATCTCTCAGATAATGAAGCAGTCCGTGCCCACATGCAGCAAGACCAGGACAACATCTAGGCTTGGTCTAATAAGTGGCAAGTAACGTTCGTGCCAGACAAGTGCCAGGCAATGACCATCTACCAACAAGAGAGAGCTTAACCACCTCCCCTTGACATTTAACGCCATTACCATTGCCGAATCCCCCACCATCAACACCCTGGGGGTCAACGTTGACTAGAAACTTAACTGGACCAGCCATATAAATACTGTGGCCCAAGAGCAGGTCAGAGGCTGGGTATTCTGTGGTGAGTGAACCACCTCCTGACTCCCCAAAACTTTCCACCATCCATAAAGCACAAGTCAGGAGTGCGATGGAATACTCTCCACTTGCCTGGATGAGTGCAGCTCCAACAACACTCAAGGAGCTCGACACTATTCAGGACAAAGCAGCCCGCTTGATTGGCACCCCATCCACCACCCTAAACATTCACTCCCTCCACCACCGGCGCACAGTGGCTGCATATACCATCCACAGGATGCACTGCAGCAACTCGCCAAGGCTTCTTCGACAGCACCTCCCAAACCTGCGACCTCTACCACCTGGAAGGACAAGGGCAGCAGGCACATGGGAACAACCCCACCTGCACGTTCCCCTCCAAGTCACACACCATCCCGACTTGGAAATATATCGCCGTTCCTTCATCGTCACTGGGTCAAAATCCTGGAACTCCCTTCCTAACAGCACTGTGGGAGAACCGTCACCACACGGACTGCAGCGGTTCAAGAAGGCGGCTCACCACCACCTTCTCAAGGGCAATTAGGGATGGGCAATAAATGCTGGCCCTGCCAGCGACGCCCACATCCCATGAACGAATAAAAAAAAATGTGAGAGAGAATCTAAATGTGTGAGGGAGAATGTGAATGTAAGAGAGCTATTCTGACTGTAGAGGAAGAGTCTGAGTTTGTGAGAGAGAATCTGAAGGAATGAGAGAATCTTAATATCTGAGACCGAATCTGAATGTGTGAGAGAGAATCTGAATGTGAGAGAGAATCTGGATGTGAGAGAGAGAATCTGAATGTGAGAGAGAATCTGGATGTGAGAGAGAGAATCTGGATGGTTTGGAGAGAATCTCAATGTGTGAGAGCAAATCTCAATGTACGAGAGAGAATCTGAATGCGTGAGAAAGGAGAGAGCCTCAGAATTTTATGAATGATAATCTGACTGTGTGAGATTAAATCTGCATGTGACAGAGAGAATCAGAATGTGTGAGAGAGGAGGGAGACTCAGAAATTTTGAGAGAGAATTTGAATGTGTAACAGCTAATCTGCATGATTGAGAGAGAATCTAAAACTGTCAAAAGGAATCATAATGTGCGAGTGAGAATCTGAATGTGTTTTTTTTATTCATTCATGGGATGTGGTCATCACTGGCAAGACCAGCATTTATTGCCCATATCTAATTGCCCTTGAGAAGGTGGTGGCGAGCCGCCTTCTTGAACCGCTGAAATCCTTGCAGTGAAGGTTCTCCCACAGTGCTGTAAGGGAAGGAGATCCAGGATTTTGACCCAGCGACGATGAAGGAACGGCGATATATTTCCAAGTCGGGATAGAATGTGACTTGGCGGGGAACGTGCAGGTGGTGTTGTTCCCATGTACCTGCTGCCCTAGTCCTTCTGGGTGGTAGAGGTCGTGGGTTTGGAAGGTGCTGTCGAAGAAGCCTTGGCGAGTTGCTGCAGTGCATCCTGTGGATGGTGCACATTGCAGCCATGGTGCGCCGGTGGTGAAGGGAGTGAATGTTTAGGGTGGTGGATGGGGTGCCAATCAAGCAGGCTGCTTTGTCCTGGATGGTGTCGAGCTTCTTGAGTGTTGTTGGAGCTGCACTCATCCAGGCAAGTGGAGAGTATTCCATCACACTCCTGACTTGTGCCTTGTAGATGGTGGAAAGGCTTTGGGGAGTCAGGAGGTGAGTCACTCGCCACAGAATATCCAGCCTCTGACCTGCTCTTGTAGCCACAGTATTTATGTGACTGGTCCAGTTAAGTTTCTGGTCAATGGTGACCCCAAGGATGTTGATGGTGGGGGATTCGGCGATGGTAATGCCGTTGAATGTCAAGGGGAGGTGGTTAGACTCTCTCTTGTTGGAGATGGTCATTGCCTGGCACTTGTCTGGCGCGAATGTTACTTGCCACTTATGAGCCCAAGCCTGGATGTTGTCCAGGTCTTGCTGCATGCGGGCACGGGCTGCTTCATTTTTTGAGGGGTTGCGAATGGAACTGAACACTGTGCAATCATCAGCGAAAATCCCCACTTCTGACCTTATGACGGAGGGAAGGTAATTGATGAAGCAGCTGAAGATGGTTGGGCCTAGGACACCGCCCTGAGGAACTCCTGCAGTGATGTCCTGGGGCTGAGATGATTGGCCTCAAACAACCACTACCATCTTCCTTTGTGCTAGGTATGACTCCAGCCACTGGAGAGTTTTCCCCGATTCCCATGGACTTAAATTTTACTAGGGCTCCTTGATGCCACACTCTGTCAAATGCTGCCTTGATGTAAAGGGCAGTCACTCTCACCTCACCTCTGGAATTCAGCTCTTTTGTCCTTGTTTGGACCAAGGCTGTAATGAGGTCTGGAGCCGAGTGGTCCTGGCGGAACCCAAACTGAGCATCGGTGAGCAGGTTATTGGTGAGTAAGTGCCGCTTGATAGCACTGTCGACGACATCTTCCATCACTTTGCTGATGATTGAGAGTAGACTGATGGGGTGGTAATTGGCCAGATTGGGTTTGTCCTGCTTTTTGTGGACAGGACATACCTGGGCGATTTTCCACATTGTCGGGTAGATGCCAGTGTTGTGGCTGTACTGGAACAGCTTGGCTAGAGGCGCAGCTAGTTCTGGAGCACAAGTCTTAAGCAGTACAGCCGGGATGTTGTCGGGGCCCATAGCCTTTGTTGTATCCAGTGCACTCAGCCGTTTCTTGATATCACGTGGAGTGAATCGAATTAGCTGAAGACTGGCTTCTGTGATGGTGGGGATATCGGGAGGAGGCCGAGATGGATCATCCACTCGGCACTTCTGGCTGAAGATGGTTGCAAATGCTTCAGCCTTGTCTTTTGCACTCACGTGCTGGACTCCGCCATCATTGAGGATGGGGATGTTCACAGAGCTTCCTCCTCCCATTAGTTGTTTAATTGTCCACCACCATTCATGACTGGATGCGGCAGGACTGCAGAGTTTTGATTGGATCCATTGGTTGTGGGATCGCTTAGCTCTGTCTATAGCATGTTGCTTCCGCTGTTTAGATCCTCCTGTGAGAGAATCTGAATGATTGATATCGAATTTAAATATGTGAGGCAGAACCTAAATATGATAGGGAGGATCGAACCGTAGGGATAGAATCTCAATGTGTGAGAGAGACACTGAATGCGTGAATTCGAATCTGAATGAGTGAGAGAGAATCTCAACGTGTGAGAGTGAAAGTCTAAATCTCTAAAAGAGAATCTGAGTGTGAGAGAGAATTTGAATGATTGAGATAGAATTTGAATATGTGAGAGAGAACCTGAATATGATAGGGAGAATCAGAATGTGAGATTGAATCTGAATGTGTGAGATTGAATCTGTTTATGACAGAGAGAATCTGAATGGTTGAGAGAGAGAATCTGGATGTGTGAGAGGTTCTGGATGTGTGAGAGGTTCTGGATGTGTGAGAGAGAGTGAATGATTGAGGTTGAATTTGAATGATTGAGATAGAATTTGAATATGTGAGACGGAACCTGAATATGATAGGGAGAATCAGAATGTGAGAGGAGGAATCTGATCCTGTGAGAGAGAATTTGAATGTGAGAGAATCAGAATAGTAAGGATAGGACCTCAACGTGTGAGAATGAATCTGAATGTATGAGAGAGAACGTGAATGTGACAGAGAATATGAATGTGTAAGAAAGACAATCTGAATGTGTGAGAGAGAATCTGAGTGTGTGAGGTTGAATCACAGGGGGGATGAAAATTGATAGGGCCCATTTTTGGGTGCGGGTAGCGTGATCCGCTATTACCCTGCGCCTGATGGCCCCTACACAGGCACCACATGAATTTCGTGCTGCCTGCTATTACCATGATACCTCCGTGCAGCCAGCTGAGAGGCTGCACGGAGTTTCAGGAAGTCAGAAATGGGGCGTGTTCAGCGCACGTTATCAGCAGCCTGCAACCTCTTATAGGTACAGGTGCACATTTTAAATGGAAGGTGCACAGACAACAAGGAGGAGGGAAAGATGGCCGAAAGGATGGCAAGTCGGGCGTGAGAGAGGGCCCCACGCTTCTCCGATGGTGCACAGGAGACCCTGGTGGAAGGGGTGGACGAGAGGAGGACCAACATGTACCTGCAGCATGGCAGGAGACTCTCCAGACTGCAGCTCTGCAGGCATTGGCAGGCTGTGGCCCAGGAAGTGAACGCCAGGAGTATGGCACCATGTACGCGGGTACAGTGCTGAAAGAAGTTCAATGATTTGACACGAGTGGTCAAGGTGAGTGAATGCAAATGTCAAGTGGCACATCCAACCAACCACACCCCTGCTCCATGCACAACACCTCCCATCACCCACCCACCAACAAACACTGCCCCTCCCTATGCAATGCTGCACTCGGCATGCTGCATCTCACCCGCACATAGTACCACACTTGCAGGCCACAAAACCACCACTCACAGGTCACACACACTGGCAGCTATTCGACCACAACAGGCACATCACCCACACACCTTGCAGGATACTCACTGACACACTGTCCTCTGTCTTGCAGGAGAAGGTGGCGCATAACAGCCGGCAGCAGGAGGGGCCTGAGGGTGGACGGGGACGTTTACACGTCCTCATCCCCCTAGAGGAGACAGTGCTTCAGATCATTGGGCGGGCCGTCGCTGCAGCCGTCACAACATGCCACACTGGAGGTCCCGATGAAGGGGCTCTCTGCATATCTAATGCTACTTGTTGTTTCCCACATCTCTCTCCTCCCATAATCTTTTCTGAGTCATGTGCTGCAGATGCTGTCGGCACACACGTCTTAACTGCTCCTCTCCCTACTCCACAACTCAACCTGTTTCCCTTTGTCATTGCAGATACCCAAGAACACGTGGCAGCACCGTCCGAGGAGGAGGAGGAGAAAGAGGAGGAGGAGGACACTGAAGCCACACCGTCACTCGGTCTGACACTTGCTTCCACCAGCTCAGAGACTGACACTGCGCGTCCTTTAGAGGTTAGGTTAGAGGAGGGATCGGCACGTGGTGAGACACCGAACACAAGTGCACAGGAGTCGGGGCGGAGGGAACGGATAGCACAGGTGCCAGCTCGCCGGAGGGCGCGGTCGCTCACTAGTTCTGCTGCAGAGGAGTCAGATGGGCCAGGCTACAGAGGACGGTTGATGGGCGTACACCACCAAATGCTTGGGGCACTGGAAAGCCTGCCAGAAAGCCTACGCACAATGAGAAGGGGCTTGGAGGAGTCCAGCTCCAACTTGGCACAGGGCTTTGCGCAGAGCTTGGAGCCCATCCTTTCCAACATGGAACAGGTGGTCACCTCCATCAGCGCACCTGTGGAACCCACCATGATACAGTGTCTGATGACTGATGTCACAGCTTCCATTGGAGCACAAACCAATGTCATCAAAGATCTGCAAGATACGATTGCTGCTCAGACTGCTGCCTTGGAAGCTCAGACTGCTGCTATCGTGGGTCTGGGGACCACTGTGGAACGGGGCTTCCAGGGCGTCCCAGCACTCCAGCAATCCATTCTCCAGCCGATCACCAGGATTGCGGAGACGCCGCCCCGGGAGAGTGGCATTGGCGCCATGACAGTCGGACCTGCTGTCCTCTCTCAGGACGACAGCATTCCTGCTCCCACCCCTCCCACTCCGCCAGTACCCTTGTTGTTGCCTGTCAGCCAGCCAGGCCAGGCTGCTGCAGCCCATGCTGCGATGGTGCAGTCTGAAGCCGGGCCCTCCTGGCCCAGAGCTGCTCGAGGTCGTCCTCCAAGGCCATCTGCACATTCCTCCATTGAAGGCCAGCAGCCTCCCACCACCCATGCTCCAGCCACGGGGGAAGCTCTTTGTAGGAGCACTAGGATAGGTAAAGGCACACCGACAACAGGCACTAAGTTAATGCACAAGGGTGAATAGTTCTGTTCTGTTTCCATAATTTCATTTATTCATTGATAAATGAGACTTTTATTTCGCATTTGGTGGTGGTTTTTATTTATGCAATGAGCTGAGAGGGAAACCAATGTGTAATCAGATGGAGGGTGATTTGATTGTCTTGTGGGAGCGGAAAGGTGGGGAGAGTAGAACTGTTGGTGAGTTGGGGGATATAGTTCACATTATTGATAGCGGGCATGGATCAGGGGAGCTCGCAGAGCCCTTGCAGATAAGTCGTGTAGTCCCTGTTGCACCCTTACATCTTCCTCCACTCCCTCTTCTAGCTCCACTCCCTCCTCCTCGTCCTCCTCCTCCTCCTCAGTCTCTTCCTCCTCCTCCTCCTCTTCCTCTTCAGCCTCTTCCTCCTCAGCCCCCTCTTCCTCCACCTCTGGCTCAGGATCTTCTCTGATCATTGGCGGCAAAGGCTGGTCCCTCATGATGGCGAGGTTGTGCAGCATGCAGCAGACCACCACGAATCTGCCCACCCACTCAGGGGAGTACTGCAGGGCTCCTTCAGACCGGTCCAGGCAGTGGAAGCGTTGTTTGACGAGGCCTATGGTGTGCTCCACGATGTTGTGTGTGGCAGTATGGCTCTCATTATAGGCCTGCTGTGCATGTGTATGTGGGTTCTTGACTGGTGTCATGAGCCACGATGTGAGGGGATAGCCCTTGTCGCCCAGTAGCCAGCCTTTGACTTGCTGAGTCGGGTGAAAGATAGCTGGCACATTGGACTGCCGCATGACGAAGGCGTCATGACTGCTCCCAGGGTATCGGGCATCGACCTCCATGATTCAAAGTGTGTGGTCGCACACCAACTGCACGTTGAGGGAGTGGAAGCCCTTTCGGTTGACGAAGACGGCCGAGTTGATATGCGGGGCATGCAGGGCAATGTGCGTGCAGTCAATGGCACCCTGCACCATGGGGAAGCCAGCAATGTGGGCGAACCCCCCGTGCTCGCTCGTTCTCATCCAGGGAGCTCTATCTTTGGATGCCCTTCCATTCCCCCTCGTGGGAATATCTCTGGTCTGTATCCAAACTATCTCCTCTTTGAAGGCCTCCCATTGCTCATTTGCTGTTTTACCTGCCAATCTTTGATTCCAATCCACCTAGGCTATATCCCCTTTCCAACTCACTGAAATTAGCCCTTCTCCAGTTAAGTTTTTGATTTTTCTTTGTCCTTTTCCATAACTACTCTAAACCTAATTATATTGTGATCACGGTTTCCCAAATGCTCTCCCACTGAAACATGCTCCCTTCGCCCCACTTCTTTCTCTAGAACTAGATCCAGCACTGCATCCTTCCACGTTGGGCTGGAAACACACTGATCAAGAAAGTTCTCGTGAAGAAATTTCAGGAATTCCTCCCCCTCTTTGCCCGTTACAGTTACTTTCCCAGTCTATATTGTGATAATGGAAGTCCTCCATTATCACTACTCCATGGTTCTTGTACCTTTCTGCAATTTGCCTGCAAATTTGCTCCTCCTTCTCCTTCTCACTATTTGGTGGCCTATAGAATACACCCAGCAGTTTAATAGCTCCTCTATTGTTCCGTAATTATAACTAAGTGGATTCAGTCTTTGACCCCTCAACTACATCATCCCATTCCTGTGCTTTAACAGTATCTTTGATCATTACTGCCACCCACCTCCTTTTTTTCCCTTATCTTTCCTGAATACATTGTATCCAAGAATGGTTATGAGAGACAGAATCTGAATGGGTGAGTTAGAATTGAATGGGTGAGTTAGAGTCTGAATGGGTGAGTGAGAATTGAATGGGTGAGTTAGAGTCTGAATGGGTGAGTGAGAATCGGAATGGTTGGGGAAGAATGAATGAACATTAGGAACAGGAGTAGACCCATTCAACCTCTTGAGCCTCTTCTCCCATTCAATTAGATCAGGGCTGATCTGTACCTCAACTCCATTTATTCGCCTTTGCTCCATATCCCTTGACACCCTTACTTAACAAAAGTCTATTGATCTCAGTCTCGAAGGCTCCAATTAATCCAGCATTCACAGCCTTTTGGGAAAGAGTTTTCCATATTTCCACTACCCATTATGTGTAAAAATGCTCCCTGACATCACCCCTGAATAGCTTGGCTCTAATTTTAAGATTATGCCCCCTAGTTCTGAATTCTCCCACCAGAGGAAATATTTTCTCTCTACCCTATCGAATTCCTTCATCATTTTAAACATTTCGATTTAATCAACCCTCAAACTTCTAAACTCAGGGGAATTTATGTGACCTGACCTCATAATTTAAACCTTTTAACTCCGGTATTATTTTGGTGAATTTGCGCTGCACTCTTTCCAGAGCTAATATATCCTTCCTGAGGTGCGGTGCCCAAAACTGAACGCAATACTCCAGATTGGGTCTGACTAAGGCTCTGTACAATTGAAGTATAACTTCCTCCCCTTTGAATTCCAGCCTTTTTGGGATAAAGGTCAACATTCGTGTAGTTTGGAGGAAGAGTTCATGGAATGCACTCGAGATGGTTTCCTACAGCAATACATCATGGAACTAACCAGGGAACAAGCAATTTTAGATCTTGTATAGTGTAATGAGACAGGGTTAGTTAGTAATCTCATAGTGAAGGATTGCCTGGGGAAGAGTGATCGTAATATGGCAGAATTTCACATTGAGTTTGAGAGTGACGTACTTAAGTCTGAAACTAGAGTCTTAAACTTAAATAAAACCAATTACATAGGTATGAGGGGCGAGTTGGCTCAGGTAGATTGAGAAACTAAATTAAAGGGTATGACGGTTGAAAAGCAATTGCAAACATTTAAAGAAATATTTTAACAAATTCTCAACAAATATACATTCCATTGAGACATAAAAACTCCACGGGAAATGTGACCTATACGTGGCTAACTAAAGAAGTTAAGGAGAGTATTAGATTAAAAGAAGATAATGTTGCCAAGAAGAATAATAAGCCTGGGGATTGGGAGAGTTTTAGAAACCAGCAAAGGATGACCAAAAAATTGATAATAAGGGAGAAAATAGAATATAAAAGTAAATTAGCAAGAAATATAAAACCGGATTGTAAGAGCTTCTACAAGAATGTAAAAAGGAAGAGAGTTGCAAAAGTAAACGTGGGTCCCTTAGAGGCTGAGACAGGAGAAATTATAATGGGGAATGAGGAAATGGTAGATGCGTTAAACAAAAATTTTGCATCTGTCTTCACAGTAGAAGATACAAAAAGCATACCAGAAATAATAGGGAACCAAGGGGCTAATGAGAGTGAGGAACTTAAAGTAATTGATAATAGTAAAGAAAAAGTACTTGAGAAACTAATGGGACTAAAAGCCAATAAATACCCTCGATCTGATGGCCTACATCCTAAGCTTCTAAAAGAGGTGGCTGCAGAGATAGTGAATGCATTGGTTGTGATCTTCCAGAATTCCCTAGATTCTAGAATGTCCCAGCGGATTGGAAGGTAGCAAATGTAACCCCACTATTCAAGAAAGGAAGGAGAGAGAAAACAGGGAACTACAGGCCAGTTAGCCTGACATCAGTCGTCGGGAAAATGCTGGAATCCATTATTAAGGAAGTGGTAACAGGGCACTTAGAAAATCATAATATGATTAGGCAGAGTCAACATGGTTTTATGAAAGGGAAATCGTGTTTGACAAATTTATTAGAGTTTTTTGAGGATGTAACTAGCAGGGTAGATAAAGGGGAACCGGTGGATGTAGTATATTTGGATTTTCAAAAGGCATTCGATAAGGTGCCACATAAAAGTTTGTTATGCAAGATAAGGGCTCATGGGGTTGGGCATAATATATTAGCATGGATAGAGGATTGGTTAACAGACAGAAAACAGAGAGTAGGGATAAACGGGTCACTTTCAGGCTGGCAGATTGTAACTAGTGGGGTGCCGCAAGGATCAGTGCTTGGGCCTCAGCTATTTACAATCTATATTAATGACTTAGATGAAGGGACCGAGTGTAATGTATCCAAGTTTGCTGACAATACAAAGCTAGGTGGGAAAGTAAGCTGTGAGGAGGACACAGAGTCTGCAAAGGGATATAGATAGGTTAAGTGAGTGGGCAAGAAGGTGTGAGATGGAGTATAATGTGGGGAAATGTGAGGTTATTCACTTTGGTAGGAAGAATAGAAAAACAGAATATTTTTTAAATGGTGAGAAACCATTAAATGTTGGTGTCCAGAGAGATTTGGGTGTCCTGGTACAAGAAACATAAAAAGTTAGCATGCAGGTACAGCAAGCAATTAGGAAGGCAAATGGCATGTTGGCCTTTATTTCAAGAGTAAGGAAATCTTACTACACTTGTACAGGGCTTTGGTGCGACCTCACCTGGAGTACTGTGTACAGTTTTGGTCTCCTGATCTAAGGAAGGATATACTTGCCTTAGAGGCGGTGCAACGAAGGTTCACTGGATTAATTCCTGGGTTGAGAATATTCTCTGGAGTTCAGAAGAATGAGAGCTGATCTCATTGAATCATATAAGATTCTGAGGGGGCTTGACAGGGTAGATGCTGAGAGGTTGTTTCCCCTGGCTGGAGAGTCTAGAACTAGAGGGCATAGTGGGAGGAAAAGGGGTCGGCCTTTCAAGACTGAGATGAGGAGGAATTTCTTCACACAGAAGATTGTGAATCTTTGGAATTCTCTACCCCAGAGGGTTGTTGAATATATTCAGGGCTGAGATGGATTGATTTTTGGACTCTAGCGGAATCAAGGGATATGGAGATCGGAAAGTGGAGTTGAGGTCGAAGATCAGCCTTGATTTGATTGAATGGTGGAGCAGGTTCGAACGGCCATATGGCCTACTCCTGCTCCTATTTCTTATGTTCTTATGCTCTTATATTCCATTCGGCTTTTTGATTACTTTTTGTATCTACGCACTAGGTTTGTGATTTGTGTACATGGACACCGAAAACACAAGTCTTTCCCCAATGCTCTATTTAACCTTTCCACAACGACATGGGTGTCTCTGTGGTTTAGGTGAAGGCCAAACCTTGTCTGTAGAGCCTTCCCAGGTTCCAAAAGTGGTCCCAGTGTCCCAGAAATATGAAACCCTCTCTTCAGCACCAGCCTTCCCACCACATGTTGACAACCTTAATCTTTTTTCATTCGTTCATGGGATGTGGGCGTCGCTGGCAAGGCCAGCATTTATTGCCCATCCCTAATTGCCCTTGAGAAGGTGGTGGTGAGCTGCCTTCTTGAACCGCTGCAGTCCGTGTGGTGACGGTTCTCCCACAGTGCTGTTAGGAAGGGAGTTCCAGGATTTTGACCCAGCGACGATGAAGGAACGGCGATATATTTCCAAGTCGGGATGGTGTGTGACTTGGAGGGGAACGTGCGGGTGGTGTTGTTCCCATGTACCTGCTGCCCTTGTCCTTCTAGGTGGTAGAGGTTGCGGGTTTGGGAGGTGCTGTCGAAGAAGCCTTGGCGAGTTGCTGCAGTGCATCTTGTGGATGTACACACTGCAGCCACCTTTTTCTCCCTGTCTGCTCCAGCGCGTGACATTGGGATTAAGCTAGAGATCACTTCCCTGAAGATACTGCTCCTTAATCTAGAAATTAACTCCTTGAATCATAGAATCATAGAAAGTTACAGCACAGAAGGAGGCCGTTCGGCCCATCATGTCCATGCCAGCCGTTAAAGAGCTATCCAGCTTAATCCCACTTTCCAGCACTTGGTCCGTAGCCCTGTAGGTTACGGCACTTCAAGTGCACATCCAAGTACTTTTTAAATGAGTTGAGGGTTTCTGCCTCTACCACCCTTTAAGGCAGTGAGTTCCAGACCCCCACCACCCTCTGGGTGAAAAAGTTTCTCCTCAGCTCCCCTCTAATCCTTCGACCAATTACTTTAAATCTATGCCCCCTGGTCACTGACCCCTCTGCTAAGGGAAATAGGTCCTCCCTATCCACTCTATCTAGGCCCCTTATAATTTTGTACACCTCAATTAAATCACCCCTCAGCCTCCTCTGTTCCAAAGAAAACAGCCCCAGCCTATCCAATCTCTCATCATAGCTAAAATTCTCCAGCCCTGGCAACATCCTCGTAAATCTCCTCTGTACCCTCTCTAATGAAATCACATCTTTCCTGTAATATGGTGACCAGAACTGTACGCAGTACTCAAGCTGTGGCCTAACTAATGTTTTATACAGTTATAGCATAACCTCCCTGCTCTTATAATCTATGCCTCGGCTAATAAAGGAAAGTATCCTTTTTAACCACCTTATCTACTTGTCCTGCTACCATCAGGGATCTGTGGACATGCACTCTAAGGTCCCTCTGTTCCTCTACACCTCTCAGTATCCTCCAATTTATTGTGTATTCCCTTGCCTTGTTTGTCCTCCCCAAATGCATTACCTCACACTTCTCTGGATTGAATTCCATTTGCCACTTTTCTGCCCACCTGACCAGTCCATTGAAGTCATTGGAGTCATACCCAGCACAAAGGAAGATGGTAGTGGTTGTTGGAGGCCAATCATCTCAGCCCCAGGGCATTGCTGCAGGAGTTCCTCAGGGCAGTGTCCTAGGCCCAACCACCTTCAGCTGCTTCATCAATGACCTTCCCTCCATCATAAGGTCAGTAATGGGGATGTTCGCTGATGATTGCACAGTGTTCAGTTCCATTCGCAACCCCTCAAATAATGAAGCAGTCCGAGCCCGCATGCAGCAAGACCTGGACAACATCCAGGCTTGGGCTGATAAGTGGCAAGTAACATTCGCGCCAGACAAGTGCCAGGCAATGACCATCTCCAACAAGAGAGAGTCTAACCACCTCCCCTTGACATTCAACGGCATTACCATCGCCGAATCCCCCACCATCAACATCCTGGGGGTCACCATTGACCAGCCATATAAATACTGTGGCTACAAAAGCAGGTCAGAGACTGGGTATTCTGCGGCGAGTGACTCACCTCCTGACTCCCCAAAGCCTTTCCACCATCTACAAGGCACAAGTCAGGAGTGTGATGGAATACTCTCCACTTGCCTGGATGAGTACAGCTCCAACAACACTCAAGAAGCTCGATACCATCTAGGACAAAGCAGCCTGCTTGATTGGCACCCCATCCACCACCCTAAACATTCAGTCCCTTCACCACCGGTGCACCGTGGCTGCAGTGTGTACCATCCACAGGATGCACTGCAGCAACTCGCCAAGGCTTCTTCGACAGCACCTCCCAAACCCGCGACCTCTACCACCTAGAAGGACAAGAGCAGCAGGCACATGGGAACAACACCACCTGCACGTTCTCCTCCAAGTCACACACCATCCCGACTTGGAAATATATCGCCGTTCCTTCATCGTCGCTGAGTCAAAATCCTGGAACTCCCTTCCGAACAGCACTGTGGGAGAACCTTCACCACACGGACTGCAGCGGTTCAAGAAGGCGGCTCACCACCACCTTCTCAAGGGCAATTAGGGATGGGCAATAAATGCCGGCCTCGTCAGCGACGCCCACATCCCATGAATGAATAAAAAAAAATCTTCCTGCATTCTACAGCTTCCCTCCTCACTATCAACCACATGGCCAATTTTTGTATCATCTGCAAACTTCTTAATCAAGCCTCCCACATTCAAGTCCAAATCATTAATATACACCACAAAAACCAAGAGTCCGAGTACTGAGCCCTGTGGAACCCCACTCGAAATAGACCTCCAGTCATAAAAATACCCATCAACCATTACCCTTTGCTTCCTGCCACTGAGCCAATTTTGGATCCAACTCGCCACTTTCCCTTGGATTCCATGGGCGTTTACTTTTTTGACCAGTCTGCCATGTGGGACTTTGTCAAAAGCCTTGCTAAAATCCATGTAGAAAGTCCATGCAGAAAGGTTGAAATACCTTTTCAGAACCTCAAACCTACTCCTAGCTATGTCATTGGTTCCCACATGAACTGTGACCTCTGGTTGCTGGCCAATTCCAGGACCTTTTGTATTTGCTCTGTGATGTCCTCAATGCTGGCACCTGGGATCAGATCTACAAAAGAAATTATCTATCCCCCTGACTATAGAATCTCCACAATCACCACTGACCTATTGTTGCTACCTGTACTGTTTCCCCTATGAGTAACCACTCGCTCCACAGTGCTTTGTAGTCACTCATGATTACCCTCCTCTGTGTCACTCTTTAGTCTAATGTTAACTGTGATACAGCCCCTCATTTCCCACCAATACATTCCCTTCGAGTGCCACTTGTCCTCTGGCAAACAGCCCTTGGCTATTTTATGAATCTAACTCCTGAAGACCAGGTAGTCAGTTAGTACGAGCGCAGCAATGGTGCTGTCCAGGAGCAAAGCATTGGGAGATGTGGGGGACATTAACCCAGTCCTTATTTATACATTTCCGTTGCCTCTTCAGTGAGGTTCCTGCACTCTTGCTGTGTGAGCCTTCTGAACCCCTCGAACGGCCCAGCCAGAAAATACCGTGCAGACACTCTGAGCTCATTCTCCACACGCCAGCTCCACTGCCAATGTTTCCATCCCACCCCTCCTCATGCTCACACACAAATGTCACATCAGATCATGAAACCGCTCCGTAATAAATCACTTTAATTGAAAAGATTTTATTCGGCAGCATCCAGATCATTATATTCTATAGCTTTTCTGGCTCAACTGTTACCTGAATGATTTCTTCTTGATAATGATCTTCCTTGTGGATTACCTTTTGTGCACATTTGGATCTGCCATAGATCCCTACCCAGGGTCACTGGCATTACTCACTCCTGTAAGAGGTCCAAGTCTCCTACTTCTTATGGGATTTGCCTCACCTCACTGGGGTGTAACAATAATACCCCCCTGTGACCCGAACCGGATATTTGTATCTTTCAAACAAATGCTTCTTCAATGTCTCTGAAGGTGGACCGAGCTAACTCTTCAGTGAGACAAGGCCAGATACAAATCACTAAGCTGCTTTATTCCACCATATGATGAACATACAGAACAATAGTTATGATTGGGATCACTTAATTCAATCTGCACAATTTATCTTAGCATAATAATACAAAATAGAGAATACATCATCCCTCCCTCCATCAGTGAGTCATCTACTTGACTTAAACAGGATGGCTTCCAACTTTCCTCCAGAACTCCTCACCTCTTTGCCTCACAGCTTTCCGTTGAAGGCTGCTGCCCTCACCACTATCCTGTTTTAATAGGCCTCGCTCTATTTGCCTGTGTCTCAGGTTCTCTCTTCTTATCTCCCTCTGATCACAGGCAAATGAGGATCAAACACAGTGGGTTGTTTTTTGATTCCTTAGAAAACTTAACAAATTGGTTGGTCTCTGGGGGGACAAACTTCCATTAAACACATCAACTACCTTTCATCTAAGTTGCATCTCCTGCGCTCGCACGGGAAGGTGCCGTGGGGAGGAGAACGAGCGCTGGAGGTGGTGGAAATGGCGGACGGTGATATGTTGAATGTGGAGGCTGGTAGGGGGGCCCTATCATGGTTCTGGGAGGGAGGGGAAGGGGTGAGGGCAGAAGTGCCTGAAATAGGACGGATGCGGTCGAGGAACCTGTCAACTACAGTGGAGGGGAATCCTCGGTCGAGGAAAAAGGAAGACATATCGGAAGCACTGGTGCGGAAGGTGGCATCGTCAGAACAGATGCGACGGAGACGGAGAAACTGGGAGAAGGGAATAGAGTCCTTACAGGAAGCAGGGTGGGAGGAAGTGTAATCAAGGTAGCTGTGGGAGTCGGTGGGCTTATAGCAGATATTGGTTGACAACCAATCCCCAGAGTGAGGGAAAACGGAGAAGCAGCTATCGACGGAGTCTGGTCTCGACAGGGTCTGTAATTGGGAATTGGGTGAGTGAGGGGATACGGTGCAGTAAGGGGTGAGGTGCAATTGTTTAGACAGCAGAGAGAAGCGGACCGAGAGCGGAGAGGAGCGGACCGAGGGCGGAGAGGGGAGGGGCGGACCGAGAGAGGAGAGGAGCGGACAGAGAGCGGAGAGGAGCGGACCGAGGGCGGAGAGGGGAGGGGCGGACCGAGAGAGGAGAGGGGCGGACCGAGAGAGGGGAGAGGAACGGACCGAGAGGGGAGAGGGGCGGACCGAGAGGGGAGAGGGGCGGACCGAGAGGGGAGAGGGGCGGACCGAGAGGGGAGAGGGGCGGACCGAGAGGGGAGAGGGGCGGACCGAGAGGGGAGAGGGGCGGACCGAGAGGGGGGAGGGGCGGACCGATAGGGGAGGGGGGCGGACCGAGAGAGGAGAGGGGCGGACCGAGAGGGGAGAGGGGCGGACCGAGAGGGGAGGGTTGGACCGAGAGGGGAGAGGGGCGGACCGAGAGGGGAGAGGGGCGGACCGAGAGGGGAGGGGCGGACCGAGAGGGGGGAGGGGCGGACCGAGAGGGGAGAGGGGCGGACCGAGAGGGGAGAGGGGCGGACCGAGAGGGGAGAGGAGCGGACCGAGAGGGGGGAGGGGCGGACCGATAGGGGAGGGGGGCGGACCGAGAGAGGAGAGGGGCGGACCGAGAGGGGAGAGGGGCGGACCGAGAGGGGAGAGGAGCGGACCGAGAGGGGGGAGGGGCGGACCGATAGGGGAGGGGGGCGGACCGAGAGGGGAGAGGGGCGGACCGAGAGGGGGGAGGGGCGGACCGAGAGAGGAGAGGGGCGGACCGAGAGGGGAGAGGGGCGGACAGAGAGGGGGGAGAGGGGCGGACCGAGAGGGGAGAGGGGCGGACCAAGAGAGGAGAGGGGCGGACCGAGAGGGGAGAGGGGCGGACCGAGAGGGGAGAGGGGCGGACAGAGAGGGGAGAGGGGCGGACCGAGAGGGGAGAGGGGCGGACCGAGAGGGGAGAGGGGCGGACCGAGTGGGGAGAGGGGCGGACAGAGAGGGGAGAGGGGCGGACCGAGAGGGGAGAGGGGCGGACCGAGAGGGGAGAGGGGCGGACAGAGAGGGGAGAGGGGCGGACAGAGAGGGGAGAGGGGCGGACAGAGAGGGGAGAGGGGCGGACAGAGAGGGGAGAGGGGCGGACAGAGAGGGGAGAGGGGCGGACAGAGAGGGGAGAGGGGCGGACAGAGAGGGGAGGGGGGCGGAACGAGAGAGGAGAGGGGCGGACAGAGAGGGGGGAGGGGCGGACAGAGAGGGGAGAGGGGCGGACCGAGAGGGGAGAGGGGCGGACCGAGAGGGGAGAGGGGCGGACCGAGAGGGGGGAGGGGCGGACAGAGAGGGGGGAGGGGCGGACCGAGAGGGGAGAGGGGAGCGGACCGAGAGGGGAGGGGGGCGGACCGAGAGGGGAGAGGGGCGGACCGAGAGGGGAGAGGAGCGGACGGAGAGGGGAGGGGGGCGGACGGAGAGGGGAGAGGGGCGGACCGAGAGGGGAGAGGGGCGGACCGAGAGGGGGGAGGGGCGGACCGAGAGGGGAGAGGGGCGGACCGAGAGGGGAGAGGGGCGGACAGAGAGGGGAGAGGGGCGGACCGAGAGGGGAGAGGGGCGGACAGAGAGGGGGGAGGGGGGAAGCGAGAGGGGAGAGGGGCGGACCGAGAGGGGAGAGGGGCGGACAGAGAGGGGAGAGGGGCGGACAGAGAGGGGAGAGGGGCGGACCGAGAGGGGAGAGGGGGGAAGCGAGAGGGGAGAGGGGCGGACAGAGAGGGGAGAGGGGCGGACCGAGAGGGGAGAGGGGCGGACCGAGAGGGGAGAGGGGCGGACAGAGAGGGGAGAGGAGCGAACCGAGAGAGGAGAGGGGCGGACCGAGAGAGGAGAGGGGCGGACAGAGAGGGGAGAGGGGCGGACAGAGAGGGGAGAGGGGCGGAACGAGAGAGGAGAGGGGCGGACAGAGAGGGGAGAGGGGCGGACAGAGAGGGGAGAGTGGAGAGGGCCGGACCGAGAGGGGAGAGGGGCGGAACGAGAGAGGAGAGGGGCGGACAGAGAGGGGAGAGGGGCGGACAGAGAGGGGAGAGGGGAGAGGGGCGGACCGAGAGGGGAGAGGGGCGGACAGAGAGGGGAGAGGGGCGGACAGAGAGGGGAGAGGGGAGAGGGGCGGACCGAGAGGGGAGAGGGGCGGACAGAGAGGGGAGAGGGGCGGACGGAGAGGGGAGAGGGGAGAGGGGCGGACAGAGAGGGGAGAGGGGCGGACCGAGAGGGGGGAGGGGCGGACCGAGGGCGGAGAGGGGCGGACCGAGGGCGGAGAGGGGCGGACAGAGAGGGGAGAGGGGCGGACCGAGAGGGGGGAGGGGCGGACCGAGGGCGGAGAGGGGCGGACCGAGAGGGGAGAGGGGCGGACCGAGGGCGGAGAGGGGCGGACCGAGGGCGGAGAGGGGCGGACCGAGAGGGGGGGTCACATGAACAACAAAACAAAACTGCAGTGTGACGTCACAGGTGAGGCAGGTCGGTGGTTGGTGGTGAGGATCTCTTCTGTTTTCTTCTTTCTTCGGACTGTGGGCTCAGTAACTTGCAGCATAAAACTCATTTTAAAAAAAAAAATTGACTTAATTTAATAAATTAAACAAGGCCAGTACTTGGTTCAACCTAAAAATAATTTGATTGTCATTGTAGTAATCAATTAAATAAATAAAATAGTAATGACAGGGCAGGAGATGTGTTGCAGCTGCAATATGTGGGAGCTACTGGACAGTTTTGTCCAGTGCGACTATATCTGCCGTTAGTGTCTGCGGCTCGAGGAACTTCAGCTCCGAGTTGAGGAGCTGGAGTCTGAGCTGCAGACATTGCGAGGCGTCAGGGAGGGAGAAAGTTACCTGGACACTTTGATCCAGGAGGCAGTCACGCCCCTTAGACTAAATACTGTAGGGTGTGAATACAGGAGGGTGTGACTGCGAGTGAGGCAGGTACGGGGATCCAGGAGGTAGCATTGCAGGAGCCTCAGCCTGTGCATTTGTCCAATAGATACGAGGTTCTTGCAGCCCCTGTGGACGAGTGCAGGGACTGCAGGGAGGATCAGCAAACTGACCACGGCACTGTGGTTCAGGGGGCCATTCAAGTGGGGGGAGTAAAGAGGAAGGTGGTTGTAGTAGGCGACAGTATAGTTAGAGGGATAGACACTGTTCTCTGCAGCCAAGAGCGAGAGTCCCGAAGGCTGTGTTGCCTACCCGGTGCCAGGGTTAAGGACATCTCCTCAGGGCTGGAGACAAGCTTGGAGTGGGAGGGGGAGGATCCAGTTGTCGTGGTCCACGTAGGTACCAACAACATAGGTAGGACTAAGAAAGAGGTTCTGCTGAGGGAGTTTGAGCAGCTAGGGATTAAATTAAAAAGCAGAACCACGAAGGTGATAATCTCCGGATTATTACCTGAGCCACGAGCAAATTGGCACAGGGTAAATCAGATCAGAGAGATGAATGCGTGGCTCAAAGATTGGTGTGGGAGAAGTGGGTTTCGATTCATGGGGCACTGGTACCAGTACTGGGGAAAGAGGGAGCTGTTCCGTTGGGACGGACTACACCTGAGCCACGCTGGGACCAGTGTTCTGGCAAACTGGATAACTAGGGCGGTAGAGAAGGATTTAAACTAAATAGAGGGGGGGAGGGCTCAGGTGGGGCAAAGTTTAGATTGATAAAGAGAAAAGACAAGGAAGTAGTACAGGAAAGTGATGGGGGTAATGATAAACAGAGTGTGTCAGGAAGGGACAGAGAGTACAAACATAAGAGTGTACTAGCAAATGGGGCCGGGGTAGGAAAGAATGGTAAAAAGACAAAATTAAAGGTTCTTTATCTGAATGCGCGCAGCATTCGTAATAAGATAGATGAATTGACGGCACAAATAGAAACAAATGGGTATGATCTCGTGGCCATTACAGAGACGCGGTTGCAAGGTGACCAAGGTTGGGAGCTAAATATTCAGGGTTATTTAACATTTCGGAAGGATAGGAAGAAAGGTAAAGGTGGTGGGGTAGCTCTGTTAATACAGGATGAAATTGGTACAATAGTGAGAAATGATCTTGGCTCAGAAGATCAAGATGTCGAATCAATTTGGGTGGAGGTAAGAAATAGCAAGGGAAAGAAATCACTGGTGGGAGTAGTATATAGGCCCCCTAACAGTAGCTACACTGTAGGGCAGAATATAAATCAGGAAATAAGGGGGGGCTTGTAAAAAGGTAATGCAATAATCAAGGGCGATTTTAACTTTCACATAGATTGGACAAATCAAATTGGCTCCTCTTCCATCAGCATAGACTCCTCTGAAACAGAGGGACCAGAAATGGTTCACCTGGTTTTATTAGCAAAGTCATTCAGAAGGTGCAAGCAGCAGGTGATACTCCTGCATACCTATACCAGAACATACAGAGTCAGTGGTCAGAACGGCCATTCAGCCCATCATGCCCACTTCATCCAGAGTCCATTCTGACAAAACTTCCTGCCGCTGCCCCTTGATCCTTTATTTTAGGAAACACGAGGCTCCTCCCTCGACCTCTCCTGACCAAAGTCAAACAGTGCTGCTAATATCTCCAAAACCCTCAATCTTCAATCAGATTCTCAACAGACCTCGATCACTTGCTTTTTTTCAAGTTCTTGGTTGACCCTTCTCTGGGCATCTGACCCCTAGAGCCAAGTACAAAGGTTTAAAGTCCTGAAAGTAACTCAGCAATGATGAAGCGTCAAAATCCTGGAGCTCCCTACCTAACAGCATTGTGGGAGTACCTTCACCACATGGACTGCAGCGGTTCAAGGAGAAGGTATAATTGCTTCGAAATGAAACACCTCAAATGAGTTACCTCCCCACCCACCGTCACTCCTTGCAATAAGTCAAATCTGTCCTTACCAGAGCTCTACACCACAACGGCTGCAGAGGGAGAATGGTTTGGGAATATCAGAGCATTGTCTGGGAAATGTCTAGCCCACTGGGAGTCTCCAGCTAGTCTGTGCACAGTGACTGAGTCACTGATCTTAATAACAGACAAACCTCAAACCTGGCCAAGACATGTTCAGAGAGGAGGTTGCTTCATTCAGGAAGGACGTGGCTATGTAACTATTTACATGGGTCGTGAATGACTGGGAACTTTTAATTGTCTATCAGCAAACTTGACAAGTGGTGTTGGGAAATTTAAGAATTGTTGATAAAACTTTTGTTGATTCATATTTTCCCACAAGAGTTCTTTGATAAAGTGATGGAGAGGGTTGATGAGGGTAGTGTGGTTGATGTGTATATGGACTTTCAGAAGGTGTTTGATAAAGTGCCACAAAATAGACTTGTTAGCAAAATTGAAGCCCGAAGGATTAAAGGGACAGCGGCAGCGTGGATATGAAATTGGCTAAGGGACAGAAAGCCGAGAGTAGCGGTGAACGGTTGTTTTTCAGGCTGGAGGGACGTGTACAGTGGAGTTCCCCAGGGGTCAGTATTAGGACCATTGTTCTTTTTGATATATGTTAATGACATGGACTTGGGTATAGAGGGTATAATTTCAAATTTTCAGCTGACACAAAACTCGGAAATGTAGTAAACAGTGAGGAGGCTAGCAACAGACTTCATGAGGACATAGACAGACTGATGAAATGGGCAGACACAAGGCAGATGAAATGTAATGCAGAGAAGTGTGAAATGATGTATTTTGGTAGGAAGAATGAAGAGAGGCAATATAAACTAAATGGTACAATTTTAAGGGGGTGCAGGAAAAGAGAGGCCGGGGGGTACACATACACAAAGCTTTGAAGGTGGCAGGACAAGTTGTTAAAAAAGCATAGGGGATCCTGGGCTTTAATAGAGGCATAGAGTACAAAAGCAAGGATGTTATAACCTTTATAAAACACTAGTTAGGCCCCAGTTGGAGTATTGCATTCAATTATGGGCACCACACAGTAGGAAGGATGTTAAGGCCTTGAAGAGGGTGCCGAGGAGATTTAATAGAATGATACCAGGGATGAGGGAATTCAGTTATGTGGAGAGACTGGAGAAGCTGGGGTTGTTCTCCTTAGAACAGAGAAGGTTAAGAGGACACTGAATAAAAGTTTTTGAAATCATGAAGGATTTTGAGAGAGCAAATAAGGAGAAAATGTTTCCATTGACAGGAAGGGTCGGTAATCAAAGGAAACAAAGATAATTGGCAAAATAAGCAGAGAAGAGATGAGGAGAACTTTTTTTATGCGGCGAGTTGTTATGATATGGAATTCACTGCTTGAAAGGGTGGTTGAAGCAGATTAAATAGTAACTTTCTGAAGAGAATTGGATAAATACTTGTAAAGGAAAGAATTACATGGTGATGGGGAAAGAGCAGAAGAGTGAGAGTAATTGGATAGCTCACCGAGCCGGCACAGACACGATGGGAGAGTGGGATTAGACTGGGTGGGAGATTAAAGGGTACGGGGAGTGAGCAGGTGAATGGGATTAGACTGGGTGGGATATTAAAGGGTACGGGGAGTGATGGGGAGAGTGGGATTAGACTGGGTGGGATATTAAAGGATACGGGGAGTGAGCCACAGAGTGGATTTAGACTGGGTGGGATATTAAAGGGTATGTGGAGTGAGTGGGAGAGTCGGATTAGACTGGGTGGGATATTAAAGGGTATGGGGAGTGAGCAGGAGAGTGGGATTAGACTGGGTGGCAGATTAAATGGTACGTGGAGTGAGTGGGAGAGTGGGATTAGACTGGGAGTGATATTAAAGAGTACGGGGAGTGAGCAGGAGAGTGGGATTAGACTGGGTGGGATATTTAAGGGTATGGGGAGTGAGCAGGAGAGTGGGATTAGACTGGGTGGGATATTAAAGTGTATGGGGAGTGAGCAGGAGATTGGGACTAGAAAGGGTGGGATATTAAAGGGTACGGGGAGTGATGGGGAGAGTGGGATTAGACTGGGTGGGATATTAAGTGTTAATGGGAGTGAGCCAGAGAGTGGATTTAGACTGGGTGGGATATTAAAGTGTACGGGGAGTGAGCAGGAGAGTGGGATGACACTGGGTGGGATATTAAAGGGTACGGGGAGTGATGGGGAGAGTGGGATTAGACTGGGTGGGATATTAAAGGGTACGGGGAGTGAGCAGGAGAGTGGGATGAGACTGGGTGGGATATTAAAGGGTACGGGGAGTGATGGGGAGAGTGGGATTAGACTGGGTGGGATATTAAAGGGTACGGGGAGTGATGGGGAGAGTGGGATTAGACTGGGTGGGATATTAAAGGGTACGGGGAGTGATGGGGAGAGTGGGATTAGACTGGGTGGGATATTAAAGGGTACGGGGAGTGATGGGGAGAGTGGGATTAGACTGGGTGGGATATTAAAGGGTACGGGGAGTGATGGGGAGAGTGGGATTAGACTGGGTGGGATATTAAAGGGTACGGGGAGTGATGGGGAGAGTGGGATTAGACTGGGTGGGATATTAAAGGGTACGGGGAGTGATGGGGAGAGTGGGATTAGACTGGGTGGGATATTAAAGGGTACGGGGAGTGAGGGGGAGAGCGGGATTAGACTGGGTGGGATATTAAAGGGTACGGGGAGTGAGCAGGAAAGTGGGATGAGACTGGGTGGGATATTAAAGGGTACGGGGAGTGATGGGGAGAGTGGGATTAGACTGGGTGGGATATTAAAGGGTACGGGGAGTGATGGGGAGAGTGGGATTAGACTGGGTGGGATATTAAAGGGTACGGGGAGTGATGGGGAGAGTGGGATTAGACTGGGTGGGATATTAAAGGGTACGGGGAGTGAGCAGAAGAGTGGATTTAGACTGGGTGGGATATTAAAGTGTACGGGGAGTGAGCAGGAGAGTGGGATTAGACATGGTGGGATATTAAGGGGTACGGGGAGTGAGCAGGAGAGTGGGATTAGACTGGGTGGGATATTAAAGGGGACAGGGAGTGAGCAGGAGAGTGAGACCAGACTGGGTGGGATATTAAAGGGTATGGGGAGTGAGCAGGGGAGTGGGATTAGACTGGGTGGGATATTAAACGTGACGGGGAGTGAGCAGGAGAGTGGGATTAGACTGGGTGGGATATTGAAGTGTACGGGGAGTGAGGGGGAGAGTGGGATTTGACTGGGTGGGATATTGAAGTGTACGGGGAGTGAGGGGGAGAGTGGGATTTGACTGGGTGGGATATTAAAGGGTACGGAGAGCGAGCAGGAGAGTGGGACTAGAATGAGTGGGATATTAAAGAGTCCGGGGAGTGAGCAGAAGCGTGGGATTAGACTGGGAGGGATATTAAAGAATATGGGGAGTGAGCGGTGAGTGGGATTAGACTGGGTGGGATATTAAAGGGCACGGGGAGTGAGGGGGAGAGTGGGCTTAGACTGGGTGGGATATTAAAGTGTATGGGGAGTGAGCAGGAGATTGGGACTAGAAAGGTGGGATATTAAAGGGTATGGGGAATGAACAAGAGAGAGGGATTAGACTGGGTGGGATATTAAAGGGTACAGGGAGTGAGCAAGAGAGTGGGATTAGACTGGTGGGATATTAAATGGTTTGGGGAGTAAGGGGGAGAATGGGATTTGACTGGGAGTGATATTAAAGAGGACGGGGAGTGAGCAGGAGAGTGGGATTAGACTGGGTGGGATATTAAAGGGTATGGGGAGTGAGCAGGAGAGTGGGATTAGACTGGGTGGGATATTAAAGGGTATGGGGAGTGAGCAGGAGAGTGGGATTAGACTGGGTGGGATATTAAAGGGTATGGGGAGTGAGGGGGAGAGTGGGATAAGACTGGTTGGGATATTAAAGGGTACTGGGAGTGAGGGGGAGAGCGGGATTAGACTGGGTGGGATATTAAAGGGTATGTGGAGTGAGCAGGAGAGTCGGATTAGACTGGGAGGGACACAAGAAGTCGGGTCCTGCTCCGACTTCTTGTGTTCTTTAGATTTGTGGTTGGGATCAGATCAGCCATGATCTTATTGAATGGCGGAGCAGGCTCGAGGGGCCGATTGGCCTACTCCTGCTCCAATTTCTTCTTCTTCTTCTTCTTCTTCTTAAAGAGTACGGGGAGTGAGCAGGAGAGTGGGATTAGACTGGGTGGGATATTAAAGGGTATGGGGAATGAGCAAGAGAGAGGGATTAGACTGGGTGGGATATTAAAGTGTATGGGGAGTGAGCAAGAGAGAGGGATTAGACTGGGTGGGATATTAAAGGATTCGGTGAGTGAGGGGGAGAGTGGAATTAGACTGGGTGGGTTATTAAAATGTATGAGGAGCGAGCAGGAGAGCGGGATTAGACTGGGTGGGATATTAAAGGGTACGGGGAGTGTACAGGAGAGTGGGATTAGACTGGGTGGGATATTAAAGGGTACGGGGAGTGTACAGGAGAGTGGGATTAGACTGGGTGGGATAATAAAGGGTATGGGGAGTGAGCAAGAGAGTGGGATTAGACTGCGTGGAATATTAAAGAGTACGGGGAGTGATGGGGAGAGTGGGATTAGACTAGGTGGGATATCAAAGGGCACGGGGAGTGAGGGGGAGAGTGGGATTAGACTGGGTGGGATATCAAAGGGCACGGGGAGTGAGCAGGAGATTGGGACTAGACTGGATGGGATATTAAAGGGTATGGGGAGTGAGGGGGAGAGTGGGATTGGACTGGGTGGAATATTAAACGGTACGTGGAGTGAGTGGGAGAGTGGGATTCGACTGGGTGGGATATTAAAGGGTACGGGGAGTGAGCAGGAGAGTGAGACTAGACTGGGTGGGATGTTAAAGGGTACGGGGAGTGAGCAGGAGAGTGGGATTAGACTGGGTGGGATATTAAAGGGTACGGGGAGTGAGCAGGAGAGTGGGATTAGACTGGGTGGGATATTAAAGGGTACGGGGAGTGAGCAGGAGAGTGGGATTAGACTGGGTGGGATATTAAAGGGTACGGGGAGTGAGCAGGAGAGTGAGACTAGACTGGGTGGGATGTTAAAGGGTATGGGGAGTGAGCAGGGGAGTGGGATTAGACTGGGTGGTATATTAAACGTGACGGGGAGTGAGCAGGAGAGTGGGATTAGACTGGGTGGGATATTAAACGTGACGGGGAGTGAGCAGGAGAGTGTGTTTCGACTGGGTGGGATCGTAAAGGGTACGGGGAGTGAGGGGGTGAGTGGGATTAGACTGGGTGGGATATTGAAGTGTACGGGGAGTGAGGGGGAGAGTGGGATTAGACTGGGTGGGATATTGAAGTGTACGGGGAGTGAGGGTGAGAGTGGGATTTGAATGGGTGGGATATTAAAGGGTACAGAGAGCGAGCATGAAATTGGGACTAGACTGAGTGGGATATTAACGGGTACGGGGTGTGAGCAGCAGAGTGGGATTAGACTGGGTGGGATATTAAAAGGTATGAGGAGCGAGCAGGACAGCGGGATTAGACTAGGAGTGATATTAAAGGGTACGGGGAGACAGGGGGAGAGTGGGATTAGACTGGTTGGGATATTAAAGGGTACGGGGAGTGTACAGGAGAGTGGGATTAGACTGGGTGGGATAATAAAGGGTACGGGGAGTGAGGGGGAGAGAGGGATTAGACTGGGTGGGATATGAAAGGGTATGTGGAGCGAGCAGGAGAGTGGGATTAGACTGGATGCGAAATTAAAGGGTACGGGGAGTGAGGGGGAGAGTGGGATTCGACTGGGTGGGATATTAACGGGCATGGGGAGTGAGCGGGAGAGTGGGATTAGACTGGGTGGGATATTAAAGTGTATGGGGAGTGAGCAAGAGAGTGGGATTTGACTGGGAGTGATATTAAAGAGTACGGGGAGTGAGCAGGAGAGTGGGATTAGACTGGGTGGGATATTAAAGGGTACGGGGAGTGAGCAGGAGAGTGGGATTAGACTGGGTGGGATATTGAAGTGGATGGGGAGTGAGCAGGAGAGTGGGATTAGATTGTGTGGGATATTAAAGGGTACGGGGAGTGAACAGGAGAGTGGGATTAGACTGGGTGGGATATTAAAGGGTGCGGGGTGTGAGCAGGAGAGAGGGATTAGATTGTGTGGGATATTAAAGGGTACGGGGAGTGAACAGGAGAGTGGGATTAGACTGGGTGGGATATTAAAGGGTACGGGGAGTGAGCAGGTGAGTGGGATTAGACTGGGTGGGATATTAAAGGGTACGGGGAGTGAGCAGGAGAGTGGGATTAGACTGGGTGGGATATTAAAGAGTACGGGGAGTGAGCAGGAGAGTGGGATTAGACTGGGTGGGATATTAAAGTGTATGGGGAGTGAGCAGGAGAGTGGGATTTGACTGGGAGTGATATTAAAGAGTACGGGGAGTGAGCAGGAGAGTGGGATTAGACTGGGTGGGATATTAAAGTGTATGGGGAGTGAGCAGGAGAGTGGGATTTGACTGGGAGTGATATTAAAGAGTACGGGGAGTGAGCAGGAGAGTGGGATTAGACTGGGTGGGATATTAAAGTGTATGGGGAGTGAGCAAGAGAGTGGGATTTGACTGGGAGTGATATTAAAGAGTACGGGGAGTGAGCAGGAGATTGGGATTAGACTGGGTGGGATATTAAAGGGTACGGGGAGTGAGCAGGAGAGTGGGATTAGACTGGGTGGGATATTGAAGTGTTCGGGGAGTGAGCAGGAGAGTGGGATTAGACTGGGTGGGATATTAACGGGCATGGGGAGTGAGCGGGAGAGTGGGATTAGACTGGGAGTGATATTAAAGAGTACGGGGAGTGAGCAGGAGAGTGGGATTAGACTGGGTGGGATATTAAAGTGTATGGGGAGTGAGCAAGAGAGTGGGATTTGACTGGGAGTGATATTAAATAGTACGGGGAGTGAGCAGGAGAGTGGGATTAGACTGGGTGGGATATTAAAGTGTATGGGGAGTGAGCAAGAGAGTGGGATTTGACTGGGAGTGATATTAAAGAGTACGGGGAGTGAGCAGGAGAGTGGGATTAGACTGGGTGGGATATTAAAGGGTACGGGGAGTGAGCAGGAGAGTGGGATTAGACTGGGTGGGATATTAAAGGGTGCGGGGTGTGAGCAGGAGAGTGGGATTAGATTGTGTGGGATATTAAAGGGTACTGGGAGTGAGGGGGAGAGCGGGATTAGACTGGGCGGGATATTAAAGGGTACTGGGAGTGAGGGGGAGAGCGGGATTAGACTGTGTGGGATATTAAAGAGTACGGGGAGTGAGGGGGAGAGTGGGATTAGACTGGGTGGGATATTAAAGGGTACGGGGAGTGAGCAGGAGAGTGAGATTAGACTGGGTGGGATATTAAAGGGTACTGGGAGTGAGGGGTGAGCGGGATTAGACTGGGTGGGATATTAAAGGGTACGGGGAGTGAGGGGGTGAGCGGGATTAGACTGGGTGGGATATTAAGGGGTCCGGGGAGTGAGCAGGAGAGTGAGATTAGACTGGGTGGGATATTAAAGGGTACTGGGAGTGAGGGGTGAGCGGGATTAGACTGGGTGGGATATTAAAGGGTACGGGGAGTGAGGGGTGAGCGGGATTAGACTGGGTGGGATATTAAAGGGTACTGGGAGTGAGCAGGAGAGTGAGATTAGACTGGGTGGGATATTAAAGGGTACTGGGAGTGAGGGGGAGAGCGGGATTAGACTGGGTGGGATATTAAAGGGTACGGGGAGTGAGCAGGAGAGTGGGATTAGACTGGGTGGGATATTAAAGGGTACGGGGAGTGAGCAGGAGAGTGAGATTAGACTGGGTGGGATATTAAAGGGTACGGGGAGTGAGCAGGAGAGTGGGATTAGACTGGGTGGGATATTAAAGGGTACGGGGAGTGAGCAGGAGAGTGGGATTAGACTGGGTGGGATATTAAAGGGTACGGGGAGTGAGCAGGAGAGTGGGATTAGACTGGGTGGGATATTAAAGGGTACGGGGAGTGAGGGGTGAGCGGGATTAGACTGGGTGGGATATTAAAGGGAATGGGGAGTGAGGTGAAGAGTGGGATTAGACTGGGTGGGATATTAAAGGTTACTGGGAGTGAGGGGGAGAGTGGGATTAGATCGGATGGGATATTAAAGGGTACGTGGAGTGAGTGGGAGAGTGGGATTAGACTGGGTGGGATATTAAAGAGTACGGGGAGTGAGCAGGAGAGTGGGATTAGACTGGGTGGGATATTAAAGGTTACTGGGAGTGAGGGGGAGAGTGGGATTAGACTGGGTGGGATATTAAAGTGTACGGGGAGTGAGCAGGAGAGTGGGATTGGACTGGGTGGGATATTAAAGGGTATGGGGAGTGAGCAGGGTAGTGGGATTAGACTGGGTGGGATATTAAACGTGACGGGGAGTGAGCAGGAGAGTGTGTTTAGACTTGGTGGGATATTAACGGGTACGGGGAGTCAGTGGGAGAGTGGGATTAGACTGGGTGGGATATCAAAGGCTATGTGGAGCGAGCATGAGAGTGGGATTAGACTGGATGGGAAATTAAATGGTCCGTGGAGTGAGGGGGAGAGTGGGATTAGACTGGGTGGGATATTAAAGGGTATGGGGAGTGAGGGGGAGAGTGGGATTAGACTGGGTGGGATATTAAAGGGTATGGGGAGTGAGCAGGAGAGTGGGATTAGACTGGGTGGGATATTAAAGGGTATGGGGAGTGAGGGGGAGAGTGGGATTAGACTGGGTGGGATATTAAAGGGTTCGGGGAGTGAACAGGAGAGTGGGATTAGACTGGGTGGGATATTAAAGGGTATGTGGAGTGAGTGGGAGAGTCGGATTGGACTGGGTGGGATATTAAAGGGTATGGGGAGTGAGGGGGAGAGTGGGATTAGACTTGGAGTGATATTAAAGAGTACGGGGAGTGAGCAGGAGAGTGGGATTAGACTGGATGGGATATTAAAGGGTCCGGGCAGTGAGCAGGAGAGTGGGATTAGACTGGGTGGGATATTAAAGGATACGGGGAGTGAGCCAGAGATTGGATTTAGACTGTGTGGGATATTAAAGGGTACGGGGAGTGAGCGGGAGTGTAGGATTAGACTGGGTGGGATATTCACGGGCATGGGGAGTGAGCGGGAGAGTGGGAATAGACTGGATGGAATATTAAACGGTACGTGGAGTGAGTGGGAGAGTGGGATTTGACTGGGTGGGATATTAAAGGGTACGGGGAGTGAGCAGGAGATTGGGATTAGACTGGGTGGGATATTAAAGGGTACGGGGAGTGTGCAGAAGAGTGGGATTAGACTGGGTGGGATATTGAAGGGTATGGGGATTGAGGGGGAGAGTGGGATTAGACTGGGTGGGATATTAAAGGATACTGGGAGTGAGGGGGAGAGCGGGATTAGACTGGGTGGGATATTAAAGGGTATGGGGAGTGAGCAGGAGAGTGAGATTAGACTGGGTGGGATATTAAAGGATACGGGGAGTGAGGGGGAGAGTGGGATTATACTGCGTGGGATAGTAAAGGGCACGGGGAGTGAGCAGGAGAGTGGGATCAGACTGGGTGGGATATTAAAGGGTACGGGGAGTGAGCAGGAGAGTGGGATTAGACTGGGTGGGATATTAAAGGGTATGTGGAGTGAGTGGGAGAGTGGGATTAGACTGGGTGGGATATTAAAGGGTACGGGGAGTGAGCAGGAGAGTGAGATTAGACTGGGTGGGATATTAAAGGATACGGGGAGTGAGCCAGAGAGTGGATTTGGATTGTGTGGGATATTAAAGGGTACGGGGAGTGAACAGGAGAGTGGGATTAGACTGGATGGGATATTAAAGGGTATGTGGAGTGAGTGGGAGATTGGGATTAGACTGGGTGGGATATTAAAGGGTCTGGGGAGTGAGGGGGAGATTGGGCTTAGACTGGGTGGGATATTAAAGGGTATGGGTAGTGAGCAGGAGAGTGGGATTAGACTGGGAGTGATATTAAAGAGTACGGGGAGTGAGCAGGAGAGTGGGATTAGACTGGGTGTGGTATTAAAGAGTACGGGGAGTGAGCAGGAGAGTGGGATTAGACTGGGTGGGATATTAAAGGGTATGGGGAGTGAGCAGGAGAGTGGGATTAGACTGGGAGTGATATTAAAGAGTACGGGGAGTGAGCAGGAGAGTGGGATTAGACTGGGTGTGGTATTAAAAAGTACGGGGAATGAGGGGGAGAGTGGGATTAGACTGGGTGGGATATTAAAGAGTACGGGGAGTGAGGCGGAGAGTGGGATTAGACTGGGAGTGAGCAGGAGAGTGGGATTAGACTGGGTGGGATATTAAAGTGTATGGGGAGTGAGCAAGAGAGTGGGATTTGACTGGGAGTGATATTAAAGAGTACGGGGAGTGAGCAGGAGATTGGGATTAGACTGGGTGGGATATTAAAGGGTACGGGGAGTGAGCAGGAGAGTGGGATTAGACTGGGTGGGATATTGAAGTGTTCGGGGAGTGAGCAGGAGAGTGGGATTAGACTGGGTGGGATATTAACGGGCATGGGGAGTGAGCGGGAGAGTGGGATTAGACTGGGAGTGATATTAAAGAGTACGGGGAGTGAGCAGGAGAGTGGGATTAGACTGGGTGGGATATTAAAGTGTATGGGGAGTGAGCAGGAGAGTGGGATTAGACTGGGTGGGATATTAAAGGGTACGGGGAGTGAGCAGGAGAGTGGGATTAGACTGGGTGGGATATTAAAGGGTGCAGGGAGTGAGCAAGAGAGTGGGATTAGACTGGGTGGGATATTAAAGGGTACGGGGAGTGAGCAGGAGAGTGGGATTAGACTGGGTGGGATATTAAAGGGTACGGGGAGTGAGCAGGAGAGTGGGATTAGACTGGGTGGGATATTAAAGGGTGCGGGGTGTGAGCAGGAGAGAGGGATTAGATTGTGTGGGATATTAAAGGGTACGGGGAGTGAACAGGAGAGTGGGATTAGACTGGGTGGGATATTAAAGGGTACGGGGAGTGAGCAGGTGAGTGGGATTAGACTGGGTGGGATATTAAAGGGTACGGGGAGTGAGCAGGAGAGTGGGATTAGACTGGGTGGGATATTAAAGAGTACGGGGAGTGAGCAGGAGAGTGGGATTAGACTGGGTGGGATATTAAAGTGTATGGGGAGTGAGCAGGAGAGTGGGATTTGACTGGGAGTGATATTAAAGAGTACGGGGAGTGAGCAGGAGAGTGGGATTAGACTGGGTGGGATATTAAAGTGTATGGGGAGTGAGCAAGAGAGTGGGATTTGACTGGGAGTGATATTAAAGAGTACGGGGAGTGAGCAGGAGATTGGGATTAGACTGGGTGGGATATTAAAGGGTACGGGGAGTGAGCAGGAGAGTGGGATTAGACTGGGTGGGATATTGAAGTGTTCGGGGAGTGAGCAGGAGAGTGGGATTAGACTGGGTGGGATATTAACGGGCATGGGGAGTGAGCAGGAGAGTGGGATTAGACTGGGTGGGATATTAAAGTGTATGGGAAGTGAGCGGGAGAGTGGGATTAGACTGGGAGTGATATTAAAGAGTACGGGGAGTGAGCAGGAGAGTGGGATTAGACTGGGTGGGATATTAAAGTGTATGGGGAGTGAGCAAGAGAGTGGGATTTGACTGGGAGTGATATTAAAGAGTACGGGGAGTGAGCAGGAGAGTGGGATTAGACTGGGTGGGATATTAAAGTGTATGGGGAGTGAGCAAGAGAGTGGGATTTGACTGGGAGTGATATTAAAGAGTACGGGGAGTGAGCAGGAGAGTGGGATTAGACTGGGTGGGATATTAAAGTGTATGGGGAGTGAGCAAGAGAGTGGGATTTGACTGGGAGTGATATTAAAGAGTACGAGGAGTGAGCAGGAGAGTGGGATTAGACTGGGTGGGATATTAAAGGGTGCGGGGTGTGAGCAGGAGAGTGGGATTAGATTGTGTGGGATATTAAAGGGTACTGGGAGTGAGGGGGAGAGCGGGATTAGACTGGGTGGGATATTAAAGTGTATGGGGAGTGAGGGGGAGAGTGGGATTAGATAGTGTGGGATATTAAAGAGTACGGGGAGTGAGCAGGAGAGTGAGATTAGACTGGGTGGGATATTAAAGGGTACTGGGAGTGAGGGGTGAGCGGGATTAGACTGGGTGGGATATTAAAGGGTACGGGGAGTGAGGGGTGAGCGGGATTAGACTGGGTGGGATATTAAAGGGTATGGGGAGTGAGCAGGAGAGTGGGATTAGACTGGGTGGGATATTAAAGGGTACGGGGAGTGAGCAGGAGAGTGGGATTAGACTGGGTGGGATATTAAAGGGTACTGGGAGTGAGGGGGAGAGCGGGATTAGACTGGGTGGGATATTAAAGGGTACGGGGAGTGAGCAGGAGAGTGGGATTAGACTGGGTGGGATATTAAAGGGTACGGGGAGTGATGGGGAGAGTGGGATTAGACTGGGTGGGATATTAAAGGGTACTGGGCGTGAGCAGGAGAGTGAGATTAGACTGTGTGGGATATTAAAGGGTACTGGGAGTGAGGGGGAGAGCGGGATTAGACTGGGTGGGATATTAAAGGGTACGGGGAGTGAGCAGGAGAGTGGGATTAGACTGGGTGGGATATTAAAGGGTACGGGGAGTGAGCAGGAGGGTGAGATTAGACTGGGTGGGATATTAAAGGGTACGGGGAGTGAGCAAGAGAGTGGGATTAGACTGGGTGGGATATTAAAGGGTACGGGGAGTGAGCAGGAGAGTGAGATTAGACTGGGTGGGATATTAAAGGGTACTGGGAGTGAGGGGGAGAGCGGGATTAGACTGGGTGGGATATTAAAGGGTACGGGGAGTGAGCAGGAGAGTGGGATTGGACTGGGTGGGATATTAAAGGGTACGGGGAGTGAGCAGGAGAGTGGGATTAGACTGGGTGGGATATTAAAGGGAATGGGGAGTGAGGTGAAGAGTGGGATTAGACTGGGTGGGATATTAAAGGTTACTGGGAGTGAGGGGGAGAGTGGGATTAGATCGGATGGGATATTAAAGGGTACGTGGAGTGAGGGGGAGAGTGGGATTAGACTGGGAGTGATATTAAAGAGTACGGGGAGTGAGCAGGAGAGTGGGATTAGACTGGGTGGGATATTAAAGGTTACTGGGAGTGAGGGGGAGAGTGGGATTAGACTGGGTGGGATATTAAAGGGTATGGGGAGTGAGCAGGGTAGTGGGATTAGACTGGGTGGTATATTAAACGTGACGGGGAGTGAGCAGGAGAGTGGGATTCGATTGGGTGGGATATTAAACGTGACGGGGAGTGAGCAGGAGAGTGTGTTTAGACTTGGTGGGATATTGAAGTGTCCGGGGAGTGAGGGGGAGAGTGGGATTAGACTGGGTGGGATATTAACGGGTACGGGGAGTCAGTGGGAGAGTGGGATTAGACTGGGTGGGATATCAAAGGCTATGTGGAGCGAGCATGAGAGTGGGATTAGACTGGATGGGAAATTAAATGGTCCGTGGAGTGAGGGGGAGAGTGGGATTAGACTGGGTGGGATATTAAAGGGTATGGGGAGTGAGGGGGAGAGTGGGATTAGACTGGGTGGGATATTAAAGGGTATGGGGAGTGAGCAGGAGAGTGGGATTAGACTGGGTGGGATATTAAAGGGTTCGGGGAGTGAACAGGAGAGTGGGATTAGACTGGGTGGGATATTAAAGGGTATGGGGAGTGAGGGGGAGAGTGGGATTCGACTTGGAGTGATATTAAAGAGTACGGGGAGTGAGCAGGAGAGTGGGATTAGACTGGATGGGATATTAAAGGATACGGGGAGTGAGCCAGAGATTGGATTTAGACTGTGTGGGATATTAAAGGGTACGGGGAGTGAGCGGGAGTGTAGGATTAGACTGGGTGGGATATTCACGGGCATGGGGAGTGAGCGGGAGAGTGGGAATAGACTGGATGGAATATTAAACGGTACGTGGAGTGAGTGGGAGAGTGGGATTTGACTGGGTGGGATATTAAAGGGTACGGGGAGTGAGCAGAAGAGTGGGATTAGACTGGGTGGGATATTGAAGGATACTGGGAGTGAGGGGGAGAGCGGGATTAGACTGGGTGGGATATTAAAGGGTATGGGGAGTGAGCAGGAGAGTGAGATTAGACTGGGTGGGATATTAAAGGATACGGGGAGTGAGGGGGAGAGTGGGATTATACTGCGTGGGATAGTAAAGGGCACGGGGAGTGAGCAGGAGAGTGGGATCAGACTGGGTGGGATATTAAAGGGTACGGGGAGTGAGCAGGAGAGTGGGATTAGACTGGGTGGGATATTAAAGGGTATGTGGAGTGAGTGGGAGAGTGGGATTAGACTGGGTGGGATATTAAAGGGTACGGGGAGTGAGCAGGAGAGTGGGATTAGACTGGGTGGGATATTAACGGGCATGGGGAGTGAGCGGGAGAGTGGGATTAGACTGGGAGTGATATTAAAGAGTACGGGGAGTGAGCAGGAGAGTGGGATTAGACTGGGTGGGATATTAAAGTGTATGGGGAGTGAGCAAGAGAGTGGGATTTGACTGGGAGTGATATTAAAGAGTACGGGGAGTGAGCAGGAGAGTGGGATTAGACTGGGTGGGATATTAAAGGGTGCGGGGTGTGAGCAGGAGAGTGGGATTAGATTGTGTGGGATATTAAAGGGTACTGGGAGTGAGGGGGAGAGCGGGATTAGACTGGGCGGGATATTAAAGGGTACTGGGAGTGAGGGGGAGAGCGGGATTAGACTGTGTGGGATATTAAAGAGTACGGGGAGTGAGGGGGAGAGTGGGATTAGACTGGGTGGGATATTAAAGGGTACGGGGAGTGAGCAGGAGAGTGAGATTAGACTGGGTGGGATATTAAAGGGTACGGGGAGTGAGGGGTGAGCGGGATTAGACTGGGTGGGATATTAAAGGGTACTGGGAGTGAGCAGGAGAGTGAGATTAGACTGGGTGGGATATTAAAGGGTACTGGGAGTGAGGGGGAGAGCGGGATTAGACTGGGTGGGATATTAAAGGGTACGGGGAGTGAGCAGGAAAGTGGGATTAGACTGGGTGGGATATTAAAGGGTACGGGGAGTGAGCAGGAGAGTGAGATTAGACTGGGTGGGATATTAAAGGGTCCGGGCAGTGAGCAGGAGAGTGGGATTAGACTGGGTGGGATATTAACGGGTACGGGGAGTCAGTGGGAGAGTGGGATTAGACTGGGTGGGATATCAAAGGCTATGTGGAGCGAGCATGAGAGTGGGATTAGACTGGATGGGAAATTAAATGGTCCGTGGAGTGAGGGGGAGAGTGGGATTAGACTGGGTGGGATATTAAAGGGTATGGGGAGTGAGGGGGAGAGTGGGATTAGACTGGGTGGGATATTAAAGGGTATGGGGAGTGAGCAGGAGAGTGGGATTAGACTGGGTGGGATATTAAAGGGTTCGGGGAGTGAACAGGAGAGTGGGATTAGACTGGGTGGGATATTAAAGGGTATGGGGAGTGAGGGGGAGAGTGGGATTCGACTTGGAGTGATATTAAAGAGTACGGGGAGTGAGCAGGAGAGTGGGATTAGACTGGATGGGATATTAAAGGGTCCGGGCAGTGAGCAGGAGAGTGGGATTAGACTGGGTGGGATATTAAAGGATACGGGGAGTGAGCCAGAGATTGGATTTAGACTGTGTGGGATATTAAAGGGTACGGGGAGTGAGCGGGAGTGTAGGATTAGACTGGGTGGGATATTCACGGGCATGGGGAGTGAGCGGGAGAGTGGGAATAGACTGGATGGAATATTAAACGGTACGTGGAGTGAGTGGGAGAGTGGGATTTGACTGGGTGGGATATTAAAGGGTACGGGGAGTGAGCAGGAGATTGGGATTAGACTGGGTGGGATATTAAAGGGTACGGGGAGTGTGCAGAAGAGTGGGATTAGACTGGGTGGGATATTGAAGGGTATGGGGATTGAGGGGGAGAGTGGGATTAGACTGGGTGGGATATTAAAGGATACGGGGAGTGAGGGGGAGAGTGGGATTATACTGCGTGGGATAGTAAAGGGCACGGGGAGTGAGCAGGAGAGTGGGATCAGACTGGGTGGGATATTAAAGGGTACGGGGAGTGAGCAGGAGAGTGGGATTAGACTGGGTGGGATATTAAAGGGTACGGGGAGTGAGCAGGAGAGTGGGATTAGACTGGGTGGGATATTAAAGGGTACGGGGAGTGAGCAGGAGAGTGGGATTAGACTGGGTGGGATATTGAAGTGTTCGGGGAGTGAGCAGGAGAGTGGGATTAGACTGGGTGGGATATTGAAGTGTTCGGGGAGTGAGCAGGAGAGTGGGATTAGACTGGGTGGGATATTAACGGGCATGGGGAGTGAGCGGGAGAGTGGGATTAGACTGGGAGTGATATTAAAGAGTACGGGGAGTGAGCAGGAGAGTGGGATTAGACTGGGTGGGATATTAA
Source organism: Heptranchias perlo (assembly GCF_035084215.1). Lineage (NCBI taxonomy): Eukaryota > Metazoa > Chordata > Chondrichthyes > Hexanchiformes > Hexanchidae > Heptranchias > Heptranchias perlo. The sequence continues at coordinate 50,208,976 of NC_090343.1, read as the reverse complement.
AGTGTATGGGGAGTGAGCAAGAGAGTGGGATTTGACTGGGAGTGATATTAAAGAGTACGGGGAGTGAGCAGGAGAGTGGGATTAGACTGGGTGGGATATTAAAGTGTATGGGGAGTGAGCAAGAGAGTGGGATTTGACTGGGAGTGATATTAAAGAGTACGGGGAGTGAGCAGGAGAGTGGGATTAGACTGGGTGGGATATTAAAGGGTACGGGGAGTGAGCAGGAGAGTGGGATTAGACTGGGTGGGATATTAAAGGGTGCGGGGTGTGAGCAGGAGAGTGGGATTAGATTGTGTGGGATATTAAAGGGTACTGGGAGTGAGGGGGAGAGCGGGATTAGACTGGGCGGGATATTAAAGGGTACTGGGAGTGAGGGGGAGAGCGGGATTAGACTGTGTGGGATATTAAAGAGTACGGGGAGTGAGGGGGAGAGTGGGATTAGACTGGGTGGGATATTAAAGGGTACGGGGAGTGAGCAGGAGAGTGAGATTAGACTGGGTGGGATATTAAAGGGTACTGGGAGTGAGGGGTGAGCGGGATTAGACTGGGTGGGATATTAAAGGGTACGGGGAGTGAGGGGTGAGCGGGATTAGACTGGGTGGGATATTAAAGGGTACTGGGAGTGAGCAGGAGAGTGAGATTAGACTGGGTGGGATATTAAAGGGTACTGGGAGTGAGGGGGAGAGCGGGATTAGACTGGGTGGGATATTAAAGGGTACGGGGAGTGAGCAGGAGAGTGGGATTAGACTGGGTGGGATATTAAAGGGTGCGGGGTGTGAGCAGGAGAGAGGGATTAGATTGTGTGGGATATTAAAGGGTACGGGGAGTGAGCAGGAGAGTGAGATTAGACTGGGTGGGATATTAAAGGGTACGGGGAGTGAGCAGGAGAGTGGGATTAGACTGGGTGGGATATTAAAGGGTACGGGGAGTGAGCAGGAGAGTGAGATTAGACTGGGTGGGATATTAAAGGGTACGGGGAGTGAGCAGGAGAGTGGGATTAGACTGGGTGGGATATTAAAGGGTACGGGGAGTGAGCAGGAGAGTGGGATTAGACTGGGTGGGATATTAAAGGGTACGGGGAGTGAGCAGGAGAGTGGGATTAGACTGGGTGGGATATTAAAGGGTACGGGGAGTGAGGGGTGAGCGGGATTAGACTGGGTGGGATATTAAAGGGAATGGGGAGTGAGGTGAAGAGTGGGATTAGACTGGGTGGGATATTAAAGGGTACGTGGAGTGAGTGGGAGAGTGGGATTAGACTGGGAGTGATATTAAAGAGTACGGGGAGTGAGGGGGAGAGTGGGATTAGACTGGGTGGGATATTAAAGGTTACTGGGAGTGAGGGGGAGAGTGGGATTAGACTGGGTGGGATATTAAAGTGTACGGGGAGTGAGCAGGAGAGTGGGATTGGACTGGGTGGGATATTAAAGGGTATGGGGAGTGAGCAGGGTAGTGGGATTAGACTGGGTGGGATATTAAAGGTTACTGGGAGTGAGGGGGAGAGTGGGATTAGACTGGGTGGGATATTAAAGTGTACGGGGAGTGAGCAGGAGAGTGGGATTGGACTGGGTGGGATATTAAAGGGTATGGGGAGTGAGCAGGGTAGTGGGATTAGACTGGGTGGGATATTAAACGTGACGGGGAGTGAGCAGGAGAGTGTGTTTAGACTTGGTGGGATATTAACGGGTACGGGGAGTCAGTGGGAGAGTGGGATTAGACTGGGTGGGATATCAAAGGCTATGTGGAGCGAGCATGAGAGTGGGATTAGACTGGATGGGAAATTAAATGGTCCGTGGAGTGAGGGGGAGAGTGGGATTAGACTGGGTGGGATATTAAAGGGTATGGGGAGTGAGCAGGAGAGTGGGATTAGACTGGGTGGGATATTAAAGGGTTCGGGGAGTGAACAGGAGAGTGGGATTAGACTGGGTGGGATATTAAAGGGTATGTGGAGTGAGTGGGAGAGTCGGATTGGACTGGGTGGGATATTAAAGGGTATGGGGAGTGAGGGGGAGAGTGGGATTAGACTTGGAGTGATATTAAAGAGTACGGGGAGTGAGCAGGAGAGTGGGATTAGACTGGATGGGATATTAAAGGGTCCGGGCAGTGAGCAGGAGAGTGGGATTAGACTGGGTGGGATATTAAAGGATACGGGGAGTGAGCCAGAGATTGGATTTAGACTGTGTGGGATATTAAAGGGTACGGGGAGTGAGCGGGAGTGTAGGATTAGACTGGGTGGGATATTCACGGGCATGGGGAGTGAGCGGGAGAGTGGGAATAGACTGGATGGAATATTAAACGGTACGTGGAGTGAGTGGGAGAGTGGGATTTGACTGGGTGGGATATTAAAGGGTACGGGGAGTGAGCAGGAGATTGGGATTAGACTGGGTGGGATATTAAAGGGTACGGGGAGTGTGCAGAAGAGTGGGATTAGACTGGGTGGGATATTGAAGGGTATGGGGATTGAGGGGGAGAGTGGGATTAGACTGGGTGGGATATTAAAGGATACTGGGAGTGAGGGGGAGAGCGGGATTCGACTGGGTGGGATATTAAAGGGTATGGGGAGTGAGCAGGAGAGTGAGATTAGACTGGGTGGGATATTAAAGGGTACGGGGAGTGAGCAGGAGAGTGGGATTAGACTGGGTGGGATATTAAAGGGTATGTGGAGTGAGTGGGAGAGTGGGATTAGACTGGGTGGGATATTAAAGGGTACGGGGAGTGAGCAGGAGAGTGAGATTAGACTGGGTGGGATATTAAAGGATACGGGGAGTGAGCCAGAGAGTGGATTTAGATTGTGTGGGATATTAAAGGGTACGGGGAGTGAACAGGAGAGTGGGATTAGACTGGATGGGATATTAAAGGGTATGTGGAGTGAGTGGGAGATTGGGATTAGACTGGGTGGGATATTAAAGGGTCTGGGGAGTGAGGGGGAGATTGGGCTTAGACTGGGTGGGATATTAAAGGGTATGGGTAGTGAGCAGGAGAGTGGGATTAGACTGGGAGTGATATTAAAGAGTACGGGGAGTGAGCAGGAGAGTGGGATTAGACTGGGTGTGGTATTAAAGAGTACGGGGAGTGAGCAGGAGAGTGGGTTTAGACTGGCTGGGATATTAAAGGGTATGGGGAGTGAGCAGGAGAGTGGGATTAGACTGGGAGTGATATTAAAGAGTACGGGGAGTGAGCAGGAGAGTGGGATTAGACTGGGTGTGGTATTAAAAAGTACGGGGAATGAGGGGGAGAGTGGGATTAGACTGGGTGGGATATTAAAGAGTACGGGGAGTGAGGCGGAGAGTGGGATTAGACTGGGAGTGAGCAGGAGAGTGGGATTAGACTGGGTGGGATATTAAAGTGTATGGGGAGTGAGCAAGAGAGTGGGATTTGACTGGGAGTGATATTAAAGAGTACGGGGAGTGAGCAGGAGATTGGGATTAGACTGGGTGGGATATTAAAGGGTACGGGGAGTGAGCAGGAGAGTGGGATTAGACTGGGTGGGATATTGAAGTGTTCGGGGAGTGAGCAGGAGAGTGGGATTAGACTGGGTGGGATATTAACGGGCATGGGGAGTGAGCGGGAGAGTGGGATTAGACTGGGAGTGATATTAAAGAGTACGGGGAGTGAGCAGGAGAGTGGGATTAGACTGGGTGGGATATTAAAGTGTATGGGGAGTGAGCAAGAGAGTGGGATTTGACTGGGAGTGATATTAAAGAGTACGGGGAGTGAGCAGGAGAGTGGGATTAGACTGGGTGGGATATTAAAGTGTATGGGGAGTGAGCAAGAGAGTGGGATTTGACTGGGAGTGATATTAAAGAGTACGGGGAGTGAGCAGGAGAGTGGGATTAGACTGGGTGGGATATTAAAGTGTATGGGGAGTGAGCAAGAGAGTGGGATTTGACTGGGAGTGATATTAAAGAGTACGGGGAGTGAGCAGGAGAGTGGGATTAGACTGGGTGGGATATTAAAGGGTACGGGGAGTGAGCAGGAGAGTGGGATTAGACTGGGTGGGATATTAAAGTGTATGGGGAGTGAGGGGGAGAGTGGGATTAGACTGTGTGGGATATTAAAGAGTACGGGGAGTGAGCAGGAGAGTGAGATTAGACTGGGTGGGATATTAAAGGGTACTGGGAGTGAGGGGTGAGCGGGATTAGACTGGGTGGGATATTAAAGGGTACGGGGAGTGAGGGGGAGAGTGGGATTAGACTGGGTGGGATATTAAAGTGTACGGGGAGTGAGCAGGAGAGTGGGATTAGACTGGGTGGGATATTAAAGGGTACGGGGAGTGAACAGGAGAGTGGGATTAGACTGGATGGGATATTAAAGGGTATGTGGAGTGAGTGGGAGATTGGGATTAGACTGGGTGGGATATTAAAGGGTCTGGGGAGTGAGGGGGAGATTGGGCTTAGACTGGGTGGGATATTAAAGGGTATGGGTAGTGAGCAGGAGAGTGGGATTAGACTGGGAGTGATATTAAAGAGTACGGGGAGTGAGCAGGAGAGTGGGATTAGAATGGGTGTGGTATTAAAGAGTACGGGGAGTGAGCAGGAGAGTGGGTTTAGACTGGCTGGGATATTAAAGGGTATGGGGAGTGAGCAGGAGAGTGGGATTAGACTGGGAGTGATATTAAAGAGTACGGGGAGTGAGCAGGAGAGTGGGATTAGACTGGGTGTGGTATTAAAAAGTACGGGGAATGAGGGGGAGAGTGGGATTAGACTGGGTGGGATATTAAAGAGTACGGGGAGTGAGGCGGAGAGTGGGATTAGACTGGGAGTGAGCAGGAGAGTGGGATTAGACTGGGTGGGATATTAAAGTGTATGGGGAGTGAGCAAGAGAGTGGGATTTGACTGGGAGTGATATTAAAGAGTACGGGGAGTGAGCAGGAGATTGGGATTAGACTGGGTGGGATATTAAAGGGTACGGGGAGTGAGCAGGAGAGTGGGATTAGACTGGGTGGGATATTGAAGTGTTCGGGGAGTGAGCAGGAGAGTGGGATTAGACTGGGTGGGATATTAACGGGCATGGGGAGTGAGCGGGAGAGTGGGATTAGACTGGGAGTGATATTAAAGAGTACGGGGAGTGAGCAGGAGAGTGGGATTAGACTGGGTGGGATATTAAAGTGTATGGGGAGTGAGCAAGAGAGTGGGATTTGACTGGGAGTGATATTAAAGAGTACGGGGAGTGAGCAGGAGAGTGGGATTAGACTGGGTGGGATATTAAAGTGTATGGGGAGTGAGCAAGAGAGTGGGATTTGACTGGGAGTGATATTAAAGAGTACGGGGAGTGAGCAGGAGAGTGGGATTAGACTGGGTGGGATATTAAAGTGTATGGGGAGTGAGCAAGAGAGTGGGATTTGACTGGGAGTGATATTAAAGAGTACGGGGAGTGAGCAGGAGAGTGGGATTAGACTGGGTGGGATATTAAAGGGTACGGGGAGTGAGCAGGAGAGTGGGATTAGACTGGGTGGGATATTAAAGTGTATGGGGAGTGAGGGGGAGAGTGGGATTAGACTGTGTGGGATATTAAAGAGTACGGGGAGTGAGCAGGAGAGTGAGATTAGACTGGGTGGGATATTAAAGGGTACTGGGAGTGAGGGGTGAGCGGGATTAGACTGGGTGGGATATTAAAGGGTACGGGGAGTGAGGGGGAGAGTGGGATTAGACTGGGTGGGATATTAAAGTGTACGGGGAGTGAGCAGGAGAGTGGGATTAGACTGGGTGGGATATTAAAGGGTACGGGGAGTGAGCAGGAGAGTGAGATTAGACTGGGTGGGATATTAAAGGGTACGGGGAGTGAGCAGGAGAGTGGGATTAGACTGGGTGGGATATTAAGGGGTCCGGGGAGTGAGCAGGAGAGTGAGATTAGACTGTGTGGGATATTAAAGGGTACGGGGAGTGAGCAGGAGAGTGGGATTAGACTGGGTGGGATATTAAAGGGTACGGGGAGTGAGCAGGAGAGTGGGATTAGACTGGGTGGGATATTAAAGGGTACGGGGAGTGAGCAGGAGAGTGGGATTAGACTGGGTGGGATATTAAAGGGTACGGGGAGTGAGCAGGAGAGTGGGATTAGACTGGGTGGGATATTAAAGGGTACGGGGAGTGAGCAGGAGAGTGGGATTAGACTGGGTGGGATATTAAAGGGAATGGGGAGTGAGGTGAAGAGTGGGATTAGACTGGGTGGGATATTAAAGGTTACTGGGAGTGAGGGGGAGAGTGGGATTAGATCGGATGGGATATTAAAGGGTACGTGGAGTGAGGGGGAGAGTGGGATTAGACTGGGAGTGATATTAAAGAGTACGGGGAGTGAGCAGGAGAGTGGGATTGGACTGGGTGGGATATTAAAGGTTACTGGGAGTGAGGGGGAGAGTGGGATTAGACTGGGTGGGATATTAAAGTGTACGGGGAGTGAGCAGGAGAGTGGGATTGGACTGGGTGGGATATTAAAGGGTATGGGGAGTGAGCAGGGTAGTGGGATTAGACTGGGTGGGATATTAAACGTGACGGGGAGTGAGCAGGAGAGTGGGATTCGATTGGGTGGGATATTAAACGTGACGGGGAGTGAGCAGGAGAGTGTGTTTAGACTTGGTGGGATATTGAAGTGTCCGGGGAGTGAGGGGGAGAGTGGGATTAGACTGGGTGGGATATTAACGGGTACGGGGAGTCAGTGGGAGAGTGGGATTAGACTGGGTGGGATATCAAAGGCTATGTGGAGCGAGCATGAGAGTGGGATTAGACTGGATGGGAAATTAAATGGTCCGTGGAGTGAGGGGGAGAGTGGGATTAGACTGGGTGGGATATTAAAGGGTATGGGGAGTGAGGGGGAGAGTGGGATTAGACTGGGTGGGATATTAAAGGGTATGGGGAGTGAGCAGGAGAGTGGGATTAGACTGGGTGGGATATTAAAGGGTTCGGGGAGTGAACAGGAGAGTGGGATTAGACTGGGTGGGATATTAAAGGGTATGGGGAGTGAGGGGGAGAGTGGGATTCGACTTGGAGTGATATTAAAGAGTACGGGGAGTGAGCAGGAGAGTGGGATTAGACTGGATGGGATATTAAAGGGTCCGGGCAGTGAGCAGGAGAGTGGGATTAGACTGGGTGGGATATTAAAGGATACGGGGAGTGAGCCAGAGATTGGATTTAGACTGTGTGGGATATTAAAGGGTACGGGGAGTGAGCGGGAGTGTAGGATTAGACTGGGTGGGATATTCACGGGCATGGGGAGTGAGCGGGAGAGTGGGAATAGACTGGATGGAATATTAAACGGTACGTGGAGTGAGTGGGAGAGTGGGATTTGACTGGGTGGGATATTAAAGGGTACGGGGAGTGAGCAGGAGATTGGGATTAGACTGGGTGGGATATTAAAGGGTACGGGGAGTGTGCAGAAGAGTGGGATTAGACTGGGTGGGATATTGAAGGGTATGGGGATTGAGGGGGAGAGTGGGATTAGACTGGGTGGGATATTAAAGGATACTGGGAGTGAGGGGGAGAGCGGGATTAGACTGGGTGGGATATTAAAGGGTATGGGGAGTGAGCAGGAGAGTGAGATTAGACTGGGTGGGATATTAAAGGATACGGGGAGTGAGGGGGAGAGTGGGATTATACTGCGTGGGATAGTAAAGGGCACGGGGAGTGAGCAGGAGAGTGGGATCAGACTGGGTGGGATATTAAAGGGTACGGGGAGTGAGCAGGAGAGTGGGATTAGACTGGGTGGGATATTAAAGGGTATGTGGAGTGAGTGGGAGAGTGGGATTAGACTGGGTGGGATATTAAAGGGTACGGGGAGTGAGCAGGAGAGTGAGATTAGACTGGGTGGGATATTAAAGGATACGGGGAGTGAGCCAGAGAGTGGATTTAGATTGTGTGGGATATTAAAGGGTACGGGGAGTGAACAGGAGAGTGGGATTAGACTGGATGAGATATTAAAGGGTATGTGGAGTGTGTGGGAGATTGGGATTAGACTGGGTGGGATATTAAAGGGTCTGGGGAGTGAGGGGGAGAGTGGGATTCGACTTGGAGTGATATTAAAGAGTACGGGGAGTGAGCAGGAGAGTGGGATTAGACTGGGTGTGGTATTAAAGAGTACGGGGAGTGAGCAGGAGAGTGGGATTAGACTGGGTGTGGTATTAAAGAGTACGGGGAGTGAGCAGGAGAGTGGGTTTAGACTGGCTGGGATATTAAAGGGTATGGGGAGTGAGCAGGAGAGTGGGATTAGACTGGGAGTGATATTAAAGAGTACGGGGAGTGAGCAGGAGAGTGGGATTAGACTGGGTGTGGTATTAAAAAGTACGGGGAATGAGGGGGAGAGTGGGATTAGACTGGGTGGGATATTAAAGAGTACGGGGAGTGAGCAGGAGAGTGGGATTAGACTGGGTGGGATATTAAATGTATGGGGAGTGAGCGGGAGAGTGGGATTAGACTGGGTGGGATATTAAAGGGTATGGGGAGTGAGCGGGAGAGTGGGATTAGACTGGGTGGGATATTAAAGGGTACGGGGAGTGAGGGGGAGAGTGGGATTAGACTGGGTGGGATATTAAAGGGTATGGGGCGTGAGGGGGAGATTGGGATTAGACTGAAATTATCATTGGAAATACAGAACCTGTCTGATTCTCAGAACTGGAGCTGTCCCTAAATGCCAAAATTCCATTCTTTATCCTATTTCACTTGTTTTAACCTTTGTCGTGAAGTGAGGGCTCCCTGTATTGTCTGCCAACCTGTGCAAGCTCATTGCTGTTATTCGGGTCACCTGAGCTTGGTCCCCTGACCAAGTCAGGCTGGAGATCTTTTACATCCACCTGAGGGGGCAGGCGGGGCCTCGGTTTAACGTCTCATCCAAAAGACGGCTCCGCCAACAGTGCAGCACTCCCTCAGTACTGCCCTGGAGTATCAGCCTGGATTATGTGCTCATGTTTCTGGAGTGGGGCTTTAATGCACGACTTCTGAGTCAGAGGTGAGAATGCTACCCACTGAGGCACGGCTGATGGAAAAGTAATGAGAGAAGGTCTCAGTATTGGGCAGACTCCAAAGCTTATTGTCCAAGTCGGAAGCTTCTTTTGGCCAGTCAACATTATTGACCTTGGTTGCCAATCTCCAGACTTTACAGCTGCTCCTGGCCCTGAACCCCCACCCCACCTCCTCACATTCTCTTACTCAACTGCATTTTTTGCTTCATCTCTCAGTGTCTGTGATAAACGAGACACTGACCCACAAGCAGATTGCCAGGCGTGGGTGGAGGAAGCTTTGTGGCTACAATGGATGATGACTCACAAAATCTCCTTTTTTTAAAATTTTAAGTAACTTGGCTCTTGCGATCTGTGGAGGTGAGAGGTGAGTGTACTAATCCTGCTCTGTGATCACCATCTCACTGATAGGCCATTCAGTCATCACCATCAATTAATGCATACTCCACATTTTTCCCATGACGTTCAGCCGCTCAACGAGTCTGAACCACTGCAGTTGGTCAAAGGCAAGAAAATACCAAGCTGAAATGGGGAAATAGAAATGTTAGGTGAAGTTTGATGTTCCTTGTTGACGTATAAAACAGAACTAGGCAGAACTGTGGTGAAGGGTTCCAATCGCAGGGGATACAGGTTAAAAATGAGGAAGTCAGGATTAAAGAGGAGAAATCCAGCTGGAAATATATTACCCAAAGGGCTTAGGGGCTAGGTACCCCCTTTATCTCAAGATGCTGGAATACAAAGGGGAGGAAGTGATGCTTCATTTGGTCAGACTGTATCTGGAGCACTGCGTTCAGTTCTGGGCACTGCAATTCAGGAAGGATATATTGGTCTTGGAAGGGGTGCAGCCCAGATTCACCAGAACGATACTGGGGCTAAAAGGGTTAAACTATGAGGATTGGTTGCATAGACTAGGCTTGTATTTCCTTGAATATAGGAGATTGAGGAATGATCTGACTGAGGTGTTTAAAATGTTAAAAGGTATTCCATAGGGTAGATATGAGAAATTATTTCCTCTGGTGGGGAATCAAGAACAAGGGGACACAATCTTAAAATTAGAGCTCGACCATTCAGGAGGGAAATCAGGAAGCATTTTTTCACACAAAAGGTAATGGAAATTTGGAGCTCTCTCCCTCAGAAGGTTATGGATGCTGGGTCAATTGGGGATTTCAAGACTGAGAGCGATAGATTTCTGTTGGGTAAAGGGATATGGAGCAAAGGCGGGTAAATGGAGTTGACGTGCAGATCAGCCACGACCTAACTGAATGGTGGAGCAGGCCCGAGGGGCTGAATGGCCTCCTCCTGTTCTTAACACACTTACCCTGGAAGAACACTGAAGTGGGCAGTAGTCTGAATGGGGTCAAGAGACAACTAGATGTGTTTCTGGAGGGAAAGGAAGGGATTGAGAGATATGTGAGAGAGTGGGTTGGTTGTTTTGAAAAAGGAGCAGGCCTTGTTTGTCCTTCAGTAACGGTTTTACCTGATGAATGGCTCCTCTGATTGTAAACTTTCTGCAATAATTCAGTGACCAGAAGGAATTTTAATGCAGTGATGTTTATAGGTGCGGAGTCAGCATCACACCCAGACTGTAGGAGTGGAATGGCAAATGAGACAGGAGGCCAAAGCACAAAGATAATCACATCATCAGCTGCACAGGGACTCAACTACAGAGCTTGGTTCTGAACCAATTAGTACCGCACCATGTGTAATTTCAGGCTCTGTCCCATAATTGCTGCAGCAAACCTCCTAGCACCTGCAAACATTCCTGCTCAGTAATTCCAGCTATTAAATTATCAAGACATCTAAGGGAAGATTTTCTGCTTTGGTGTTCCCAAATTAATTGGTGGAAAATTATTGGGCGCTCAATTCTCGGCATGCACCAGGGCAGTCAAAGCAAATAGACTTCCTTCGAATAACCTGTTCTGATTTATAGAACTTCATGTATTGTTCCATAAACCATGGCAGGAGCAGATACCAGTCCTCAGAGGAATCCATTGTCACACTACTGCCCCTTACACCTGTTAAACCTCAGACTGCTGCCAGGTCCATGCGAGGATGGTTTTGTTCTAGGTCAGGCTCTGTGACCTGCTGTGAGCACTAATATTACAGTGATAAATCTACTCAAACATCAGAATTAGATTCAATACTAGAATATTAACCCTGAACTGCAACAATAACATCTATGCCATGACTTTTATCGAGAATAAAAATGTTTAAACGTTTTAATTCTGTTCTGTCATTCTTTCTTCCTATTTCTCTGCTCTCCCATTCTCTCTCTGTCCTATTTTTAATTTTTCCATCTATGCTAACCTAACCTAATCTAACTGAACCTAATCTAATCTATCATACTCTGACCTACCCTGCTCCAGTCTATTCTCACTTAACCTATACTAATCTAACTTCCCCTGACTTAACCCACCTTACCTTAACCTATCGTAAAATACTTTAATTTAACCTATCCTAGTCTATCCTACTCTAACCTAACCTAACTACCCTTACCTACCCTACCTGAATCCATAGTTAAGTAACCCAACCTAACTTAACCTAATCTAATTAATCTTATCTACCCTATCCTAACCTTGCTATGCTTACCTAACCTGACCTAACCTATCCCAAACTAACCTCCTCTCATTTAACATACCTTATCCTAACTTAAAGTAACCTATATTAACCTAATTTAACTTGCCCTACCTTAACCTAATGTAACTATACTTACCTACCCTACCTGAACCTATGCTAAACTAACCAAACCTTACCTACCTATCCCAACTTAACATAACATAGCCTAACCTAAACTAATTTAACCTAATGTTACCTGATCTAATGTACCCTAACCTAACTTTAACCCACCCGAGCCTACTCCACCTTAATCTAATTTAATTTATCCTAACCTACTTTGCCTAATCTAACCTAATCTGTCCTACCCCAAATTGTCCATCTGCTTACCGACCCTATCCTATTGTAATCTAATCTACACAACTTTACCTACCCTAACTACAAAAACAAGTTGAATTTATATAGCATCTTTAACGTGCCATGGCGCTTCCCAGAGGTCATAGAGTCATAGAGTTATACAGCACGGATAGAGGCCCTTCGGCCCATCGTGTCCGCGCCGGCCATTAGCCCTGTCTACTCTAATCCCATATTCCAGCATTTGGTCCGTAGCCTTGTATGCTATGGCATTTCAAGTGCTCATCCGAATGCTTCTTGAATGTTGTGAGGGTTCCTGCCTCCACAACCCTTTCAGACAGTGAGTTCCAGACTCCAACCACCCTCTGGGTGAAAAAGTTCTTTCTCAAATCCCCTCTAAACCTCCCGCCTTTTACCTTGAATCTATGCCCCCTTGTTATAGAACCCTCAACGTAGGGAAAAAGCTCCTTAGTATCCATCCTATCTGTGCCCCTCATAATTTTGTACACCTCAATCATGTCCCCCCTCAGCCTCCTCTGCTCCAAGGAAAACAAACCCAATCTTCCCAGTCTCTCTTCATAGCTGAAGCGCTCCAGCCCTGGTAACATCCTGGTGAATCTCCTCTGCACCCTCTCCAAAGCGATCACATCCTTCCTGTAGTGTGGCGACCAGAACTGCACACAGTACTCCAGCTGTGGCCTAACCAGTGTTTTATACAGCTCCATCATAACCTCCTTGCTCTTATATTCTATGCCTCGGCTAATAAAGGCAAGTATCCCATATGCCGTCTTTACCACCTTATCTACCTGTTCCGCCGCCTTCAGGGATCTGTGAACTTGCACACCAAGATCCCTCTGCCCCTCTGTCTTGCCTAGGGTCCTCCAATTCATTGTGTATTCCCTCCAAAGTGCATCACCTCGCACTTTTCCGGGTTAAATTCCATTTGCCACTGTTCTGCCCATCTGACCAACCCATCTATATCGTCCTGCAGACTGAGGCTATCCTCCTCGCTATTTACCACCCTACCAATCTTTGTATCATCAGCGAACTTACTGATCATACCTTTTACATTCATATCCAAGTCATTAATGTAGACCACAAACAGCAAGGGACCCAGCACCGATCCCTGTGGTACCCCACTGGCCACAGGCTTCCAGTCACAAAAACAACCTTCGACCATCACCCTCTGCCTTCTGCCACTAAGCCAGTTTTGTATCCAAAGTGCCAAGGCACCCTGGATTCCATGGGCTCGTACCTTCTTGACCAGACTCCTGTGGGGGACTTTATCGAAGGCCTTACTGAAATCCATGTATACCACATCCACTGCGTTACCCTCATCCACACGCCTAGTCACCCCCTCAAAAAATTCAATCAAATTAGTCAGACATGATCTTCCCTTGACAAAGCCATGTTGACTATCCCTGATTAATCCTTGATTCTCCAAGTGGAGACTAATTTTGTCCTTCAGAATTTTTTCCAATAATTTTCCTACCACTGATGTTAGGCTCACTGGCTGTAGTTCCCCGGTTTTTCCCTGCTCCCCTTCTTGAATAATGGTATTACATTAGCGGTTCTCCAGTCCTCTGGCAAATCCCCTGTGGCCAGAGAGGTTCTGAATATATGTGTCAGAGCCCCCGCAATCTCCTCCTTTGCCTCACACAGTAGCCTGGGATACATTTCGTCCGGGCCTGGGGATTTATCCATTTTTAGGCCTGCTAAAACCGCCAATACCTCCTCCCGCTCGATGTTAATATGTTCGAGTATATCACAGTCCCCCTGCCGTATTTCTATGTCTACATCGTCCTTCTCCACAGTGAAAACAGATGCAAAAGATTCATTTAGAACCCCTCCTACATCTGCCGGCTCCACACACAGATTGCCATTTTTGTCCCTAATGGGCCCTATTTTTTCCCTAGTCATCCTCTTACCCTTAATATACTTATAAAACATCTTAGGATTTTCCTTTATTTTGCTCGCCAGTGTTATTTCATGGCCCCTCCTTGATCTCCTAATTTCTTTTTTAAGTATCCCCCTGCACTTTTTGTACTCCTCTAGGGCTTCCTCCGTCTTTAGCCTTTTGTATCTGCCAAAAGCCCTCCTTTTTTCCTAATCCATTCTCGTATATCCCCTGACATCCAAGGTTCCCTGGAGTTCTTGGAACCACCCTTGACCTTTACGGGAACATGTTGCCATTGTATGGTCTCAATCTCCCTTCTGAAAGACTCCCATTGCTCCAATGCGGATTTTCCTACAAGCAGCTGATCCCAGTCCATTTTGGCCAGATCCTGCCTTATCCTATTAAAATCGGCCTTCCCCCAATTTAGAACCTTTATTTCCGGCCCCTCCCTGTCCTTTTCCATGACCACCTTAAATCTCACCGAATTATGGTCACTGTCACCAAAGTGCTCACCTACGAGCACTTCTTCCACTTGGCCGGCCACATTCCCTAGAATTAGGTCCAGTACCGCCCCCTCTCTTGTAGGACTTTCTACATGCTGGCTCAAAAATCTCTCCTGGATGCACGTTAAGAATTTTGTACCCTCTAAGCCTTTTACACTCTGAGTATCCCAGTTAATATTGGGGAAGTTGAAATCCCCCACTATTATTACCCTATTATTTGCACAATTTTCTGAGATTTGCCTACATATCTGTTCCTCTATCTCCCCCTGACTGTTTGGGGGCCTATAGTACACTCCCATCAAAGTGCTTGCCCCCTTTTTGTTTTTAAGCTCCACCCATATGGCCTCATTAGAGGAACCTGCGAATATATCATCCCTCCTTATGGCAGTAATTGATTCTTTAATTAGTATTGCGACCCCCCCTCCTCTTATACCTCCCCCTCTGTCTCGCCTGAAGATTCTGTACCCCGGAATATTGAGCTGCCAGTCTTGCCCCTCCCTCAACCATGTCTCTGTGACAGCAACAATATCATACTCCCATGTGTTTATCAACACCTTCAGTTCATCCGCCTTATTCGCAAGACTCCTTGCATTAAAATAGATGCCATCCAGCCTTGCCCTCACATATTTGCCCTGTCTTCCAAGCTGACTTGTTTTTTTCTCTATATTTGGCTGCACATCACCCCCTATTGTAGCTCCACTCTGTATCCCATCCCCCTGCCAAGTTAGTTTAAACCCCCCCCAACAGTGCTAGCAAACCTCCCCGCAAGGATATTTGTCCCGCTCTGGTTCAGGTGCAACCCGTCCGACTTGTACAAGTCCCACCTTCCCCAGAAGCAGGCCCAGTGATCCAGGAAACTGAAACCCTCCCTCCTGCACCAACTCTTTAGCCACGCATTCATCTGTTCTATCCTCCTATTTCTATACTCACTAGCCCGTGGCACTGGGAGTAATCCAGAGATTACAACCTTTGAGGTCCTGCTCTTTAATCTGCTACCTAGCTCCCTAAATTCTTGATGCAGGACCTCATCTCCCTTCCTACCTATGTCGTTGGTCCCAATGTGGACCACGACCTCTGCCTGCTCACCCTCCCCCTTGAGAATGCCCTGTTGGTGTAAGGAAAAAAATGGATGTCAAGCCAAAGAAGGAGATATTGGGACGGATGACCAAAAACTTAATCAGAGGTGGGTTTTAAGGAGGCTTTTAAAGGAGGAGAGGGAGGTGGAGAGGTGGAGAGGTTTAGTAGGGGAATTCCAGAGCATGGGGCCTAGACGGCTGAAGGCACGGCTGCCAATGGTGTTTACCAGGGAGACTAAAAAGTGGGTATGACATTAGAAGAGGAGATCAAAAAAAGGTATTAAGGCATTTAAGATAGAAAGGAAAGAGATAATTGATAAACTAATCAAACTTAGAGAGGATAAAACCCCTGGTCCAGATGGATTGCATCTGCGCAGATTAAAAGAAGTTGGGGAGGAGATTGCTGAGGCACTATCACGCATATATAAAAATTCATTAGAGAAAGGAATAGCGCCAGAGGACTGGCGGACAGTTAATGTGATTCCTATATTTAAAAAGGGAGATAGAACAAGTCCAGGGAACTATAGACCAGTTAGCTTAACGTCAGTGGTAGAAAAGATAATGGAATCTTTACTCAAAGATGTAATAGAAAAAAATATAGAAAATATAATAAAGAATAGTCAGCACGGATTTCAAAAGGGAAAGTCATGCTTGACCAACCTTATTGAAACCTTTGAAGAAGTAACAGAAAGAGTAGACAAGGGTAATGTAGTCGATGTAATATATTTGGATTTTTAAAAGGCCTTCGATAAGGTACAGCATTGTAGACTCTGACCAATGTCAGAGCATGTGGAGTCAGGAGACAGGTAGCAGAATGGATAGCAAGCTGGCTACAAAACACAAAACAGAGAGTTGAGGTTAAAGGTAGCTACTCAGACTGGCAAAAGGTGGGAAGTGATGTTCCACAGGGATCGGTGCTGGGACCACTGTTGTTCACCATTTACATCAGCGATTTGGATTCTGGAATTGGAAGTACAATTTCAAAATTTGCTGACGACACAAAATTGGGGGGTTTGGTTAATACAAACGAAGAATGCATCAAAATGCAAGAATACATTAATAAACTTGCAGCATGGGTGTGTAATTGGCAAATGAATTCCAATATTGATAAATGTGAGGTGGTGCAATTTGGTGGGAAGAATAAGGGGGCCACATATTGCTTGGTAGAGGGGCAGAGGGATTATGGGGTACAGATACACAAATTATTAAAAGTAGTGACGCAGGTTAATAAGGCCATAAAAAAGGCAAACAAAGCACTGGGGTTCATTTCTGGAGGGATAGAATTGAAAAGCAGAGAAGTTATGTTTAACTTGTATAGAACGTTGGTTAGACCACACTTGCAGTACTGTGCACAGTTCTGGTCTCCATATTATAAAATGGATAGAGGCACGGGAGATGCAAAGAAGATTCACAAGGATGATTCCAGAACTGAGAGGATATACTTATCAGGAAAGATTAAACAGGCTGGGGCTCTTTTCTCTGGAAAAGAGAAGGCTGAGGGGTGACCTGATAGAGGTCTTTAAGATAATGAAAGAGTTTGATAGGGTTGACGTAGAGAAAATGTTTTCACTTCTGGGGGAGACCAGAACTAGAGGTCATCAATATATACAATAGTCACTATTGAATCCAATAGGGAATTCAGGAGAAACTACTTTACCCAGAGAGTGGTAAGAATGTGGAACACGTTACTACATGGAGTAATTGCAGCAAATATCATAGATGCATTTAAGGGGAAGCTGGATAAGCACACGAGGGAGAAAGGAATAGAAGGATATGCTAATAGGGGTAGATGAAGTAGGTAGAGAGGAGGCTCTTTTGGAGCATAAATGGCGGTATAGACCAGTTGGGCCAAATGGCCTGGTTCTGTGCTGTAGACTCAATGTAACTCAATGTAACCTACCTGGGCTGTTTTCTGAGTGGTCTATAGTGATCCCTTTAAGAGCTGCTTGACGCCTGGTAAGAGTGGGAGGGGCACATGCTCTGCCCATTAGTATCTCAAAATTGCATTGAGGGTCCTAGTTTGCCATGGGTCCCCAATTAGCATGTTACACGCAGGCTCCTACCTGAAACAGGTGGACACCTGGGCTGCCCATGAAAATGGGGAATGGTGGTGGTTATACCAAGAGTGGGGACATATGAACATACGAAGTTGATGGGCAGGAAAAGACCAGCTGGTCCTTCAAGCCTGTCCCACACTCGTGATGGCTGTTGCATCATGGATCAATACTTCCACCCTCACCACCCTCCCCACCGCCCCCCCCAACCCACCCCTGCCGCAGCCATGTAGTCTCCTGGGAGAAGCAAAAGAACAGGGAAAAGCCCAGGGCCAATAAGGGAAAAAATACTCTGTAGAATCATAGAATCATAGAAAGGTTACAGCACGGAAGGAGGCCATTCGGACCATCTAGTCTGCCACCGACTCTATGCAAGAGCAATCCAGCTAGTCCCACTCCCCTGCCCTTTCACCATAGCCCTGCAGATTTTTTCCTTTCAAGTACTTATCCAGTTCCCTTTTGAAGGCCATGATTGAATCTGCCTCCACCACCCCCTCGGGCAGTGCAGATCCTAACCACTCGCTGCGTAAAAAAGTTTTTCCTCGTGTCACCTTTGGTTCGTTTGCCAGTCAACATAAATCTATGTCCTTTGGTCCTTGACCCTTCCGCCAATGGGAACAGTTTCTCTCTATCTACTCTGTCTGGACCCTTCATGATTTTGAATACCTCTATCAAATCTCCTCACAACCATCTCTGTTCCAAGGAGAACAATCCCAGCTTCTCCAGTCTATCCACGTAACTAAAGTCCCTCATCCCTGAAATCATTCTAGTAAATCTCTCCTGCACCCTCTCTAAGGCCTTCACATCCTTCCTAAAGTGCGGTGCCCAGAACTGGACACAATACTCTAGTTGTGTCCAAACCAATGTTTTATAAAGGTTCATCACGACTTCCATACTTTTGTACTCTGCCTCTATTTATAAAGCCCAGGATCCCGTAAGCTTTTTTAACCGCTTTCTCAACCTGCCCTGCCACCTTCAACGATTTGTGAACATATACCCCCAGATCTCTGTTCCTGTACCCCTTTTAGAGTTGTGCCCTCTAGTTTATATTGCCTCTGCTCGTTCTTCCTACTGAAATGTATCACTTTGCATTTTTCTGCGTTAAACTTCATCTGCTATGTGTCCGCCCATGCCATCAGCCTCTCTATATCCTCTTGAAGTCTATTACTATCCTCCTCACTGTTTACTACACTTCCAAGTTTTGTGTCATCTGCAAATTTTGAAATTGTTCCCTGTACACCCAAGCCCAAGTCATTAATATATATCAAGAAAAGCAGTGGTCCCAGCACTGACCCCTGGGGAACACCACTGTACACCTCCCTCCAGTCTGAAAAACAACCGTTCACCACTACTTTCTGTTTCCTGTCCCTTAACCAGTTCTGTACCATGTTGCTACTGCCCCCTTATTCCCCGCAATCTTGATGATAAGCCTACCATGTGGCACTTTATCAAACGCCTTTTGAAAGTCCATGTACACCACATCAACCGCATTGCCCTCATCTACCCTCTCTGTTACCTCATCAAAAAACTCTATCAGGTTAGTTAAACACGATTTGCCTTTAACAAATCCATGCTGGCTTTCCCTAATCAATCCAAGTGACTGTTAATTCTGTCCTGGATTATTGTTTCTAAAAGGTTCCTCACCACTGAGGTTAAACTGACTGGCCTGTAGTTGCTGGGTTTATCCTTACACCCTTTTTTGAACAAGGGTGTAACATTTGCAATTCTCCAGTCCTCTGGCTCCACCCCTGTATCTACGGATGTTTGGAAGATTATGGCCAGTACCTCCGTAATTTCCACCATTACTTCCCTTAGCAACCTAGGATGCATCCATTCTGGACCGGGTGACTTATCTACTTTAAGTATAGCTGGCCTTTCTAGTACCTCTTCTTTATCAATTTTTAGCCTAACCAGTATCACAACTATATCTTCCTTTACTGAGACTCTGGCAGCATCTTCTTTGGTAAAGACAGATGCAAAGTACTCATTTAGTACCTCGGCCATGCCCTCTGCCTCCATGAGTAAACCCCCTTAATGGTCCCTAATCAGCCCCACCCCTCCTCTTACTACCCATTTACAGTTTACATGCCTGTAGAATATTTTTGGATTCCCTTTTATGTTGGCCACCAGTCTATTCTCATATTGTCTCTTTGCCCCTCTTATTTCCTTTTTCACTTCCCCTCTGAATTTTCTATATTCTGCCTGGTTCTCACTTGTGTTATCAAACCTGACATCTGTCATACGCCCCTTTTTTCCGTTTCATCTTACGCACTTTTTCATCATCCAGGGAGCTCTGGCTTTAGTTGCCCTGTCTTTCCACCTCGTGGGAATGTACCTAGACTGTACCCGAACCATCTCCTCTTTAAATTGTTCAATTACAGTTTTGCCTGCCAATCTTTGATTCCAATTTACCCGGGCCAGATCCGTTCTCAACCCATTGAAATTGGCCCTCCTCCAATTGAGTATTTTTACTTTAGAGTGGTCCGTGTCCTTTTCCATAGCTATTCTAAACCTTATGATACTATGATTGCTGTTCCCTAAATGTTCCCCCACTGATACTTGCTCCACTTGGCCCGCCTCATTCCCCAGAGCTAGATCCAGCAATGCCTCCTTCCTCGTTGGGCCGGAAACATACTGGTCAAGAAAGTTCTCCTGAACACATTTCAAAAATTCCTCCCCCTCTTTGCCCCTTATTTTATTGTTCTCCCAGTCTATATTAGGATAGTTGAAGTCCCCAGTTATCACTACTCTGTGGCTTTTGCATCTCTCTGTAATTTGCCTGCAAATTTGCTCCCCTATCCTTCCCACTAGTTGGTGTCCTATAGAATACACCCAGTAGTGTAATGACATCTCTTTTATTTCTTAACTCTAACCAAATAGATTCTGTCCTTGACCCCACCAGGACACCCTCTCTCTCCTGCACTGCAATATTCTCCTTAATCAATACTGCCCCCTCCCCCTCCTTTCTTTCCTTCCCTATCTTTCCTGAACACCTTGTATCCAGGGATATTTCCAATCCTGCCCTTTTTTGAGCCAGGTCTCCGTTATCACCACGAAATCATATTCCCACATGACTATTTGCGCCTGAGATCACCGACTTTGTTTACCGCGCTTTGTGCGTTTACACACATGCACTGTAAACCCGTCTTAGATCATCTTGTACTCTCTCTTGGTCTGATCCCACCTAATACTGTACATTTACTTGCTCTATTGCCATCTTTCTCCCCGATCCTTTGTGCCCCTTGTTTCTCCTTTCCAATGCTACATCCTGGTGCCCACCCCCCTGCCAAATTAGTTTAAACCCACCCCAACAGCACTAGTGAACATCCCCGTGAGGGGAGGTAAAGACACTTGCCTTCTATATGATGCGATCTCTGCCCCAGTCAGGAACTGGTCCAGCTCCCTCTTGAAGGCAGAGAGTCAGCCCCCACCACACCAGCCGGAAACACATTCCAGAGACTCACTACTCTCTGGGAAAAGAAAAACCGCCCAACATCCAGTCTATTCCTACTCTTCTATAGTTTAAACTCGTGTCCCCTGGTCTTCCCCAACCTGTTAAACTGGAATAATCTATCAATAGGGACTCTATCCAGCCCTTTCATTATTTTATAGACCTCGATCAGGTCTCTCCAAGTCCACGCTGCTCTAAAGTAAATCGACCAATGTCCTTGAGCCTATCTGAGTAGCTGAGGTTCTTTACACTGGGAATCATTCTTGTCGCTCTCCTCTGGACCTTTTCCAAAGTCACTGTATCACCCACCATGTGGAGGGACCAAAACTGGGCTCAGTAATCTAGATACAATCTGACCAGCGACCTGTCTAGTGTCAAAATGGTGTCCTTTGATTTATATTGAATGGTTCTATTAATACAACCCAATACCTTGTTAGCTTTGCTTATAAAGTGTTGAATCTCTAACTTCTTTCCAGTTCTGATGAAAGGTCATCGACCTGAAACATTAACTCTGTTTCTGTCCCCACAGACGCTGCCTGACTTGCTGTGTTCACTGTTCGCTCTAAGCTGCAGCTCACGCGGCCCCGCAGCAGTCTGTGGTGTGCCACACACTCCATCATTCCGTCCGTGCACCAAACCTGGGCCAGGCGGTGTCATCATCAGTCACATCCGGGTGAATATAAATAAATGATCTTGTTGCATCAGGTGAATCTTCATATCCGGCTAACACCCCGGAGGCTGTAAAAATCAGCTTCATGGGATCGGGACATCAGCTTGAGGTCGAGTAGGATGTTGAGGTTGTGAACTGTCTGTTTCAACCTGACACAATGGCCAGGGAGGGAGTTGGAATCAGTAGTGAGGAAACATAGAGTTTGTGGTGGGAGCCGAAGACAATAGCTTCAGTCTTTCCAATGTTTAACTAGAGGAAGTTTTGGCTCATCCAGGACTGTATGTTGGACAAGCAGTCTGTCAACACAGGGGCAGTGGAGGGGTCGAGAGAGGTGGTGGTAGTGAGGTAGAGCCGGATTTCGTCAGTTTCTGGAACTTGATGCCATGCCTGCCGATGATGTCGCCGAGGGGCAGCATGTAGTTGAGAAATAGGAGGGGGCCAAGGATAGATCCTTGGGGGACTCCAGAGGTGACAATGTGGGGGTGGGAAGAGAAGCCACTGCAGGAGATTCTCCGGGTATGATTAGATAGGCAAGAGTGGAACCAAGCGAGGGCAGCCCAGCTGGGCAATGAGGAGAGGTGTTGGAGAAGGATGGTGTCGTTGATCATGCCAAATGATGTAAAGAGGTTGAGGAGGCCAAGGAAGGATAATACACCACGGTCACACTCATACACCACAGTCACACTCATACACCACGGTCACACTCATACACCACAGTCACACTCATACACCACAGTCACACTCATACACCACAGTCACACTCATACACCACAGTCACACTCAACGAGAATGTCCTTACTGACTTTGGTTAAGGCTGCTTTGGTACAGCGGAAGAGTCGGAAACATGATTGGAGAGATTCATACATGGAATTGCAGGAAAGATGGGCATGGATTTTGAAGGCAAAAAATAAAATATTCCAGGACTTTGGAGCGGAAAGGGAGGGTGGAGATGGAGCGATAGTTTGCAAGGACAGTGCGTTCAAGGGTGTGTTTTCGAGGAGGGGGTGATTACAGCAGATTTGAAAGGGAAGCAGACAATACCTGAGAAAAAGGAACCCTTTACAATGTCAGCCCGCATGGGGGCCTGGAAGAGAATTTGCATGGTCAGCAGTTTAGTGGGACTGCAGTTAAGGGAGCAGGAGATGGGCATTTGTCATGACTGGATACTGATGCATGTCTAAAGATGGATTAATGACCAGTTTTAGTCACCATCAATTCTCCCAGTCCCCTCTAGTGTGAGCACATTTGTGATCTTTCACCGCACTCTGACTCCAGCAGGTTCCAACTTCACTAACTGGTTCTCCACCACTCCTTTAAACCTGCAGGGGATGGATCCATGTCCAAGTGTTTAGATGTTGCTTTTCCAGTCACTCTTGCTGTTCATGCTGTTGGTGCCAATGAACAATCTGGTAACAACTAACTGCACACTGACAGGGCCAGATCACATTATATTAAGCATTTGTACTGGGCTTTGTGGGCAGAGCAGATTATTCAGTGCAGTACCGAGGGAGTGCTGCACTGTTGGAGGTGTTGCCTTTTGGATGAGATGTTAAACCGAGGCCCCATCTGCCCTCTCAGAGGATGTAAAATATCCCATGACATTATTTCGAAGAAGAGCAGGGGAGTTCTCCCCGGTCTCCTGGCCAATACTTATCCATCAACCAACATCACTAAAACGGATTATCTGGTCATTATCACATTGCTGTTTGTGGGACCTCGATTTATGCAGATTGGCTGCTGCGTTTCCTATATACAACAGTGACTACACTTCATTGGCTGTGAAGTGCTTTGGGACATCCTGAAGTCATGAAAGGTACTCTATAAATGCAAGACAACCTGTGGACCACATTAATGCAAAGTCACCAACAATTTCCCTTGCAGTTCTGATATGTTGCTAGTTTGAGTCCTCAGAAGGCCTGTCCGTGGGACATCTGGGGTAAGCATTCAGCTCTTCTGCGAGTTGGCTGTGATGTCAGGTGAGGATCGGATCAAGCTAAGCTGTGTTGTTCCCCAAGCTTGAATAGCCCACCAACACTTACTGTCTCCCATCCTACATGAAAAAATGGCCATGTGGGCAAAGCATTATCCTAGCCCGAGTCAGAGCAGGAGAGTAGATGAATTGGACAGGGAGGAAAAAATAAAGACACAAAAAACAACAAATGATAAAAGCACAGAAAGTGTTGAGTCTCACCATGTCATTGGTTGGCAGTAGCTGGTACACAGATGCCCGTTGTCCCTTTCATTGATGCTAAGAGCAGAGCACGATGAAGATGTCCTGGAAAATTAGCAAACCAATGCAGCAAGATGTGCAATTAGCTGAAAAAGGACAGGTGGTAAGCTCGAAACATCAAAGCTTGCAATGCATCAATGTGGAGTGAGGTCATCGCTAATAATACGAGTGATGTCATTACTAATAGTATGAGTGATGTCATTGCTAATAGTACGAGTGATGACATCACAAATGTGATCACTTGAATGATGTCATCACAAATGTGATCGCATGAGTGATGTCACCACAAATATGATCACACGAGTGATGTCATCGCAAACGTGATCCTTTGAAAGATGTCATCGCAAATGTGATCGCATGAGTGATGTCATTGCAAATGTGATCACATGAGTGATGTCATCAATGTCGGTCAAGGATGCCTAGAAGTTCAAAACTATGTATCAGAGAAAGGGTCCAAAACATTACAATTCAATCTTGTGAGAACATGCTCCAGTATATTGTAACAAAATGCTCCTGGACCACAGTTAATAAACTGTACAATGGAAGATGGATGGGTTCAAACCCAGTTTAATGTGCCATATGAAAATAGGCCAAAATTGTCTTCCTATTTTTTCATTAAAGCTTATTGAAAGCATGCGTCTTTGATTCCAAGGAGCCAAGATCCTTTCATTCAAGCTTACAGCATGTATTCCTTTTCAGTCCAGGCGTGCGTTTCTAGAGCCAGAACATCTTTTGGCAAAGATCACTTTACATAATGTGCCAAATCACTGGGAGAGAAACACACACGCTCCAGGCCAGAGGCTAAAACTCACAGGAGCCCACAGCTACTAAAATATTCTTCAGGTTACTACATTTCAAACTTGCAGAAGCCTGGTTGACTCTTTTTAGTGTATGGAGGTCCTCACAGACTATGCTTGCCCACTTCAGCCTCTGCGAGGGTGGGTCTTTGCACGATTCTAGTGTTCTGAAATTTTTCCAGGTAAGTGTTCACACACTGGCCCCTTAGGGGCAGTGGGGACAAGTTTCCAACAGCGTCTCCGCTGTTTGAAGCAGGTTGAAGGAAGCTGTCGGAAAGAACCCAGTTATGGTCACTAACTCGGCCTGTTCCTCAGGTGATGAGGACCATGTCCCAGTGTCTACAGACTGGCTGTATGTCCAGTTAGGACCTCACATTCCAGGGTCTTCACAACGATCCTGCGGCAGTCTTCCAAATCCAGGTCAATTGTAGATACCTCCTGGGGTTCAGAGGGGTCAGTCACTCTGGTTGCCTGCTTCTTTCAGGAGTTGACTCTCACTGCACTGGGACCCAGGAGTGTAGCAATGGTCTTATGCCCTGTGTACTCCGTTAATCTCTCCAAAGGCGGGCGGAGTTAACACCAGGCGAGGTGTCATTTGGTTCCAATCGTTAGCTGCTTTGCTCCACAGTTGACAGAGCACTGAGTCTGATGAGAGACACTTGGTAAATTTCGTATAACTTCTTGTCTGGAGTTTAAAGGTTTGAATACAGGTACACTGGGTTTTAAGGTTTGAATATATGCACACAGAGTTTAAAGGTTTGAATACAGGTACACAGTTTAAAGGTGGGAATAGAGTAATACAGAGTTCAAAGAAAGACTTGCATTTATATAGCGCCTTTCACGACCTCAGGACATTCCAAAGCACTTTACAGCCAATGAAGTACTTTTGAAATGTAGCCACTGTTGTAATGCAGGAAACGTGGCAGCCAAATTACGCACAGCAAGATCCCACAAACAGCAATGTGATAATCTGTTTTTAGTGATGTTGGTTGAGGTATAAATATTGGTCAGGAAACTGGGGAGAACTCCTCTGCTCTTCTTCGAAATAGTGCCTTGGGATCTTTTACACCCAGCCAATGGGATTCTGGGTTTTATACACGGGGCAGTGAATACAAAAGCAAGGAGCAGATTTTGAATTTGTAGAAGGCTTTGGTTCTGCCTTAGTTGCTTGCCAACTCCTCAAATGAATCAGAATGATTGATTTCTTTGGTCATGCTCGACAGAGAGAGCTCATATTCTTCATTCTCAAAATCAATTCAGAGCTGTCAAAAATATTAAGCAACAAATTTAACCTGAAATAAATCACAGAATCACAGAATCATGGAATGGTTACAGCACAGAAGGAGGCCATTCAGCCCATCGAGCCCGTGCCTGCTCTCTGCAAGAGCAATCCAGCTAGTCCCACTCCCCCGCCCTATCCCCGTAATCCCCCTTTTGAAGGCCATGATTGAATCTGCCTCCACCACCCCCTCGGGCAGTGCATTCCAGATCCTAACCGCTCGCTGAGTAAAAAAGATTTTCCTCATGTCACCTTTGGTTCTTCTGCCAATCACCGTAAATCTATGCCCTCTGGTTCTTGACCCTTCTGCCAATGGGAACAGTTTCTCTCTATCTACTCTGTCTACACCCTTCATGATTTTTAACACCTCTATCAAATCTCCTCTCAACCTTCTATGGAGAACAACCCCAGCTTCTCCAGTCTATCCACGTGGTTGATGTCCCTCATCCCTAGAACCATTCTAGTAAATCTCTTCTGCAACCTCTCTAAGGCCTTCACATCCTTCCTAAAGTGCAGTGCCCAGAATTGGACACAATACTCCAGTTGTGGCCGAACCAGTGTTTTATAAAGGTTCAACATAACTTTCTTGTGTATAATGTGCAGAATAACAAGTGCAAGTGTCAGGAAAAGGCCAACTAACCTTTTTCCATAAATCAACCACTCCTACCCACTTTCTCACCATATTCGTCACACCTGCCTCTCTGTCTTTATAAATGCATGTAATTGTCTCTTGACCTCGTTTAACTCGCCCTCCCCTGGTAACTGATTCCACAACTCAATGTCTGATTGGCTGAAACAGTCTCCACTGACCTTCTTTCTTGCTCCGGACTTCCTCATTTTTAACTTATGCTCCGTGGGATTAGATTTGACTGAATTTGCCAGTCCCTTTCGAGTAGATCACGATGGGATGTTCTATTTTGCAGGACCATCTATGGTTTGGGATCTCAAACTGTTTGTTATCCCCCCACAGGTCTAACAGGTTAACTGCTGACACCATTTGTGAAGGTTAACAGTGGGTTCCTCTGAGCATCCCCACCATGGCCCAATGGCCTCATTTTCATAAGTTCAAGGTCACTTGTGATTCAGGACCACCATTTACCAGGACATCTTGATATCAAAAACACGGAATTGAAAACAGAAGAAAAGGTGATGCTGAGCTGGGCTTTATGGTGTTATACTGATCCCAAATGTCACCATTGCAACCAACTAAGCAGAAAGCAACAGTGAGTAAGCATTGTCCAGCTGAGAGAAAGGCAGACGCTCACAAGAGGGAGAAAAGTCTACCTGTGAGAAACAGAGAGAGAGATATCGGAGTCCACTGATAGAAAGAAACGTGTTATCCTGAGAGACAGAACTTTGCCTCAGACAGAGTAGTCCACTAGAGGGATATAGAAAGAGAAGCAGAAGTCTGTTTGAGAAAGATCAAGGCAATGACTTAATTGAGGAGGGTGAGCAACATAATGAACCACAAGAGGGCAACATGAATAGTATATTGACGTCACCTGATCCACAGGGTTAAACGACTTCCTTAAACGGCCTCCAGCTCCCGGAGACCCTGTTATTTTTACGATATATAATCAGCCTGACTCATTACTGCCCTGTTACTCTTTCACCATTATTGCTGGGCACTCTTTTTGTGGTTGTGAGTTCTGTATTTGGACTGTGTGGGAGGCAGGGAAACTAAGCCTCACAGACACTGCCCTCATTACTGTTCTCATGGCAGGAAGATTAATTTAATTTTATTAGAAAATATTTTTTGATGGAGATTTAGGGGCTTTACAGAGGCTCTCTATACACAATGGTTTCTAAGCAGAAAATGTATTATCAGAAATATATCTACTGCTAGGGTAGCTTTCTGGATAAATTAATGTTATGGAGCCTTTGGTGGTTCTAAGTACCTGTGATGATACTCTTTGGGTTAGTACCTGTGATGGGACTCCATGGGTTAGTACCTGTGATGGGACTCCATGGGTTAGTACCTGTGATGGTACTCCATGGGTTAGTACCTGTGATGGGACTCCATGGGTTAGTACCTGTGATGGTACTCCATGGGTTAGTACCTGTGATGGGACTCCATGGGTTAGTACCTGTGATGGGACTCCATGGGTTAGTCCCTGTGATAGTACTCCATGGGTTAGTCCCTGTGATGGGACTCCATGGGTTAGTACCTGTGATGATACTCTTTGGGTTAGTATCTGTGATGGTACTCCATGGGTTAGTACCTGTGATGGTACTCCATGGGTTAGTACCTGTGATGGTACTCCATGGGTTAGTACCTGTGATGGTACTCCATGGGTTAGTACCTGTGATGATACTCTTTGGGTTAGTACCTGTGATGGGACTCCATGGGTTAGTACCTGTGAGGTTACTCCATGAGTTAGTACCTGTGATGGGACTCCATGGGTTAGTACCTGTGAGGTTACTCCATGAGTTAGTACCTGTGATGGTACTCCATGGGTTAGTACCTGTGATGGGACTCCATGGGTTAGTACCTGTGATGGTACTCCATGGGTTAGTACCTGTGATGGTACTCCATGGGTTAGTACCTGTGATGATACTCTTTGGGTTAGTACCTGTGATGGTACTCCATGGGTTAGTACCTGTGATGGGACTCCATGGGCTAGTACCTGTGATGATACTCTTTGGGTTAGTACCTGTGATGGTACTCCATGGGTTAGTACCTGTGATGGGACTCCATGGGTTAGTACCTGTGATGGGACTCCATGAGTTAGTCCCTGTGATGGTACTCCATGGGTTAGTACCTGTGATGGTACTCCATGAGTTAGTCCCTGTGATGGTACTCCGTTGGTTAGTACCTGTGATGGTACTCCATGGGTTAGTACCTCTGATGATACTCTTTGGGTTAGTACCTGTGATGGTACTCCATGAGTTAGTCCCTGTGATGGTACTCCATGGGCTAGTACCTGTGATGGTACTCCATGGGTTAGTACCTGTGATGGTACTCCATGGGTTAGTACCTGTGATGGTACTCCATGGGCTAGTACCTGTGATGGTACTCCATGGGTTAGTACCTGTGATGGTACTCCATGGGTTAGTACCTGTGATGGTACTCCATGGGTTAGTACCTGTGATGGTACTCCATGGGTTAGTACCTGTGATGGGACTCCATGGGCTAGTACCTGTGATGGTACTCCATGGGCTAGTACCTGTGATGGTACTCCATGGGTTAGTACCTGTGATGGGACTCCATGGGCTAGTACCTGTGATGGTACTCCATGGGCTAGTACCTGTGATGGTACTCCATGGGTTAGTACCTGTGATGGGACTCCATGGGTTAGTACCTGTGATGGTACTCCATGGGCTAGTACCTGTGATGGTACTCCATGGGTTAGTACCTGTGATGGGACTCCATGGGCTAGTACCTGTGATGGTACTCCATGGGTTAGTACCTGTGATGGTACTCCATGGGTTAGTACCTGTGATGGTACTCCATGGGCTAGTACCTGTGAGGTTACTCCATGGGCTAGTACCTGTGATGGTACTCCATGTGCTAGTACCTGTGATGGTACTCCATGGGCTAGTCCCTGTGATGGTACTCCATGGGTTAGTACCTGTGATGGTACTCCATGGGCTAGTACCTGTGATGGTACTCCATGGGTTAATATCCACCAGATCAATTCCCTCCCACTGTCTCACAGAAACCACCACACACTCATGCAGGCATCCATACACGCATACATACATGCATACACATGCTTGCAGACACACATACGCACACTCACATATACCCAGACATATGCACCCGCACAAGTACACAGTCAGATACAGACACATGTGCACAGACACATTCAACATATTTGCATACACACATGGTTCAGTGTGAAATGGAGAATTCCTGTGTGACTGCAGGAGACCCATGAAATCTGGAAGTGTTTTGAAAGTAGCCCAGATGTAGATGTATAATTAAACTTAAAAAAAAACCTCAATTTCATTGCAGATCCTGGCAGATTTTGATGATCGTATCAATTGCCTCCTCTGCGGAAAATTGAATGCAGAGCAGAGAGAGGAGGGGAGAGTGTCCTAGTGTTGGCCAATGAGGGCAGTGTTACTGGGGACGGGGGCGGGGGGAAGGTCCAACATGGAGCTAACCAAAAGTAGAAGATGATAAGCCAGTTTAATCCGACAATTTTTAATTCCAATGTAACATCTTGTCGCAGTCTGGTTCTTATTACCAGTCACTGCTGCCCATGGGCTGACAAACTTGGAACATCTGCGTGTGAGGAAATAATTCAGTCCAGTGCCTGTTCCCATCTTCTTAATCATCCGAAGCTGGCTTAAAACATTTAAACATTTAAACAAAGTGGCCAATCATTAAACCAGCTGAGGCCAGTTTCTACCTCGCGCTCTGCTTTGGCTAAGCTTGATACCGGTTTGAGTCGGGCACTCTGAGTCCAGCTGAAGCTGGGGCCAATGTATCAGAGGGAAACCATGACCCATTCAAACACAGTGATGTGTATACTGGGACAGGAGCTTCGCTGCTGAGAAATCAGTGGGTAATATGGGACCTTTCAACAAGCTGTGGGTTCAAACGATGCCAAGGGAATGTTGATGGACATAAACATTTCCAGACCATGGCCTTTCACATACCAGCGAGACATGCCCCCACCCCCTGCAACTCACATGATTGACAATAAATTCACAATTGTATCAGCGCCCATTTAGTGTTTGCAGACAGAGCGCGTGCCAGCTGACTGCATCTTGCAACAGATCATAGAATCATAGAAAATTTACGGCACCGAAGGAGGCCATTCGGCCCATCGAGTCCGCGCCAGAATGGCGGAGTGTTGAGAGTTCGGACTGTAACACGGTTCGGGAGACCTGGCAAACGATACTGACTGCAGCCTGTGCCTGGTCGGGAGGTGGACCGTCAGTTCTGACGGGAAACCATGGGGAACGTGTTTGGTGCAGTTCTTGCCGGGTAGCGGCTGAATTCATCCCGGGGACCGTGGTGCTCTCTCACACTGGCAGGAAACGTGGGACACCGAACTCGTGGCTGTGATCAGTGTCGCGAGACCACTTGTTTTATTCTTAACAAGGGAGGATTTGGGGACTGTTCTGATACCACAGACTAATGAAGGAAAGAAAGACTTGTGCCTATATCGTGCCATTCGCATCCTCAGGACGTCCCAAAGCACTTTACAGCCAATGAAGTACTTTTTGAAGTGTAGTCACTGTTGGGAAACATGGCAGCCAATTTGTACACAGCAAGATCCCACAAATAGCAATGAGATAATGACCAGATAATCTGTTTTAGTCCATCCACCTGAGAGGGCAGTCGGGACCTCGGTTAAACATCTCATCTGAAAGACGGCTCCTCTGACAGTGCAGCACTCCCTCAGTACCGCACTAGAGTGTGTGCCTGGATTATGTGCTCAAGTCTCTGGAGTGGGACTCAAACCTTTGACTTTCTACTCAGAAGCAAGAGTGCTACTACTAAGCCACGGCTGAAACCCCTTTAGGACGACTGCAGTGCATAAAAATAAGTTGACCACCCTTGCTCAAATTGTTAGTAAGTAAAATGTTTGCCAAAAAAGGCCTGTTTTCTAGGCTTACTTTCACTTTCAGTAAAAGTCTGCACTAACTCTCTCCCATTATAATTCTCCGTTAATCCCGTAGGCTCCTCTATACAAAGCCTGTTTGTTGACCGTTGATCCTATAAGGCAGAGCATTGTGCTCATTAAGAGGCTTAGTCTGATAACATTGGCAAGACATGTGGGCCTTTGCCAACTGTTCTCGGCATTTCATCCCTGATAATGGAGTGTTTTTCTAAGAACTGAGTGATTCAATATTTCAAGGGATCTTTTCACAAAGCAGCTGCAATAATCGGATCTTTGTCCCTGTTTCCGGATTTTCACCTTGTGACGTGTTTGTGGGATCCGGTAGTTCCAATACAAAGCCAACTCCAGGTTACTGCAAATCTGAAAGAAACAAATCCACCTTCACAAGGAACTGCTTTATCTGTTAATAAAGGATTGATTAATAAAGGATTTGATACAATAGTGAGAAATGATCTTGGTTCAGAAGATCAATATGTAGAATCAATTTGGGTGGAGGTAAGAAATAGCAAGGGAAAGAAATCACTGGTGGGAGTAGTATATAGGCCCCCTAACAGTAGCTACCCTGTAGGGCAAAATATAAATCAAGAAATAATGGGGGCTTGTAAAAAAGATTATGCAATAATCATGGGTGATTTTAACTTTCATATAGATTGGAAAATCAAATTGGCAAAAGTAACCCTGAGGATGAGTTCATAGAGTGTATTCGGGATGGTTTCTTAGAACAATACATTGTGGAACCAACCAGGGAACAGGCCATTTTAGATCTGGTAATGGATAATGAGACAGGATTAATTAATGACCTCAAAGTAAAGGATCCCTTAGGAAACAGTGATCATAATATGATAGAATTTCACATCCAGTTTGAGAGTGAGGATCTTGGATCTGAAACTACTGTATTAAACCTAAATTAGGGAAATTACAATGGCATGAGGACACAGTTGGCTAAAGTGAACTGGGAAAACAGATGAGAAGATATGATGATGGATAAGCAGTGGCAGACATTTAAAAAGATATTTTATGACACTCAACAAAAATATATCCCAGTAAGGAGGAAAGACTCCATGAGAAGGGCGTACCAATCATGGATAATGAAGGAAGTTAAGGATGGTATCAAGTTAAAAGAAAAGGCATACAACGTGGCAAAGATTAGTGGTAAGCCCAAAGATTGGGAAAACTTTAAAAACCAGCAAAGGATGACTAAAAAAAAAATAAAGAGGGAGAAAATAAATAATGAGTGTAAACTAGCAAGGAATATAAAAACTGACAGTAAAAGCTTCTACAAGTATATAAAAAGGAAGAGGGTAGCTAAAGTAAACATTGGTTCCTTAGAGGATGAGACTGGGGAAATAATAATGGAAAACAAGGAAATGGCAGAGGAATTGAACAGATATTTTGTATCTGTCTTCACAGTAGAAGACACTAATAATATACCAATAATAGTAGAAAATCAAGGGGCAAAGGGGAGGGAGGATCTAAAAACAATCACTATCACTAGAGAAAAAGTACTAGGTAAACTAATGGGTCTAAAGGCTGACAAGTCCCCTGGACCTGATGGCTTGCATCCGAGGGTCTTAAAGGAAGTGGCTACAGAGATAGTGGATGCATTGGTTGTAATCTTCCAGAATTCACTAGATTCTGGAAAGGTCCCAGCGGATTGGAAAACCGCAAACCCCTATTCAAGAAGGGAGTGAGACAGAAAACAGCTAACTATAGGCCAGTTAGCTTAACATCTGTCATTGGGAAAATGCTAGAATCAATTATTAAGGAAG
Organism: Heptranchias perlo; assembly: GCF_035084215.1. Taxonomy (NCBI): domain Eukaryota; kingdom Metazoa; phylum Chordata; class Chondrichthyes; order Hexanchiformes; family Hexanchidae; genus Heptranchias; species Heptranchias perlo. The sequence continues at coordinate 50,175,823 of NC_090343.1, read as the reverse complement.
TAGTAGCAGGACATTTAGAGACTCAAAATACAATCAAGGAGAGTCAACATGGTTTATGAAAGGGAAATCGTGTCTGACAAATTTATTAGAGTTCTTTGAGGCAGTAACGGGCAGGGTGGATAAAGGGGAACCAGTAGATGTAGTGTATTTAGATTTCCAAAAGGCATTCGATAAGGTGCCACATAAAAGATTACTGCACAAGATAAGAGCTCATGGTGTTGGGGTTAATATAATGGCATGGATAGAGGATTGGCTAACTAACAGAAAACAGAGAGTCGGGATAAAGGGGTCATTTTCAGGATGACAATCTGTAACTAGTGGGGTGCCGCAGGGCTCAGTGCTGGAGCCTCAACTATTTACAATATATATCAATGACTTGGATGAAGGAACAGAGTGTCTTGTGGCCAAATTTGCTGATGATACAAAGATAGGTGGAAAAGTAAGTTGTGAGGAGGACACAAAGTGTCTGCAAAGGGATATTGACAGATTAAGTCAGTGGGCAAGAAGATGGCAGATGGAGTATAGTGTGGGAAAATGTGAAGTCAGCTACTTTGGGAGGAAAAATAAAGAAGCAAAATATTATATAAATGGAGAAAGACTACAGAATCCTGCGGTACAGAGGGATCTGGGTGTCCTCATACATGAAACAGAAAAAGTTAGCATATAGGTGCAGCAGGTAATTGGGAAGGCAAATGGAATATTGGCCTTTATTTTGAGAGGGATGGAATATAAAAGCAGGGAAGTCTTGCTACAACTGTACAGGGTGCTGGTGAGGCCACACCTGAAGTACTGCGTACAGTTTTGGTCCCCTTATTTAGGGAAGGATATACTTGCATTGGAGGCGGTTCAGAGAAGGTTCACTAGGTTGATTCTGGGTATGGAAGGGTTTTCTTATGAGGAAAGATTGAGCAGGTTGGGCCTAAACTCACTGGAGTTTAGAAGAATGAGGAGATCTTGTTGAAACATATAAGATTCTGAGGGGCTTGACAGGATAAATGCTGAGAGGATGTTTCCTCTCATGGAGGAACCTAGAACTAGGGGGTATAGTCTCAGAATAAGGGATCACCCGTTTAAGATGGAGATGAGGAGAAATTTCTTCTCTCAAAGGGTCATGAACCTTTGGAATTCCTTGCCCCAAAGAGCTGTGGAGGCCGAGTCATTGAATATATTCAAGGCTGAGTTAGACAAATTTTTGATCAACAAGGGAGTCAAAGGATATGGGGAACAGGCGGGAAAGTGGAGTTGAAATCAAAATCAGATCATCCATGATCTAATTGAACAGTGAAGCAGACTCGAAGGGCCAAATAGCCTACTCCTGCTCCCATCTCTTATGTTCTTATGTTGTTCTTATGCTCTACATGTGGCGTTTTAACTTGTTTGTTCCAATGATCTAGAAACCGAAAATATAATGAAGAGTAGTCAGCACGTAATCCAAAAATGAAGGTCATACTCGATCAATCTTGTTCAATTCTTTGAAGAAGTAACAGAAAGAGTAGACAAGGGTAATGCAGTAGATGTAATATATTTGGATTTTCAAAAGGTCATTGATAAGGCACCGCATTGTAGACTCATAAGTAAGGTCACAGCATCTGGAGCCAGGGGATAGGTGGTGGAATGGATAGCATTCTGGCTACAAAACAGAAAACAGAGAGTAGGGGTTAAGAGTAGCTACTCACTGGCAAAAGGTGGGAAGTGGTGTTCCACAGAGATCGGTGTTGGGACCACTGTTGTTCACCATTTACATCAGTGATTTGGACTCGGGAATTTCAAAATTTGTGGATGACACCAAATTGGGCGGTGTAGTCAATACTGAGGAGGATTGCGACCAAATACAGTAAGACACCAATAAACTTGCAGAATGGGCATGTAAAGGTGGTGCCTTTCGGTAGGAGGAGAAAGGAGGCCACATACTCCTTGGAAAATAAGAGTCTGAATGGGCTAGAGGAGTAAAGGAATTTAGGGATACAGATACACAAATCATTAAAAATAGCAACGGAGGTTAACACGGCCATAAAAAATACAAACAAAGCACTGGGGTGCATTTCTAGAGGGATAGAATTGAAAAGCAGAGAAGTTATGTTAAACTTGTATAGAACCTTGGTTAGACCACACTTGGAGTATTGTGAACAGTTCTGGTCTCCATATTATAAAAAGGGTATAGAGACACTGGAGAAGGTGCAAAAAAGATTTACAAGGATGATACCAGAACTGATGGATTACAACTATCAGGAAAGGCTGAACAGACTGGAGCTCTTTTCTCTAGAAAAGAGATGGCTGAGGGTGACCTAAGAGGTCTTTAAAATTATGAACGGTTTTGATGGGGTAGATGTGGAGAAGATGTTTCCACTTATGGGGAAGTCCAAAATTAGGGTTTATAAATATAAGATAGTCACTAATAAACCCAATAAGGAATTCAGGAGAAACATTTTTACCCAGAGAGTGGTTAGAATGTGGAACTCGCTACCACAAGGAGTAGTTGAGGCGACCAGCAAAGATGCATTTAAGGGGAAGCTGGATAAACACACAAGTGAGAAAGGAATAAAAGGATATGCTGATAGGTTAGATGAAGTAGGGAGGGAGGAGGCTCATGTGGAGCATAAATGCCGACATAGGCCTGTTGGGCCGAATGGCCTGTTTCTGTGCTGTAAATTCTATTGAATTCTATGGCTATTATTCTGATATCTTTGAAATAGATAGACAGTCTGATGAGAAAGGACAGGGAGTCATAGTTAAGATGAAAGCTCATTTTGCAGACTATGGGTTTCCAAATGAGATTCTATCAGACAATGGAACACCACTTAACTTAAGGGAACTCCAATAGATTTCACAACAATATGAGTTCATTCACATCACCTCCACCAACTTGCATTTATATAGTGCCTGCTTTGCATCCCAAGGTGCTTCACAAAGGCATAATCAAAAAAAAGGATGCTGATCCAAAGGAGATATTAGCAGAGGCGGCCAAAAGCTTGGTCCAAGTGGTGGGTTTTTAAGGAGGGATGTAAAGGAGGAGAGGAGAGTGGAGAGGTGGAGGGGCTTAGGCAGAAAATTCCAGAGTGTGCGGCCTAGACAGCTGAAAGCCCGGCCGCCAATGGTGGGGCAAAGGGAGGGGTGAAATCACAAGAGGCCAGCGGGGTCAGAGAAATGGAGAGTTGGGGGTGGGGGGAGTTGGAGGACTGGAAGATGTTACAGAGGTAGTGAGGGCTGAGGCTACAAAGGGGTTTAAGCACAATGATTAGAAGGTTAAATTGGAGGCTTTGGGGGACCGAGAGTGGATGTCGGTCAGCTCACCTAGGTATCAACAGTCAAATGGCAAGGCAGAGAACGCTGTTAAAGGAGCATTACCAGAAAGAGCACACAAGTACTTCACAGACCCTTACCGTACTCTTCTCAACTCCTACAATACACCAGCCAACATACTGGTCAGCTCACCAGCTCAACGACCAGAGAACCCAATCTTCCTCCATCCAGCAAGCCCAACTCTGAAACCAGACTCAGTAAGTTGGAGCTCAGACCCAGTCCTACAATAAAGGGACCAGAGAACTTAGGGAAGGAGAAGCTATCAGAATTCAACCAAGAGAGAAAGGGAAATAGAGGTCAGCACAGTCCAGCAGAGAGTGTCTGACAGATCCTACTGTTGGACGTGTCAGCCATGGTTCAGTTGGTGGCACTCTCACCGGGGACTTGAGCACAAAATCTGGGCCGACACTTCAGAGTAGTACTGAGGGAGTGCTGCAACATCAGAGGTGTTGTCTTTTGAACTTTAAACCGAGGTCCCGTCTGCCCTCTCAGGTGGATGTAAAAGATCCCATGGCACTACTGGAAGAGCAGGGGAGTTCTCCCCAGCGTCCTGGGCCAATATTTATCCCTCAACCAACGTCACTAAAACAGATTATCTGGTCATTATCACATTGCTGTTTGTGGGATCTTGCTGTGCGCAAATTGGCTGCCACGTTTCCTACATTACAACAGTGACTACACTTCAAAAAGTACTTCATTGGCTGTAAAGAGCTTTGGGACGTCCTGAGGTTGTGAAAGACTCTATAGAAATGTAAGTTCCTTCTTTCAAGGTGTTTAGCAGGAACTGCAGGCACCGGTAGAGCACAAACCATCATTTATGGAGGGACCTGAGAGCCTACACAGTCTGTAACACAAGTGGAGATTCCCAGCCAACTCACAGCTCAACAGGAGACATGACTGACTGATAACCGACAAAAAAATGGACCTTCTAATGGAAAAGGCTCCCACCATCACTACTAGTAACTGGCCCGTTACCCCAGCAACACGTGGTTGAGAATGCAAAACCCAACGGACAGCGGTTTTATCTGTCAGTGGCTTGTACGAACTGTTAATATTGGAACAGATGGACTTTATAGCTGATACAGATTCTATTGTTGTTATTGTGCTGTTCTTAATTATAGTTTAGTTTCTATGAGAAAGGAGATAAATCAATATTGGGGTCCCATGGTATCAGCGGCCGCTCTCTGGCAGGAAGCTCCCAGCCTTGTCCCTCGGACCTGGAAGTGTCTGAACGATTGAACAGCTGTAGTTTGTTGGATATTGCAGGAACAGACTAGTACGTAGACTAGTTGAACTAACCAATCAATGAATGGCATGTTTTGAAGCTCTGTGGTCTTTTCTAGGTTGTTACCAACTGAACTTAATTTCAGATAGATTGACCTGTCGTCTCTCTCCCATGTCCAAACACTCAGATGCATGTAGGTTGCTGATTCAGCTGACCAGAAATACATTTGAGGGACAGTCGGGAGCTTTAAGTTTCTCAATGTTCCTTCGAGAAGCAGCATCGAGGGAAGCCATTGGGTCATATTAATTCCGCACTGCTCCTCAAACAGAGTCACTCTGTGTCTCCTGCTACTAGCTGCCTGTTTGGGATCAATGCTTCTGGTTTCGACAGGCTCCTGCCCGTGTGGGTGTTTCTCTGTGGCGTTTTTACACTGGGATTAAGAGTTTTTGAAGTTTGTACCAAATATTTCATTGAGGAGCAGACTGCACTGGTGGCCTGTGAGAGGGGGCCATGACCTCTCATCATTGAGGAGCAGACTGCACTGGTGACCTGTGAGAGGGGGCCGTGACCTCTCATCATTGAGGAGCAGACTGCACTGGTGGCCTGTGAGAGGGGGCCGTGACCTCTCATCATTGAGGAGCAGGGCACTGGTGGCCTGTGAGAGGGGGCCGTGACCTCTCATCATTGAGGAGCAGAATGCACTGGTGGCCTGTGAGAGGGGGCCGTGACCTCTCATCATTGAGGAGCAGACTGCACTGGTGACCTGTGAGAGGGGGCCGTGACCTCTCATCATTGAGGAGCAGACTGCACTGGTGACCTGTGAGAGGGGGCCGTGACCTCTCATCATTGAGGAGCAGGGCACTGGTGGCCTGTGAGTGGGGGCCGTGACCTCTCATCATTGAGGGGCAGACTGCACTGGTGACCTGTGAGAGGGGGCCGTGACCTCTCATCATTGAGGGGCAGACTGCACTGGTGACCTGTGAGAGGGGGCCGTGACCTCTCATCATTGAGGAGCAGACTGCACTGGTGACCTGTGAGAGGGGGCCGTGACCTCTCATCATTGAGGGGCAGACTGCACTGGTGACCTGTGAGAGGGGGCCGTGACCTCTCATCATTTCTTCGTGAGAGCCCAGGTTATGGTTGGAGATGGCGCCTCCTGCGGTCAACACTCACCATTTAGAGAAAGAATAGCCACTGGCACGGTGTTAGCCATGAGAAAAACACCAGCTCGGGGGGAGAGAAGAGCGGAGGAAAATTGTCGGAAAGAAAAGACGGAAATAAAGTTCCCTCAGTCACATGAAACACAGAGCAGTGATTTAAATTTTGATAAAGAAAGCTGACAATGGTGGGAGATGATCTCGGTCAAGACCCACTTGATGGTCACCAACTGAGCTCATTGTGGGCTGATGTACTGAGTCTTTACTCCCACATCGTGACACCATTAGACCCAGGGTCAGTTAGTAATGTCACACTGCTGGTCGCAGCACAGAGCCAGGAAAGGTTTCCTGTCGGGTGGTTATGTGGTTTGCCGAATTGTAAAGAAAGAATTTGTGCCTTTCACAACCTCAGAAAGTCACAAAGTGTTTACAGCCAATGAAGTTCTTTTGAAGTGTAGTCACTGTTGTAATGTAGGGAATGCAGCAGCAAATTTACACACAGCAAGATTCCACAAACAGCAATGATAATGACCAGATTATCTGTTTTAGTGATGTTGGTTGAGGGATAAATATTGGCCAGGATACTGGGGAGAACTCCCCCTGCCCTTCTTCGAATAGTGCCATGGGATCTTTTATGTCCACCTGAGAGGGTAGACGGGGCCTCGGTTTAACATCGCATCTGAAAGACGGTACCTCCAACAGTGCAGCACTCCCTCAGTACTGCACTGGAGTGTCAGTCTGGATTTTGTTCTCAAATCTCGGTAGTGGGACCATGAACTCATGACCTTTTGACTCAGAGGAGAGAGTGCTACCACTGAGCCAATGCTGATATCTTTATGAACACTGACACCACGTTAACTTGCTTTTAATCCTATGTAGCCTCAGCCAGTGCCAGTAATTCCTTCATGATGAACCCCACCGCCCTGGTCTCCTCCAGCACTGACGATCTGTGTCAGGGGCCATGTTAATCACCAGCCCCTCTAACCCATCAGGAACCTCCTCGGCAGTGATTTCACAATCCTCTGGGATATTGGTGCTGGTTACAGTAGTTGGACAGTCAGTGTTGGTTGTATAACGAACAGACAGAGGACGGATGTGCCTGTGGTTTTCAGCTGGGCAAGGACTGGACAATTGGCCCTCGTCATATCAGAGACTTCGGAGCAATTTTCCAACTGAGGGCTCCCGACAGGGAGTCTCGCCCACCCGGAGCATATTTCCGAAGTTCGGGACGCACAGTGCACGGGATTCTGACCAAAACCATGAAGCTGGATAATTACTGTTCAAATCTTCTAGTGGAGTTCTGCTGCCCTCTGTTGTCTGATTATAGTTTCTACAGGTTCAGTTTCTCAGGGAATGTCTGGTCTGTATATGTGAGTGTCTGTGTGCGCGCACGTGTATGTGTGAGAACATATGTGTGCCCATGTGCATGTGTGAATGTGTACGTGTGTTTGTGTGTGTGTGAGAGTGTGCGTGCAAGTGCTTGTGTGCGCGTACATGTGTTGTATCTGCTTGTGTGTGCGTGTCTGTATGTGTGCATGTGTGAGTGAGTGTGTGCATGCGTGTGCATGTGAATGTACATGCATGTGCACCTGTGTTTGTGTGTGTACATGTGTATGCGTGTGTGTGTGTGCGTGTGTGAGACTTGTCCATACTGTCCCCCTATGAGTTGCCATTAACTAATCTGAAGTCAGTTTTCTTAAAGAGGTTCCTGGGAGGGACTGGCCAAGTCAATGGGTTGGAGAAAAATACAAGAGCAAACACTGAAAACCCCAGAGCCAGATGGACAGTAAAGAAAGAGAGAAAAGGGAGAGAGAACGAAAAAGCGAGAAGACGACAGCAGTGCCTCTCTGGCCCAGGAGGCAGCTTGTTAGTTTTTAAAATTGTTCTTGGGATGTGGGTGACACTGGCAAGGCTGAATTTATTATCCATCCCTAGTTGTCCTAAGGGCATTCAGTCAACCACAGAGTGTGGACTGGAGCCACATGTAGGCCAGACGAGCTAGGGGAAGGGTCCCTTCCCTGAAGGACATTAGTAAACCAGTTCCTGCAGCTTTCTGGCTACTTCTCTGGAACCAGCCAACAAATTACCAGATTTATTGGATTGAGTTTCAGGATTTCCATGGTGGGGTTTGAACTCTGCCCTCCTGGTTACTTAGTCCAATAGAATACTGTACCCTAACTCATGTTGCTGTTTTCAGGATGATGAGGTGCCCCTGGAGCTTGGCCCATGAGTGACCATCTTACGCTGAGGGCTTGTCCAACACAGACAGCTCGGAGTGCGTACAAGGTGCTGTCTGAATGGGCAAACCGCCTTTCACAAGGCTGTGCTTTCGTAAGGACAAAGGCTCCTGGGTGGTGAGTTTGGACAATCTTAACAAAGGTTCCTCGAGAGCAAGGGCCCAGAGGACCAAACGGCCCACAACTTGACACTGGTGGGTTAAATTCACAAGTGCCCCTCTTCAGAGCATGCTGTGAGTGCATGTTATAGAACAGCGCACTCCCAGCCTGTGGTTTAATGGTCAGGGCATCTCAGACTGGCAGTGTGCACTCAGGATAGGAACAGGATGGCTTGTGTGGAAAGGGGCAATAATTGCAGGGGTCCAGTGGGAGGTGCTCTTCAAAGGGTGAGGCAGAGGGCTGTTGTTGGAGTAGACGGAGCTTGACCCATGATCAGGCTTCAAATCACCATGATAGGCCCAAAGAGGAGAACTGTGCCGGATTCAGACAGACCAGGGATTAAACCAAGTGGCTAAGCACCACAACAGGGGTAGGCTTAGCTACAGAGCCATAGGGGAGCTCCGAGGTGTGATGGCCAAAATGCCATGATGGCTAAGAGTTCCTGATGTCTCCGAGATGGTCAATGAGGTGTTCACCGGACCTTACTGGGATACTAATGGTGGCAGAATTAGGAATGGAGGTTTATCGGGTGGTTCCCATCGAAGCCCATACTTTTAAGTACCATAACTCTCCCATTACAGTCCATCCCTCCAGTACCCTAACTCTCACAATACAGTCCATCCTTCCAGTACCCTAACTCCCATTACAGTCCATCCCTCCAGTACCCTAACTCTCCCATTACAGTCCATCCCTCCAGTACCAAAACTCTCCGATTACAGTACATCCCTCCAGTACCCTAACTCTCCTATTACAGTCCATCCCTCCAGTACCCTAACTCTCCCATTACAGTCCATCCCTCCAGTACCCTAACTCTCCCATTACAGTCCATCCCTCCAGGACCCTAACTCTCCCATTACAGTCCATCCCTCCAGTACCAAAACTCTCCCATTACAGTCCATCCCTCCACTACCCTAACTCTCCCATTACAGCCCATCCCTCCAGTACGCTAACTCTCACATTACAGTCCATCCCTCCAGTACCTTAACTCTCACATTACAGTCCATCCCTCCAGTACCATAACTCTCCCATTACAGTCCATCCCTCCAGTACCCTAACTCTCCCATTACAGTCCATCCCTCCACTACCCTAACTCTCCCATTACAGTCCATCCCTCCAGTACCCTCACTCTCACATTACAGTCCATCCCTCCAGTACCATAACTCTCCCATTACAGTCCATCCCTCTAGTACCCTAACTCTCACATTACAGTACATCCCTCCAGTATCCTAACTCTCCCATTACAGTCCATCCCTCCAGTACCCTCACTCTCACATTACAGTCCATCCCTCCAGTACCATAACTCTCCCATTACAGTCCATCCCTCTAGTACCCTAACTCTCACATTACAGTACATCCCTCCAGTATCCTAACTCTCCCATTATAGTCCATCCCTCCAGTATCCTAACTCTCCCATTACAGTCCATCCCTCCAGTACCCTAACTCTCCCATTACAGTCCATCCCTCCACTACCCTAACTCTCCCATTACAGTCCATCCCTCCAGTACCCTCACTCTCACATTACAGTCCATCCCTCCAGTACCATAACTCTCCGATTACAGTCCATCCCTCTAGTACCCTAACTCTCACATTACAGTCCATCCCTCCAGTACCCTAACTCTCCCATTACAGTCCATCCCTCCAGTACCCTAAGTCTCCCATTAAAGCCCATCCCTCTAGTACCCTAACTCTCCCATTACAGTCCATCCGTCCAGTACCCGAACTCTCCCATTACAGTCCATCCCTCCAGTACCCTAAGTCTCCCATTAAAGCCCATCCCTCTAGTACCCTAACTCTCACATTACAGTCCATCCCTCCAGTACCCCAAGTCTCCCATTACAGCCCATCCCTCCAGTACCCTAACTCTCACATTAAAGCCCACCCCTCTAGTACCCTCATTCCCCTATTAACATCCACACTAGTGATGGGCTGAGCTCTTGAACCATGGTACAACAGCACTCCCTGCAGGTAGGAGCCAATGCTACTTTAGATTCTGTTGCATGGAATTTGCAAAGTTCCATTGCTCGTGTTGATCCTTGTGAGACTGGAGTGTGGGTGAGAATTATTCTGGTCTCTGACGTGCTGATCATTTTAAAACATTCAACAGCCCTTGAGTGAAGAGGTCCTCCCTAAGATTGGTTTAAAATTCATTTTTCCCTAGTTTAATTTGATGTTGGTCCTACTTGCTGAGTTAATTTTAGTAATATCCCACAGTTCCCTTATTTGTACCATTAGTATTTTACTTAAAATGAAAGCTCCACTCTAAATTTGTAGCTCTATTTGACATTTGACAGAAGGATTTGCATTTATTTCTTGCCTTTCACGGCCTCAGGACATCCCAAAGTGCTTTTCATCTTTAATAAAGTGTCATCACTGTTGCAATGTAGAAAACACAGCAGCCAATTTGTGCACAGCAAGATTCCATGAACAGCAATGAGATAAATGATGAGATAATCTGTTTTAGTGATGTTGGTTGAGGGATATTGGCCAGGACAATAGGGAGAACTCCCCTGATCTCTGCAACAAAAAGTGCTGTTGGGATCTTTTACAACCACCCAAGAGGGCAGACAGGGCGTCCGTTTAACATTTCATCCAAAAGATGACACCTCCAACAGTGCAGCACTAAAGTATCAGCCTAATTTTTGTACTTAAGTCTCTGGAGTGGGACCTGGACCCACAAGCTTAGAGTCATAGAGTCATAGAGTTATACAGCACGGATAGAGGCCCTTCGGCCCATCGTGTCCGCGCCGGCCATCAGCCCTGTCTACTCTAATCCCATATTCCAGCATTTGGTCCGTAGCCTTGTATGCTATGGCATTTCAAGTGCTCATCCAAATGCTTCTTGAATGTTGTGAGGGTTCCTGCCTCCACAACCCTTTCAGGCAGTGAGTTCCAGACTCCAACCACCCTCTGGGTGAAAAAGTTCTTTCTCAAATCCCCTCTAAACCTCCCGCCTTTTACCTTGAATCTATGTCCCCTTGTTATAGAACCCTCAACGAAGGGAAAAAGCTCCTTAGTATCCATCCTATCTGTGCCCCTCATAATTTTGTACACCTCAATCATGTCCCCCCTCAGCCTCCTCTGCTCCAAGGAAAACAAACCCAATCTTCCCAGTCTCTCTTCATAGCTGAAGCGCTCCAGCCCTGGTAACATCCTGGTGAATCTCCTCTGCACCCTCTCCAAAGCGATCACATCCTTCCTGTAGTGTGGCGACCAGAACTGCACACAGTACTCCAGCTGTGGCCTAACCAGTGTTTTATACAGCTCCATCATAACCTCCTTGCTCTTATATTCTATGCCTCGGCTAATAAAGGCAAGTATCCCATATGCCTTCTTTACCACCTTATCTACCTGTTCCGCCGCCTTCAGGGATCTGTGAATTTGCACACCAAGATCCCTCTGACCCTCTGTCGTGCCTAGTAATTCAGAAACAAACATGCTATTAACTGAGCCGCAGCTGACAGCAAACTCAGTTACTGATGTTTTAGGAGATAACAGTCCACAATTAATTCCCTGTAGTGCAGCAAGTGCAGCCCAGTGTACTGGACCGACAAGGGGAAGGTTTATGAATGCGCAGTAAAGATCAGGGCATGGGCCCAATGGGAGCACGCCTGCGATATCCCACACCTACACCCACTGGGTCAGGCCTGGTGCTGGGAGTTACATATTCCTAACCTTTACCGACAGCTCCACTTCTGACCCAGGCTTGAACCGAGAGGCTCCATGTCTGCTTAGCAAAATTCCCCCTCATCCGCTGTATCATTGGCTTGTAACTGCAGGGGTTGCTGTTGCTCCATGCATAAAGTCGAGTTTCCCAGCCCCTCCTAGTGCTGTGAGACTCTGATACAAAACCAGCAGATCCAAGCGATGCCCAAGCTCTGCACGATACTTTGTTCGACTGTGAATCAAATAAACGGCACAAACACAATTCACATCAGATATTTCTCCACACAAATTCACAAGTCAGTATCGACATCCCAACAGAACTATTGAGAATCCCGGAGAGGGAGGGTTAATAATTATTTTCATACATGGAACTGGCAGAGGTACACGCTCGGCCTCTGGCAGTGATACACACTCGGCCTCTGGCAGAGATACACACTCAGGCACTGGCAGAGATACACACTGGGGCACTGGTGGAGATACACACTCGGGCACTGACAGAGATACACACTGGGGCACTGGTGGAGATACACACTCGGGCACTGACAGAGATACACACTCGGGCACTGGTGGAGATACACACTCAGACACTGACAGAGATACACACTCGGGCACTGGTGGAGATACACACTCGGGCACTGACAGAGATACACACTCGGGCACTGGCGGAGATGCACACTCGGGCACTGACAGAGATACACACTCGGGCACTGACAGAGATACACACTCGGGCACTGGCAGTGATACACACTCGGGCACTGGCGGAGATACACGCTCGGGCACTGGTGGAGATACACATTCGGGCACTGGTGGAGATACACGCTCGGGCACTGGCAGAGATACACACTCGGGCACTGGCAGAGGTACACGCTCGGGCACTGGTGGAGATACACACTCGGGCACTGACAGAGATACACACTCGGGCACTGATGGAGATACACACTCGGGCACTGGCAGAGATACACGCTCGGGCACTGGCAGTGATACACACTCGGGCACTGACAGAGATACACGCTCGGGCACTGACAGAGATACACCCTCGGGCGCTGACAGAGATACACACTCGGGCACTGTTGGAGATACACACTCGGGCACTGGTGGAGATACACACTCGGGCACTGGTGGAGATACACACTCGGGCACTGGTGGAGATACACACTCGGACACTGACAGAGATACACGCTCGGGCACTGACAGAGATACACGCTCGGGCACTGACAGAGATACACACTCGGGAACTGGTGGAGATACACACTCGGGCACTGGTGGAGATACACACTGGGACACTGGCAGAGATACACACTGGGGCACTGGCAGTGATACACGCTCGGGCACTGACAGAGATACACGCTCGGGCACTTACAGAGATACACACTCGGGCACTGACGGAGATACACACTCGGGCACTGGTGGAGATACACACTCGAGCACTGGTGGAGATACACACTCGGGCACTGACAGAGATACACACTCGGGCACTGACAGAGATACACACTTGGGCACTGTTGGAGATACACACTCGGGCACTGGTGGAGATACACACTCGGGCACTGGTGGAGATACACACTCGGGCACTGACAGAGATACACACTCGGGCACTGGTGGAGATACACACTCGAGCACTGGTGGAGATACACACTCGGGCACTGGTGGAGATACACACTCGGGCACTGACAGAGATACACACTCGGGCACTGACAGAGATACACACTCGGGCACTGGTGGAGATACACACTCGGGCACTGGTGGAGATACACACTCGGGCACTGGCGGAGATACACACTGGGGCACTGGCAGAGATACACACTGGGGCACTGGCAGTGATACACGCTCGGGCACTGACAGAGATACACACTCGGGCACTGGCAGAGATACACACTCGGGCACTGGTGGAGATACACACTCGGGCACTGGCAGAGATACACACTCGGGCACTGGCGGAGATACACGCTCAGGCACTGGTGGAGATACACACTTTGCACTGGTGGATATACACACTCGGGCACTAGTGGAGATACACACTCGGGCACTGGTGGTGATACATACTCGGGCACTGGCAGAGATACACACTCGGGCACTGGCGGAGATACACGCTCGGGCACTGGTGGAGATACACACTCGGGCACTGGTGGAGATACACACTCGGGCACTGACAGAGATACACACTCGGGCACTGGTGGAGATACACACTCGGGCACTGGTGGAGATACACACTCGGGCACTGGTGGAGATACACACTCGGGCACTGACAGAGATACACACTCGGGCACTGGTGGAGATACACACTCGGGCACTGGTGGAGATACACACTCGGGCACTGGCGGAGATACACACTGGGGCACTGGCAGAGATACACACTGGGGCACTGGCAGTGATACACGCTCGGGCACTGACAGAGATACACACTCGGGCACTGGCAGAGATACACACTCGGGCACTGGTGGAGATACACACTCGGGCACTGGCAGAGATACACACTCGGGCACTGGCGGAGATACACGCTCAGGCACTGGTGGAGATACACACTTGGGCACTGGTGGATATACACACTCGGGCACTGGTGGAGATACACACTCGGGCACTGGTGGTGATACATACTCGGACACTGGCAGAGATACACACTCGGGCACTGGCGGAGATACACGCTCGGGCACTGGTGGAGATACACGCTCGGGCACTGGCGGAGATACACGCTCGGGCACTGGTGGAGATACACACTCGGGCACTGGTGGAGATACACACTCGGGCACTGGCGGAGATACACACTCGGGCACTGGCGGAGATACACACTCGGGCACTGGCGGAGATACACACTCGGGCACTGGCGGAGATACACACTCGGGCACTGACGGAGATACACACTCGGGCACTGACAGAGATACACACTCGGGCACTGGCAGTGATACACACTCGTGCACTGGTGGAGATACACACTCGGACACTGGCAGAGATACACACTCGGGCACTGGCAGTGATACACACTCGGGCACTGGTGGAGATACACACTCGGACACTGACAGAGATACACACTCGGACACTGGCAGAGATACACACTCGGGCACTGGCAGAGATACACACTCGGGCACTGACAGAGATACACACTCGGGCACTGGCAGTGATACACACTCGGGCACTGACAGAGATACACACTCGGGCACTGATGGAGATACACACTCGGGCACTGACAGAGATACACACTCGGGCACTGGTGGAGATACACACTCGGGCACTGACAGAGATACACACTCGGGCACTGGTGGAGATGCACACTCGGGCACTGACAGAGATACACACTCGGGCACTGACAGAGATACACACTCGGGCACTGGCAGTGATACACACTCGGGCACTGGCGGAGATACACGCTCGGGCACTGGTGGAGATACACATTCGGGCACTGGTGGAGATACACGCTCGGGCACTGGCAGAGATACACACTCGGGCACTGGCAGAGGTACACGCTCGGGCACTGGTGGAGATACACACTCGGGCACTGACAGAGATACACACTCGGGCACTGATGGAGATACACACTCGGGCACTGGCAGAGATACACGCTCGGGCACTGGCAGTGATACACACTCGGGCACTGACAGAGATACACGCTCGGGCACTGACAGAGATACACCCTCGGGCACTGGCAGAGATACACACTCGGGCACTGGTGGAGATACACACTCGGGCACTGGTGGTGATACATACTCGGACACTGGCAGAGATACACACTCGGGCACTGGCGGAGATACACGCTCGGGCACTGGTGGAGATACACGCTCGGGCACTGGCGGAGATACACGCTCGGGCACTGGTGGAGATACACACTCGGGCACTGGTGGAGATACACACTCGGGCACTGGCGGAGATACACACTCGGGCACTGGCGGAGATACACACTCGGGCACTGGCGGAGATACACACTCGGGCACTGACGGAGATACACACTCGGGCACTGACAGAGATACACACTCGGGCACTGGCAGTGATACACACTCGTGCACTGGTGGAGATACACACTCGGACACTGGCAGAGATACACACTCGGGCACTGGCAGTGATACACACTCGGGCACTGGTGGAGATACACACTCGGACACTGACAGAGATACACACTCGGACACTGGCAGAGATACACACTCGGGCACTGGCAGAGATACACACTCGGGCACTGACAGAGATACACACTCGGGCACTGGCAGTGATACACACTCGGGCACTGACAGAGATACACACTCGGGCACTGATGGAGATACACACTCGGGCACTGACAGAGATACACACTCGGGCACTGGTGGAGATACACACTCGGGCACTGACAGAGATACACACTCGGGCACTGGTGGAGATGCACACTCGGGCACTGACAGAGATACACACTCGGGCACTGACAGAGATACACACTCGGGCACTGGCAGTGATACACACTCGGGCACTGGCGGAGATACACGCTCGGGCACTGGTGGAGATACACATTCGGGCACTGGTGGAGATACACGCTCGGGCACTGGCAGAGATACACACTCGGGCACTGGCAGAGGTACACGCTCGGGCACTGGTGGAGATACACACTCGGGCACTGACAGAGATACACACTCGGGCACTGATGGAGATACACACTCGGGCACTGGCAGAGATACACGCTCGGGCACTGGCAGTGATACACACTCGGGCACTGACAGAGATACACGCTCGGGCACTGACAGAGATACACCCTCGGGCACTGGCAGAGATACACACTCGGGCACTGGCGGAGATACACGCTCAGGCACTGGTGGAGATACACACTCAGGCACTGACAGAGATACACGCTCGGGCACTGACAGAGATACACACTCGGGCACTGACAGAGATACACACTCGGGCACTGTTGGAGATACACACTCGGGCACTGGTGGAGATACACACTCGGGCACTGGTGGAGATACACACTCGGGCACTGGTGGAGATACACACTCGGACACTGGTGGAGATACACACTCGGGCACTGGTGGAGATACACACTCGGGCACTGTTGGAGATACACACTCGGGCACTGGTGGAGATACACACTCGGGCACTGGTGGAGATACACACTCGGGCACTGGTGGAGATACACACTCGGACACTGACAGAGATACACGCTCGGGCACTGACAGAGATACACGCTCGGGCACTGACAGAGATACACACTCGGGCACTGGTGGAGATACACACTCGGGCACTGACGGAGATACACACTCGGGCACTGACGGAGATACACACTCGGGCACTGGTGGAGATACACACTCGGGCACTGGTGGAGATACACACTCGGGCACTGACAGAGATACACACTCGGGCACTGGTGGAGATACACACTCGAGCACTGGTGGAGATACACACTCGGGCACTGGTGGAGATACACACTCGGGCACTGACAGAGATACACACTCGGGCACTGACAGAGATACACACTCGGGCACTGGTGGAGATACACACTCGGGCACTGGCGGAGATACGCACTGGGGCACTGGCAGAGATACACACTGGGGCACTGGCAGTGATACACGCTCGGGCACTGACAGCGATACACACTCGGGCACTGGCAGAGATACACACTCGGGCACTGGTGGAGATACACACTCGGGCACTGGCAGAGATACACACTCGGGCACTGGCGGAGATACACGCTCAGGCACTGGTGGAGATACACACTTGGGCACTGGTGGATATACACACTCGGGCACTGGTGGAGATACACACTCGGGCACTGGTGGTGATACATACTCGGGCACTGGCAGAGATACACACTCGGGCACTGGCGGAGATACACGCTCGGGCACTGGTGGAGATACACACTCGGGCACTGGTGGAGATACACACTCGGGCACTGACAGAGATACACACTCGGGCACTGGTGGAGATACACACTCGGGCACTGGTGGAGATACACACTCGGGCACTGGTGGAGATACACACTCGGGCACTGACAGAGATACACACTCGGGCACTGACAGAGATACACACTCGGGCACTGGTGGAGATACACACTCGGGCACTGGTGGAGATACACACTCGGGCACTGGTGGAGATACACACTCGGGCACTGGTGGAGATACACACTCGGGCACTGACAGAGATACACACTCGGGCACTGACAGAGATACACACTCGGGCACTGGTGGAGATACACACTCGGGCACTGGTGGAGATACACACTCGGGCACTGGCGGAGATACACACTGGGGCACTGGCAGAGATACACACTGGGGCACTGGCAGTGATACACGCTCGGGCACTGACAGAGATACACACTCGGGCACTGGCAGAGATACACACTCGGGCACTGGTGGAGATACACGCTCAGGCACTGGTGGAGATACACACTCAGGCACTGACAGAGATACACGCTCGGGCACTGACAGAGATACACACTCGGGCACTGACAGAGATACACACTCGGGCACTGTTGGAGATACACACTCGGGCACTGGTGGAGATACACACTCGGGCACTGGTGGAGATACACACTCGGGCACTGGTGGAGATACACACTCGGACACTGGTGGAGATACACACTCGGGCACTGGTGGAGATACACACTCGGGCACTGTTGGAGATACACACTCGGGCACTGGTGGAGATACACACTCGGGCACTGGTGGAGATACACACTCGGGCACTGGTGGAGATACACACTCGGACACTGACAGAGATACACGCTCGGGCACTGACAGAGATACACGCTCGGGCACTGACAGAGATACACACTCGGGCACTGGTGGAGATACACACTCGGGCACTGACGGAGATACACACTCGGGCACTGACGGAGATACACACTCGGGCACTGGTGGAGATACACACTCGGGCACTGGTGGAGATACACACTCGGGCACTGACAGAGATACACACTCGGGCACTGGTGGAGATACACACTCGAGCACTGGTGGAGATACACACTCGGGCACTGGTGGAGATACACACTCGGGCACTGACAGAGATACACACTCGGGCACTGACAGAGATACACACTCGGGCACTGGTGGAGATACACACTCGGGCACTGGCGGAGATACGCACTGGGGCACTGGCAGAGATACACACTGGGGCACTGGCAGTGATACACGCTCGGGCACTGACAGCGATACACACTCGGGCACTGGCAGAGATACACACTCGGGCACTGGTGGAGATACACACTCGGGCACTGGCAGAGATACACACTCGGGCACTGGCGGAGATACACGCTCAGGCACTGGTGGAGATACACACTTGGGCACTGGTGGATATACACACTCGGGCACTGGTGGAGATACACACTCGGGCACTGGTGGTGATACATACTCGGGCACTGGCAGAGATACACACTCGGGCACTGGCGGAGATACACGCTCGGGCACTGGTGGAGATACACACTCGGGCACTGGTGGAGATACACACTCGGGCACTGACAGAGATACACACTCGGGCACTGGTGGAGATACACACTCGGGCACTGGTGGAGATACACACTCGGGCACTGGTGGAGATACACACTCGGGCACTGACAGAGATACACACTCGGGCACTGACAGAGATACACACTCGGGCACTGGTGGAGATACACACTCGGGCACTGGTGGAGATACACACTCGGGCACTGGTGGAGATACACACTCGGGCACTGGTGGAGATACACACTCGGGCACTGACAGAGATACACACTCGGGCACTGACAGAGATACACACTCGGGCACTGGTGGAGATACACACTCGGGCACTGGTGGAGATACACACTCGGGCACTGGCGGAGATACACACTGGGGCACTGGCAGAGATACACACTGGGGCACTGGCAGTGATACACGCTCGGGCACTGACAGAGATACACACTCGGGCACTGGCAGAGATACACACTCGGGCACTGGTGGAGATACACACTCGGGCACTGGCAGAGATACACACTCGGGCACTGGCGGAGATACACGCTCAGGCACTGGTGGAGATACACACTTGGGCACTGGTGGATATACACACTCGGGCACTGGTGGAGATACACACTCGGGCACTGGTGGTGATACATACTCGGGCACTGGCAGAGATACACACTCGGGCACTGGCGGAGATACACGCTCGGGCACTGGTGGAGATACACGCTCGGGCACTGGCGGAGATACACGCTCGGGCACTGGTGGAGATACACACTCGGGCACTGGTGGAGATACACACTCGGGCACTGGCGGAGATACACACTCGGGCACTGGCAGTGATACACGCTCGGGCACTGACAGAGATACACACTCGGGCACTGGCAGAGATACACACTCGGGCACTGGTGGAGATACACACTCGGGCACTGGCAGAGATACACACTCGGGCACTGGCGGAGATACACGCTCAGGCACTGGTGGAGATACACACTTGGGCACTGGTGGATATACACACTCGGGCACTGGTGGAGATACACACTCGGGCACTGGTGGTGATACATACTCGGACACTGGCAGAGATACACACTCGGGCACTGGCGGAGATACACGCTCGGGCACTGGTGGAGATACACGCTCGGGCACTGGCGGAGATACACGCTCGGGCACTGGTGGAGATACACACTCGGGCACTGGTGGAGATACACACTCGGGCACTGGTGGAGATACACACTCGGGCACTGGCGGAGATACACACTCGGGCACTGGCGGAGATACACACTCGGGCACTGGCGGAGATACACACTCGGGCACTGGCGGAGATACACACTCGGGCACTGGCGGAGATACACACTCGGGCACTGGCGGAGATACACACTCGGGCACTGGCGGAGATACACACTCGGGCACTGGCAGTGATACACGCTCGGGCACTGACAGAGATACACGCTCGGGCACTTACAGAGATACACACTCGGGCACTGACGGAGATACACACTCGGGCACTGGTGGAGATACACACTCGAGCACTGGTGGAGATACACACTCGGGCACTGACAGAGATACACACTCGGGCACTGGTGGAGATACACACTCGAGCACTGGTGGAGATACACACTCGGGCACTGGTGGAGATACACACTCGGGCACTGACAGAGATACACACTCGGGCACTGACAGAGATACACACTCGGGCACTGGTGGAGATACACACTCGGGCACTGGTGGAGATACACACTCGGGCACTGGCGGAGATACACACTGGGGCACTGGCAGAGATACACACTGGGGCACTGGCAGTGATACACGCTCGGGCACTGACAGAGATACACACTCGGGCACTGGCAGAGATACACACTCGGGCACTGGTGGAGATACACACTCGGGCACTGGCAGAGATACACACTCGGGCACTGGCGGAGATACACGCTCAGGCACTGGTGGAGATACACACTTTGCACTGGTGGATATACACACTCGGGCACTAGTGGAGATACACACTCGGGCACTGGTGGTGATACATACTCGGGCACTGGCAGAGATACACACTCGGGCACTGGCGGAGATACACGCTCGGGCACTGGTGGAGATACACACTCGGGCACTGGTGGAGATACACACTCGGGCACTGACAGAGATACACACTCGGGCACTGGTGGAGATACACACTCGGGCACTGGTGGAGATACACACTCGGGCACTGGTGGAGATACACACTCGGGCACTGACAGAGATACACACTCGGGCACTGGTGGAGATACACACTCGGGCACTGGTGGAGATACACACTCGGGCACTGGCGGAGATACACACTGGGGCACTGGCAGAGATACACACTGGGGCACTGGCAGTGATACACGCTCGGGCACTGACAGAGATACACACTCGGGCACTGGCAGAGATACACACTCGGGCACTGGTGGAGATACACACTCGGGCACTGGCAGAGATACACACTCGGGCACTGGCGGAGATACACGCTCAGGCACTGGTGGAGATACACACTTGGGCACTGGTGGATATACACACTCGGGCACTGGTGGAGATACACACTCGGGCACTGGTGGTGATACATACTCGGACACTGGCAGAGATACACACTCGGGCACTGGCGGAGATACACGCTCGGGCACTGGTGGAGATACACGCTCGGGCACTGGCGGAGATACACGCTCGGGCACTGGTGGAGATACACACTCGGGCACTGGTGGAGATACACACTCGGGCACTGGCGGAGATACACACTCGGGCACTGGCGGAGATACACACTCGGGCACTGGCGGAGATACACACTCGGGCACTGGCGGAGATACACACTCGGGCACTGACGGAGATACACACTCGGGCACTGACAGAGATACACACTCGGGCACTGGCAGTGATACACACTCGTGCACTGGTGGAGATACACACTCGGACACTGGCAGAGATACACACTCGGGCACTGGCAGTGATACACACTCGGGCACTGGTGGAGATACACACTCGGACACTGACAGAGATACACACTCGGACACTGGCAGAGATACACACTCGGGCACTGGCAGAGATACACACTCGGGCACTGACAGAGATACACACTCGGGCACTGGCAGTGATACACACTCGGGCACTGACAGAGATACACACTCGGGCACTGATGGAGATACACACTCGGGCACTGACAGAGATACACACTCGGGCACTGGTGGAGATACACACTCGGGCACTGACAGAGATACACACTCGGGCACTGGTGGAGATGCACACTCGGGCACTGACAGAGATACACACTCGGGCACTGACAGAGATACACACTCGGGCACTGGCAGTGATACACACTCGGGCACTGGCGGAGATACACGCTCGGGCACTGGTGGAGATACACATTCGGGCACTGGTGGAGATACACGCTCGGGCACTGGCAGAGATACACACTCGGGCACTGGCAGAGGTACACGCTCGGGCACTGGTGGAGATACACACTCGGGCACTGACAGAGATACACACTCGGGCACTGATGGAGATACACACTCGGGCACTGGCAGAGATACACGCTCGGGCACTGGCAGTGATACACACTCGGGCACTGACAGAGATACACGCTCGGGCACTGACAGAGATACACCCTCGGGCACTGGCAGAGATACACACTCGGGCACTGGTGGAGATACACACTCGGGCACTGGTGGTGATACATACTCGGACACTGGCAGAGATACACACTCGGGCACTGGCGGAGATACACGCTCGGGCACTGGTGGAGATACACGCTCGGGCACTGGCGGAGATACACGCTCGGGCACTGGTGGAGATACACACTCGGGCACTGGTGGAGATACACACTCGGGCACTGGCGGAGATACACACTCGGGCACTGGCGGAGATACACACTCGGGCACTGGCGGAGATACACACTCGGGCACTGACGGAGATACACACTCGGGCACTGACAGAGATACACACTCGGGCACTGGCAGTGATACACACTCGTGCACTGGTGGAGATACACACTCGGACACTGGCAGAGATACACACTCGGGCACTGGCAGTGATACACACTCGGGCACTGGTGGAGATACACACTCGGACACTGACAGAGATACACACTCGGACACTGGCAGAGATACACACTCGGGCACTGGCAGAGATACACACTCGGGCACTGACAGAGATACACACTCGGGCACTGGCAGTGATACACACTCGGGCACTGACAGAGATACACACTCGGGCACTGATGGAGATACACACTCGGGCACTGACAGAGATACACACTCGGGCACTGGTGGAGATACACACTCGGGCACTGACAGAGATACACACTCGGGCACTGGTGGAGATGCACACTCGGGCACTGACAGAGATACACACTCGGGCACTGACAGAGATACACACTCGGGCACTGGCAGTGATACACACTCGGGCACTGGCGGAGATACACGCTCGGGCACTGGTGGAGATACACATTCGGGCACTGGTGGAGATACACGCTCGGGCACTGGCAGAGATACACACTCGGGCACTGGCAGAGGTACACGCTCGGGCACTGGTGGAGATACACACTCGGGCACTGACAGAGATACACACTCGGGCACTGATGGAGATACACACTCGGGCACTGGCAGAGATACACGCTCGGGCACTGGCAGTGATACACACTCGGGCACTGACAGAGATACACGCTCGGGCACTGACAGAGATACACCCTCGGGCACTGGCAGAGATACACACTCGGGCACTGGCGGAGATACACGCTCAGGCACTGGTGGAGATACACACTCAGGCACTGACAGAGATACACGCTCGGGCACTGACAGAGATACACACTCGGGCACTGACAGAGATACACACTCGGGCACTGTTGGAGATACACACTCGGGCACTGGTGGAGATACACACTCGGGCACTGGTGGAGATACACACTCGGGCACTGGTGGAGATACACACTCGGACACTGGTGGAGATACACACTCGGGCACTGGTGGAGATACACACTCGGGCACTGTTGGAGATACACACTCGGGCACTGGTGGAGATACACACTCGGGCACTGGTGGAGATACACACTCGGGCACTGGTGGAGATACACACTCGGACACTGACAGAGATACACGCTCGGGCACTGACAGAGATACACGCTCGGGCACTGACAGAGATACACACTCGGGCACTGGTGGAGATACACACTCGGGCACTGACGGAGATACACACTCGGGCACTGACGGAGATACACACTCGGGCACTGGTGGAGATACACACTCGGGCACTGGTGGAGATACACACTCGGGCACTGACAGAGATACACACTCGGGCACTGGTGGAGATACACACTCGAGCACTGGTGGAGATACACACTCGGGCACTGGTGGAGATACACACTCGGGCACTGACAGAGATACACACTCGGGCACTGACAGAGATACACACTCGGGCACTGGTGGAGATACACACTCGGGCACTGGTGGAGATACACACTCGGGCACTGGCGGAGATACGCACTGGGGCACTGGCAGAGATACACACTGGGGCACTGGCAGTGATACACGCTCGGGCACTGACAGCGATACACACTCGGGCACTGGCAGAGATACACACTCGGGCACTGGTGGAGATACACACTCGGGCACTGGCAGAGATACACACTCGGGCACTGGCGGAGATACACGCTCAGGCACTGGTGGAGATACACACTTGGGCACTGGTGGATATACACACTCGGGCACTGGTGGAGATACACACTCGGGCACTGGTGGTGATACATACTCGGGCACTGGCAGAGATACACACTCGGGCACTGGCGGAGATACACGCTCGGGCACTGGTGGAGATACACACTCGGGCACTGGTGGAGATACACACTCGGGCACTGACAGAGATACACACTCGGGCACTGGTGGAGATACACACTCGGGCACTGGTGGAGATACACACTCGGGCACTGGTGGAGATACACACTCGGGCACTGACAGAGATACACACTCGGGCACTGACAGAGATACACACTCGGGCACTGGTGGAGATACACACTCGGGCACTGGTGGAGATACACACTCGGGCACTGGTGGAGATACACACTCGGGCACTGGTGGAGATACACACTCGGGCACTGACAGAGATACACACTCGGGCACTGACAGAGATACACACTCGGGCACTGGTGGAGATACACACTCGGGCACTGGTGGAGATACACACTCGGGCACTGGCGGAGATACACACTGGGGCACTGGCAGAGATACACACTGGGGCACTGGCAGTGATACACGCTCGGGCACTGACAGAGATACACACTCGGGCACTGGCAGAGATACACACTCGGGCACTGGTGGAGATACACACTCGGGCACTGGCAGAGATACACACTCGGGCACTGGCGGAGATACACGCTCAGGCACTGGTGGAGATACACACTTGGGCACTGGTGGATATACACACTCGGGCACTGGTGGAGATACACACTCGGGCACTGGTGGTGATACATACTCGGGCACTGGCAGAGATACACACTCGGGCACTGGCGGAGATACACGCTCGGGCACTGGTGGAGATACACGCTCGGGCACTGGCGGAGATACACGCTCGGGCACTGGTGGAGATACACACTCGGGCACTGGTGGAGATACACACTCGGGCACTGGCGGAGATACACACTCGGGCACTGGCAGTGATACACGCTCGGGCACTGACAGAGATACACACTCGGGCACTGGCAGAGATACACACTCGGGCACTGGTGGAGATACACACTCGGGCACTGGCAGAGATACACACTCGGGCACTGGCGGAGATACACGCTCAGGCACTGGTGGAGATACACACTTGGGCACTGGTGGATATACACACTCGGGCACTGGTGGAGATACACACTCGGGCACTGGTGGTGATACATACTCGGACACTGGCAGAGATACACACTCGGGCACTGGCGGAGATACACGCTCGGGCACTGGTGGAGATACACGCTCGGGCACTGGCGGAGATACACGCTCGGGCACTGGTGGAGATACACACTCGGGCACTGGTGGAGATACACACTCGGGCACTGGCGGAGATACACACTCGGGCACTGGCGGAGATACACACTCGGGCACTGGCGGAGATACACACTCGGGCACTGGCGGAGATACACACTCGGGCACTGGCGGAGATACACACTCGGGCACTGGCGGAGATACACACTCGGGCACTGGCGGAGATACACACTCGGGCACTGGCGGAGATACACACTCGGGCACTGACTGAGATACACACTCGGGCACTGACAGAGATACACACTCGGGCACTGGCAGTGATACACACTCGGGCACTGGTGGAGATACACACTCGGACACTGGCAGAGATACACACTCGGGCACTGGCAGTGATACACACTCGGGCACTGGTGGAGATACACACTCGGACACTGACAGAGATACACACTCGGACACTGGCAGAGATACACACTCGGGCACTGGCAGAGATACACACTCGGGCACTGACAGAGATACACACTCGGGCACTGGCAGTGATACACACTCGGGCACTGACAGAGATACACACTCGGGCACTGGCAGTGATACACACTCGGGCACTGGTGGAGATACACACTCGGGCACTGGTGGAGATACACACTCGGGCACTGGCGGAGATACACACTCGGGCACTGATGGAGATACACACTCGGGCACTGACAGAGATACACACTCGGGCACTGGTGGAGATACACACTCGGGCACTGACAGAGATACACACTCGGGCACTGGTGGAGATGCACACTCGGGCACTGACAGAGATACACACTCGGGCACTGACAGAGATACACACTCGGGCACTGGCAGTGATACACACTCGGGCACTGGCGGAGATACACGCTCGGGCACTGGTGGAGATACACATTCGGGCACTGGTGGAGATACACGCTCGGGCACTGGCAGAGATACACACTCGGGCACTGGCAGAGGTACACGCTCGGGCACTGGTGGAGATACACACTCGGGCACTGACAGAGATACACACTCGGGCACTGATGGAGATACACACTCGGGCACTGGCAGAGATACACGCTCGGGCACTGGCAGTGATACACACTCGGGCACTGACAGAGATACACGCTCGGGCACTGACAGAGATACACCCTCGGGCACTGGCAGAGATACACACTCGGGCACTGGCGGAGATACACGCTCAGGCACTGGTGGAGATACACACTCAGGCACTGACAGAGATACACGCTCGGGCACTGACAGAGATACACACTCGGGCACTGACAGAGATACACACTCGGGCACTGTTGGAGATACACACTCGGGCACTGGTGGAGATACACACTCGGGCACTGGTGGAGATACACACTCGGGCACTGGTGGAGATACACACTCGGACACTGGTGGAGATACACACTCGGGCACTGGTGGAGATACACACTCGGGCACTGTTGGAGATACACACTCGGGCACTGGTGGAGATACACACTCGGGCACTGGTGGAGATACACACTCGGGCACTGGTGGAGATACACACTCGGACACTGACAGAGATACACGCTCGGGCACTGACAGAGATACACGCTCGGGCACTGACAGAGATACACACTCGGGCACTGGTGGAGATACACACTCGGGCACTGACGGAGATACACACTCGGGCACTGACGGAGATACACACTCGGGCACTGGTGGAGATACACACTCGGGCACTGGTGGAGATACACACTCGGGCACTGACAGAGATACACACTCGGGCACTGGTGGAGATACACACTCGAGCACTGGTGGAGATACACACTCGGGCACTGGTGGAGATACACACTCGGGCACTGACAGAGATACACACTCGGGCACTGACAGAGATACACACTCGGGCACTGGTGGAGATACACACTCGGGCACTGGTGGAGATACACACTCGGGCACTGGCGGAGATACACACTGGGGCACTGGCAGAGATACACACTGGGGCACTGGCAGTGATACACGCTCGGGCACTGACAGAGATACACACTCGGGCACTGGCAGAGATACACACTCGGGCACTGGTGGAGATACACACTCGGGCACTGGCAGAGATACACACTCGGGCACTGGCGGAGATACACGCTCAGGCACTGGTGGAGATACACACTTGGGCACTGGTGGATATACACACTCGGGCACTGGTGGAGATACACACTCGGGCACTGGTGGTGATACATACTCGGGCACTGGCAGAGATACACACTCGGGCACTGGCGGAGATACACGCTCGGGCACTGGTGGAGATACACACTCGGGCACTGGTGGAGATACACACTCGGGCACTGACAGAGATACACATTCGGGCACTGGTGGAGATACACACTCGGGCACTGGTGGAGATACACACTCGGGCACTGGTGGAGATACACACTCGGGCACTGACAGAGATACACACTCGGGCACTGACAGAGATACACACTCGGGCACTGGTGGAGATACACACTCAGGCACTGGTGGAGATACACACTCGGGCACTGGCGGAGATACACACTGGGGCACTGGCAGAGATACACACTGGGGCACTGGCAGTGATACACGCTCGGGCACTGACAGAGATACACACTCGGGCACTGGCAGAGATACACACTCGGGCACTGGTGGAGATACACACTCGGGCACTGGCAGAGATACACACTCGGGCACTGGCGGAGATACACGCTCAGGCACTGGTGGAGATACACACTTGGGCACTGGTGGATATACACACTCGGGCACTGGTGGAGATACACACTCGGGCACTGGTGGTGATACATACTCGGGCACTGGCAGAGATACACACTCGGGCACTGGCGGAGATACACGCTCGGGCACTGGTGGAGATACACACTCGGGCACTGACAGAGATACACACTCGGGCACTGGTGGAGATACACACTCGGGCACTGACAGAGATACACACTCGGGCACTGGCGGAGATACACACTGGGGCACTGGCAGAGATACACACTGGGGCACTGGCAGTGATACACGCTCGGGCACTGACAGAGATACACACTCGGGCACTGGCAGAGATACACACTCGGGCACTGGCGGAGATACACACTCGGGCACTGGCAGAGATACACACTCGGGCACTGGCGGAGATACACGCTCAGGCACTGGTGGAGATACACACTTGGGCACTGGTGGATATACACACTCGGGCACTGGTGGAGATACACACTCGGGCACTGGTGGTGATACATACTCGGGCACTGGCAGAGATACACACTCGGGCACTGGCGGAGATACACGCTCGGGCACTGGTGGAGATACACACTCGGGCACTGGTGGAGATACACACTCGGGCACTGACAGAGATACACACTCGGGCACTGGTGGAGATACACACTCGGGCACTGGTGGAGATACACACTCGGGCACTGGTGGAGATACACACTCGGGCACTGACAGAGATACACACTCGGGCACTGACAGAGATACACACTCGGGCACTGGTGGAGATACACACTCGGGCACTGGTGGAGATACACACTCGGGCACTGGCGGAGATACACACTGGGGCACTGGCAGAGATACACACTGGGGCACTGGCAGTGATACACGCTCGGGCACTGACAGAGATACACACTCGGGCACTGGCAGAGATACACACTCGGGCACTGGTGGAGATACACACTCGGGCACTGGCAGAGATACACACTCGGGCACTGGCGGAGATACACGCTCAGGCACTGGTGGAGATACACACTTGGGCACTGGTGGATATACACACTCGGGCACTGGTGGAGATACACACTCGGGCACTGGTGGTGATACATACTCGGGCACTGGCAGAGATACACACTCGGGCACTGGCGGAGATACACGCTCGGGCACTGGTGGAGATACACGCTCGGGCACTGGCGGAGATACACGCTCGGGCACTGGTGGAGATACACACTCGGGCACTGGTGGAGATACACACTCGGGCACTGGCGGAGATACACACTCGGGCACTGGCGGAGATACACACTCGGGCACTGGCGGAGATACACACTCGGGCACTGGCGGAGATACACACTCGGGCACTGGCGGAGATACACACTCGTGCACTGGCGGAGATACACACTCGGGCACTGGCGGAGATACACACTCGGGCACTGGCGGAGATACACACTCGGGCACTGGCGGAGATACACACTCGGGCACTGGCGTAGATACACACTCGGGCACTGGTGGAGATACACACTCGGGCACTGGCGGAGATACACACTCGGGCACTGGCGGAGATACACACTCGGGCACTGGCGGAGATACACACTCGGGCACTGGCGGAGATACACACTCGGGCACTGGTGGAGATACACACTCGGGCACTGGTGGAGATACACGCTCCCACAGTGCGGGCATTGCTGATATTGGCTTTAATAAACATTCGGCCAATAGTCATCAGAATAATAAAGTTCTAGAAATGATTCCGATCCACATTTCGCGAGTGGACCTGTTATAAAACCTGTTACTCGCATTGTGTCAAACCCAACTCAGCCAGCCCATGCATCAGTGTCCACCATGTCTATTGCGATCGCTTCTCCCAGTGGACTGTTTACGAATGAACTCTCGTGCAGCTGAGCTTTGCTTTCTAGAAGTGCATTTTGGGAATTTGGATGCAGAGGTCAGCATAGCCGGCCTGATGGAGGACAGACCGTGGGCTAGAATTCCCCATCCACAAGGGATGAATTTCTGCACCAGGAGCACTGCATTGTCTGTTCATACTGGATCCCTTCACCCCCATTCACCAGTCCAACCCCCATCACCCCCATTCACCAGTCCAGCCCCCTTCACCCCCATTCACCAGTCCAGCCCCCATCACCCCCATTCACCAGGTCGACCCCTTTCACCCCCATTCACCAGCCCAGCCTCCTTCACCCCCATTCACCAGCCCAGCCTCCTTCACCCCCATTCACCAGTCCAGCCCCCTTCACCCCCATTCACCAGCCCAGCCTCCTTCACCCCCATTCACCAGCCCGACCCCCTTCACCCCCATTCACCAGCCCAGCCTCCTTCACCCCCATTCACCAGCCCGACCCCTTTCACCCCCATTCACCAGCCCAGCCTCCTTCACCCCCATTCACCAGCCCGGCCTCCTTCACCCCCATTCACCAGCCCGACCCCTTTCACCCCCATTCACCAGCCCAGCCTCCTTCACCCCCATTCACCAGCCCGGCCTCCTTCACCCCCATTCACCAGCCCGACCCCCTTCACCCCCATTCACCAGCCCGACCCCCTTCACCCCCATTCACCAGGCCAACCCCCATCACCCCCATTCACCAGCCCGGCCTCCTTCACCCCCATTCACCAGCCCGGCCCCCTTCACCCCCATTCACCAGACCAACCCCCTTCACCCCCATTCACCAGTCCAGCCTCCTTCACCCCCATTCACCAGGCCAACCCCCTTCACCCCCATTCACCAGTCCAGCCTCCTTCACCCCCATTCACCAGGCCAACCCCCATCACCCCCATTCACCAGCCCGGCCCCCTTCACCCCCATTCACCAGGCCGACCCCCATCACCCCCATTCACCAGGCCGACCCCCATTCACCAGCCCAGCCCCCTTCACCCCCATTCACCAGGCCGGCCCCCTTCACCCCCATTCACCAGCCCAGCCTCCTTCACCCCCATTCACCAGGCCGGCCCCCTTCACCCCCATTCACCAGCCCAGCCTCCTTCACCCCCATTCACCAGGCCGGCCCCCTTCACCCCCATTCACCAGCCCGGCCTCCTTCACCCCCATTCACCAGCCCAGCCTCCTTCACCCCCATTCACCAGGCCGGCCCCCTTCACCTCCATTCACCAGCCCGGCCCCCTTCACCCCCATTCACCAGCCCGACCCCTTTCACCCCCATTCACCAGCCCAGCCTCCTTCACCCCCATTCACCAGCCCGGCCCCCTTCACCCCCATTCACCAACCTGGTCCCCTTCACCCCCATTCACCATTGTACATTGAGGGAGTGGAATCCCTTTCGATTGATAAAGATGCCCGGCTTGGTTATAAGGAGCACACAAGGCAATGTGCGTGCAGTCAGTGATACCTTGCACCATGGGGCAGCCTGCCATGTGGGCGAAACCTTGTGCTCTCGCATCCTGCTTCGCTCTGTCAATCGGGAAGGAGATGTGTTTCTCCTGGTGTACAGTGCTTCGGTCACCTCCCTGATACATCAATGTACTGCGGGATGTTGCTGATGTCACCTGTTGTGGCCTGAAAGGAGCCCATGGCATTAAAGTTGATGGTGACGGGGACCTTGACAGCGACAGGCAGTGCTGTCCATGCCGTGGTGCGTGGCTCAAGCTGTGGCTGCAGCAGGTGACGTAGATCGGTGACGGCCTCCTTGGTGAAGTGAATGCGTCTCATACATTTCTCCTCAGTCAAGTTGAGGTAGCAGCAGTGCTCACTGAAGACCCTCTGTGATATGGCCTCCTGTGCAGCGGCCTCCTCCTCTTCCTCCTCCTCCTCCCTCTTCTGACAGCTTCTCCTGCTCCGAGGTGTCTTCCTTGCTGCTCCCACTCACCCTCTCTTCCCAAAGGCTGCCCTACCAGACCCTCCATGTCTGGAGCTTGACTATTTGTGGGGCAAAGAGCAACAGCAGTGCAAAAGCAGCAAATCCCTGCTTGTCTGTGCAAAGTGAACTTTCAAGAGTGATAGACCACCACAAAAAAATGCCTTGAAGTCAAGCTAGCCAGAAATGCTAAACCAGCAATTAACCTGTAAGCACTGGATGATCCCTTTAAATAGCGCTGGCGATGGGGCCTTCATGTTGGTTAGCGACACGTTGTGCTGAGTGAGGTCAGCACTTGGCAAGTGAGGCTCTGGGGCAGCCCAAAATGGTCAACGGATCCTCCAGGAAGTGCAGGACCGTAATCGGCATTGTTACACGGCACTACGGTCTCAGAGCCTCCTGTGACCTACAAACAGCAGTCCTAGAACAATCCGTGCTTAAAACACCTTTTATAATTTATAGAACATAAAGCAAAATCACACAGTACATTCAATTCAGCAGGACCATAAAAAATCTCCAATTCCAGCCCTTTCAATGAACATACATTCCATTGAGAAACAAAAGCTCCAGGGGAAGAGTGATCTATTCGTGCCTAACTAAAGAAGTTAAGGATAGTATTAGATTAAAGAAGAGACTTATAATGTTGCCAAGAAGAGTAGTAAGCCTGAGGATTGGGAGAGTTTGAGAAACCAGCAAAGGATGATCAAAAAAATTGATAAAGAGGGAGAAAATAGAATATGAGAGTAAACGAGCAAGAAATATAAAGACAGATTGTAAGAGCTTCTACAAGTATATAAAAAGGAAGAGAGTAGCGAAAGTAAATGTAGGTCCCCTAGAGGCTGATACTGGAGAAATTATAATGAGGAATAAGGAAATGGCAGAGATGTTAAACAGATATTTTGTATTTGTCTTCACAGTAGAAGACACAAAAGTATACCAGAAATAACAGGGAACCGAGGGTCTAATGAGGGTGAGGAACTTAAAGTAATAAATAATAGTAAAGAAAAATTACTTGAGAAATTAATGGGATTAAAAGCCAACAAAAAGAGGTGGCTGCAGAGATAGTGGATGCATTGGTTATGATCTTCCAAAATTCCATAGATTCTAGAACGGTCCCAGTGGATTGGAAGGTAGCAAATGTAACCCCACTATTCAAGAAAGGAGGGAGAGAGAAAACAGGGAACTACAGGCCAGTTAGCCTGACATCAGTCACCTGGAAAATGCTGGAATCCATTATTAAGGAAGTGGTAACAGGGCACTTAGAAAATCATAATATGATTAGGCAGAGTCAACATGGTTTTATGAAAGGGAAATTGTGTTTGACAAATTTATTAGAGTTTTTTGAAGATGTAACGAGCAGGGTAGATAAAGGGGAACCAGTGGATGTTGTATATTTGGATTTTCAAAGGGAATTCGATAAGGTGCCACATAAAAGGTTGTTACACAAGACAAGGGCTCATGGGGTTGGGGTAATATATTAGCATGGATTGAGGATTGGTTAAAGGACAGAAAACAGAGAGTTGGAATAAACAGGTCATTTTCAGGTTGGCAGGCTGTTACTAGTGGGATGCCACAAGGATCGGTGCTTGGGCCTCAGCTATTTACAATCTATATTAATGAATTAGATGAAGGGACTGAGTGTAATGTATCCAAGTTTGCTGATGATACAAAGCTAGGTGGGAAAGTAAGCTGTGAGGAGGACACAAAGAGTCTGCAAAGGGATATAGACAGGTTAAGTGAGTGGGCAAGAAGGTGGCAAATGGAGTATAATGTGGGGAAATGTGAGGTTATTCACTTTGGTAGGAAGAATAGAAAAACAGAATATTTTTTAATGATGAGAAACTATTAAATGCTGGTGTTCAGAGAGATTTGGGTGTCCTTGTACAAGAATTACAAAAAGTTAGCTTGCAGGTACAGCAAGCAATTCGGAAGGCAAATGGAATGTTGGCCTTTATTGCAAAGGGGTTGGAGTACAAGAGTAAGGAAGTCTTACTACAGTTGTACAGGGCTTCAGTGAGACCTCACCTGGAGTACTGTGTACAGTTTTGGTCTCTTTATCTAAGGAAGGATATACTTGCCTGAGAGGTGGTGCAGCAAAGGTTCACTAGATTAATTCCTGGGACGAGAGGGTTGTTCTATGAGGTGAGGTTGAGTAGAATGGGCCTATACTCTCTGGAGTTTAGAAGAATGAGCAGTGATCTCATTGAAACATATGAAATTCTGAGGGTGCTTGACAGGGTAGATACTGAGGGGTTGTTTCCCCTGGCTGGAGAATGTAGAACTAGGGGGCATAGTCTCAAGATAAGGGGTCGGCCATTTAGGACAGAGATGAGGAGGAATTTCTTCACACAGAGGATTGTGAATCTTTGGAATTCTTTAACCCAGAGGGCTGTGGATGCTGAGTCATTGAGTATATTCAAGACTCAGATCGATAGATTTTTGGACTCTAAGGGAATCAAGGGACGTGGGGATCGGGCAGGAAAGTGGAGTTGAGCTAGATGATCAGCCATGATCTGATTGAATGGCGGAGCAGGCTCGAGGGACCGTATGGCCTACTCCTGCTCCTATTTCTTATGTTCTTATGTTCTTCTTACTTCACTTGAACCTCGCCCTTTTATGCTCACCTGGCTGGGGAAGGTCTCCAACCACTCCAGCAACAATCACCTCTTAATGGTAAGGGCCCTCATCATACCAGCCATCAATCACCATGTTACACTATTCCCTTCCCCCCTCCCCAGTATAGAGCCATCAGCTCAGGCGGCTTGGAAAGGCCACCACCATTGCCAGGAGACACTCCTGCCCGGTGTTCCACCTCAAAACAGTAGGGCTGGAGAGACCATAGCCACCGGGTAACATGGGAATTCTATTCATTTTTAGTCCTCCTCCACCTGAGGGCTGCGTGATCGGTCACTGAGAGAAACAGGGCGCCGCAGCAGGTAGTGTATTAAAGTCCATTTAATGGACAGGTGCTCCTTCTCTACTGTAGTGCATTGTTGCTCCCTTGACAACAGTTTTGGGCTAAGATAGAGCATGGGGTGTTCCTCTCCCTCAATTATTTGATGTGGAGATGCCGGTGATGGACTGGGGTGGACAAATGTACAGAGTCGTACAACACCAGGTTATAGTCCAACAGC
Organism: Heptranchias perlo; assembly: GCF_035084215.1. Classification (NCBI taxonomy): domain Eukaryota; kingdom Metazoa; phylum Chordata; class Chondrichthyes; order Hexanchiformes; family Hexanchidae; genus Heptranchias; species Heptranchias perlo. Next base: position 50,140,137 of record NC_090343.1, on the reverse strand, counting down.
TTTATTTGAAAATCACAAGCTTTGCTCAATTATTTGAGAAAGTACAGCTATCAAACCCACTTCTGAGTCATCGGTCTACAGAACGAGCTCTTGGCTAAAGTCTGGGACCATGAGCAAAGGATCATTGCACAGTGCTTGGTTCAGGTCTCTGAAACCAGCCTCCACCCCAGGGTTCCACCGGATCAGGTTTGGGGCTTTCTCCTTAGTCCGGTCAGTAATGGAGGCGGCTCGGGGAGCAAAGTCAGGAATAAAAGTCAGAATTACACACATCCAGTCCCTCAGAATGTAATCCCTTCCTCCCCTGGGAGGTCAGCTTGAGGGGCTTCTCTCTCCCCACTCATACCAGGCCCTGCAGCTGGAGAAGCTGAGGCGTTAGGGTCGTGGTCCCCAACTAAAACTCTAGGAACCTCCGCCCTGCTTCCTCGGGCTTTGTCTCTCCTCCATTCCCTTTTCGATTTTCTGGGTTTCCTGGGCCCCTGATGTAACTCCAGATCGGAGAAGGGAAACACTTGAGCGAGGCCCTTAAACTGCCCCCTTTCCTGTCAGACGTTTATTTCACCTCCCTTCCTTTGCATCAGGGTATTAAACCCCAGGAAATTCCTGCCCAGTATTACAGGCCGAGGAGGCGTTGGTACCTCCCCGGCCTTCACCTCCCAGGCACCTCCCCTCACCTCCACCTTGACCTAGGTTGTGGGGTGATAGAACACCTCCCCACACACACACTTTATTCCCGTTTTGTCCACCTGGTCTAGATCTGAAGGGCGCACTAGACTCGGGGAAACCAAGGTTACTGCACCTCCCCCCCCACCCCGAGTCTGTAAGGGCCATCACCATTAGTTAAAGGGTAAGTCATGTCAGGACAGCCCAGCCCCGTGTTATGCTCTTCCTGCTCTATGTGGGAAATCAGGGACCCTTCCGGTGTCCCTGACGACCATGTGTGCGGGAAATGCATCCAGCTGCAGCTACTGACAAACCGCATTGCGGCACTGGAGCTGCGGATGGATTCATTAAGGAGCATTCGTGATGCTGAAAACGTCGTGGATAGCACGTTTAGTGAGATGGTCACACCGCAGGTAAAGGTTGTACAGGCAGGAAGTAATTGGGTGACCACCAGGCAGAGTAAGAGGAGCAGGCAGGCAGTGCAGGGGTCCCCTGTGGCCGTCCCCCTCTCAAACAAATATACCGCTTTGGATATTGTTGAGGGGGATGACTTATCAGGGGAAGGCAGCAGCAGCCAACTTCCTGGCACCAGGGGTAGCTCTGCTGCACAGGCTGGGAGGAAAAAGAGTGGAAGAGCTATCGTGGTAGGGGATTCTATCGTAAGGGGAACAGACAGGCGTTTCTGTGGCCGTAAACGTGACTCCAGGATGGTTTGTTGCCTCCCTGGTGCCAGGGTCATGGATGTCACTGAGCGGCTACAGGGCATTCTCAAGGGGGAGGGTGAGCAGGCAGAGGTCGTGGTCCACATTGGGACCAACGACATAGGTAGGAAGGGAGATGAGGTCCTGCATCAAGAATTTAGGGAGCTAGGTAGCAGATTAAAGAGCAGGACCTCAAAGGTTGTAATCTCTGGATTACTCCCAGTGCCACGGGCTAGTGAGTATAGAAATAGGAGGATAGAACAGATGAATGCGTGGCTAAAGAGTTGGTGCAGGAGGGAGGGTTTCAGTTTCCTGGATCACTGGGCCTGCTTCTGGGGAAGGTGGGACTTGTACAAGTCGGACGGGTTGCACCTGAACCAGAGCGGGACAAATACCCTTGCGGGGAGGTTTGCTAGCACTGTTGGAGGGGGTTTAAACTAACTTGGCAGGGGGATGGGATACAGAGTGGAGCTACAATAGGGGGTGATGTGCAGCCAAATATAGAGAAAAAAACAAGTCAGCTTGGAAGACAGGGCAAATATGTGAGGGCAAGGCTGGATGGCATCTATTTTAATGCAAGGAGTCTTGCGAATAAGGCGGATGAACTGAAGGTGTTGATAAACACATGGGAGTATGATATTGTTGCTGTCACAGAGACATGGTTGAGGGAGGGGCAAGACTGGCAGCTCAATATTCCGGGGTACAGAATCTTCAGGTGAGACAGAGGGGGAGGTATAAGAGGAGGGGGGGGTCGCAATACTAATTAAAGAATCAATTACTGCCATAAGGAGGGATGATATATTAGCAGGTTCCTCTAATGAGGCCATATGGGTGGAGCTTAAAAACAAAAGGGGGCAAGCACTTTGATGGGAGTGTACTATAGGCCCCCAAACAGTCAGGGGGAGATAGAGGAACAGATATGTAGGCAAATCTCAGAAAATTGTGCAAATAATAGGGTAATAATAGTGGGGGATTTCAACTTCCCCAATATTAACTGGGATACTCAGAGTGTAAAAGGCTTAGAGGGTACAAAATTCTTAACGTGCATCCAGGAGAGATTTTTGAGCCAGCATGTAGAAAGTCCTACAAGAGAGGGGGCGGTACTGGACCTAATTCTAGGGAATGTGGCCAGCCAAGTGGAAGAAGTGCTCGTAGGTGAGCACTTTGGTGACAGTGACCATAATTCGGTGAGATTTAAGGTGGTCATGGAAATAAAGGTTCTAAATTGGGGGAAGGCTGATTTTAATAGGATAAGGCAGGATCTGGCCAAAATGGACTGGGATCAGCTGCTTGTAGGAAAATCCGCATCGGAGCAATGGGAGTCTTTCAGAAGGGAGATTGAGACCATACAATGGCAACATGTTCCCGTAAAGGTCAAGGGTGGTTCCAAGAACTCCAGGGAACCTTAGATGTCAGGGGATATACGAGAATGGATTAGGAAAAAAAGGAGGGCTTTTGGCAGATACAAAAGGCTAAAGACGGAGGAAGCCCTAGAGGAGTACAAAAAGTGCAGGGGGATACTTAAAAAAGAAATTAGGAGATCAAGGAGGGGCCATGAAATAACACTGGCGAGCAAAATAAAGGAAAATCCTAAGATGTTTTATAAGTATATTAAGGGTAAGAGGATGACTAGGGAAAAAATAGGGCCCATTAGGGACAAAAATGGCAATCTGTGTGTGGAGCCGGCAGATGTAGGAGGGGTTCTAAATGAATTTTTTGCATCTGTTTTCACTATGGAGAAGGACGATGTAGACATAGAAATACGGCAGGGGGACTGTGATATACTCGAACATATTAACATCGAGCGGGAGGAGGTATTGGCGGTTTTAGCAGGCCTAAAAATGGATAAATCCCCAGGCCCGGACGAAATGTATCCCAGGCTACTGTGTGAGGCAAAGGAGGAGATTGCGGGGGCTCTAACACATATATTCAGGACCTCTCTGGCCACAGGGGATGTGCCAGAGGACTGGAGAACCGCTAATGTAGTACCATTATTCAAGAAGGGGAGTAGGGAAAAACCGGGGAACTACAGGCCAGTGAGCCTAACATCAGTGGTAGGAAAATTATTGGAAAAAATTCTGAAGGACAAAATTAGTCTCCACTTGGAGAAACAAGGATTAATCAGGGATAGTCAACATGGCTTTGTCAAGGGAAGATCATGTCTGACTAATTTGATTGAATTTTTTGAGGGGGTGACTAGGCGTGTGGATGAGGGTAACGCAGTGGATGTGGTATACATGGATTTCAGTAAGGCCTTCGATAAAGTCCCCCACAGGAGACTGGTCAAGAAGGTACGAGCCCATGGAATCCAGGGTGCCTTGGCACTTTGGATACAAAACTGGCTTAGTGGCAGAAGGCAGAGGGTGATGGTCGAAGGTTGTTTTTGTGACTGGAAGCCTGTGGCCATTGGGGTACCACAGGGATCGGTGCTGGGTCCCTTGCTGTTTGTGGTCTACATTAATGACTTGGATATGAATGTAAAAGGTATGATCAGTAAGTTCGCTGATGATACAAAAATTGGTAGGGTGGTAAATAGCGAGGAGGATAGCCTCAGTCTGCAGGACGATATAGATGGGTTGGTCAGATGGGCAGAACAGTGGCAAATGGAATTTAACCCGGAAAAGTGCGAGGTGATGCACTTTGGAGGGACTAACAAGGCAAGGGAATACACAATGAATGGGAGGACCCTAGGCAAGACAGAGGGTCAGAGGGATCTTGGTGTGCAAGTTCACAGATCCCTGAAGGCGGCGGAACAGGTAGATAAGGTGGTAAAGAAGGCATATGGGATACTTGCCTTTATTAGCCGAGGCATAGAATATAAGAGCAAGGAGGTTATGATGGAGCTGTATAAAACACTGGTTAGGCTACAGCTGGAGTACTGTGTGCAGTTCTGGTCGCCACACTACAGGAAGGATGTGATCGCTTTGGAGAGGGTGCAGAGGAGATTCACCAGGATGTTACCAGGGCTGGAGCGCTTCAGCTATGAAGAGAGACTGGGAAGATTGGGTTTGTTTTCCTTGGAGCAGAGGAGGCTGAGGGGGGACATGATTGAGGTGTACAAAATTATGAGGGGCACAGATAGGATGGATACTAAGGAGCTTTTTCCCTTCGTTGAGGGTTCTATAACAAGGGGGCATAGATTCAAGGTAAAAGGCGGGAGGTTTAGAGGGGATTTGAGAAAGAACTTTTTCACCCAGAGGGTAGTTGGAGTCTGGAACTCACTGCCTGAAAGGGTTGTGGAGGCAGGAACCCTCACAACATTCAAGAAGCATTTGGATGAGCACTTGAAATGCCATAGCATACAAGGCTACGGACCAAATGCTGGAATATGGGATTAGAGTAGACAGGGCTTGATGGCCGGCGCGGACACGATGGGCCGAAGGGCCTCTATCCGTGCTGTATAACTCTATGACTCTATGACCACCTTCCCATTAAGCCTTACTTTTCTAGGAAGTTGTGAGCGGCCTGCACGTAGCTCACCAGCTGCTCTACCCAACTCGGATATTCCCCGCTGGTATCTCCGGATTCCCCGAGGCTGCATTGCCTGGGCTCCTCCTGGTTTGGGCAATGTTCCACTACAGGGCCCCACTCATCACACCGATAGCACTGGGACATTTTCCCTGGTTTTCTGTTTACCCCAAGTTTTGTCTTTACATTGGCCGCCCCCGTAAGTCCCTTCGCTGCCCTTCAGCGCCTCCATTGCCCCCCTAGAGTTTTATCCACCCGGGATCCAGTCCCATTCTTCGGACTCGGGGTGGGGGGTCGCCCAGGGTTTCGTGGCCTGGATAACGTCAGGGATCTCAACAGTTCTTGTCTTTCAACTAGCCAATCAACTCTTGGGCATTGGCCGCGTCCCCTTAACCCACCCTCTGGAGTCAGTTTCTGCAGCACTAGTCTGGCTGGTTGGATGGGGAATTCCTGACCCTCCATCTGGCACTACTGCTGTCTCAATTCCACGATCTCCACCGACTCTGGGCAGCCTGGTTCAATAATAGTTGGGTGGTCTCCTGCAGAGCTCGTGCAGCCCACACCAGTTCTCTGCACATGTCCTCCATTATGGGTTGGTCTCTTTCTTTTTCTATTGGAGGCACCAATCCTATTTCTGACACCACATGTTACATGGCACTACCGTCTCAGAGCCTCTTGTGTCCTACAAACAGCAGTCTTAGAACAATCCGTACTTAAGACCAGAACTCTTGGACCTCAGGACCTCAGGACCCCAGGGCCCCAGGACCCCAGGACCCCAGGACCCCAGGACCCCAGGACCACAGGACCCCAGGACCCCTGGACCACAGGACCTCAGGACCACAGGACCCCAGGACGCCAGGACCCCAGGACCCCAGGACCACAGGACCCCAGGACCCCAGGACCCCTGGACCACAGGACCTCAGGACCCCAGGACCACAGGACCTCAGGACCCCAGGACTCCAGGACCCCAGGACCCCAGGACCCCTGGACCTCAGGACCCCAGGAATCCAGGACCACAGGACCCCAGGACCCCTGGACCTCAGGACTCCAGGAATCCAGGACCACTGGACCCCAGGACTCCAGGACCCCAGGACCCCTGGACCTCAGGACCCCAGGACCCCAGGACCCCAGGACCACAGGACCTCTGGACCTCAGGACCCCAGGACCCCAGGACCTCTGGACCTCTGGACCTCAGGACCCCAGGACCGCAGGACCACAGGACCTCTGGACCTCAGGACCTCAGGACCCCAGGACCCCAGGACCTCTGGACCTCAGGACCCCAGGACCACAGGACCACAGGACCTCAGGACTCCAGGACCCCAGGACCACAGGACCCCAGGACCCCAGGACCTCAGGACCCCAGGACCCCTGGACCTCAGGACCACAGGAATCCAGGACCACAGGACCCCAGGACCCCTGGACCTCAGGACCCCAGGAATCCAGGACCACAGGACGCCAGGACCTCTGGACCTCAGGACCCCAGGACCCCAGGACCCCAGGACCTCTGGACCTCAGGACCCCAGGACCCCTGGACCTCAGGACCCCAGGAATCCAGGACCACAGGACCCCAGGACCCCTGGACCTCAGGACTCCAGGAATCCAGGACCACTGGACCCCAGGACTCCAGGACCCCTGGACCTCAGGACCCCAGGACCACAGGACCTCTGGACCTCAGGACCTCAGGACCCCAGGACCCCAGGACCACAGGACCTCTGGACCTCTGGACCTCAGGACCCCAGGACCGCAGGACCACAGGACCTCTGGACCTCAGGACCACAGGACCCCAGGACCGCAGGACCACAGGACCTCTGGACCTCAGGACCCCAGGACCGCAGGACCACAGGACCTCTGGACCTCTGGACCTCAGGACCCCAGGACCGCAGGACCACAGGACCTCTGGACCTCAGGACCACAGGACCCCAGGACCCCAGGACCTCTGGACCTCAGGACCCCAGGACCACAGGACCTCAGGACCTCAGGACTCCAGGACCCCAGGACCACAGGACCCCAGGACCCCAGGACCTCAGGACCCCAGGACCCCTGGACCTCAGGACCACAGGAATCCAGGACCACAGGACCCCAGGACCCCTGGACCTCAGGGCCCCAGGAATCCAGGACCACAGGACCCCAGGACCTCTGGACCTCAGGACCCCAGGACCCCAGGACCTCTGGACCTCAGGACCCCAGGACCCCTGGACCTCAGGACCCCAGGAATCCAGGACCACAGGACCCCAGGACCCCTGGACCTCAGGACTCCAGGAATCCAGGACCACTGGACCCCAGGACTCCAGGACCCCAGGACCCCTGGACCTCAGGACCCCAGGACCACAGGACCTCTGGACCTCAGGACCCCAGGACCCCAGGACCCCAGGACCTCTGGACCTCTGGACCTCAGGACCCCAGGACCCCTGGACCTCAGGACTCCAGGAATCCAGGACCACTGGACCCCAGGACTCCAGGACCCCAGGACCCCTGGACCTCAGGACCCCAGGACCACAGGACCTCTGGACCTCAGGACCCCAGGACCCCAGGACCCCAGGACCCCAGGACCTCTGGACCTCAGGACCCCAGGACCGCAGGACCACAGGACCTCTGGACCTCAGGACCTCAGGACCCCAGGACCCCAGGACCTCTGGACCTCAGGACCCCAGGACCACAGGACCTCAGGACCTCAGGACTCCAGGACCCCAGGACCCCAGGACCCCAGGACCCCTGGACCTCAGGACCCCAGGACCCCAGGACCACAGGACCCCAGGACCCCAGGACCTCAGGACCCCAGGACCCCTGGACCTCAGGACCACAGGAATCCAGGACCCCAGGACCCCTGGACCTCAGGACCCCAGGAATCCAGGACCACAGGACCCCAGGACCTCTGGACCTCAGGACCCCAGGACCCCAGGACCTCTGGACCTCAGGACCCCAGGACCACAGGATGCCAGGACCCTTCTCCAGTTCTCCAAATTTGGTTGAACCGTGCCTTTTTATGTTCACCTGGCTGGGAACGGTCTCCACCCTTTCCAGCAGCAATTACCTCTTAACGGCGAGGTTCTTAAAGGGGCAAAACACTTACTCTATTATCAGGGCCCCCGTCAGTCTGCGGCTGACACACCGGCCCTCAATCACCTTAGCTGTCCGCGGCCCAATTTCTAGGCCCACATCTTTGTTAAGAAACATAGTTTGAAGTTCATTCTGTTTTAAAATGTGTTTAAACCAGTACTTTATTTATGGCTTAACATGTTTTGTGAATCCATCTCACCTCTTGCCCGGTTTTGGACATGATCTAAACTTGGCGACCCTTGGCCGTTCCTCTGGTGCTGACCTCTCCGCCCTACACTGCGGTCTTTCCTGAGTGTTCTCCTTCACGGTACCGGGGGGCAGGACAGGTTTGACGCCAGAGCGTGAAGCTGTCGCATGGAGAGGCCTCTCACCCATAAATCACCAACTCCACTTCCACATTTCCTCCCCACATTTGCCAGCAACTGAACCCAGGAGATCAACCCTCGATACCGAGAGACTAACAGACAATCCCAGAATAAACACGCCAACCCCGCCCCCCACCCCTGCAAAATGGAAGGTGTGCTTCCATGGTAATTATGTACCCTCTCCCCTATGGGAAATACCTGCTGATACTCATAGGTCAGGTTCACACATAAAGGATGGTGACCACACCAACCCACTCACCCCTCCGACCTCCTCACCCACCTTCTCACCCCCAACCCCCGCACCCACCCCTCACATCCCCCTCATCCACTTTCAACCCCAACACCCCCCTCATATCCCCCTCACCCCCCCTCCCCCACCCTCGTGTCACTCCCCATCACTCCTGGTGGAAATGAAGTCCAGCAAATGCCAGCACCTTTGGGAACATCTTCAACAGAGAGAGAGAGGGAGAGTGAGAGATGGAGAGAGACGGGGAGAGAGACAGAGCAAGAGGGATGGAGAGAGAGAGAGAGAGAGGGAGAGATAGAGGGAGAGAGGGGGAGAAAGATAGAGAGAGGGAGAGGGAGAGAGAAAGAGAGAGAGTGAGAGAGAAAGCAAGAGAGAGAGAGAGGTAGATAGATGTAAACATCAAACAACCTTCTCTGGACAATTATTTGTGAAGTCGAGCTCCTAATCAGTTGCAGGTTTGTTTCTGTTGAGCTGGTGTGACTTCAGCCAATTACTTGCCTTCAGTCCAGGCCTGTTGTTGCCTGTCTCACCACTGCATGGACAGGAAGGTTATGACACCGGGGTTCAGAGTTCATGGAGGGAAGTCACTAAAGTCAGCTTGAAAATCCAGGCCTTGAATGGAGATACAGAGCAGGGGGGGTGCGGGGGACAATCAGTGTGTGGAGACATCGTAAACACGTCCGGGCAAATCATAAACATGAAGGCTAAAAATACCGACCCAAAGAGATGAGGAGGGAAACATCTGGCCAGCAGAGAAGGCCTCCCTCAGAATCATACTGTTCTTGGGTGTCTCCAGTGAGCAGTGTTCAGAAGGTTTTATTGTGCTAAATATTATTTTTCATGGGGGGAGGGAGCAGTTAAGGTTGGATGTACGTTGGAAAAAGATCATTCAGTGAAAGGGCAGTGCCAGTCACCTGATCAAACCCTGGATTCCTCCAACACAAATTGGCAGCTTCCAGTCTCCGTGGCAGCCTGTCGCTATTGGGGTGAGCTTCGTCAGTGGGGGATGGGGTGTCACGTGAGAGATGGGGTGTCATGTGAGAGATGGGGTGTCACGTGAGAGATGGGGTGTCACGTGAGACATGGGGTGTCACGTGAGAGATGGGGTGTCACGTGAGAGATGGGGTGTCACGTGAGAGATAGGGTGTCACGTGAGAGATAGGGTGTCACGTGAGAGATAGGGTGTCACGTGAGAGATGGGGTGTCACGTGAGAGATAGGGTGTCACGTGAGACATGGGGTGTCACGTGAGAGATAGGGTGTCACGTGAGAGATGGGGTGTCACGTGAGACATGGGGTGTCACGTGAGAGATAGGGTGTCACGTGAGACATGGGGTGTCACGTGAGAGATGGGGTGTCACGTGAGACATGGGGTGTCACGTGAGAGATGGGGTGTCACGTGAGAGATAGGGTGTCACGTGAGAGATAGGGTATCACGTGAGAGATGGGGTGTCACGTGAGAGATGGGGTGTCACGTGAGAGATGGGAGCAGGTGCAGACTTGGCAAGGTACAGGTGGGCACAGGGATCAGCGTTGAGTGCTGTTGGCCAGTAACAGAATTCTGTGACTATGAAGTCCAAGGCTGTGGAGACATCAATCCCCGAGATTCACGGCTGCACCAAGGAAGCAGCATCAACGGGAGCAGGTGGTGAATTTCTCTGTGAGCTCGGGCTGATCAATTCTCTACGTGCGGCTATCAGCAGTAACCAAATATTCACTTGGTCTGTGCCCCTGTGTTGCTCTGGGACATGGTTAATTAGTTAAAGCTCCAGTTAGAGGGTGAAGGTATGAAGTTGGTATGCTATTGATGTCAGCCGTGGCTCAGCGAGTAGCACTTTCTGCCTCTTGAGTTAGAGGCCACGGGTTCAAGCCTCACTCCAGGACTTGAGCACAGAATCCAGGCTAACACTTCAGTCCAGTACTGTGGGAATGCTGCACTTTAAGAGGTACTGCCTTTCAGATGAGATGTGAAACAGAGGCCCCTGTCTGCCCTCTCGAGGTGGATGTAAAAGCTCCCACAGCACTATTTGAAGCAAAAGCGGGGGAGTTGTCCCCGATGTCCTGGCCAATATTTACCCCTCAATCAACAGATTGCTCAGTCATGAATCTCATTGCTATTTGTGGGATCTTTTACTCTGAGCTCATGATGTGTTAATGCCGTGAAGTCAGAAAGTTAGTGTTAAACCAATGGACAGATGGCCAGCATGGAGCAGAGTAGGAGAGAACGTGAGGAGCAGGCTCCCGCAATCTCAAATTTCCTCACAACTTCTCCCACTCTGGCACCGGAATCTTAGCGAAAGTTTGATGGAAACAACCTTTATGGGCGTTAACAGGGCTTCTGCCGAACACTGGTCAAAGATAGAGCGATGGAGCAGGAGACGTCCCGAGGAAATTCTCCCCTTTGAAGTTTGATGCATTGTGTCTGTTCCAGAACCTCGCTGCGCTCTGTCCAGTGATTCTGATCATTTCTTCACTGCGCTCTGTCCAGTGATTCTGATCATTTCCTCACTGCACTCTGTCCAGTGATTCTGATCATTTCCTCACTGCACTCTGTCCGGTGATTCTGATCATTTCCTCACTGCGCTCTGTCCAGTGATTCTGATCATTACCTCCCTGCGCTCTGTCCAGTGATTCTGATCATTTCCTCATTGTGCTCTGCCTCGTGATTCTGATCATTTCCTCACTGCACTCTGTCCAGTGATTCTGATCATTTCCTCACTGCACTCTGTCCAGTGATTCTGATCATTTCCTCACTGCGCTCTGTCCAGTGATTCTGATCATTTCCTCACTGCGCTCTGTCCAGTGATTGTGATCATTTCCTCACTGCGCTCTGTCCAGTGATTCTGATCATTTCCTCACTGCACTCTGTCCAGTGATTCTGATCATTTCCTCACTGCGCTCTGTCCAGTGATTCTGATCATTTCCTCACTGCGCTCTGTCCAGTGATTCTGATCATTTCCTCACTGCGCTCTGTCCAGTGATTCTGATCATTTCCTCCCTGCACTCTGCCCAATGATTCTGATCATTTCCTCACTGCGCTCTGTCCAGTGATTCTGATCATTTCCTCACTGCGCTCTGTCCAGTGATTCTGATCATTTCCTCACTGCGCTCTGTCCAGTGATTCTGATCATTTCCTCACTGCGCTCTGTCCAGTGATTCTGATCATTTCCTCACTGCGCTCTGTCCAGTGATTCTGATCATTTCCTCCCTGCACTCTGCCCAGCGATTCTGATCATTTCCTCCCTGCACTCTGCCCAGTGATTCTGATCATTTCCTCCCTGCACTTTGTCCAGTGATTCTGATCATTTCGCCCTGCACTCCGCCCAATGATTCTGATCATTTCCTCACTGCACTCTGTCCAGTGATTCTGATCATTTCCTCACTGCACTCTGTCCAGTGATTCTGATCATTTCCTCCCTGCACTCTGCCCAATGATTCTGATCATTTCCTCACTGCGCTCTGTCCAGTGATTCTGATCATTTCCTCACTGCGCTCTGTCCAGTGATTCTGATCATTTCCTCACTGCGCTCTGTCCAGTGATTCTGATCATTTCCTCACTGCGCTCTGTCCAGTGATTCTGATCATTTCCTCCCTGCACTCTGCCCAGCGATTCTGATCATTTCCTCCCTGCACTCTGCCCAGTGATTCTGATCATTTCCTCCCTGCACTTTGTCCAGTGATTCTGATCATTTCGCCCTGCACTCCGCCCAATGATTCTGATCATTTCCTCACTGCACTCTGTCCAGTGAATCTGATCATTTCCTCACTGCACTCTGTCCAGTGATTCTGATCATTTCCTCCCTGCACTCTGCCCAATGATTCTGATCATTTCCTCACTGCGCTCTGTCCAGTGATTCTGATCAGTTCCTCACTGCGCTCTGTCCAGTGATTCTGATCATTTCCTCACTGCGCTCTGTCCAGTGATTCTGATCATTTCCTCACTGCGCTCTGTCCAGTGATTCTGATCATTTCCTCACTGCACTCTGTCCAGTGATTCTGATCAATTCCTCACTGCGCGCTGTCCAGTGATTCTGATCATTTCCTCCCTGCACTCTGCCCAGTGATTCTGATCATTTCCTCACTGCGCTCTGTCCAGTGATTCTGATCATTTCCTCACTGCGCTCTGTCCAGTGATTCTGATCATTTCCTCCCTGCAATCTGTCCAGTGATTCTGATCATTTCCTCACTGCGCTCTGCCCAGTGATTCTGATCATTTCCTCACTGCACTCAGACTCGTGATTCTGATCATTTCCTCACTGCACTCTGTCCAGTGATTCTGATCATTTCCTCACTGCGATCTGTCCAGTGATTCTGATCATTTCCTCACTGCGCTCTGTCCAGTGATTCTGATCATTTCCTCACTGCACTCTGTCCAGTGATTCTGATCATTTCCTCACTGCGCTCTGTCCAGTGATTCTGGTCATTTCCTCACTGCACTCTGTCCAGTGATTCTGATCATTTCCTCACTGCGCTCTGTCCAGTGATTCTGATCATTTCCTCACTGCGCTCTGCCTCGTAATTCTGATCATTTCCTCGCTGCACTCTGTCCAGTGATTCTGATCATTTCCTCGCTGCGCTCTGTCCGGTGATTCTGATCATTTCCTCACTGCGCTCTGTCAAGTGATTCTGATCATTTCCTCACTGCACTCTGCCTCGTGATTCTGATCATTTCCACACTGCGCTCTGTGCAGTGATTCTGATCAATTCCTCACTGCGCTCTGTCCAGTGATTCTGATCATTTCCTCGCTGCGCTCTGTCCAGTGATTCTGATCAATTCCTCACTGCGCTCTGTCCAGTGATTCTGATCATTTCCTCACTGCTCTCTGTCCAGTGATTCTGATCAATTCCTCACGGCGCTCTTTCCAGTGATTCTGACCACTTCCTCGCTGCACTCTGTCCAGTGATTCTGATCATTTCCTCACTGCACTCTGTCCAGTGATTCTGATCAATTCCTCACTGCGCTCTCTCCAGTGATTCTGATCATTTCCTCGCTGCACTCTGTCCAGTGATTCTGATCATTTCCACACTGCGCTCTGTCCAGTGATTCTGATCATTTCCTCACTGGACTCTGTCCAGTGATTCTGATCAATTCCTCACTGCGCTCTGTCCAGTGATTCTGATCATTTCCTCGCTGCACTCTGTCCAGTGATTCTGATCATTTCCTCGTTGCACTCTGTCCAGTGATTCTGATCATTTCCTCACTGCACTCTGCCTCGTGATGCTGATCATTTCCTCACTGCGCTCTGTCCAGTGATTCTGATCATTTCCTCACTGCGCTCTGTCCAGTGATTGTGATCATTTCCTCACAGCGCTCTGTCTAGTGATACTGATCATTTCCTCACTGCACTCTGTCCAGTGATTCTGATCATTTCCTCCCTGCACTCCGCCCAATGATTCTGATCATTTCCTCACTGCACTCTGTCCAGTGATTCTGATCATTTCCTCACTGCACTCTGTCCAGTGATTCTGATCATTTCCTCCCTGCACTCTGCCCAATGATTCTGATCATTTCCTCACTGCGCTCTGTCCAGTGATTCTGATCATTTCGTCACTGCGCTCTGTCCAGTGATTCTGATCATTTCCTCACTGCGCTCTGTCCAGTGATTCTGATCATTTCCTCACTGCGCTCTGTCCAGTGATTCTGATCATTTCCTCACTGCGCTCTGTCCAGTGATTCTGATCATTTCCTCCCTGCACTCTGCCCAGCGATTCTGATCATTTCCTCCCTGCACTCTGCCCAGTGATTCTGATCATTTCCTCCCTGCACTTTGTCCAGTGATTCTGATCATTTCGCCCTGCACTCCGCCCAATGATTCTGATCATTTCCTCACTGCACTCTGTCCAGTGATTCTGATCATTTCCTCCCTGCACTCTGCCCAATGATTCTGATCATTTCCTCACTGCGCTCTGTCCAGTGATTCTGATCATTTCCTCACTGCGCTCTGTCCAGTGATTCTGATCATTTCCTCACTGCGCTCTGTCCAGTGATTCTGATCATTTCCTCACTGCGCTCTGTCCAGTGATTCTGATCATTTCCTCCCTGCACTCTGCCCAGCGATTCTGATCATTTCCTCCCTGCACTCTGCCCAGTGATTCTGATCATTTCCTCCCTGCACTCCGCCCAATGATTCTGATCATTTCCTCACTGCACTCTGTCCAGTGATTCTGATCATTTCCTCACTGTACTCTGTCCAGTGATTCTGATCATTTCCTCCCTGCACTCTGCCCAATGATTCTGATCATTTCCTCACTGCGCTCTGTCCAGTGATTCTGATCAGTTCCTCACTGCGCTCTGTCCAGTGATTCTGATCATTTCCTCACTGCGCTCTGTCCAGTGATTCTGATCATTTCCTCACTGCGCTCTGTCCAGTGATTCTGATCATTTCCTCACTGCACTCTGTCCAGTGATTCTGATCAATTCCTCACTGCGCGCTGTCCAGTGATTCTGATCATTTCCTCCCTGCACTCTGCCCAGTGATTCTGATCATTTCCTCACTGCGCTCTGTCCAGTGATTCTGATCATTTCCTCACTGCGCTCTGTCCAGTGATTCTGATCATTTCCTCCCTGCACTCTGTCCAGTGATTCTGATCATTTCCTCACTGCGCTCTGCCCAGTGATTCTGATCATTTCCTCACTGCACTCAGACTCGTGATTCTGATCATTTCCTCACTGCACTCTGTCCAGAGATTCTGATCATTTCCTCACTGCGATCTGTCCAGTGATTCTGATCATTTCCTCACTGCGCTCTGTCCAGTGATTCTGATCATTTCCTCACTGCACTCTGTCCAGTGATTCTGATCATTTCCTCACTGCGCTCTGTCCAGTGATTCTGATCATTTCCTCGCTGCGCTCTGTCCAGTGATTCTGATCATTTCCTCACTGCGCTCTGTCCAGTGATTCTGATCATTTCCTCACTGCGCTCTGCCCAGTGATTCTGATCATTTCCTCACTGCACTCAGACTCGTGATTCTGATCATTTCCTCACTGCACTCTGTCCAGTGATTCTGATCATTTCCTCACTGCGATCTGTCCAGTGATTCTGATCATTTCCTCACTGCGCTCTGTCCAGTGATTCTGATCATTTCCTCACTGCACTCTGTCCAGTGATTCTGATCATTTCCTCACTGCGCTCTGTCCAGTGATTCTGATCATTTCCTCGCTGCACTCTGCCTCGTGATTCTGATCATTTCCACACTGCGCTCTGTGCAGTGATTCTGATCAATTCCTCACTGCGCTCTGTCCAGTGATTCTGATCATTTCCTCGCTGCGCTCTGTCCAGTGATTCTGATCAATTCCTCACTGCGCTCTGTCCAGTGATTCTGATCATTTCCTCACTGCTCTCTGTCCAGTGATTCTGATCAATTCCTCACGGCGCTCTTTCCAGTGATTCTGACCACTTCCTCGCTGCACTCTGTCCAGTGATTCTGATCATTTCCTCACTGCACTCTGTCCAGTGATTCTGATCAATTCCTCACTGCGCTCTCTCCAGTGATTCTGATCATTTCCTCGCTGCACTCTGTCCAGTGATTCTGATCATTTCCACACTGCGCTCTGTCCAGTGATTCTGATCATTTCCTCACTGGACTCTGTCCAGTGATTCTGATCAATTCCTCACTGCGCTCTGTCCAGTGATTCTGATCATTTCCTCGCTGCACTCTGTCCAGTGATTCTGATCATTTCCTCGTTGCACTCTGTCCAGTGATTCTGATCATTTCCTCACTGCACTCTGCCTCGTGATTCTGATCATTTCCTCACAGGGGTCTGCCTCGTGATTCTGATCATTTCCTCACTGCGCTCTGTCCAGTGATTCTGATCATTTCCTCACTGCACTCTGTCCAGTGATTCTGATGATTTCCTCACTGCGCTCTGCCCAGTGATTCTGATCATTTCCTCACTGCGCTCTGTCCAGTGATTCTGATCATTTACTCACTGCGCCCTGTCCAGTGATTCTGATCATTTCCTCACTGCGCCCTGTCCAGTGATTCTGATCATTTCCTCACTGCGCTCTGCACAGTGATTCTGATCATTTCCACACTGCACTCAGACTCGTGATTCTGATCATTTCCTCACTGCACTCTGTCTAGTGATTCTGATCATTTCCTCACTGCGCTCTGTCCAGTGATTCTGATCATTTCCTCACTGCGCTCTGTCCAGTGATTCTGATCATTTCCTCACTGCACTCTGTCCAGTGATTCTGATCATTTCCTCACTGCGCTCTGCCCAGTGATTCTGATCATTTCCTCACTGCGCTCTGTCCAGTGATTCTGATCATTTCCTCACTGCACTCTGTCCAGTGATTCTAATCATTTCCTCACTGCGCTCTGCTCAGTGATTCTGATCATTTCCTCACTGCGCTCTGTCCAGTGATTCTGATCATTTCCACACTGCGCTCTGTCCAGTGATTCTGATCATTTCCTCACTGCGCCCTGTCCAGTGATTCTGATCATTTCCTCACTGCGCTCTGTCCAGTGATTCTGATCATTTGCTCACTGCGCCCTGTCCAGTGATTCTGATCATTTCCTCACTGCGCTCTGTCCAGTGATTCTGATCAATTCCTCACTGCGCTCTGCCTCGTAATTCTGATCATTTCCTCACTGCGCTCTGTCCAGTGATTGTGATCATTTCCTCACTGCGCTCTGCCTCGTAATTCTGATCATTTCCTCGCTGC
Source organism: Heptranchias perlo (assembly GCF_035084215.1). Lineage (NCBI taxonomy): Eukaryota > Metazoa > Chordata > Chondrichthyes > Hexanchiformes > Hexanchidae > Heptranchias > Heptranchias perlo. The sequence goes on along the minus strand of NC_090343.1, from coordinate 50,122,971 downwards.
ACTCTGTCCAGTGATTCTGATCATTTCCTCGCTGCGCTCTGTCCAGTGATTCTGATCATTTCCTCACTTCTCTCTGTCCAGTGATTCTGATCAATTCTTCACGGCGCTCTTTCCAGTGATTCTGATCACTTACTCGCTGCACTCTGTCCAGTGATTCTGATCATTTCCTCACTGCACTCTGTCCAGTGATTCTGATCAATTCCTCACTGCGCTCTGTCCAGTGATTCTGATCATTTCCTCGCTACACTCTGTCCAGTGATTCTGATCATTTCCACACTGCGCTCTGTCCAGTGATTCTGATCAATTCCTCACTGCGCTCTATCCAGTGATTCTGATCATTTCCTCACTGGACTCTGTCCAGTGATTCTGATCAATTCCTCACTGCGCTCTGTCCAGTGATTCTGATCATTTCCTCGCTGCACTCTGTCCAGTGATTCTGATCATTTCCACACTGCGCTCTGTCCACTGATTCTGATAAATTCCTCGCTGCATTCTGTCCAGTGATTCTGATCATTTCCTCACTGCACTCTGCCTCGTGATTCTGATCATTTCCTCACTGGTGTCTGCCTCGTGATTCTGATCATTTCCTCACTGCGCTCTGTCCAGTGATTCTCATCATTTCCTCACTGCACTCTGTCCAGTGATTCTGATCATTTCCTCACTGCGCTCTGCCCAGTGATTCTGATCATTTCCTCACTGAGCTCTGTCCAGTGATTCTGATCATTTCCTCACTGCGCCCTGTCCAGTGATTCTGATCATTTCCTCACTGCGCCCTGTCCAGTGATTCTGATCATTTCCTCACTGCGCTCTGTCCAGTGATTCTGATCATTTCCTCACTGCGCCCTGTCCAGTGATTCTGATCATTTCCTCACTGACCTCTGTCCAGTGATTCTGATCATTTCCTCACTGCACTCTGCCCAGTGATTCTGATCATTTCCTCACTGCGCTCTGCACAGTGATTCTGATCATTTCCTCACTGCGCTCTGCCCAGTGATTCTGATCATTTCCTCACTGCGCTCTGTCCAGTGATTCTGATCATTTCCTCACTGCGCTCTGTCCAGTGATTCTGATCATTTCCTCACTGCGCTCTGTCCAGTGATTCTGATCATTTCCTCACTGTGCTCTGTCCAGTGATTCTGATCATTTCCTCACTGCACTCTGTCCAGTGATTCTGATCATTACCTCACTGCGCTCTGTCCTGTGATTCTGATCATTTCCTCACTGCGCTCCGTCCAGTGATTCTGATCATTACCTCACTGCGCTCTGTCCAGTGATTCTGATCATTTCCTCACTGCACTCTGTCCAGTGATTCTGATCATTACCTCACTGCGCTCTGTCCTGTGATTCTGATCATTTCCTCACTGCGCTCTGTCCAGTGATTCTGATCATTTCCTCACTGCGCTCTGTCCAGTGATTCTGATCATTTCCTCACTGCGCTCTGTCCAGTGATTCTGATCATTTCCTCACTGCGCCCTGTCCAGTGATTCTGATCATTTCCTCACTGCACTCTGTCCATTGATTCTGATCATTTTCTCACTGCGCTCTGCCCAGTGATTCTGATCATTTCCTCACTGCGCTCTGTCCAGTGATTCTGATCATTTCCTCGCTGCACTCTGTCCAGTGATTCTGATCATTTCCTCGCTGCACTCTGTCCAGTGATTCTGATCATTTCCTCACTGCACTCTGCCTCGTGATTCTGATCATTTCCTCACTGGGGTCTGCCTCGTGATTCTGATCATTTCCTCACTGCGCTCTGTCCAGTGATTCTGATCATTTCCTCACTGCACTCTGTCCAGTGATTCTGATCATTTCCTCAATGCGCTCTGCCCAGTGATTCTGATCATTTCCTCACTGCGCTCTGTCCAGTGATTCTGATCATTTCCTCACTGCGCCCTGTCCAGTGATTCTGATCATTTCCTCACTGCGCCCTGTCCAGTGATTCTGATCATTTCCTCACTGCGCCCTGTCCAGTGATTCTGATCATTTCCTCACTGCGCTCTGTCCAGTGATTCTGATCATTTCCTCACTGCGCCCTGTCCAGTGATTCTGATCATTTCCTCACTGCACTCTGTCCAGTGATTCTGATCATTTCCTCACTGCACTCTGCCCAGTGATTCTGATCATTTCCTCACTGCGCTCTGCAAAGTGATTCTGATCATTTCCTCACTGCGCTCTGCCCAGTGATTCTGATCATTTCCTCACTGCGCTCTGTCCAGTGATTCTGATCATTTCCTCACTGCGCTCTGTCCAGTGATTCTGATCATTTCCACACTGCGCTCTGTCCTGTGATTCTGATCATTTCCTCACTGCGCTCTGTCCAGTGATTCTGATCATTTCCTCACTGCGCTCTGTCCAGTGATTCTGATCATTTCCTCACTGCGCTCTGTCCAGTGATTCTGATCATTTGCTCACTTCGCCCTGTCCAGTGATTCTGATCATTTCCTCACTGCACTCTGTCCATTGATTCTGATCATTTTCTCACTGCGCTCTGCCCAGTGATTCTGATCATTTCCTCACTGCACTCTGCCCAGTGATTCTGATCATTTCCTCACTGCGCCCTGCCGAGTGATTCTGATCATTTCCTCACTGCGCCCTGTCCAGTGATTCTGATTATTTCCTCACTGCGCTCTGTCCAGTGATTCTGATCATTTCCTCACTGCGCTCTGTCCAGTGATTCTGATCATTTCCTCACTGCACTCTGTCCAGTGATTCTGATCATTTCCTCACTGCGCTCTGTCTAGTGATTCTGATCATTTCGTCACTGCACTCTGCCTCGTGATTCTGATCATTTCCACACTGCGCTCTGTCCAGTGATTGTGATCAATTCCTCACTGCGCTCTGTCCAGTGATTCTTATCATTTCGTCGCTGCGCTCTGTCCAGTGATTCTGATCAATTCCTCACTGCGCTCTGTCCAGTGATTCTGATCATTTCCTCACTGCTCTCTGTCCAGTGATTCTGATCAATTCCTCACGGCGCGCTGTCCAGTGATTCTGATCATTTCCTCGCTGCACTCTGTCCAGTGATTCTGATCATTTCCTCACTGCACTCTGTCCAGTGATTCTGATCAATTCCTCACTGCGCTCTGTCCAGTGATTCTGATCATTTCCTCGCTGCACTCTGTCCAGTGATTCTGATCATTTCCTCACTGGACTCTGTCCAGTGATTCTGATCAATTCCTCACTGAGCTCTGTCCAGTGATTCTGATCATTTCCTTACTGGACTCTGTCCAGTGATTCTGATCAATTCCTCACTGCGCTCTGTCCAGTGATTCTGATCATTTCCTCACTGCACTCTGTCCAGTGATTCTGATCATTTCCTCGCTGCACTCTGTCCAGTGATTCTGATCATTTCCTCACTGCACTCTGCCTCGTGATTCTGATCATTTCCTCACTGGGGTCTGCCTCGTGATTCTGATCATTTCCTCACTGCGCTCTGTCCAGTGATTCTGATCATTTCCTCACTGCACTCTGTCCAGTGATTCTGATCATTTCCACACTGCGCTCTGTCCAGTGATTCTGATTATTTCCTCACTGCACTCTGTCCAGTGATTCTGATCATTTCCTCACTGCGCCCTGTCCGGTGATTCTGATCATTTCCTCACTGCGCCCTGTCCAGTGATTCTGATCATTTCCTCACTTCTCTCTGTCCAGTGATTCTGATCAATTCCTCACGGCGCTCTTTCCAGTGATTCTGATCACTTACTCGCTGCACTCTGTCCAGTGATTCTGATCATTTCCTCACTGCACTCTGTCCAGTGATTCTGATCAATTCCTCACTGCGCTCTGTCCAGTGATTCTGATCATTTCCTCGCTGCACTCTGTCCAGTGATTCTGATCATTTCCACACTGCGCTCTGTCCAGTGATTCTGATCAATTCCTCACTGCGCTCTGTCCAGTGATTCTGATCATTTCCTCACTGCACTCTGTCCAGTGATTCTGATCATTTCCTCGCTGCACTCTGTCCAGTGATTCTGATCATTTCCTCGCTGCATTCTGTCCAGTGATTCTGATCATTTCCTCACTGCACTCTGCCTCGTGATTCTGATCATTTCCTCACTGGGGTCTGCCTCGTGATTCTGATCATTTCCTCACTGCGCTCTGTCCAGTGATTCTGATCATTTCCTCACTGCGCTCTGTCCAGTGATTCTGATCATTTCCTCACTGCGCTCTGCCCAGTGATTCTGATCATTTCCTCACTGCGCTCTGTCCAGTGATTCTGATCATTTCCTCACTGCGCCCTGTCCAGTGATTCTGATCATTTCCTCACTGCGCCCTGTCCAGTGATTCTGATCATTTCCTCACTGCGCCCTGTCCAGTGATTCTGATCATTTCCTCACTGCGCTCTGTCCAGTGATTCTGATCATTTCCTCACTGCGCCCTGTCCAGTGATTCTGATCATTTCCTCACTGCACTCTGTCCAGTGATTCTGATCATTTCCTCACTGCACTCTGCCCAGTGATTCTGATCATTTCCTCACTGCGCTCTGCCCAGTGATTCTGATCATTTCCTCACTGCGCTCTGCCCAGTGATTCTGATCATTTCCTCACTGCGCTCTGTCCAGTGATTCTGATCATTTCCTCAATGCGCTCTGTCCAGTGATTCTGATCATTTCCACACTGCGCTCTGTCCTGTGATTCTGATCATTTCCTCACTGCGCTCTGTCCAGTGATTCTGATCATTTCCTCACTGCGCTCTGTCCAGTGATTCTGATCATTTCCTCACTGCGCTCTGTCCAGTGATTCTGATCATTTCCTCACTGCGCCCTGTCCAGTGATTCTGATCATTTCCTCACTGCACTCTGTCCATTGATTCTGATCATTTTCTCACTGCGCTCTGCCCAGTGATTCTGATCATTTCCTCACTGCGCTCTGTCCAGTGATTCTGATCATTTCCTCGCTGCACTCTGTCCAGTGATTCTGATCATTTCCTCGCTGCACTCTGTCCAGTGATTCTGATCATTTCCTCACTGCACTCTGCCTCGTGATTCTGATCATTTCCTCACTGGGGTCTGCCTCGTGATTCTGATCATTTCCTCACTGCGCTCTGTCCAGTGATTCTGATCATTTCCTCACTGCACTCTGTCCAGTGATTCTGATCATTTCCTCACTGCGCTCTGCCCAGTGATTCTGATCATTTCCTCACTGCGCTCTGTCCAGTGATTCTGATCATTTCCTCACTGCGCCCTGTCCAGTGATTCTGATCATTTCCTCACTGCGCCCTGTCCAGTGATTCTGATCATTTCCTCACTGCGCCCTGTCCAGTGATTCTGATCATTTCCTCACTGCGCTCTGTCCAGTGATTCTGATCATTTCCTCACTGCGCCCTGTCCAGTGATTCTGATCATTTCCTCACTGCACTCTGTCCAGTGATTCTGATCATTTCCTCACTGCACTCTGCCCAGTGATTCTGATCATTTCCTCACTGCGCTCTGCAACGTGATTCTGATCATTTCCTCACTGCGCTCTGCCCAGTGATTCTGATCATTTCCTCACTGCGCTCTGTCCAGTGATTCTGATCATTTCCACACTGCGCTCTGTCCTGTGATTCTGATCATTTCCTCACTGCGCTCTGTCCAGTGATTCTGATCATTTCCTCACTGCGCTCTGTCCAGTGATTCTGATCATTTCCTCACTGCGCTCTGTCCAGTGATTCTGATCATTTCCTCACTTCGCCCTGTCCAGTGATTCTGATCATTTCCTCACTGCACTCTGTCCATTGATTCTGATCATTTTCTCACTGCGCTCTGCCCAGTGATTCTGATCATTTCCTCACTGCACTCTGCCCAGTGATTCTGATCATTTTCTCACTGCGCCCTGCCCAGTGATTCTGATCATTTCCTCACTGCGCCCTGTCCAGTGATTCTGATTATTTCCTCACTGCGCTCTGTCCAGTGATTCTGATCATTTCCTCACTGCGCTCTGTCCAGTGATTCTGATCATTTCCTCACTGCACTCTGTCCAGTGATTCTGATCATTTCCTCACTGCGCTCTGTCTAGTGATTCTGATCATTTCGTCACTGCACTCTGCCTCGTGATTCTGATCATTTTCACACTGCGCTCTGTCCAGTGATTGTGATCAATTCCTCACTGCGCTCTGTCCAGTGATTCTGATCATTTCCTCGCTGCACTCTGTCCAGTGATTCTGATCATTTCCACACTGCGCTCTGTCCAGTGATTCTGATCAATTCCTCACTGCGCTCTGTCCAGTGATTCTGATCATTTCCTCACTGCACTCTGTCCAGTGATTCTGATCATTTCCTCGCTGCACTCTGTCCAGTGATTCTGATCATTTCCTCGCTGCATTCTGTCCAGTGATTCTGATCATTTCCTCACTGCACTCTGCCTCGTGATTCTGATCATTTCCTCACTGGGGTCTGCCTCGTGATTCTGATCATTTCCTCACTGCGCTCTGTCCAGTGATTCTGATCATTTCCTCACTGCGCTCTGTCCAGTGATTCTGATCATTTCCTCACTGCGCTCTGCCCAGTGATTCTGATCATCTCCTCACTGCGCTCTGTCCAGTGATTCTGATCATTTCCTCACTGCGCCCTGTCCAGTGATTCTGATAATTTCCTCACTGCGCCCTGTCCAGTGATTCTGATCATTTCCTCACTGCACCCTGTCCAGTGATTCTGATCATTTCCTCACTGCGCTCTGTCCAGTGATTCTGATCATTTCCTCACTGCGCCCTGTCCAGTGATTCTGATCATTTCCTCACTGCACTCTGTCCAGTGATTCTGATCATTTCCTCACTGCACTCTGCCCAGTGATTCTGATCATTTCCTCACTGCGCTCTGCCCAGTGATTCTGATCATTTCCTCACTGCGCTCTGCCCAGTGATTCTGATCATTTCCTCACTGCGCTCTGTCCAGTGATTCTGATCATTTCCTCAATGCGCTCTGTCGAGTGATTCTGATCATTTCCACACTGCGCTCTGTCCTGTGATTCTGATCATTTCCTCACTGCGCTCTGTCCAGTGATTCTGATCATTACCTCACTGCGCTCTGTCCAGTGATTCTGATCATTTCCTCACTGCGCTCTGTCCAGTGATTCTGATCATTTCCTCACTGCGCCCTGTCCAGTGATTCTGATCATTTCCTCACTGCACTCTGTCCATTGATTCTGATCATTTTCTCACTGCGCTCTGCCCAGTGATTCTGATCATTTCCTCACTGCACTCTGTCCATTGATTCTGATCATTTTCTCACTGCGCTCTGCCCAGTGATTCTGATCATTTCCTCACTGCGCTCTGTCCAGTGATTCTGATCATTTCCTCGCTGCCCTCTGTCCAGTGATTCTGATCATTTCCTCGCTGCACTCTGTCCAGTGATTCTGATCATTTCCTCACTGCACTCTGCCTCGTGATTCTGATCATTTCCTCACTGGGGTCTGCCTCGTGATTCTGATCATTTCCTCACAGCGCTCTGTCCAGTGATTCTGATCATTTCCTCACTGCACTCTGTCCAGTGATTCTGATCATTTCCTCACTGCGCTCTGCCCAGTGATTCTGATCATTTCCTCACTGCGCTCTGTCCAGTGATTCTGATCATTTCCTCACTGCGCCCTGTCCAGTGATTCTGATCATTTCCTCACTGCGCCCTGTCCAGTGATTCTGATCATTTCCTCACTGCGCCCTGTCCAGTGATTCTGATCATTTCCTCACTGCGCTCTGTCCAGTGATTCTGATCATTTCCTCACTGCGCCCTGTCCAGTGATTCTGATCATTTCCTCACTGCACTCTGTCCAGTGATTCTGATCATTTCCTCACTGCACTCTGCCCAGTGATTCTGATCATTTCCTCACTGCGCTCTGCAACGTGATTCTGATCATTTCCTCACTGCGCTCTGCCCAGTGATTCTGATCATTTCCTCACTGCGCTCTGTCCATTGATTCTGATCATTTCCTCACTGCGCTCTGTCCAGTGATTCTGATCATTTCCACACTGCGCTCTGTCCTGTGATTCTGATCATTTCCTCACTGCGCTCTGTCCAGTGATTCTGATCATTTCCTCACTGCGCTCTGTCCAGTGATTCTGATCATTTCCTCACTGCGCTCTGTCCAGTGATTCTGATCATTTCCTCACTTCGCCCTGTCCAGTGATTCTGATCATTTCCTCACTGCACTCTGTCCATTGATTCTGATCATTTTCTCACTGCGCTCTGCCCAGTGATTCTGATCATTTCCTCACTGCACTCTGCCCAGTGATTCTGATCATTTTCTCACTGCGCCCTGCCCAGTGATTCTGATCATTTCCTCACTGCACCCTGTCCAGTGATTCTGATTATTTCCTCACTGCGCTCTGTCCAGTGATTCTGATCATTTCCTCACTGCGCTCTGTCCAGTGATTCTGATCATTTCCTCACTGCACTCTGTCCAGTGATTCTGATCATTTCCTCACTGCGCTCTGTCTAGTGATTCTGATCATTTCGTCACTGCACTCTGCCTCGTGATTCTGATCATTTTCACACTGCGCTCTGTCCAGTGATTGTGATCAATTCCTCACTGCGCTCCGTCCAGTGATTCTGATCATTTCCTCGCTGCGCTCTGTCCAGTGATTCTGATCAATTCCTCACTGCGCTCTGTCCAGTGATTCTGATCATTTCCTCACCGCTCTCTGTCCAGTGATTCTGATCAATTCCTCACGGCGCTCTGTCCAGTGATTCTGATCATTTCCTCGCTGCACTCTGTCCAGTGATTCTGATCATTTCCTCACTGCACTCTGTCCAGTGATTCTGATCAATTCCTCACTGCGCTCTGTCCAGTGATTCTGATCATTTCCTCGCTGCACTCTGTCCAGTGATTCAGATCATTTCCTCACTGGACTCTGTCCAGTGATTCTGATCAATTCCTCACTGCGCTCTGTCCAGTGATTCTGATCATTTCCTTACTGGACTCTGTCCAGTGATTCTGATCAATTCCTCACTGCGCTCTGTCCAGTGATTCTGATCATTTCCTCACTGCACTCTGTCCAGTGATTCTGATCATTTCCTCGCTGCACTCTGTCCAGTGATTCTGATCATTTCCTCACTGCGCTCTGCCCAGTGATTCTGATCATTTCCTCCCTGCGCTCTGCCCAGTGATTCTGATCATTTCCTCACCGCGCTCTGCCCAGTGATTCTGATCATTTCCTCACTGCGCTCTGTCCAGTAATTCTGATCATTTCCTCACTGCGCTCTGTCCAGTGATTCTGATCATTTCCAAACTGCGCTCTGTCCTGTGATTCTGATCATTTCCTCACTGCGCTCTGTCCAGTGATTCTGATCATTTCCTCACTGCGCTCTGTCCAGTGATTCTGATCATTTCCTCCCTGCGCTCTGTCCAGTGATTCTGATCATTTCCTCACTGCGCCCTGTCCAGTGATTCTGATCATTTCCTCACTGCACTCTGTCCATTGATTCTGATCATTTCCTCACTGCGCTCTGCCCAGTGATTCTGATCATTTCCTCACTGCACTCTGCCCAGTGATTCTGATCATTTCCTCACTGCGCTCTTTCCATTGATTCTGATTATTTCCTCACTGCGCTCTGTCCAGTGATTCTGATCATTTCCTCACTGCGCTCTGTCCAGTGATTCTGATCATTTCCTCACTGCGCCCTGTCCAGTGATTCTGATCATTTCCTCACTGCGCCCTGTCCGGTGATTCTGATCATTTCCTCACTGCGCCCTGTCCGGTGATTCTGATCATTTCCTCACTGCGCCCTGTCCAGTGATTCTGATCATTTCCTCACTGCGCTCTGTCCAGTGATTCTGATCATTTCCTCACTGCGCCCTTTCCAGTGATTCTGATCATTTCCTCACTGCACTCTGTCCAGTGATTCTGATCATTTCCTCACTGCGCTCTGCCCAGTGATTCTGATCATTTCCTCACTGCACTCTGTCCAGTGATTCTGATCATTTCCTCACTGCGCTCTGCCCAGTGATTCTGATCACTTCCTCCCTGCGCTCTGCCCAGTGATTCTGATCATTTCCTCACTGCGCTCTGCCGAGTGATTCTGATCATTTCCTCACTGCGCTCTGTCCAGTGATTCTGATCATTTCCTCACTGCGCCCTGTCCAGTGATTCTGATCATTTCCTCACTGCACTCTGTCCAGTGATTCTGATCATTTCCTCACTGCGCTCTGTCCAGTGATTCTGATCGTTTCCAAACTGCGCTCTGTCCTGTGATTCTGATCATTTCCTCACTGCGCTCTGTCCAGTGATTCTGATCATTTCCTCACTGCGCTCTGTCCAGTGATTCTGATCATTTCCTCCCTGCGCTCTGTCCAGTGATTCTGATCATTTCCTCACTGCGCCCTGTCCAGTGATTCTGATCATTTCCTCACTGCACTCTGTCCATTGATTCTGATCATTTCCTCACTGCGCTCTGCCCAGTGATTCTGATCATTTCCTCACTGCACTCTGCCCAGTGATTCTGATCATTTCCTCACTGCGCTCTGTCCAGTGATTCTGATTATTTCCTCACTGCGCTCTGTCCAGTGATTCTGATCATTTCCTCACTGCGCTCTGTCCAGTGATTCTGATCATTTCCTCACTGCGCCCTGTCCAGTGATTCTGATCATTTCCTCACTGCACTCTGTCCAGTGATTCTGATCATTTCCTCACTGCGCCCTGTCCAGTGATTCTGATCATTTCCTCACTGCACTCTGTCCAGTGATTCTGATCATTTCCTCACTGAGCTCTGTCCAGTGATTCTGATCATTTCCTCACTGCACTCTGCCCAGTGCTTCTGATCATTTCCTCACTGCGCTCAGCCTCGTGATTCTGATCATTTCCTCACTGCGCTCTGTCCAGTGATTCTGATCATTTCCTCACTGCACTTTGTCGAGCGATTCTGATCATTTCCTCACTGCGCTCAGCCTCGTGATTCTGTTCATTTCCTCACTGCACTCTGCCCAGTGATTCTGATCATTTCCTCACTGCGCTCTGTCCAGTGATTCTGATCATTTCCACACTGCGCTCTATCCAGTGATTCTGATCATTTCCTCACTGCACTCTGCCAATTGATTCTGATCATTTCCTCAATGCGCTCTGTCCAGTGATTGTGATCATTTCCTCACTGCATTCTGTCCATTGATTCAGATCATTTCCTCACTGCGCTCTGCCCAGTGATTCTGATCATTTCCTCACTGCACTCTGCCCAGTGATTCTGATCATTTCCTCACTGCGCTCTTTCCATTGATTCTGATTATTTCCTCACTGCGCTCTGTCCAGTGATTCTGATCATTTCCTCACTGCGGTCTGTCCAGTGATTCTGATCATTTCCTCACTGCGCCCTGTCCAGTGATTCTGATCATTTCCTCACTGCGCCCTGTCCGGTGATTCTGATCATTTCCTCACTGCGCCCTGTCCGGTGATTCTGATCATTTCCTCACTGCGCCCTGTCCAGTGATTCTGATCATTTCCTCACTGCGCTCTGTCCAGTGATTCTGATCATTTCCTCACTGCGCCCTGTCCAGTGATTCTGATCATTTCCTCACTGCACTCTGTCCAGTGATTCTGATCATTTCCTCACTGCGCTCTGCCCAGTGATTCTGATCATTTCCTCACTGCACTCTGTCCAGTGATTCTGATCATTTCCTCACTGCGCTCTGCCCAGTGATTCTGATCATTTCCTCACTGCGCTCTGCCCAGTGATTCTGATCATTTCCTCACTGCGCTCTGTCCAGTGATTCTGATCATTTCCTCACTGCGCCCTGTCCAGTGATTCTGATCATTTCCTCACTGCACTCTGTCCAGTGATTCTGATCATTTCCTCACTGCGCTCTGTCCAGTGATTCTGATCGTTTCCAAACTGCGCTCTGTCCTGTGATTCTGATCATTTCCTCACTGCGCTCTGTCCAGTGATTCTGATCATTTCCTCACTGCGCTCTGTCCAGTGATTCTAATCATTTCCTCCCTGCGCTCTGTCCAGTGATTCTGATCATTTCCTCACTGCGCCCTGTCCAGTGATTCTGATCATTTCCTCACTGCACTCTGTCCATTGATTCTGATCATTTCCTCACTGCGCTCTGCCCAGTGATTCTGATCATTTCCTCACTGCACTCTGCCCAGTGATTCTGATCATTTCCTCACTGCGCTCTGTCCAGTGATTCTGATTATTTCCTCACTGCGCTCTGTCCAGTGATTCTGATCATTTCCTCACTGCGCTCTGTCCAGTGATTCTGATCATTTCCTCACTGCGCCCTTTCCAGTGATTCTGATCATTTCCTCACTGCACTCTGTCCAGTGATTCTGATTATTTCCTCACTGCGCCCTGTCCAGTGATTCTGATCATTTCCTCACTGCACTCTGTCCAGTGATTCTGATCATTTCCTCACTGCGCTCTGTCCAGTGATTCTGATCATTTCCTCACTGCACTCTGCCCAGTGATTCTGATCATTTCCTCACTGCGCTCAGCCTCGTGATTCTGATCATTTCCTCACTGCGCTCTGTCCAGTGATTCTGATCATTTCCTCACTGCACTTTGTCGAGCGATTCTGATCATTTCCTCACTGCGCTCAGCCTCGTGATTCTGTTCATTTCCTCACTGCACTCTGCCCAGTGATTCTGATCATTTCCTCACTGCGCTCTGTCCAGTGATTCTGATCATTTCCACACTGCGCTCTATCCAGTGATTCTGATCATTTCCTCACTGCACTCTGCCAATTGATTCTGATCATTTCCTCAATGCGCTCTGTCCAGTGATTGTGATCATTTCCTCACTGCATTCTGTCCAGTGATTCTGATCATTTCCTCACTGCGCCCTGTCCAGTGATTCTGATCATTTCCTCACTGCGCTCTGTCCAGTGATTCTGATCATTTCCTCACTGCACTCTGCCCAGTGATTCTCATCATTTCCTCCCTGCACTCTGCCCAGTGATTCTGATCATTTCCTCACTGCGCTCTGTCCAGTGATTCTGATCATTTCCTCACTGCACTCTGTCCAGTGATTCTCATCATTTCCTCCCTGCACTCTGCCCAGTGATTCTGATCATTTCCTCACTGCGCTCTGTCCAGTGATTCTGATCATTTCCTCACTGCGCTCTGTCCAGTTATTCTGATAATTTCCTCACTGCGCCCTGTCCAGTGATTCTGATCATTTCCTCCCTGCACTCTGCCCAGTGATTCTGATCATTTCCTCCCTGCACTCTGCCCAGTGATTCTGATCATTTCCTCACTGCGCTCTGTCCAGTGATTCTGATCATTTCCTCACTGCACTCTGTCCAGTGATTCTGATCATTTCCACACTGCGCTCTGTCCAGTGATTCTGATCATTTCCTCACTGCGCTCTGTCCAGTGATTCTGATCATTTCCTCCCTGCACTCTGTCCAGTGATTCTGATCATTTCCTCACTGCGCCCTGTCCAGTGATTCTGATCATTTCCTCACTGCGCCCTGTCCGGTGATTCTGATCATTTCCTCACTGCGCCCTGTCAGGTGATTCTGATCATTTCCTCACTGCGCCCTGTCCAGTGATTCTGATCATTTCCTCACTGCGCTCTGTCCAGTGATTCTGATCATTTCCTCACTGCGCCCTGTCCAGTGATTCTGATCATTTCCTCACTGCACTCTGTCCAGTGATTCTGATCATTTCCTCACTGCGCTCTGCCCAGTGATTCTGATCATTTCCTCACTGCACTCTGTCCAGTGATTCTGATCATTTCCTCACTGCGCTCTGCCCAGTGATTCTGATCATTTCCTCACTGCGCTCTGTCCAGTGATTCTGATCGTTTCCAAACTGCGCTCTGTCCTGTGATTCTGATCATTTCCTCACTGCGCTCTGTCCAGTGATTCTGATCATTTCCTCACTGCGCTCTGTCCAGTGATTCTGATCATTTCCTCCCTGCGCTCTGTCCAGTGATTCTGATCATTTCCTCACTGCGCCCTGTCCAGTGATTCTGATCATTTCCTCACTGCACTCTGTCCATTGATTCTGATCATTTCCTCACTGCGCTCTGCCCAGTGATTCTGATCATTTCCTCACTGCACTCTGCCCAGTGATTCTGATCATTTCCTCACTGCGCTCTGTCCAGTGATTCTGATGATTTCCTCACTGCGCTCTGTCCAGTGATTCTGATCATTTCCTCACTGCGCTCTGTCCAGTGATTCTGATCATATCCTCACTGCGCCCTGTCCAGTGATTCTGATCATTTCCTCACTGCACTCTGTCCAGTGATTCTGATCATTTCCTCACTGCGCCCTGTCCAGTGATTCTGATCATTTCCTCACTGCGCTCTGTCCAGTGATTCTGATCATTTCCTCACTGCGCTCTGTCCAGTGATTCTGATCATTTCCTCACTGCACTCTGCCCAGTGATTCTGATCATTTCCTCACTGCGCTCAGCCTCGTGATTCTGATCATTTCCTCACTGCGCTCTGTCCAGTGATTCTGATCATTTCCTCACTGCACTTTGTCGAGCGATTCTGATCATTTCCTCACTGCGCTCAGCCTCGTGATTCTGTTCATTTCCTCACTGCACTCTGCCCAGTGATTCTGATCATTTCCTCACTGCGCTCTGTCCAGTGATTCTGATCATTTCCACACTGCGCTCTATCCAGTGATTCTGATCATTTCCTCACTGCACTCTGCCAATTGATTCTGATCATTTCCTCAATGCGCTCTGTCCAGTGATTGTGATCATTTCCTCACTGCATTCTGTCCAGTGATTCTGATCATTTCCTCACTGCGCCCTGTCCAGTGATTCTGATCATTTCCTCACTGCGCTCTGTCCAGTGATTCTGATCATTTCCTCCCTGCACTCTGCCCAGTGATTCTGATCATTTCCTCACTGCGCTCTGTCCAGTGATTCTGATCATTTCCTCACTGCACTCTGTCCAGTGATTCTCATCATTTCCTCCCTGCACTCTGCCCAGTGATTCTGATCATTTCCTCACTGCGCTCTGTCCAGTGATTCTGATCATTTCCTCACTGCGCTCTGTCCAGTGATTCTGATCATTTCCTCACTGCGCCCTGTCCAGTGATTCTGATCATTTCCTCCCTGCACTCTGCCCAGTGATTCTGATCATTTCCTCCCTGCACTCTGCCCAGTGATTCTGATCATTTCCTCACTGCGCTCTGTCCAGTGATTCTGATCATTTCCTCACTGCACTCTGTCCAGTGATTCTGATCATTTCCACACTGCGCTCTGTCCAGTGATTCTGATCATTTCCTCACTGCGCTCTGTCCAGTGATTCTGATCATTTCCTCACTGCGCTCTGTCCAGTGATTCTGATCATTTCCACACTGCGCTCTGTCCAGTGATTCTGATCATTTCCTCACTGCGCCCTGTCCAGTGATTCGGATCATTTCCTCCCTGCACTCTGTCCAGTGATTCTGATCATTTCCTCACTGCGCTCTGTCCTGTGATTCTGATCATTTCCTCACTGCACTCTGTCCAGTGATTCTGATCAATTCCTCACTGCGCTCTGTCCAGTGATTCTGATCATTTCCTCACTGCATTCTGTCCAGTGATTCTGATCATTTCCTCACTGCGCCCTGTCCAGTGATTCTGATCATTTCCTCACTGCGCTCTGTCCAGTGATTCTGATCATTTCCTCACTGCACTCTGCCCAGTGATTCTCATCATTTCCTCCCTGCACTCTGCCCAGTGATTCTGATCATTTCCTCACTGCGCTCTGTCCAGTGATTCTGATCATTTCCTCACTGCACTCTGTCCAGTGATTCTGATCATTTCCTCACTGCGCCCTGTCCAGTGATTCTGATCATTTCCTCCCTGCACTCTGCCCAGTGATTCTGATCATTTCCTCCCTGCACTCTGCCCAGTGATTCTGATCATTTCCTCACTGCGCTCTGTCCAGTGATTCTGATCATTTCCTCACTGCACTCTGTCCAGTGATTCTGATCATTTCCACACTGCGCTCTGTCCAGTGATTCTGATCATTTCCTCACTGCGCTCTGTCCAGTGATTCTGATCATTTCCTCACTGCGCTCTGTCCAGTGATTCTGATCATTTCCTCACTGCGCTCTGTCCAGTGATTCTGATCATTTCCTCACTGCGCCCTGTCCAGTGATTCGGATCATTTCCTCCCTGCACTCTGTCCAGTGATTCTGATCATTTCCTCACTGCGCTCTGTCCTGTGATTCTGATCATTTCCTCACTGCACTCTGTCCAGTGATTCTGATCATTTCCTCACTGCGCCCTGTCCAGTGATTCTGATCATCTCCTCACTGCGCTCTGTCCAGTGATTCTGATCATTTCCTCGCTGCGCTCTGTCCAGTGATTCTGATCATTTCCTCACTGCACTCTGTCCAGTGATTCTGATCAATTCCTCACTGCGCTCTGTCCAGTGATTCTGATCATTTCCTCACTGCATTCTGTGCAGTGATTTTGATCAATTCCTCACTGCGCTCTGTCCAGTGATTCTGATCATTTCCTCACTGCATTCTGTCCAGTGATTTTGATCATTTCCTCACTGCATTCTGTCCAGTGATTCTGATCATTTCCTCACTGCGCTCTGTCCAGTGATTCTGATCATTTCCTCCCTGCGCTCTGCCTCGTGATTCTTATAATTTCCTCACTGCGCTCTGTCCAGTGATTCTGATCATTTCCTCACTGCGCTCTGCCTCGTGATTCTGATCATTTCCTCACTGCGCTCTGTCCAGTGATTCTGATCATTTCCTCACTGCGCTCTGTCCAGTGATTCTGATCATTTCCTCACTGCTCCCTGTCCAGTGATTCTGATCATTTCCTCACTGCGCTCTGTCCAGTGATTCTGATCATTTCCTCGCTGCGCCCTGTCCAGTGATTCTGATCATTTCCTCCCTGCACTCTGCCCAGTGATTATGATCATTTCCTCACTGCGCTCTGTCCAGTGATTCTGATCATTTCCTCACTGCACTCTGTCCAGTGATTCTGATCATTTCCTCACTGCGCCCTGTCCAGTGATTCTGATCATTTCCTCCCTGCACTCTGTCCAGTGATTCTGATCATTTCCTCACTGCGCTCTATCCAGTGATTCTGAGCATTTCCTCACTGCACTCTGTCCAGTGATTCTGATCATTTCCTCACTGCACTCTGTCCAGTGATTCTGATCATTTCCTCGCTGCGCTCCGTCCAGTGATTCTGATCAATTCCTCACTGCGCTCTGCCTCGTAATTCTGATCATTTCCTCACTGCGCTCTGTCCAGTGATTCTGATCATTTCCACGCTGCGCTCTGCCTTGTGATTTTGATCATTCCCTCACTGCGCTCTGTCGAGTGATTCTGTTCATTTCCTCACTGCACTCTGCCTCATGATTCTGATCATTTCCTCACTGCGCTCTGCCCAGTGATTCTGATCATTTCCTCATTGCACTCTGTCCAGTGATTCTGATCATTTCCTCACTGCACTCTGTCCAGTGATTCTGATCATTTCCTCGCTGCACTCTGTCCAGTGATTCTGATCATTTCCTCACTGCGCTCTGCCCAGTGATTCTGATCATTTCCTCACTGCACTCTGTCCAGTGATTCTGATCATTGCCTCACTGCACTCTGTCCAGTGATTCTGATCATTTCCTCACTGCGCTCTGTCCAGTGATTCTGATCATTTCCTCACTGCGCTCTGTCCAGTGATTCTGATCATTTCCACACTGCGCTCTGTCCAGTGATTCTGATCATTTCCTCACTGCGCCCTGTCCAGTGATTCGGATCATTTCCTCCCTGCACTCTGTCCAGTGATTCTGATCATTTCCTCACTGCGCTCTGTCCTGTGATTCTGATCATTTCCTCACTGCACTCTGTCCAGTGATTCTGATCAATTCCTCACTGCGCTCTGTCCAGTGATTCTGATCATTTCCTCACTGCATTCTGTCCAGTGATTCTGATCATTTCCTCACTGCGCCCTGTCCAGTGATTCTGATCATTTCCTCACTGCGCTCTGTCCAGTGATTCTGATCATTTCCTCACTGCACTCTGCCCAGTGATTCTCATCATTTCCTCCCTGCACTCTGCCCAGTGATTCTGATCATTTCCTCACTGCGCTCTGTCCAGTGATTCTGATCATTTCCTCACTGCACTCTGTCCAGTGATTCTGATCATTTCCTCACTGCGCCCTGTCCAGTGATTCTGATCATTTCCTCCCTGCACTCTGCCCAGTGATTCTGATCATTTCCTCCCTGCACTCTGCCCAGTGATTCTGATCATTTCCTCACTGCGCTCTGTCCAGTGATTCTGATCATTTCCTCACTGCACTCTGTCCAGTGATTCTGATCATTTCCACACTGCGCTCTGTCCAGTGATTCTGATCATTTCCTCACTGCGCTCTGTCCAGTGATTCTGATCATTTCCTCACTGCGCTCTGTCCAGTGATTCTGATCATTTCCTCACTGCGCTCTGTCCAGTGATTCTGATCATTTCCTCACTGCGCCCTGTCCAGTGATTCGGATCATTTCCTCCCTGCACTCTGTCCAGTGATTCTGATCATTTCCTCACTGCGCTCTGTCCTGTGATTCTGATCATTTCCTCACTGCACTCTGTCCAGTGATTCTGATCATTTCCTCACTGCGCCCTGTCCAGTGATTCTGATCATCTCCTCACTGCGCTCTGTCCAGTGATTCTGATCATTTCCTCGCTGCGCTCTGTCCAGTGATTCTGATCATTTCCTCACTGCACTCTGTCCAGTGATTCTGATCAATTCCTCACTGCGCTCTGTCCAGTGATTCTGATCATTTCCTCACTGCATTCTGTGCAGTGATTTTGATCAATTCCTCACTGCGCTCTGTCCAGTGATTCTGATCATTTCCTCACTGCATTCTGTCCAGTGATTTTGATCATTTCCTCACTGCATTCTGTCCAGTGATTCTGATCATTTCCTCACTGCGCTCTGTCCAGTGATTCTGATCATTTCCTCCCTGCGCTCTGCCTCGTGATTCTTATAATTTCCTCACTGCGCTCTGTCCAGTGATTCTGATCATTTCCTCACTGCGCTCTGCCTCGTGATTCTGATCATTTCCTCACTGCGCTCTGTCCAGTGATTCTGATCATTTCCTCACTGCGCTCTGTCCAGTGATTCTGATCATTTCCTCACTGCTCCCTGTCCAGTGATTCTGATCATTTCCTCACTGCGCTCTGTCCAGTGATTCTGATCATTTCCTCGCTGCGCCCTGTCCAGTGATTCTGATCATTTCCTCCCTGCACTCTGCCCAGTGATTATGATCATTTCCTCACTGCGCTCTGTCCAGTGATTCTGATCATTTCCTCACTGCACTCTGTCCAGTGATTCTGATCATTTCCTCACTGCGCCCTGTCCAGTGATTCTGATCATTTCCTCCCTGCACTCTGTCCAGTGATTCTGATCATTTCCTCACTGCGCTCTATCCAGTGATTCTGAGCATTTCCTCACTGCACTCTGTCCAGTGATTCTGATCATTTCCTCACTGCACTCTGTCCAGTGATTCTGATCATTTCCTCGCTGCGCTCCGTCCAGTGATTCTGATCAATTCCTCACTGCGCTCTGCCTCGTAATTCTGATCATTTCCTCACTGCGCTCTGTCCAGTGATTCTGATCATTTCCACCCTGCGCTCTGCCTTGTGATTTTGATCATTCCCTCACTGCGCTCTGTCGAGTGATTCTGTTCATTTCCTCACTGCACTCTGCCTCATGATTCTGATCATTTCCTCACTGCGCTCTGCCCAGTGATTCTGATCATTTCCTCATTGCACTCTGTCCAGTGATTCTGATCATTTCCTCACTGCACTCTGTCCAGTGATTCTGATCATTTCCTCGCTGCACTCTGTCCAGTGATTCTGATCATTTCCTCACTGCGCTCTGCCCAGTGATTCTGATCATTTCCTCACTGCACTCTGTCCAGTGATTCTGATCATTGCCTCACTGCACTCTGTCCAGTGATTCTGATCATTTCCTCACTGCACTCTGTCCAGTGATTCTCATCATTTCCTCACTGCACTCTGCCTCGTGATTCTGATCATTTCCTCGCTGCACTCTGTCCAGTGATTCTGATCATCTCCTCACTGCGCTCTGTCCAGTGATTCTGATCATTTCCTCGCTGCGCTCTGTCCAGTGATTCTGATCATTTCCTCACTGCAGTCTGTCCAGTGATTCTGATCAATTCCTCACTGCGCTCTGTCCAGTGATTCTGATCATTTCCTCACTGCATTCTGTGCAGTGATTTTGATCAATTCCTCACTGCGCTCTGTCCAGTGATTCTGATCATTTCCTCACTGCATTCTGTCCAGTGATTTTGATCATTTCCTCACTGCACTCTGTCCAGTGATTCTGATCATTTCCTCACTGCGCTCTGTCCAGTGATTCTGATCATTTCCTCACTGCGCTCTGTCCAGTGATTCTGATCATTTCCTCACTGCGCTCTGCCTCGTGATTCTGATCATTTCCTCACTGCGCTCTGTCCAGTGATTCTGATCATTTCCTCACTGCGCTCTGTCCAGTGCTTCTGATCATTTCCTCACTGCTCTCTGTCCAGTGATTCTGATCATTTCCTCACTGGGCTCTGTCCAGTGATTCTGATCATTTCCTCGCTGCGCCCTGTCCAGTGATTCTGATCATTTCCTCCCTGCACTCTGCCCAGTGATTATGATCATTTCCTCACTGCGCCCTGTCCAGTGATTCTGATCATTTCGTCACTGCGCTCTGTCCAGTGATTCTGATCATTTCCTCACTGCACTCTGTCCAGTGATTCTGATCATTTCCTCACTGCGCCCTGTCCAGTGATTCTGATCATTTCCTCCCTGCACTCTGTCCAGTGATTCTGATCATTTCCTCACTGCGCTCTGTCCAGTGATTCTGAGCATTTCCTCACTGCACTCTGTCCAGTGATTCTGATCATTTCCTCACTGCACTCTGTCCAGTGATTCTGATCATTTCCTCGCTGCGCTCTGTCCAGTGATTCTGATCATTTCCTCACTGCGCTCTGTCCAGTGATTCTGATCATTTCCTCACTGCGCCCTGTCCAGTGATTCTGATCATTTCCTCCCTGCACTCTGCCCAGTGATTCTGATCATTTCCTCCCTGCACTCTGCCCAGTGATTCTGATCATTTCCTCACTGCGCTCTGTCCAGTGATTCTGATCATTTCCTCACTGCACTCTGTCCAGTGATTCTGATCATTTCCACACTGCGCTCTGTCCAGTGATTCTGATCATTTCCTCACTGCGCTCTGTCCAGTGATTCTGATCATTTCCTCACTGCGCTCTGTCCAGTGATTCTGATCATTTCCACACTGCGCTCTGTCCAGTGATTCTGATCATTTCCTCACTGCGCCCTGTCCAGTGATTCGGATCATTTCCTCCCTGC
This sequence comes from Heptranchias perlo, assembly GCF_035084215.1. Taxonomy (NCBI): domain Eukaryota; kingdom Metazoa; phylum Chordata; class Chondrichthyes; order Hexanchiformes; family Hexanchidae; genus Heptranchias; species Heptranchias perlo. The sequence goes on along the minus strand of NC_090343.1, from coordinate 50,101,726 downwards.
ACTCTGTCCAGTGATTCTGATCATTTCCTCACTGCGCTCTGTCCTGTGATTCTGATCATTTCCTCACTGCACTCTGTCCAGTGATTCTGATCAATTCCTCACTGCGCTCTGTCCAGTGATTCTGATCATTTCCTCACTGCATTCTGTCCAGTGATTCTGATCATTTCCTCACTGCGCCCTGTCCAGTGATTCTGATCATTTCCTCACTGCGCTCTGTCCAGTGATTCTGATCATTTCCTCACTGCACTCTGCCCAGTGATTCTCATCATTTCCTCCCTGCACTCTGCCCAGTGATTCTGATCATTTCCTCACTGCGCTCTGTCCAGTGATTCTGATCATTTCCTCACTGCACTCTGTCCAGTGATTCTGATCATTTCCTCACTGCGCCCTGTCCAGTGATTCTGATCATTTCCTCCCTGCACTCTGCCCAGTGATTCTGATCATTTCCTCCCTGCACTCTGCCCAGTGATTCTGATCATTTCCTCACTGCGCTCTGTCCAGTGATTCTGATCATTTCCTCACTGCACTCTGTCCAGTGATTCTGATCATTTCCACACTGCGCTCTGTCCAGTGATTCTGATCATTTCCTCACTGCGCTCTGTCCAGTGATTCTGATCATTTCCTCACTGCGCTCTGTCCAGTGATTCTGATCATTTCCTCACTGCGCTCTGTCCAGTGATTCTGATCATTTCCTCACTGCGCCCTGTCCAGTGATTCGGATCATTTCCTCCCTGCACTCTGTCCAGTGATTCTGATCATTTCCTCACTGCGCTCTGTCCTGTGATTCTGATCATTTCCTCACTGCACTCTGTCCAGTGATTCTGATCATTTCCTCACTGCGCCCTGTCCAGTGATTCTGATCATCTCCTCACTGCGCTCTGTCCAGTGATTCTGATCATTTCCTCGCTGCGCTCTGTCCAGTGATTCTGATCATTTCCTCACTGCACTCTGTCCAGTGATTCTGATCAATTCCTCACTGCGCTCTGTCCAGTGATTCTGATCATTTCCTCACTGCATTCTGTGCAGTGATTTTGATCAATTCCTCACTGCGCTCTGTCCAGTGATTCTGATCATTTCCTCACTGCATTCTGTCCAGTGATTTTGATCATTTCCTCACTGCATTCTGTCCAGTGATTCTGATCATTTCCTCACTGCGCTCTGTCCAGTGATTCTGATCATTTCCTCCCTGCGCTCTGCCTCGTGATTCTTATAATTTCCTCACTGCGCTCTGTCCAGTGATTCTGATCATTTCCTCACTGCGCTCTGCCTCGTGATTCTGATCATTTCCTCACTGCGCTCTGTCCAGTGATTCTGATCATTTCCTCACTGCGCTCTGTCCAGTGATTCTGATCATTTCCTCACTGCTCCCTGTCCAGTGATTCTGATCATTTCCTCACTGCGCTCTGTCCAGTGATTCTGATCATTTCCTCGCTGCGCCCTGTCCAGTGATTCTGATCATTTCCTCCCTGCACTCTGCCCAGTGATTATGATCATTTCCTCACTGCGCTCTGTCCAGTGATTCTGATCATTTCCTCACTGCACTCTGTCCAGTGATTCTGATCATTTCCTCACTGCGCCCTGTCCAGTGATTCTGATCATTTCCTCCCTGCACTCTGTCCAGTGATTCTGATCATTTCCTCACTGCGCTCTATCCAGTGATTCTGAGCATTTCCTCACTGCACTCTGTCCAGTGATTCTGATCATTTCCTCACTGCACTCTGTCCAGTGATTCTGATCATTTCCTCGCTGCGCTCCGTCCAGTGATTCTGATCAATTCCTCACTGCGCTCTGCCTCGTAATTCTGATCATTTCCTCACTGCGCTCTGTCCAGTGATTCTGATCATTTCCACCCTGCGCTCTGCCTTGTGATTTTGATCATTCCCTCACTGCGCTCTGTCGAGTGATTCTGTTCATTTCCTCACTGCACTCTGCCTCATGATTCTGATCATTTCCTCACTGCGCTCTGCCCAGTGATTCTGATCATTTCCTCATTGCACTCTGTCCAGTGATTCTGATCATTTCCTCACTGCACTCTGTCCAGTGATTCTGATCATTTCCTCGCTGCACTCTGTCCAGTGATTCTGATCATTTCCTCACTGCGCTCTGCCCAGTGATTCTGATCATTTCCTCACTGCACTCTGTCCAGTGATTCTGATCATTGCCTCACTGCACTCTGTCCAGTGATTCTGATCATTTCCTCACTGCACTCTGTCCAGTGACTCTCATCATTTCCTCACTGCACTCTGCCTCGTGATTCTGATCATTTCCTCGCTGCACTCTGTCCAGTGATTCTGATCATCTCCTCACTGCGCTCTGTCCAGTGATTCTGATCATTTCCTCGCTGCGCTCTGTCCAGTGATTCTGATCATTTCCTCACTGCAGTCTGTCCAGTGATTCTGATCAATTCCTCACTGCGCTCTGTCCAGTGATTCTGATCATTTCCTCACTGCATTCTGTGCAGTGATTTTGATCAATTCCTCACTGCGCTCTGTCCAGTGATTCTGATCATTTCCTCACTGCATTCTGTCCAGTGATTTTGATCATTTCCTCACTGCACTCTGTCCAGTGATTCTGATCATTTCCTCACTGCGCTCTGTCCAGTGATTCTGATCATTTCCTCACTGCGCTCTGTCCAGTGATTCTGATCATTTCCTCACTGCGCTCTGCCTCGTGATTCTGATCATTTCCTCACTGCGCTCTGTCCAGTGATTCTGATCATTTCCTCACTGCGCTCTGTCCAGTGCTTCTGATCATTTCCTCACTGCTCTCTGTCCAGTGATTCTGATCATTTCCTCACTGCGCTCTGTCCAGTGATTCTGATCATTTCCTCGCTGCGCCCTGTCCAGTGATTCTGATCATTTCCTCCCTGCACTCTGCCCAGTGATTATGATCATTTCCTCACTGCGCCCTGTCCAGTGATTCTGATCATTTCGTCACTGCGCTCTGTCCAGTGATTCTGATCATTTCCTCACTGCACTCTGTCCAGTGATTCTGATCATTTCCTCACTGCGCCCTGTCCAGTGATTCTGATCATTTCCTCCCTGCACTCTGTCCAGTGATTCTGATCATTTCCTCACTGCGCTCTGTCCAGTGATTCTGAGCATTTCCTCACTGCACTCTGTCCAGTGATTCTGATCATTTCCTCACTGCACTCTGTCCAGTGATTCTGATCATTTCCTCGCTGCGCTCTGTCCAGTGATTCTGATCAATTCCTCACTGCGCTCTGCCTCGTAATTCTGATCATTTCATCACTGCGCTCTGTCCAGTGATTCTGATCATATCCACCCTGCGCTCTGCCTTGTGATTCTGATCATTCCCTCACTGCGCTCTGTCGAGTGATTCTGTTCGTTTCCTCACTGCACTCTGCCTCATGATTCTGATCATTTCCTCACTGCGCTCTGCCCAGTGATTCTGATCATTTCCTCACTGCACTCTGTCCAGTGATTCTGATCATTTCCTCACTGCACTCTGTCCAGTGATTCTGATCATTTCCTCGCTGCACTCTGTCCAGTGATTCTGATCATTTCCTCACTGCGCTCTGCCCAGTGATTCTGATCATTTCCTCACTGCACTCTGTCCAGTGATTCTGATCATTGCCTCACTGCACTCTGTCCAGTGATTCTGATCATTTCCTCACTGCACTCTGTCCAGTGATTCTCATCATTTCCTCACTGCACTCTGCCTCGTGATTCTGATCATTTCCTCGCTGCACTCTGTCCAGTGATTCTGATCATCTCCTCACTGCGCTCTGTCCAGTGATTCTGATCATTTCCTCGCTGCGCTCTGTCCAGTGATTCTGATCATTTCCTCACTGCACTCTGTCCAGTGATTCTGATCATTTCCTCACTGTGCTCTGTCCAGTGATTCTGATCATTTCCTCCCTGCGCTCTGCCTCGTGATTCTTATAATTTCCTCACTGCGCTCTGTCCAGTGATTCTGATCATTTCCTCACTGCGCTCTGTCCAGTGATTCTGATCATTTCCTCACTGCGCTCTGCCTCGTGATTCTGATCATTTCCTCACTGCGCTCTGTCCAGTGATTCTGATCATTTCCTCACTGCGCTCAGTCCAGTGATTCTGATCATTTCCTCACTGCTCCCTGTCCAGTGATTCTGATCATTTCCTCACAGCGCTCTGTCCAGTGATTCTGATCATTTCCTCGCTGCGCCCTGTCCAGTGATTCTGATCATTTCCTCCCTGCACTCTGCCCAGTGATTATGATCATTTCCTCACTGCGCCCTGTCCAGTGATTCTGATCATTTCGTCACTGCGTTCTGTCCAGTGATTCTGATCATTTCCTCACTGCACTCTGTCCAGTGATTCTGATCATTTCCTCACTGCGCTCTGTCCTGTGATTCTGATCATTTCCTCGCTGCGCCCTGTCCAGTGATTCTGATCATTTGCTCACTGCGCCCTGTCCAGTGATTCTGATCATTTCCTCACTGCGCCCTGTCCAGTGATTCTGATCATTTCCTCACTGCGCTCTGTCTAGTGATTCTGATCATTACCTCACTGCGCCCTGTCCAGTGATTCTGATCATTTCCTCACTGCGCTCTGTCCAGTGATTCTGATCATTTCCTCACTGCGCCCTGTCCAGTGATTCTGATCATTTCCTCACTGCGCTCAGCCTCGTGATTCTGATCATTTCCTCACTGCGCTCTGTCCAGTGATTCTGATAATTTCCTCACTGCACTCTGCCCAGTGATTCTGATCATTTCCTAACTGCGCTCTGTCCAGTGATTCTGATCATTTCCTCACTGCGCTCTGTCCAGTGATTCTGATCATTTCCTCACTGCATTCTGCCAAGTGATTCTGATCATTTCCTCACTGCGCTCTGCCCAGTGATTCTGATCATTTCCACACTGCGCTCTGTCCAGTGTTTCTGATCATTTCCTCACTGCGCTCTGTCCAGTGATTCTGATCATTTCCTCACTGCACTCTGTCCAGTGATTCTGATCATTTCCTCCCTGCGCCCTATCCAGTGATTCTGATCATTTCTTCGCTGCACTCTGTCGAGTGATTCTGATCATTTCCTCACTGTACTCTGTCCAGTGATTCTGATCATTTCCTCACTGCGCTCTGTCCAGTGATTCTGATCATTTCCTCACTGCGCTCTGTCCAGTGATTCTGATCATTTCCTCACTGCACTCTGCCTCGTGATTCTGATCATTTCCTCACTGCACTCTGTCCAGTGATTCTGATCATTTCCTCCCTGCGCTCTGTCCAGTGATTCTGATCATTTCCTCACTGCGTTCTGTCCAGTGATTTTGATCATTTCCTCACTGCACTCTGTCTTGTGATTCTGATCATTTCCTCACTGTGCTCTGTCCAGTGATTCTGATCATTTCCTCACTGCACTCTGTCTTGTGATTCTGATTATTTCCTCACTGCGCTCTGCCCAGTGATTCTGATCATTTCCACACTGCGCTCTGTCCAGTGATTCTGATCATTTCCTGCCTGCGCCCTGTCCAGTGATTCTGATCATTTCTTCACTGCACTCTGTCGAGTGATTCTGATCATTTCTTCACTGCACTCTGTCTTGTGATTCTGATCATTTCCACACTGCGCTCTGTCCAGTGATTCTGATCATTTCCTCACTGCGCTCTGCCTCGTGATTCTGATCATTTCCTCACTGCGCTCTGTCCAGTGATTCTGATCATTTCCTCACTGCGCTCTGTCCAGTGCTTCTGATCATTTCCTCACTGCTCTCTGTCCAGTGATTCTGATCATTTCCTCACTGCGCTCTGTCCAGTGATTCTGATCATTTCCTCGCTGCGCCCTGTCCAGTGATTCTGATCATTTCCTCCCTGCACTCTGCCCAGTGATTCTGATCATTTCCTCACTGCGCTCTGTCCAGTGATTCTGATCATTTCCTCACTGCTCTCTGTCCAGTGATTCTGATCATTTCCTCACTGCGCTCTGTCCAGTGATTCTGATCATTTCCTCGCTGCGCCCTGTCCAGTGATTCTGATCATTTCCTCCCTGCACTCTGCCCAGTGATTATGATCATTTCCTCACTGCGCTCTGTCCAGTGATTCTGATCATTTCCTCACTGCACTCTGTCCAGTGATTCTGATCATTTCCTCACTGCGCCCTGTCCAGTGATTCTGATCATTTCCTCCCTGCACTCTGTCCAGTGATTCTGATCATTTCCTCACTGCGCTCTGTCCAGTGATTCTGAGCATTTCCTCACTGCACTCTGTCCAGTGATTCTGATCATTTCCTCACTGCACTCTGTCCAGTGATTCTGATCATTTCCTCGCTGCGCTCTGTCCAGTGATTCTGATCAATTCCTCACTGCGCTCTGCCTCGTAATTCTGATCATTTCATCACTGCGCTCTGTCCAGTGATTCTGATCATATCCACCCTGCGCTCTGCCTTGTGATTCTGATCATTCCCTCACTGCGCTCTGTCGAGTGATTCTGTTCGTTTCCTCACTGCACTCTGCCTCATGATTCTGATCATTTCCTCACTGCGCTCTGCCCAGTGATTCTGATCATTTCCTCACTGCACTCTGTCCAGTGATTCTGATCATTTCCTCACTGCACTCTGTCCAGTGATTCTGATCATTTCCTCGCTGCACTCTGTCCAGTGATTCTGATCATTTCCTCACTGCGCTCTGCCCAGTGATTCTGATCATTTCCTCACTGCACTCTGTCCAGTGATTCTGATCATTGCCTCACTGCACTCTGTCCAGTGATTCTGATCATTTCCTCACTGCACTCTGTCCAGTGATTCTCATCATTTCCTCACTGCACTCTGCCTCGTGATTCTGATCATTTCCTCGCTGCACTCTGTCCAGTGATTCTGATCATCTCCTCACTGCGCTCTGTCCAGTGATTCTGATCATTACCTCGCTGCGCTCTGTCCAGTGATTCTGATCATTTCCTCACTGCACTCTGTCCAGTGATTCTGATCATTTCCTCACTGCGCTCTGTCCAGTGATTCTGATCATTTCCTCCCTGCGCTCTGCCTCGTGATTCTTATAATTTCCTCACTGCGCTCTGTCCAGTGATTCTGATCATTTCCTCACTGCGCTCTGTCCAGTGATTCTGATCATTTCCTCACTGCGCTCTGCCTCGTGATTCTGATCATTTCCTCACTGCGCTCTGTCCAGTGATTCTGATCATTTCCTCACTGCGCTCTGTCCAGTGATTCTGATCATTTCCTCACTGCTCCCTGTCCAGTGATTCTGATCATTTCCTCACAGCGCTCTGTCCAGTGATTCTGATCATTTCCTCGCTGCGCCCTGTCCAGTGATTCTGATCATTTCCTCCCTGCACTCTGCCCAGTGATTATGATCATTTCCTCACTGCGCCCTGTCCAGTGATTCTGATCATTTCGTCACTGCGTTCTGTCCAGTGATTCTGATCATTTCCTCACTGCACTCTGTCCAGTGATTCTGATCATTTCCTCACTGCGCTCTGTCCTGTGATTCTGATCATTTCCTCGCTGCGCCCTGTCCAGTGATTCTGATCATTTGCTCACTGCGCCCTGTCCAGTGATTCTGATCATTTCCTCACTGCGCCCTGTCCAGTGATTCTGATCATTTCCTCACTGCGCTCTGTCTAGTGATTCTGATCATTTCCTCACTGCGCCCTGTCCAGTGATTCTGATCATTTCCTCACTGCGCTCTGTCCAGTGATTCTGATCATTTCCTCACTGCGCCCTGTCCAGTGATTCTGATCATTTCCTCACTGCGCTCAGCCTCGTGATTCTGATCATTTCCTCACTGCGCTCTGTCCAGTGATTCTGATAATTTCCTCACTGCACTCTGCCCAGTGATTCTGATCATTTCCTAACTGCGCTCTGTCCAGTGATTCTGATCATTTCCTCACTGCGCTCTGTCCAGTGATTCTGATCATTTCCTCACTGCATTCTGCCAAGTGATTCTGATCATTTCCTCACTGCGCTCTGCCCAGTGATTCTGATCATTTCCACACTGCGCTCTGTCCAGTGTTTCTGATCATTTCCTCACTGCGCTCTGTCCAGTGATTCTGATCATTTCCTCACTGCACTCTGTCCAGTGATTCTGATCATTTCCTCCCTGCGCCCTATCCAGTGATTCTGATCATTTCTTCGCTGCACTCTGTCGAGTGATTCTGATCATTTCCTCACTGTACTCTGTCCAGTGATTCTGATCATTTCCTCACTGCGCTCTGTCCAGTGATTCTGATCATTTCCTCACTGCGCTCTGTCCAGTGATTCTGATCATTTCCTCACTGCACTCTGCCTCGTGATTCTGATCATTTCCTCACTGCACTCTGTCCAGTGATTCTGATCATTTCCTCCCTGCGCTCTGTCCAGTGATTCTGATCATTTCCTCACTGCGTTCTGTCCAGTGATTCTGATCATTTCCTCACTGCACTCTGTCCAGTGATTCTGATCATTTCCTCACTGCGCTCTGTCCAGTGATTCTGATCATTTCCTGCCTGCGCCCTGTCCAGTGATTCTGATCATTTCTTCACTGCACTCTGTCGAGTGATTCTGATCATTTCTTCACTGCACTCTGTCTTGTGATTCTGATCATTTCCACACTGCGCTCTGTCCAGTGATTCTGATCATTTCCTCCCTGCGCCCTGTCCAGTGATTCTGATCATTTCTTCACTGCACTCTGTCGAGTGATTCTGATCATTTCTTCACTGCACTCTGTCCAGTGATTCTGATCATTTCCTCACTGCGCTCTGCCCAGTGATTCTGATCATTTCCTCACTGCACTCTGTCCAGTGATTCTGATCATTGCCTCACTGCACTCTTCCCAGTGATTCTGATCATTTCCTCACTGCACTCTGTCCAGTGATTCTGATCATTTCCTCACTGGACTCTGCCTCGTGATTCTGATCATTTCCTCGCTGCACTCTGTCCAGTGATTCTGATCATTTCCTCACTGCGCTCTGTCCAGTGATTCTGATCATTTCCTCGCTGCGCTCTGTCCAGTGATTCTGATCATTTCCTCACTGCACTCTGTCCAGTGATTCTGATCAATTCCTCACTGCGCTCTGTCCAGTGATTCTGATCATTTCCTCACTGCATTCTGTCCAGTGATTTTGATCAATTCCTCACTGCGCTCTGTCCAGTGATTCTGATCATTTCCTCACTGCATTCTGTCCAGTGATTTTGATCATTTCCTCACTGCACTCTGTCCAGTGATTCTGATCATTTCCTCACTGCGCTCTGTCCAGTGATTCTGATCATTTCCTCCCTGCGCTCTGCCTCGTGATTCTTATCATTTCCTCACTGCGCTCTGTCCAGTGATTCTGATCATTTCCTCACTGCGCTCTGTCCAGTGATTCTGATCATTTCCTCACTGCGCTCTGCCTCATGATTCTGATCATTTCCTCACTGCGCTCTGTCCAGTGATTCTGATCATTTCCTCACTGCGCTCTGTCCAGTGATTCTGATCATTTCCTCACTGCTCCCTGTCCAGTGATTCTGATCATTTCCTCACTGCGCTCTGTCCAGTGATTCTGATCATTTCCTCGCTGCGCCCTGTCCAGTGATTCTGATCATTTCCTCCCTGCACTCTGCCCAGTGATTCTGATCATTTCCTCACTGCGCCCTGTCCAGTGATTCTGATCATTTCGTCACTGCGCTCTGTCCAGTGATTCTGATCATTTCCTCACTGCACTCTGTCCAGTGATTCTGATCATTTCCTCACTGCGCTCTGTCCAGTGATTCTGATCATTTCCTCGCTGCGCCCTGTCCAGTGATTCTGATCATTTGCTCACTGCGCCCTGTCCAGTGATTCTGATCATTTCCTCACTGCGCCCTGTCCAGTGATTCTGATCATTTCCTCACTGCGCTCTGTCTAGTGATTCTGATCATTTCCTCACTGCGCCCTGTCCAGTGATTCTGATCATTTCCTCACTTCGCTCTGTCCAGTGATTCTGATCATTTCCTCACTGCGCCCTGTCCACTGATTCTGATCATTTCCTCACTGCGCTCAGCCTCGTGATTCTGATCATTTCCTCACTGCGCTCTGTCCAGTGATTCTGATAATTTCCTCACTGCACTCTACCCAGTGATTCTGATCATTTCCTCACTGCGCTCTGTCCAGTGATTCTGATCATTGCCTCACTGCACTCTTCCCAGTGATTCTGATCATTTCCTCACTGCACTCTGTCCAGTGATTCTGATCATTTCCTCACTGGACTCTGCCTCGTGATTCTGATGATTTCCTCGCTGCACTCTGTCCAGTGATTCTGATCATTTCCTCACTGCGCTCTGTCCAGTGATTCTGATCATTTCCTCGCTGCGCTCTGTCCAGTGATTCTGATCATTTCCTCACTGCACTCTGTCCAGTGATTCTGATCAATTCCTCACTGCGCTCTGTCCAGTGATTCTGATCATTTCCTCACTGCATTCTGTCCAGTGATTTTGATCAATTCCTCACTGCGCTCTGTCCAGTGATTCTGATCATTTCCTCACTGCATTCTGTCCAGTGATTTTGATCATTTCCTCACTGCACTCTGTCCAGTGATTCTGATCATTTCCTCACTGCGCTCTGTCCAGTGATTCTGATCATTTCCTCCCTGCGCTCTGCCTCGTGATTCTTATCATTTCCTCACTGCGCTCTGTCCAGTGATTCTGATCATTTCCTCACTGCGCTCTGTCCAGTGATTCTGATCATTTCCTCACTGCTCCCTGTCCAGTGATTCTGATCATTTCCTCACTGCGCTCTGTCCAGTGATTCTGATCATTTCCTCGCTGCGCCCTGTCCAGTGATTCTGATCATTTCCTCCCTGCACTCTGCCCAGTGATTCTGATCATTTCCTCACTGCGCCCTGTCCAGTGATTCTGATCATTTCGTCACTGCGCTCTGTCCAGTGATTCTAATCATTTCCTCACTGCACTCTGTCCAGTGATTCTGATCATTTCCTCACTGCGCTCTGTCCAGTGATTCTGATCATTTCCTCGCTGCGCCCTGTCCAGTGATTCTGATCATTTGCTCACTGCGCCCTGTCCAGTGATTCTGATCATTTCCTCACTGCGCCCTGTCCAGTGATTCTGATCATTTCCTCACTGCGCTCTGTCTAGTGATTCTGATCATTTCCTCACTGCGCCCTGTCCAGTGATTCTGATCATTTCCTCACTTCGCTCTGTCCAGTGATTCTGATCATTTCCTCACTGCGCCCTGTCCAGTGATTCTGATCATTTCCTCACTGCGCTCAGCCTCGTGATTCTGATCATTTCCTCAATGCGCTCTGTCCAGTGATTCTGATAATTTCCTCACTGCACTCTGCCCAGTGATTCTGATCATTTCCTCACTGCGCTCTGTCCAGTGATTCTGATCATGACCTCATTGCATTCTGCCAAGTGATTATGATCATTTCCTCACTGCGCTCTGTCCATTGATTCTGATCATTTCCTCATTGCATTCTGCCCAGTGATTCTGATCATTTCCACACTGCGCTCTGTCCAGTGATTCTGATCATTTCCTCACTGCGCTCTGTCCAGTGATTCTGATCATTTCCTCACTGCACTCTGTCCAGTGATTCTGATCATTTCCTCCCTGCGCCCTGTCCAGTGATTCTGATCATTTCTTCACTGCACTCTGTCGAGTGATTCTGATCATTTCTTCACTGCACTCTGTCCAGTGATTCTGATCATTTCCTCACTGCGCTCTGTCCAGTGATTCTGATCATTTCTTCACTGCACTCTGTCGAGTGATACTGATCATTTCCTCACTGCACTCTGTCCAGTGATTCTGATCATTTCCTCACTGCGCTCTGTCCAGTGATTCTGATCATTTGCTCCATGCGCTCTGTCCAGTGATTCTGATCATTTCCTCACTGCACTCTGCCTCGTGATTCTGATCATTTCCTCACTGCACTCTGTCCAGTGATTCTGATCATTTCCTCCCTGCGCTCTGTCCAGTGATTCTGATCATTTCCTCACTGCACTCTGTCCAGTGATTCTTATCAATTCCTCACTGCGCTCTGTCCAGTGATTCTGATCATTTCCTCACTGCGCTCTGTCCAGTGATTCTGATCATTTCCTCACTGCGCTCAGCCTCGTGATTCTGATCATTTCCTCACTGCAATCTGTCCAATGATTCTGATCATTTCCTCACTGCGCTCTGTCCAGTGATTCTGATCATTTCCTCACTGCGCCCTGTCCAGTGATTCTGATCATTTCCTCACTGCGCTCTGTCCAGTGATTCTGATCATTTCCTCACTGCACTCTGTCTTGTGATTCTGATCATTTCCTCACTGTGCTCTGTCCAGTGATTCTGATCATTTCCTCACTGCACTCTGTCTTGTGATTCTGATCATTTCCTCACTGCGCTCTGCCCAGTGATTCTGATCATTTCCACACTGCGCTCTGTCCAGTGATTCTGATCATTTCCTCACTGCGCTCTGTCCAGTGATTCTGATCATTTCCTCACTGCACTCTGTCCAGTGATTCTGATCATTTCCTCCCTGCACCCTGTCCAGTGATTCTGATCATTTCTTCACTGCACTCTGTCCAGTGATTCTGATCATTTCCTCCCTGCACCCTGTCCAGTGATTCTAATCATTTCTTCACTGCACTCTGTCCAGTGATTCTGATCATTTCCTCACTGCGCTCTGTCCAGTGATTCTGATCATTTCTTCACTGCACTCTGTCGAGTGATTCTGATCATTTCCTCACTGCACTCTGTCCAGTGATTCTGATCATTTCCTCACTGCGCTCTGTCCAGTGATTCTGATCATTTCCTCCCTGCGCTCTGTCCAGTGATTCTGATCATTTCCTCACTGCACTCTGTCTCGTGATTCTGATCATTTCCTCACTGCGCTCTGTCCAGTGATTCTGATCATTTCCTCACTGCACTCTGTCTCGTGATTCTGATCATTTCCTCACTGCGCTCTGTCCAGTGATTCTGATCATTTCCTCACTGCACTCTGTCCAGTGATTCTGATCATTTCCTCACTGCGCTCTGTCCAGTGATTCTGATCATTTCCTCACTGCGCTCTGACCAGTGATTCTGATCATTTCCTCACTGCGCTCAGCCTCGTGATTCTGATCATTTCCTCACTGCACTCTGTCCAGTGATTCTGATCATTTCCTCACTGCGCTCTGTCCAGTGATTCTGATCGTTTCCTCACTGCGCCCTGTCCAGTGATTCTGATCATTTCCTCACTGCGCTCTGTCCAGTGATTCTGATCATTTCCTCACTGCACTCTGTCTTGTGATTCTGATCATTTCCTCACTGTGCTCTGTCCAGTGATTCTGATCATTTCCTCACTGCACTCTGTCTTGTGATTCTGATCATTTCCTCAATGCGCTCTGTCCAGTGATTCTGATCATTTCCTCACTGCACTCTGTCTTGTGATTCTGATCATTTCCTCACTGTGCTCTGTCCAGTGATTCTGATCATTTCCTCACTGCAATCTGTCCAGTGATTGTGATCATTTCCTCACTGCGCTCTGTCCAGTGATTCTGATCATTTCCTCACTGCGCTCTGTCCAGTGATTCTGATCATTTCCTCACTGCGCTCTGTCCAGTGATTCTGATCATTTCCTCACTGCGCCCTGTCCAGTGATTCTGATCATTTCCTCACTGCGTTCTGTCTAGTGATTCTGATCATTTCCTCACTGCGCCCTGTCCAGTGATTCTGATCATTTTCTCACTGCGCTCTGTCCAGTGATTCTGATAATTTCCTCACTGCGCTCTGTCCAGTGATTCTGATCATTTCCTCACTGCGCTCTGTCAAGTGATTGTGATCATTTCCTCACTGCACTCTGTCCAGTGATTCTGATCATTTCCTCACTGCGCTCTGTCCAGTGATTGTGATCATTTCCTCACTGCACTCTGTCCAGTGATTCTGATCATTTCCTCACTGCGCTCTGTCCAGTGATTCTGATCATTTCCTCACTGCGCTCTGTCCAGTGATTCTGATCATTTCCTCACTGCGCTCTGTCCAGTGATTCTGATCATTTCCTCACTGTGCTCTGTCCAGTGATTCTGATCATTTCCTCACTGCGCTCTGTCCAGTGATTCTGATCATTTCCTCACTGCGCTCTGTCTCGTGATACTGATCATTTCCTCACTGCACTCTGTCCAGTGATTCTGATCATTTCCTCCCTGCACTCTGCCCAGTGATACTGATCATTTACTCACTGCATTCTGTCCAGTGATTCTGATAATTTCCTCACTGCACTCTGCCCAGTGATTCTGATCATTTCGTCACTGCGCTCTGTCCAGTGATTCTGATCATTTCCTCACTGCGCTCTGTCCAGTGATTCTGATCATTTCCTCATTGCATTCTGCCAAGTGATTCTGATCATTTCCTCACTGCGCTCTGTCCAGTGATTCTGATCATTTCCTCATTGCATTCTGCTCAGTGATTCTGATCATTTCCACACTGCACTCTGTCGAGTGATTCTGATCATTTCTTCACTGCACTCTGTCCAGTGATTCTGATCATTTCCTCACTGCGCTCTGTTCAGTGATTCTGATCATTTCTTCACTGCACTCTGTCGAGTGATTCTGATCATTTCCTCACTGCACTCTGTCCAGTGATTCTGATCATTTCCTCACTGCGCTCTGTCCAGTGATTCTGATCATTTGCTCCATGCGCTCTGTCCAGTGATTCTGATCATTTCCTCACTGCACTCTGCCTCGTGATTCTGATCATTTCCTCACTGCACTCTGTCCAGTGATTCTGATCATTTCCTCCCTGCGCTCTGTCCAGTGATTCTGATCATTTCCTCCCTGCGCTCTGTCCAGTGATTCTGATCATTTCCTCACTGCACTCTGTCCAGTGATTCTTATCAATTCCTCACTGCGCTCTGTCCAGTTATTCTGATCATTTCCTCACTGCGCTCTGTCCAGTGATTCTGATCATTTCCTCACTGCGCTCAGCCTTGTGATTCTGATAATTTCCTCACTGCACTCTGTCCAGTGATTCTGATCATTTCCTCACTGCGTTCTGTCCAGTGATTCTGATCATTTCCTCACTGCGCCCTGTCCAGTGATTCTGATCATTTCCTCACTGCGCTCTGTCCAGTGATTCTGATCATTTCCTCACTGCACTCTGTCTTGTGATCCTGATCATTTCCTCACTGTGCTCTGTCCAGTGATTCTGATCATTTCCTCACTGCACTCTGTCTTGTGATTCTGATCATTTCCTCACTGCGCTCTGCCCAGTGATTCTGATCATTTCCACACTGCGCTCTGTCCAGTGATTCTGATCATTTCCTCACTGCGCTCTGTCCAGTGATTCTGATCATTTCCTCACTGCACTCTGTCCAGTGATTCTGATCATTTCCTCCCTGCACCCTGTCCAGTGATTCTGATCATTTCTTCACTGCACTCTGTCGAGTGATTCTGATCATTTCTTCACTGCACTCTGTCCAGTGATTCTGATCATTTCCTCACTGCGCTCTGTCCAGTGATTCTGATCATTTCTTCACTGCACTCTGTCGAGTGATTCTGATCATTTCCTCACTGCAATCTGTCCAGTGATTCTGATCATTTCCTCACTGCGCTCTGTCCAGTGATTCTGATCATTTCCTCCCTGCGCTCTGTCCAGTGATTCTGATCATTTCCTCACTGCACTCTGTCTCGTGATTCTGATCATTTCCTCACTGCACTCTGTCCAGTGATTCTGATCATTTCCTCCCTGCGCTCTGTCCAGTGATTCTGATCATTTCCTCACTGCACTCTGTCCAGTGATTCTGATCATTTCCTCACTGCGCTCTGTCCAGTGATTCTGATCATTTCCTCACTGCGCTCTGTCCAGTGATTCTGATCATTTCCTCACTGCGCTCAGCCT
Organism: Heptranchias perlo; assembly: GCF_035084215.1. Taxonomy (NCBI): domain Eukaryota; kingdom Metazoa; phylum Chordata; class Chondrichthyes; order Hexanchiformes; family Hexanchidae; genus Heptranchias; species Heptranchias perlo. The sequence goes on along the minus strand of NC_090343.1, from coordinate 50,085,967 downwards.
CGTGATTCTGATCATTTCCTCGCTGCACTCTGTCCAGTGATTCTGATCATTTCCTCACTGCGCTCTTTCCAGTGATTCTGATCATTTCCTCACTGCGCCCTGTCCAGTGATTCTGATCATTTCCTCACTGCGCTCTGTCCAGTGATTCTGATCATTTCCTCACTGCACTCTGTCTTGTGTTTCTGATCATTTCCTCACTGCACTCTGTCCAGTGATTCTGATCATTTCCTCACTGCGCTCTGTCCAGTGATTCTGATCATTTCCTCACTGCGCTCTGTCCAGTGATTCTGATCATTTCCTCACTGCGCTCAGGCTCGTGATTCTGATCATTTCCTCACTGCGCTCTGTCCAGTGATTCTGATAATTTCCTCACTGCGCCCTGTCCAGTGATTCTGATCATTTCCTCACTGCGCTCTGTCCAGTGATTCTGATCATTTCCTCACTGCGCTCAGGCTCGTGATTCTGATCATTTCCTCACTGCGCTCTGTCCAGTGATTCTGATCATTTCCTCACTGCGCTCTGTCCAGTGATTCTGATAATTTCCTCACTGCGCCCTGTCCAGTGATTCTGATCATTTCCTCACTGCGCTCTGTCCAGTGATTCTGATCATTTCCTCACTGCACTCTGTCTTGTGTTTCTGATCATTTCCTCACTGTGCTCTGTCCAGTGATTCTGATCATTTCCTCACTGCACTCTGTCTTGTGATTCTGATCATTTCCTCACTGCGCTCTGTCCAGTGATTCTGATCATTTCCTCACTGCACTCTGTCTTGTGATTCTGATCATTTCCTCACTGTGCTCTGTCCAGTGATTCTGATCATTTCCTCACTGCAATCTGTCCAGTGATTCTGATCATTTACTCACTGCGCTCTGTCCAGTGATTCTGATAATTTCCTCACTGCGCTCTGTCCAGTGATTCTGATCATTTCCTCACTGCGCCCTGTCCAGTGATTCTGATCATTTCCTCACTGCGCTCTGTCTAGTGATTCTGATCATTTCCTCACTGCGCTCTGTCCAGTGATTCTGATCATTTCCTCACTGCGCTCTGTCCAGTGATTCTGATCATTTCCTCACTGCACTCTGTCCAGTGATTCTGATCATTTCCTCACTGCGCTCTGTCAAGTGATTGTGATCATTTCCTCACTGCACTCTGTCCAGTGATTCTGATCATTTCCTCACTGCGCTCTGTCCAGTGATTGTGATCATTTCCTCACTGCACTCTGTCCAGTGATTCTGATCATTTCCTCACTGCGCTCTGTCCAGTGATTCTGATCATTTCCTCACTGCGCTCTGTCCAGTGATTCTGATCATTTCCTCACTGCGCTATGTCCAGTGATTCTGATCATTTCCTCACTGTGCTCTGTCCAGTGATTCTGATCATTTCCTCACTGCACTCTGTCCAGTGATTCTGATCATTTCCTCACTGCGCTCTGTCTAGTGATACTGATCATTTCCTCACTGCACTCTGTCCAGTGATTCTGATCATTTCCTCCCTCCACTCTGCCCAGTGATACTGATCATTTCCTCACTGCACTCTGTCCAGTGATTCTGATCATTTCCTCGCTGCACTCTGCCCAATGATTCTGATCATTTCCTCACTGCACTCTTTCCAGTGATTCTGATCATTTCCTCCCTGCACTCTGTCCAGTGATTCTGATCATTTCCTCACTGAGCTCTGTCCAGTGATTCTGATCATTTCCTCCCTGCACTCTGCCCAGTGATTCTGATCATTTCCTCACTGCACTCTGTCCAGTGATTCTGATCATTTCCTCACTGCGCTCTGTCCAGTGATTCTGGTCATTTCCTCACTGCATTCTGCCCAGTGATTCTGATCATTTCCTCACTGCACTCTGACCAGTGATTCTGATCATTTCCTCACTGCACTCTGCCCAGTGATTCTGATCATTTCCTCACTGCACTCTGTCCAGTGATTCTGATCATTTCCTCACTGCGCTCTGTCCAGTGATTGTGATCATTTCCTCACTGCGCCCTGTCCAGTGATTCTGATCATTTCCTCACTGCGCTCTGTCCAGTGATTCTGATCATTTCCTCACTGCGCCCTGTCCAGTGATTCTGATCATTTCCTCCCTGCACTCTGCCCAGTGATTCTGATCATGTCCTCACTGTGGTCTGTCCAGTGATTCTGATCATTTCCTCACTGCGCTCTGTCCAGTGATTCTGATCATTTCCACACTGCGTTCTTTCCAGTGATTCTGATCATTTCCTCACTGCGCCCTGTCCAGTGATTCTGTTCATTTCCTCCCTGCACTCTGTCCAGTGATTCTGATCATTTCCTCACTGCGCTCTGTCCAGTGATTCTGATCATTTCAAAACTGCCCTCTGTCCAGTGATTCTGATCATTTCCTCACTGCACTCTGTCCAGTGATTCTGATCATTTCCTCGCTGCACTCTGTCCAGTGATTCTGATCATTTCCTCACTGCGCTCTGCCCAGTGATTCTGATCATTTCCTCACTGCGCACTGTCCAGTGATTCTGATCAATTCCTCACTGCGCGCTGTCCAGTGATTCTGATCATTTCCTCACTGCACTCTGCCTCATGATTCTGATCATTTCCTCACTGCGCTCTGTCCAGTGATTCTGATCATTTCCTCACTGCACTCTGTCCAGTGATTCTGATCATTTCCTCACTGCGCTCTGTCCAGTGATTCTGATCATTTCCTCGCTGCACTCTGTCCAGTGATTCTGATCATTTCCTCACTGCACTCTGCCTCGTGATTCTGTTCAATTCCTCACTGCGCTCTGTCCAGTGATTCTGATCATTTCCTCTCTGCACTCTGTCCAGTGATTCTGATCATTTCCTCACTGCACTCTGCCTCGTGATGCTGATCAATTCCTCACTGCACTCTGTCCAGTGATACTGATCATTTCCTCACTGCGCTCTGTCCAGTGATTCTGATCATTTCGTCACTGCGCTCTGTCCAGTGATTCTGATCATTTCCTCACTGCGCTCTGTCCAGTGATTCTGATCATTTCCTCATTGCATTCTGCCAAGTGATTCTGATCATTTCCTCACTGCGCTCTGTCCAGTGATTCTGATCATTTCCTCATTGCATTCTGCTCAGTGATTCTGATCATTTCCACACTGCACTCTGTCGAGTGATTCTGATCATTTCTTCACTGCACTCTGTCCAGTGATTCTGATCATTTCCTCACTGCGCTCTGTTCAGTGATTCTGATCATTTCTTCACTGCACTCTGTCGAGTGATTCTGATCATTTCCTCACTGCACTCTGTCCAGTGATTCTGATCATTTCCTCACTGCGCTCTGTCCAGTGATTCTGATCATTTGCTCCATGCGCTCTGTCCAGTGATTCTGATCATTTCCTCACTGCACTCTGCCTCGTGATTCTGATCATTTCCTCACTGCACTCTGTCCAGTGATTCTGATCATTTCCTCCCTGCGCTCTGTCCAGTGATTCTGATCATTTCCTCCCTGCGCTCTGTCCAGTGATTCTGATCATTTCCTCACTGCACTCTGTCCAGTGATTCTTATCAATTCCTCACTGCGCTCTGTCCAGTTATTCTGATCATTTCCTCACTGCGCTCTGTCCAGTGATTCTGATCATTTCCTCACTGCGCTCAGCCTTGTGATTCTGATAATTTCCTCACTGCACTCTGTCCAGTGATTCTGATCATTTCCTCACTGCGTTCTGTCCAGTGATTCTGATCATTTCCTCACTGCGCCCTGTCCAGTGATTCTGATCATTTCATCACTGCGCTCTGTCCAGTGATTCTGATCATTTCCTCACTGCACTCTGTCTTGTGATCCTGATCATTTCCTCACTGTGCTCTGTCCAGTGATTCTGATCATTTCCTCACTGCACTCTGTCTTGTGATTCTGATCATTTCCTCACTGCGCTCTGCCCAGTGATTCTGATCATTTCCACACTGCGCTCTGTCCAGTGATTCTGATCATTTCCTCACTGCGCTCTGTCCAGTGATTCTGATCATTTCCTCACTGCACTCTGTCCAGTGATTCTGATCATTTCCTCCCTGCACCCTGTCCAGTGATTCTGATCATTTCTTCACTGCACTCTGTCGAGTGATTCTGATCATTTCTTCACTGCACTCTGTCCAGTGATTCTGATCATTTCCTCACTGCGCTCTGTCCAGTGATTCTGATCATTTCTTCACTGCACTCTGTCGAGTGATTCTGATCATTTCCTCACTGCAATCTGTCCAGTGATTCTGATCATTTCCTCACTGCGCTCTGTCCAGTGATTCTGATCATTTCCTCCCTGCGCTCTGTCCAGTGATTCTGATCATTTCCTCACTGCACTCTGTCTCGTGATTCTGATCATTTCCTCACTGCACTCTGTCCAGTGATTCTGATCATTTCCTCCCTGCGCTCTGTCCAGTGATTCTGATCATTTCCTCACTGCACTCTGTCCAGTGATTCTGATCATTTCCTCACTGCGCTCTGTCCAGTGATTCTGATCATTTCCTCACTGCGCTCTGTCCAGTGATTCTGATCATTTCCTCACTGCGCTCAGCCTCGTGATTCTGATCATTTCCTCGCTGCACTCTGTCCAGTGATTCTGATCATTTCCTCACTGCGCTCTTTCCAGTGATTCTGATCATTTCCTCACTGCGCCCTGTCCAGTGATTCTGATCATTTCCTCACTGCGCTCTGTCCAGTGATTCTGATCATTTCCTCACTGCACTCTGTCTTGTGTTTCTGATCATTTCCTCACTGCACTCTGTCCAGTGATTCTGATCATTTCCTCACTGCGCTCTGTCCAGTGATTCTGATCATTTCCTCACTGCGCTCTGTCCAGTGATTCTGATCATTTCCTCACTGCGCTCAGGCTCGTGATTCTGATCATTTCCTCACTGCGCTCTGTCCAGTGATTCTGATAATTTCCTCACTGCGCCCTGTCCAGTGATTCTGATCATTTCCTCACTGCGCTCTGTCCAGTGATTCTGATCATTTCCTCACTGCGCTCAGGCTCGTGATTCTGATCATTTCCTCACTGCGCTCTGTCCAGTGATTCTGATCATTTCCTCACTGCGCTCTGTCCAGTGATTCTGATAATTTCCTCACTGCGCCCTGTCCAGTGATTCTGATCATTTCCTCACTGCGCTCTGTCCAGTGATTCTGATCATTTCCTCACTGCACTCTGTCTTGTGTTTCTGATCATTTCCTCACTGTGCTCTGTCCAGTGATTCTGATCATTTCCTCACTGCACTCTGTCTTGTGATTCTGATCATTTCCTCACTGCGCTCTGTCCAGTGATTCTGATCATTTCCTCACTGCACTCTGTCTTGTGATTCTGATCATTTCCTCACTGTGCTCTGTCCAGTGATTCTGATCATTTCCTCACTGCAATCTGTCCAGTGATTCTGATCATTTACTCACTGCGCTCTGTCCAGTGATTCTGATAATTTCCTCACTGCGCTCTGTCCAGTGATTCTGATCATTTCCTCACTGCGCCCTGTCCAGTGATTCTGATCATTTCCTCACTGCGCTCTGTCTAGTGATTCTGATCATTTCCTCACTGCGCTCTGTCCAGTGATTCTGATCATTTCCTCACTGCGCTCTGTCCAGTGATTCTGATCATTTCCTCACTGCACTCTGTCCAGTGATTCTGATCATTTCCTCACTGCGCTCTGTCAAGTGATTGTGATCATTTCCTCACTGCACTCTGTCCAGTGATTCTGATCATTTCCTCACTGCGCTCTGTCCAGTGATTGTGATCATTTCCTCACTGCACTCTGTCCAGTGATTCTGATCATTTCCTCACTGCGCTCTGTCCAGTGATTCTGATCATTTCCTCACTGCGCTCTGTCCAGTGATTCTGATCATTTCCTCACTGCGCTATGTCCAGTGATTCTGATCATTTCCTCACTGTGCTCTGTCCAGTGATTCTGATCATTTCCTCACTGCACTCTGTCCAGTGATTCTGATCATTTCCTCACTGCGCTCTGTCTAGTGATACTGATCATTTCCTCACTGCACTCTGTCCAGTGATTCTGATCATTTCCTCCCTCCACTCTGCCCAGTGATACTGATCATTTCCTCACTGCACTCTGTCCAGTGATTCTGATCATTTCCTCGCTGCACTCTGCCCAATGATTCTGATCATTTCCTCACTGCACTCTTTCCAGTGATTCTGATCATTTCCTCCCTGCACTCTGTCCAGTGATTCTGATCATTTCCTCACTGAGCTCTGTCCAGTGATTCTGATCATTTCCTCCCTGCACTCTGCCCAGTGATTCTGATCATTTCCTCACTGCACTCTGTCCAGTGATTCTGATCATTTCCTCACTGCGCTCTGTCCAGTGATTCTGGTCATTTCCTCACTGCATTCTGCCCAGTGATTCTGATCATTTCCTCACTGCACTCTGACCAGTGATTCTGATCATTTCCTCACTGCACTCTGCCCAGTGATTCTGATCATTTCCTCACTGCACTCTGTCCAGTGATTCTGATCATTTCCTCACTGCGCTCTGTCCAGTGATTGTGATCATTTCCTCACTGCGCCCTGTCCAGTGATTCTGATCATTTCCTCACTGCGCTCTGTCCAGTGATTCTGATCATTTCCTCACTGCGCCCTGTCCAGTGATTCTGATCATTTCCTCCCTGCACTCTGCCCAGTGATTCTGATCATGTCCTCACTGTGGTCTGTCCAGTGATTCTGATCATTTCCTCACTGCGCTCTGTCCAGTGATTCTGATCATTTCCACACTGCGTTCTTTCCAGTGATTCTGATCATTTCCTCACTGCGCCCTGTCCAGTGATTCTGTTCATTTCCTCCCTGCACTCTGTCCAGTGATTCTGATCATTTCCTCACTGCGCTCTGTCCAGTGATTCTGATCATTTCAAAACTGCCCTCTGTCCAGTGATTCTGATCATTTCCTCACTGCACTCTGTCCAGTGATTCTGATCATTTCCTCGCTGCACTCTGTCCAGTGATTCTGATCATTTCCTCACTGCGCTCTGCCCAGTGATTCTGATCATTTCCTCACTGCGCACTGTCCAGTGATTCTGATCAATTCCTCACTGCGCGCTGTCCAGTGATTCTGATCATTTCCTCACTGCACTCTGCCTCATGATTCTGATCATTTCCTCACTGCGCTCTGTCCAGTGATTCTGATCATTTCCTCACTGCACTCTGTCCAGTGATTCTGATCATTTCCTCACTGCGCTCTGTCCAGTGATTCTGATCATTTCCTCGCTGCACTCTGTCCAGTGATTCTGATCATTTCCTCACTGCACTCTGCCTCGTGATTCTGTTCAATTCCTCACTGCGCTCTGTCCAGTGATTCTGATCATTTCCTCTCTGCACTCTGTCCAGTGATTCTGATCATTTCCTCACTGCACTCTGCCTCGTGATGCTGATCAATTCCTCACTGCACTCTGTCCAGTGATACTGATCATTTCCTCACTGCGCTCTGTCCAGTGATTCTGATCATTTCCTCACTGCACTCTGTCCAGTGATTGTGATCATTTCCTCACTGCACTCTGTCCAGTGATTCTGATCATTTCCTCACTGCGCTCTGTCCAGTGATTCTGATCATTTCCTCACTGCGCTCTGTCCAGTGATTCTGATCATTTCATCACTGCGCTCTGTCCAGTGATTCTGATCATTTCCACACTGCGCTCTGTCTAGTGATACTGATCATTTCCTCACTGCACTCTGTCCAGTGATTCTGATCATTTCCTCACTGCACTCTGCCCAGTGATTCTGATCATTTCCTCACTGCACTCTGTCCAGTGATTCTGATCATTTCCTCACTGCGCTCTGTCCAGTGATTCAGATCATTTCCTCCCTGCACTCTGCCGAGTGATTCTGATCATTTCCTCCCTGCACTCTGTCCAATGATTCTGATCATTTCATCACTGCGCTCTGTCCAGTGATTCTGATCATTTCCTCACTGCGCTCTGTCCACTGATTCTGATCAATTCCTCACTGCGCGCTGTCCTGTGATTCTGATCATTTCCTCACTGCACTCTGCCTCGTGATTCTGATCAATTCCTCACTGCGCTCTGTCCAGTGATTCTGATCATTTCCTCGCTGCACTCTGTCCAGTGATTCTGATCATTTCCTCACTGCGCTCTGCCCAGTGATTCTGATCATTTCCTCACTGCGCTCTGTCCAGTGATTCTGGTCATTTCCTCACTGCACTCTGCCCAGTGAATCTGATCATTTCCTCACTGCATTCTGTCCAGTGATTCTGATCATTTCCTCACTGCACTCTGCCCAGTGATTCTGATCATGTCCTCACTGCACTCTGTCCAGTGATTCTGATCATTTCCACACTGCGCTCTGTCCAGTGATTCTGATCATTTCCTCACTGCGCCCTGTCTAGTGATTCTGATCATTTCCTCCCTGCACTCTGTCCAGTGATTCTGATCATTTCCTCACTGCGCTCTGTCCAGTGATTCTGATCATTTCCTCACTGCGCTCTGTCCACTGATTTTGATCAATTCCTCACTGCGCGCTGTCCTGTGATTCTGATCATTTCCTCACTGCACTCTGCCTCGTGATTCTGATCAATTCCTCACTGCGCTCTGTCCAGTGATTCTGATCATTTCCTCGCTGCACTCTGTCCAGTGATTCTGATCATTTCCTCACTGCACTCTGCCTCGTGATTCTGATCAATTCCTCACTGCACTCTGTCCAGTGATTCTGATCATTTCCTCACTGCGCTCTGTCCAGTGATTCTGATCATTTCCTCACTGCACTCTGTCTAGTGATTCTGATCATTTCCTCAATGCACTCTGTCCAGTGATTCTGATCATTTCCTCACTGCACTCTGTCCAGTGATTGTGATCATTTCCTCGCTGCACTCTGTCCAGTGATTCTGATCATTTCCTCACTGCACTCTGCCTCGTGATTCTGATCAATTCCTCACTGCGCTCTCTCCAGTGATTCTGATCATTTCCTCGCTGCACTCTGTCCAGTGATTCTGATCAGTTCCTCACTGCACTCTGCCTCGTGATTCTGATCATTTCCTCACTGCACTCTGTCCAATGATTGTGATCATTTCCTCACTGCACTCTGTCCAGTGATTCTGATCATTTCCTCACTGCGCTCTGTCCAGTGATTCTGATCATTTCCTCACTGCGCTCTGTCCAGTGATTCTGATCATTTCCTCACTGCGCTCTGTCTAGTGATACTGATCATTTCCTCACTGCACTCTGTCCAGTGATTCTGATCATTTCCTCACTGCACTCTGCCCAATGATTCTGATCATTTCCTCACTGTGCTCTGCCCAATGATTCTGATCATTTCCTCACTGCACTCTGTCCAGTGATTCTGATCATTTCCTCACTGCGCTCTGCCCAGTGATTCTGATCATTTCCTCACTGCGCTCTGTCCAGTGATTCTGGTCATTTCCTCACTGCACTCTGCCCAGTGATTCTGATCATTTCCTCACTGCGCTCTTCCCAGTGATTCTGATCATTTCCTCACTGCACTCTGTCCAGTGATTCTGATCATTTCCTCACTGCGCTCTGTCCAGTGATTCTGATCATTTCCTCCCTGCACTCTGTCCAGTGATTCTGATCATTTCCTCACTGAGCTCTGTCCAGTGATTCTGATCATTTCCTCCCTGCACTCTGCCCAGTGATTCTGATCATTTCCTCACTGCACTCTGTCCAGTGATTCTGATCATTTCCTCACTGCGCTCTGTCCAGTGATTCTGGTCATTTCCTCACTGCACTCTGCCCAGTGATTCTGATCATTTCCTCACTGCACTCTGACCAGTGATTCTGATCATTTCCTCACTGCACTCTGCCCAGTGATTCTGATCATTTCCTCACTGCACTCTGTCCAGTGATTCTGATCATTTCCTCACTGCGCTCTGTCCAGTGATTGTGATCATTTCCTCACTGCGCCCTGTCCAGTGATTCTGATCATTTCCTCACTGCGCTCTGTCCAGTGATTCTGATCATTTCCACACTGCGCTCTTTCCAGTGATTCTGATCATTTCCTCACTGCGCCCTGTCCAGTGATTCTGATCATTTCCTCCCTGCACTCTGCCCAGTGATTCTGATCATTTCCTCACTGCGCTCTGTCCAGTGATTCTGATCATTTCCTCACTGCGCTCTGTCCAGTGATTCTGATCATTTCCACACTGCGCTCTGTCCAGTGATTCTGATCATTTCCTCACTGCGCCCTGTCCAGTGATTCTGTTCATTACCTCCCTGCACTCTGTCCAGTGATTCTGATCATTTCCTCACTGCGCTCTGTCCAGTGATTCTGATCATTTCAACACTGCCCTCAGTCCAGTGATTCTGATCATTTCCTCACTGCACTCTGTCCAGTGATTCTGATCATTTCCTCGCTGCACTCTGTCCAGTGATTCTGATCATTTCCTCACTGCGCTCTGTCCAGTGATTCTGATCATTTCCTCACTGCGCACTGTCCAGTGATTCTGATCAATTCCTCACTGCGCGCTGTCCAGTGATTCTGATCATTTCCTCACTGCACTCTGCCTCGTGATTCTGATCATTTCCTCACTGCGCTCTGTCCAGTGATTCTGAACATTTCCTCACTGCACTCTGTCCAGTGATTGTGATCATTTCCTCACTGCACTCTGTCCAGTGATTCTGATCATTTCCTCACTGCACTCTGTCCAGTGATTCTGATCATTTCCTCACTGCGCTCTGTCCAGTGATTCTGATCATTTCCTCACTGCGCTCTGTCCAGTGATTCTGATCATTTCCTCACTGCGCTCTGTCCAGTGATTCTGATCATTTCCTCACTGCGCTCTGTCTAGTGATACTGATCATTTCCTCACTGCACTCTGTCCAGTGATTCTCATCATTTCCTCACTGCACTCTGCCCAATGATTCTGATAATTTCCTCACTGCGCTCTGCCCAATGATTCTGATCATTTCCTCACTGCACTCTGTCCAGTGATTCTGATCATTTCCTCACTGCGCTCTGCCCAGTGATTCTGATCATTTCCTCACTGCGCTCTGTCCAGTGATTCTGGTCATTTCCTCACTGCGCTCTGTCCAGTGATTCTGGTCATTTCCTCACTGCACTCTGCCCAGTGATTCTGATCATTTCCTCACTGCACTCTGACCAGTGATTCTGATCATTTCCTCACTGCACTCTGCCCAGTGATTCTGATCATTTCCTCACTGCACTCTGTCCAGTGATTCTGATCATTTCCTCACTGCGCTCTGTCCAGTGATTGTGATCATTTCCTCACTGCGCCCTGTCCAGTGATTCTGATCATTTCCTCACTGCGCTCTGTCCAGTGATTCTGATCATTTCCACACTGCGCTCTTTCCAGTGATTCTGATCATTTCCTCACTGCGCCCTGTCCAGTGATTCTGATAATTTCCTCCCTGCACTCTGCCCAGTGATTCTGATCATTTCCTCACTGCGCTCTGTCCAGTGATTCTGATCATTTCCTCACTGCGCTCTGTCCAGTGATTCTGATCATTTCCACACTGCGCTCTGTCCAGTGATTCTGATCATTTCCTCACTGCGCCCTGTCCAGTGATTCTGTTCATTACCTCCCTGCACTCTGTCCAGTGATTCTGATCATTTCCTCACTGCGCTCTGTCCAGTGATTCTGATCATTTCAACACTGCCCTCTGTCCAGTGATTCTGATCATTTCCTCACTGCACTCTGTCCAGTGATTCTGATCATTTCCTCGCTGCACTCTGTCCAGTGATTCTGATCATTTCCTCACTGCGCTCTGTCCAGTGATTCTGATCATTTCCTCACTGCGCACTGTCCAGTGATTCTGATCAATTCCTCACTGCGCGCTGTCCAGTGATTCTGATCATTTCCTCACTGCACTCTGCCTCGTGATTCTGATCATTTCCTCACTGCGCTCTGTCCAGTGATTCTGAACATTTCCTCACTGCACTCTGTCCAGTGATTGTGATCATTTCCTCACTGCACTCTGTCCAGTGATTCTGATCATTTCCTCACTGCACTCTGTCCAGTGATTCTGATCATTTCCTCACTGCGCTCTGTCCAGTGATTCTGATCATTTCCTCACTGCGCTCTGTCCAGTGATTCTGATCATTTCCTCACTGCGCTCTGTCCAGTGATTCTGATCATTTCCTCACTGCGCTCTGTCTAGTGATACTGATCATTTCCTCACTGCACTCTGTCCAGTGATTCTGATCATTTCCTCACTGCACTCTGCCCAATGATTCTGATCATTTCCTCACTGCGCTCTGCCCAATGATTCTTATCATTTCCTCACTGCACTCTGTCCAGTGATTCTGATCATTTCCTCACTGCGATCTACCCAGTGATTCTGATCATTTCCTCACTGCGCTCTGTCCAGTGATTCTGGTCATTTCCTCACTGCACTCTGCCCAGTGATTCTGATCATTTCCTCACTGCACTCTGTCCAGTGATTCTGATCATTTCCTCACTGAGCTCTGTCCAGTGATTCTGATCATTTCCTCCCTGCACTCTGCCCAGTGATTCTGATCATTTCCTCACTGCACTCTGTCCAGTGATTCTGATCATTTCCTCACTGCGCTCTGTCCAGTGATTCTGGTCATTTCCTCTCTGCATTCTGCCCAGTGATTCTGATCATTTCCTCACTGCACTCTGACCAGTGATTCTGATCATTTCCTCACTGCACTCTGCCCAGTGATTCTGATCATTTCCTCACTGCACTCTGTCCAGTGATTCTGATCATTTCCTCACTGCGCTCTGTCCAGTGATTATGATCATTTCCTCACTGCGCCCTGTCCAGTGATTCTGATCATTTCCTCACTGCGCTCTGTCCAGTGATTCTGATCATTTCCACACTGCGCTCTTTCCAGTGATTCTGATCATTTCCTCACTGCGCCCTGTCCAGTGATTCTGATCATTTCCTCCCTGCACTCTGCCCAGTGATTCTGATCATGTCCTCACTGTGGTCTGTCCAGTGATTCTGATCATTTCCTCACTGCGCTCTGTCCAGTGATTCTGATCATTTCCACAATGCGTTCTTTTCAGTGATTCTGATCATTTCCTCACTGCGCCCTGTCCAGTGATTCTGCTCATTTCCTCCCTGCACTCTGTCCAGTGATTCTGATCATTTCCTCACTGCGCTCTGTCCAGTGATTCTGATCATTTCAAAACTGCCCTCTGTCCAGTGATTCTGATCATTTCCTCACTGCACTCTGTCCAGTGATTCTGATCATTTCCTCGCTGCACTCTGTCCAGTGATTCTGATCAATTCCTCACTGCGCGCTGTCCAGTGATTTTGATCATTTCCTCACAGCACTCTGCCTCATGATTCTGATCATTTCCTCACTGCGCTCTGTCCAGTGATTCTGATCATTTCCTCACAGCGCTCTGTCCAGTGATTCTGATCATTTCCTCACTGCACTCTGCCTCGTGATTCTGTTCAATTCCTCACTGCGCTCTGTCCAGTGATTCTGATCATTTCCTCGCTGCACTCTGTCCAGTGATTCTGATCATTTCCTCACTGCACTCTGCCTCGTGATTCTGATCAATTCCTCACTGCACTCTGTCCAGTGATACTGATCATTTCCTCACTGCGCTCTGTCCAGTGATTCTGATCATTTCCTCACTGCACTCTGTCTAGTGATTCTGATCATTTCCTCACTGCACTCTGTCCAGTGATTGTGATCATTTCCTCACTGCACTCTGTCCAGTGATTCTGATCATTTCCTCACTGCGCTCTGTCCAGTGATTCTGATCATTTCCTCACTGCGCTCTGTCCAGTGATTCTGATCATTTCATCACTGCGCTCTGTCCAGTGATTCTGATCATTTCCACACTGCGCTCTGTCTAGTGATACTGATCATTTCCTCACTGCACTCTGTCCAGTGATTCTGATCATTTCCTCACTGCACTCTGCCCAGTGATTCTGATCATTTCCTCACTGCACTCTGTCCAGTGATTCTGATCATTTCCTCACTGCGCTCTGTCCAGTGATTCAGATCATTTCCTCCCTGCACTCTGCCGAGTGATTCTGATCATTTCCTCACTGCACTCTGACCAGTGATTCTGATCATTTCCTCACTGCACTCTGTCCAGTGATTCTGATCATTTCCTCACTGCGCTCTGTCCAGTGATTATGATCATTTCCTCACTGCGCCCTTTCCAGTGATTCTGATCATTTCCTCACTGCGCTCTGTCCAGTGATTCTGATCATTTCCACACTGCGCTCTTTCCAGTGATTCTGATCATTTCCTCACTGCGCCCTGTCCAGTGATTCTGATCATTTCCTCCCTGCACTCTGCCCAGTGATTCTGATCATGTCCTCACTGTGGTCTGTCCAGTGATTCTGATCATTTCCTCACTGCGCTCTGTCCAGTGATTCTGATCATTTCCACACTGCGTTCTTTCCAGTGATTCTGATCATTTCCTCACTGCGCCCTGTCCAGTGATTCTGCTCATTTCCTCCCTGCACTCTGTCCAGTGATTCTGATCATTTCCTCACTGCGCTCTGTCCAGTGATTCTGATCATTTCAAAACTGCCCTCTGTCCAGTGATTCTGATCATTTCCTCACTGCACTCTGTCCAGTGATTCTGATCATTTCCTCGCTGCACTCTGTCCAGTGATTCTGATCATTTCCTCACTGCGCTCTGCCCAGTGATTCTGATCATTTCCTCACTGCGCACTGTCCAGTGATTCTGATCAATTCCTCACTGCGCGCTGTTCAGTGATTCTGATAATTTCCTCACTGCACTCTGCCTCATGATTCTGATCATTTCCTCACTGCGCTCTGTCCAGTGATTCTGATCATTTCCTCACTGCGCTCTGTCCAGTGATTCTGATCATTTCCTCGCTGCACTCTGTCCAGTGATTCTGATCATTTCCTCACTGCACTCTGCCTCGTGATTCTGTTCAATTCCTCACTGCGCTCTGTCCAGTGATTCTGATCATTTCCTCGCTGCACTCTGTCCAGTGATTCTGATCATTTCCTCACTGCACTCTGCCTCGTGATTCTGATTAATTCCTCACTGCACTCTGTCCAGTGATACTGATCATTTCCTCACTGCGCTCTGTCCAGTGATTCTGATCATTTCCTCACTGCACTCTGTCTAGTGATTCTGATCATTTCCTCACTGCACTCTGTCCAGTGATTGTGATCATTTCCTCACTGCACTCTGTCCAGTGATTCTGATCATTTCCTCACTGCGCTCTGTCCAGTGATTCTGATCATTTCCTCACTGCGCTCTGTCCAGTGATTCTGATCATTTCATCACTGCGCTCTGTCCAGTGATTCTGATCATTTCCACACTGCGCTCTGTCTAGTGATACTGATCATTTCCTCACTGCACTCTGTCCAGTGATTCTGATCATTTCCTCACTGCACTCTGCCCAGTGATTCTGATCATTTCCTCACTGCACTCTGTCCAGTGATTCTGATCATTTCCTCACTGCGCTCTGTCCAGTGATTCAGATCATTTCCTCCCTGCACTCTGCCGAGTGATTCTGATCATTTCCTCCCTGCACTCTGTCCAATGATTCTGATCATTTCCTCACTGCGCTCTGTCCAGTGATTCTGATCATTTCCTCACTGCGCTCTGTCCACTGATTCTGATCAATTCCTCACTGCGCGCTGTCCTGTGATTCTGATCATTTCCTCACTGCACTCTGCCTCGTGATTCTGATCAATTCCTCACTGCGCTCTGTCCAGTGATTCTGATCATTTCCTCGCTGCACTCTGTCCAGTGATTCTGATCATTTCCTCACTGCGCTCTGCCCAGTGATTCTGATCATTTCCTCACTGCGCTCTGTCCAGTGATTCTGGTCATTTCCTCACTGCACTCTGCCCAGTGAATCTGATCATTTCCTCACTGCACTCTGTCCAGTGATTCTGATCATTTCCTCACTGCACTCTGCCCAGTGATTCTGATCATGTCCTCACTGCACTCTGTCCAGTGATTCTGATCATTTCCACACTGCGCTCTGTCCAGTGATTCTGATCATTTCCTCACTGCGCCCTGTCTAGTGATTCTGATCATTTCCTCCCTGCACTCTGTCCAGTGATTCTGATCATTTCCTCACTGCGCTCTGTCCAGTGATTCTGATCATTTCCTCACTGCGCTATGTCCACTGATTTTGATCAATTCCTCACTGCGCGCTGTCCTGTGATTCTGATCATTTCCTCACTGCACTCTGCCTCGTGATTCTGATCAATTCCTCACTGCGCTCTGTCCAGTGATTCTGATCATTTCCTCGCTGCACTCTGTCCAGTGATTCTGATCATTTCCTCACTGCACTCTGCCTCGTGATTCTGATCAATTCCTCACTGCACTCTGTCCAGTGATTCTGATCATTTCCTCACTGCGCTCTGTCGAGTGATTCTGATCATTTCCTCACTGCACTCTGTCTAGTGATTCTGATCATTTCCTCAATGCACTCTGTCCAGTGATTCTGATCATTTCCTCACTGCACTCTGTCCAGTGATTGTGATCATTTCCTCGCTGCACTCTGTCCAGTGATTCTGATCATTTCCTCACTGCACTCTGCCTCGTGATTCTGATCAATTCCTCACTGCGCTCTGTCCAGTGATTCTGATCATTTCCTCGCTGCACTCTGTCCAGTGATTCTGATCAGTTCCTCACTGCACTCTGCCTCGTGATTCTGATCAGTTCCTCACTGCACTCTGTCCAGTGATTCTGATCATTTCCTCACTGCGCTCTGTCCAGTGATTCTGATCATTTCCTCACTGCACTCAGTCTAGTGATTCTGATCATTTCCTCACTGCACTCTGTCCAGTGATTCTGATCATTTCCTCACTGCACTCTGTCCAATGATTGTGATCATTTCCTCACTGCACTCTGTCCAGTAATTCTGATCATTTCCTCACTGCGCTCTGTCCAGTGATTCTGATCATTTCCTCACTGCGCTCTGTCCAGTGATTCTGATCATTTCCTCCCTGCACTCTGTCCAGTGATTCTGATCATTTCCTCACTGAGCTCTGTCCAGTGATTCTGATCATTTCCTCCCTGCACTCTGCCCAGTGATTCTGATCATTTCCTCACTGCACTCTGTCCAGTGATTCTGATCATTTCCTCACTGCGCTCTATCCAGTGATTCTGGTCATTTCCTCACTGCACTCTGCCCAGTGATTCTGATCATTTCCTCACTGCACTCTGACCAGTGATTCTGATCATTTCCTCACTGCACTCTGCCCAGTGATTCTGATCATTTCCTCACTGCACTCTGTCCAGTGATTCTGATCATTTCCTCACTGCGCTCTGTCCAGTGATTGTGATCATTTCCTCACTGCGCCCTGTCCAGTGATTCTGATCATTTCCTCACTGCGCTCTGTCCAGTGATTCTGATCATTTCCACACTGCGCTCTTTCCAGTGATTCTGATCATTTCCTCACTGCGCCCTGTCCAGTGATTATGATCATTTCCTCCCAGCACTCTGCCCAGTGATTCTGATCATTTCCTCACTGCGCTCTGTCCAGTGATTCTGATCATTTCCTCACTGCGCTCTGTCCAGTGATTCTGATCATTTCCACACTGCGCTCTGTCCAGTGATTCTGATCATTTCCTCACTGCGCCCTGTCCAGTGATTCTGTTCATTACCTCCCTGCACTCTGTCCAGTGATTCTGATCATTTCCTCACTGCGCTCTGTCCAGTGATTCTGATCATTTCAACACTGCCCTCTGTCCAGTGATTCTGATCATTTCCTCACTGCACTCTGTCCAGTGATTCTGATCATTTCCTCGCTGCACTCTGTCCAGTGATTCTGATCATTTCCTCACTGCGCTCTGTCCAGTGATTCTGATCATTTCCTCACTGCGCTATGTCCAGTGATTCTGATCATTTCCTCGCTGCACTCTGTCCAGTGATTCTGATTATTTCCTCACTGCACTCTGCCTCGTGATTCTGATCAATTCCTCACTGCACTCTGTCCAGTGATTCTGATCATTTCCTCGCTGCACTCTGTCCAGTGATTCTGATCATTTCCTCACTGCACTCTGCCTCGTGATTCTGATCAATTCCTCACTGCGCTCTGTCCAGTGATTCTGATCATTTCCTCGCTGCACTCTGTCCAGTGATTCTGATCAGTTCCTCACTGCACTCTGCCTCGTGATTCTGATCAGTTCCTCACTGCACTCTGTCCAGTGATTCTGATCATTTCCTCACTGCGCTCTGTCCAGTGATTCTGATCATTTCCTCACTGCACTCTGTCTAGTGATTCTGATCATTTCCTCACTGCACTCTGTCCAGTGATTCTGATCATTTCCTCACTGCACTCTGTCCAATGATTGTGATCATTTCCTCACTGCACTCTGTCCAGTGATTCTGATCATTTCCTCACTGCGCTCTGTCCAGTGATTCTGATCATTTCCTCACTGCGCTCTGTCCAGTGATTCTGATCATTTCCTCACTGCGCTCTGTCTGGTGATACTGATCATTTCCTCACAGCACTCTGTCCAGTGATTCTGATCATTTCCTCACTGCACTCTGCCCAATGATTCTGATCATTTCCTCACTGCGCTCTGTCCAGTGATTCTGATCATTTCCTCACTGCACTCTGTCCAGTGATTCTGATCATTTCCTCACTGCGCTCTGCCCAGTGATTCTGATCATTTCCTCACTGCGCTCTGTCCAGTGATTCTGGTCATTTCCTCACTGCACTCTGCCCAGTGATTCTGATCATTTCCTCACTGCGCTCTTCCCAGTGATTCTGATCATTTCCTCACTGCACTCTGTCCAGTGATTCTGATCATTTCCTCACTGCGCTCTGTCCAGTGATTCTGATCATTTCCTCCCTGCACTCTGTCCAGTGATTCTGATCATTTCCTCACTGAGCTCTGTCCAGTGATTCTGATCATTTCCTCCCTGCACTCTGCCCAGTGATTCTGATCATTTCCTCACTGCACTCTGTCCAGTGATTCTGATCATTTCCTCACTGCGCTCTGTCCAGTGATTCTGGTCATTTCCTCACTGCACTCTGCCCAGTGATTCTGATCATTTCCTCACTGCACTCTGACCAGTGATTCTGATCATTTCCTCACTGCACTCTGCCCAGTGATTCTGATCATTTCCTCACTGCACTCTGTCCAGTGATTCTGATCATTTCCTCACTGCGCTCTGTCCAGTGATTGTGATCATTTCCTCACTGCGCCCTGTCCAGTGATTCTGATCATTTCCTCACTGCGCTCTGTCCAGTGATTCTGATCATTTCCACACTGCGCTCTTTCCAGTGATTCTGATCATTTCCTCACTGCGCCCTGTCCAGTGATTATGATCATTTCCTCCCAGCACTCTGCCCAGTGATTCTGATCATTTCCTCACTGCGCTGTGTCCAGTGATTCTGATCATTTCCTCACTGCGCTCTGTCCAGTGATTCTGATCATTTCCACACTGTGCTCTGTCCAGTGATTCTGATCATTTCCTCACTGCGCCCTGTCCAGTGATTCTGTTCATTACCTCCCTGCACTCTGTCCAGTGATTCTGATCATTTCCTCACTGCGCTCTGTCCAGTGATTCTGATCATTTCAACACTGCCCTCTGTCCAGTGATTCTGATCATTTCCTCACTGCACTCTGTCCAGTGATTCTGATCATTTCCTCGCTGCACTCTGTCCAGTGATTCTGATCATTTCCTCACTGCGCTCTGTCCAGTGATTCTGATCATTTCCTCACTGCGCACTGTCCAGTGATTCTGATCAATTCCTCACTGCGCGCTGTCCAGTGATTCTGATCATTTCCTCACTGCACTCTGCCTCGTGATTCTGATCATTTCCTCACTGCGCTCTGTCCAGTGATTCTGAACATTTCCTCACTGCACTCTGTCCAGTGATTGTGATCATTTCCTCACTGCACTCTGTCCAGTGATTCTGATCATTTCCTCACTGCACTCTGTCCAGTGATTCTGATCATTTCCTCACTGCGCTCTGTCCAGTGATTCTGATCATTTCCTCACTGCGCTCTGTCCAGTGATTCTGATCATTTCCTCACTGCGCTCTGTCCAGTGATTCTGATGATTTCCTCACTGCGCTCTGTCTAGTGATACTGATCATTTCCTCACTGCACTCTGTCCAGTGATTCTGATCATTTCCTCACTGCGCTCTGCCCAGTGATTCTGATCATTTCCTCACTGCGCTCTGTCCAGTGATTCTGGTCATTTCCTCACTGCGCTCTGTCCAGTGATTCTGGTCATTTCCTCACTGCACTCTGCCCAGTGATTCTGATCATTTCCTCACTGCACTCTGACCAGTGATTCTGATCATTTCCTCACTGCACTCTGCCCAGTGATTCTGATCATTTCCTCACTGCACTCTGTCCAGTGATTCTGATCATTTCCTCACTGCGCTCTGACCAGTGATTGTGATCATTTCCTCACTGCGCCCTGTCCAGTGATTCTGATCATTTCCTCACTGCGCTCTGTCCAGTGATTCTGATCATTTCCACACTGCGCTCTTTCCAGTGATTCTGATCATTTCCTCACTGCGCCCTGTCCAGTGATTCTGATCATTTCCTCCCTGCACTCTGCCCAGTGATTCTGATCATTTCCTCACTGCGCTCAGTCCAGTGATTCTGATCATTTCCTCACTGCGCTCTGTCCAGTGATTCTGATCATTTCCACACTGCGCTCTGTCCAGTGATTCTGATCATTTCCTCACTGCGCCCTGTCCAGTGATTCTGTTCATTACCTCCCTGCACTCTGTCCAGTGATTCTGATCATTTCCTCACTGCGCTCTGTCCAGTGATTCTGATCATTTCAACACTGCCCTCTGTCCAGTGATTCTGATCATTTCCTCACTGCACTCTGTCCAGTGATTCTGATCATTTCCTCGCTGCACTCTGTCCAGTGATTCTGATCATTTCCTCACTGCGCTCTGTCCAGTGATTCTGATCATTTCCTCACTGCGCACTGTCCAGTGATTCTGATCAATTCCTCACTGCGCGCTGTCCAGTGATTCTGATCATTTCCTCACTGCACTCTGCCTCATGATTCTGATCATTTCCTCACTGCGCTCTGTCCAGTGATTCTGAACATTTCCTCACTGCACTCTGTCCAGTGATTGTGATCATTTCCTCACTGCACTCTGTCCAGTGATTCTGATCATTTCCTCACTGCACTCTGTCCAGTGATTCTGATCATTTCCTCACTGCGCTCTGTCCAGTGATTCTCATCATTTCCTCACTGCGCTCTGTCCAGTGATTCTGATCATTTCCTCACTGCGCTCTGTCCAGTGATTCTGATCATTTCCTCACTGCGCTCTGTCTAGTGATACTGATCATTTCCTCACTGCACTCTGTCCAGTGATTCTGATCATTTCCTCACTGCACTCTGCCCAATGATTCTGATCATTTCCTCACTGCGCTCTGCCCAATGATTCTGATCATTTCCTCACTGCACTCTGTCCAGTGATTCTGATCATTTCCTCACTGCGATCTGCCCAGTGATTCTGATCATTTCCTCACTGCGCTCTGTCCAGTGATTCTGGTCATTTCCTCACTGCACTCTGCCCAGTGATTCTGATCATTTCCTCACTGCACTCTGTCCAGTGATTCTGATCATTTCCTAACTGCACTCTGCCCAGTGATTCTGATCATTTCCTCACTGCACTCTGTCCAGTGATTCTGATCATTTCCTCACTGCGCTCTGTCCAGTGATTCTGATCATTTCCTCCCTGCACTCTGCCGAGTGATTCTGATCATTTCCTCACTGCACTCTGTCCAGTGATTCTGATCATTTCCACACTGCGCTCTGTCCAGTGATTCTGATCATTTCCTCACTGCGCCCTGTCTAGTGATTCTGATAATTTCCTCCCTGCACTCTGTCCAGTGATTCTGATCATTTCCTCACTGCGCTCTGTCCACTGATTCTGATCAATTCCTCACTGCGCGCTGTCCTGTGATTCTGATCATTTCCTCACTGCACTCTGCCTCGTGATTCTGATCAATTCCTCACTGCGCTCTCTCCAGTGATTCTGATCATTTCCTCGCTGCACTCTGTCCAGTGATTCTGATCATTTCCTCACTGCACTCTGCCTCGTGATTCTGATCATTTCCTCACTGCACTCTGTCCAGTGATTCTGATCATTTCCTCACTGCACTCTGTCCAGTGATTGTGATCATTTCCTCGCTGCACTCTGTCCAGTGATTCTGATCATTTCCTCACTGCACTCTGCCTCGTGATTCTGATCAATTCCTCACTGCGCTCTGTTCAGTGATTCTGATCATTTCCTCGCTGCACTCTGTCCAGTGATTCTGATCATTTCCTGACTGCACTCTGCCTCGTGATTCTGATCAATTCCTCACTGCAATCTGTCCAGTGATTCTGATCATTTCCTCACTGCGCTCTGTCCAGTGATTCTGATCATTTCCTCACTGCGCTCTGCCCAGTGATTCTGATCATTTCCTCACTGCGCTCTGCCCAGTGATTCTGATCATTTCCTCACTGCACTCTGTCCAGTGATTCTGATCATTTCCTCACTGCGCTCTGTCCAGTGATTCTGATCATTTCCTCCCTGCACTCTGTCCAGTGATTCTGATCATTTCCTCACTAAGCTCTGTCCAGTGATTCTGATCATTTCCTCCCTGCACTCTGCCCAGTGATTCTGATCATTTCCTCACTGCACTCTGTCCAGTGATTCTGATCATTTCCTCACTGCGCTCTGTCCAGTGATTCTGGTCATTTCCTCACTGCACTCTGCCCAGTGATTCTGATCATTTCCTCACTGCACTCTGACCAGTGATTCTGATCATTTCCTCACTGCACTCTGCCCAGTGATTCTGATCATTTCCTCACTGCACTCTGTCCAGTGATTCTGATCATTTCCTCACTGCGCTCTGTCCAGTGATTGTGATCATTTCCTCACTGCGCCCTGTCCAGTGATTCTGATCATTTCCTCACTGCGCTCTGTCCAGTGATTCTGATCATTTCCACACTGCACTCTGTCCAGTGATTCTGATCATTTCCTCACTGAGCTCTGTCCAGTGATTCTGATCATTTCCTCCCTGCACTCTGCCCAGTGATTCTGATCATTTCCTCACTGCACTCTGTCCAGTGATTCTGATCATTTCCTCACTGCGCCCTGTCCAGTGATTCTGATCATTTCCTCACTGCGCTCTGTCCAGTGATTCTGATCATTTCCACACTGCGCTCTTTCCAGTGATTCTGATCATTTCCTCACTGCGCCCTGTCCAGTGATTCTGATCATTTCCTCCCTGCACTCTGCCCAGTGATTCTGATCATTTCCTCACTGCGCTCTGTCCAGTGATTCTGATCATTTCCTCACTGCGCTCTGTCCAGTGATTCTGATCATTTCCACACTGCGCTCTGTCCAGTGATTCTGATCATTTCCTCACTGCGCCCTGTCCAGTGATTCTGTTCATTTCCTCCCTGCACTCTGTCCAGTGATTCTGATCATTTCCTCACTGCGCTCTGTCCAGTGATTCTGATCATTTCAACACTGCCCTCTGTCCAGTGATTCTGATCATTTCCTCACTGCACTCTGTCCAGTGATTCTGATCATTTCCTCGCTGCACTCTGTCCAGTGATTCTGATCATTTCCTCACTGCGCTCTGTCCAGTGATTCTGTTCATTTCCTCACTGCGCACTGTCCAGTGATTCTGATCAATTCCTCACTGCGCGCTGTCCAGTGATTCTGATCATTTCCTCACTGCACTCTGCCTCGTGATTCTGATCATTTCCTCACTGCGCTCTATCCAGTGATTCTGATCATTTCCTCACTGCACTCTGTCCAGTGATTCTGATCATTTCCTCACTGCGCTCTGCCCAGTGATTCTGATCATTTCCTCGCTGCACTCTGTCCAGTGATTCTGATCATTTCCTCACTGCACTCTGCCTCGTGATTCTGTTCAATTCCTCACTGCGCTCTGTCCAGTGATTCTGATCATTTCCTCGCTGCACTCTGTCCAGTGATTCTGATCATTTCCTCACTGCACTCTGTCTAGTGATTCTGATCATTTCCTCACTGCACTCTGTCCAGTGATTCTGATCATTTCCTCACTGCACTCTGTCCAGTGATTGTGATCATTTCCTCACTGCACTCTGTCCAGTGATTCTGATCATTACCTCACTGCGCTCTGTCCAGTGATTCTGATCATTTCCTCACTGCGCTCTGTCCAGTGATTCTGATCATTTCCTCACTGCGCTCTGTCCAGTGATTCTGATCATTTCCTCACTGCGCTCTGTCTAGTGATACTGATCATTTCCTCACTGCGCTCTGTCTAGTGATTCTGATCATTTCCTCACTGCGCTCTGCCCAGTGATTCTGATCATTTCCTCACTGCGCTCTGTCCAGTGATTCTGATCATTTCCTCACTGCGCTCTGTCCAGTGATTCTGATCATTTCCTCACTTCGCTCTGTCTAGTGATACTGATCATTTCCTCACTGCGCTCTGTCTAGTGATTCTGATCATTTCCTCACTGCGCTCTGCCCAGTGATTCTGATCATTTCCTCACTGCGCTCTGTCCAGTGATTCTGGTCATTTCCTCACTGCACTCTGCCCAGTGATTCTGATCATTTCCTCACTGCTCTCTGTCCAGTGATTCTGATCATTTCCTCACTGCACTCTGCCCAGTGATTCTGATCATTTCCTCACTGCACTCTGTCCAGTGATTCTGATCATTTCCTCATTGCACTCTGTCCAGTGATTCTGACAATTTCCACACTGCGCTCTGTCCAGTGATTCTGATCATTTCCTCACTGCGCCCTGTCTAGTGATTCTGATCATTTCCTCCCTGCACTCTGTCCAGTGATTCTGATCATTTCCTCACTGCGCTCTGTCCACTGATTCTGATCAATTCCTCACTGCGCGCTGTCCTGTGATTCTGATCATTCCTCACTGCACTCTGCCTCGTGATTCTGATCAATTCCTCACTGCGCTCTGTCCAGTGATTCTGATCATTTCCTCGCTGCACTCTGTCCACTGATTCTGATCATTTCCTCACTGCACTCTGCCTCGTGATTCTGATCAATTCCTCACTGCACTCTGTCCAGTGATTCTGATCATTTCCTCACTGCGCTCTGTCGAGTGATTCTGATCATTTCCTCACTGCACTCTGTCCAGTGATTCTGATCATTTCCTCACTGCACTCTGTCCAGTGATTCTGATCATTTCCTCACTGCACTCTGTCCAGTGATTGTGATCATTTCCTCGCTGCACTCTGTCCAGTGATTCTGATCATTTCCTCACTGCACTCTGCCTCGTGATTCTGATCAATTCCTCACTGCGCTCTGTCCAGTGATTCTGATCATTTCCTCGCTGCACTCTGTCCAGTGATTCTGATCATTTCCTCACTGCACTCTGCTTCGTGATTCTGATCAATTCCTCACTGCACACTGTCCAGTGATTCTGATCATTTCCTCACTGCGCTCTGTCCAGTGATTCAGATCATTTCCTCACTGCACTCTGTCTAGTGATTCTGATCATTTCCTCACTTCACTCTGTCCAGTGATTCTGATCATTTCCTCACTGCACTCTGTCCAGTGATTGTGATCATTTCCTCACTGCACTCTGTCCAGTGATTCTGATCATTTCCTCACTGCGCTCTGTCCAGTGATTCTGATCATTTACTCACTGCGCTCTGTCCAGTGATTCTGATCATTTCCTCACTGCGCTCTGTCTAGTGATACTGATCATTTCCTCACTGCACTCTGTCCAGTGATTCTGATCATTTCCTCACTGCACTCTGCCCAATGATTCTGATCATTTCCTCACTGCGCTCTGCCCAATGATTCTGATCATTTCCTCACTGCACTCTGTCCAGTGATTCTGATCATTTCCTCACTGCGCTCTGCCCAGTGATTCTGATCATTTCCTCACTCCGCTCTGTCCAGTGATTCTGGTCATTTCCTCACTGCACTCTGCCCAGTGATTCTGATCATTTCCTCACTGCACTCTGTCCAGTGATTCTGATCATTTCCTCACTGCACTCTGCCCAGTGATTCTGATCATTTCCTCACTGCACTCTGTCCAGTGATTCTGATCATTTCCTCACTGCACTCTGCCGATCGATTCTGATCATTTCCTCACTGCACTCTGTCCAGTGATTCTGATCATTTCCACACTGCGCTCTGTCCAGTGATTCTGATCATTTCCTCACTGCGCCCTGTCTAGTGATTCTGATCATTTCCTCCCTGCACTCTGTCCAGTGATTCTGATCATTTCCTCACTGCGCTCTGTCCAGTGATTCTGATCATTTCCTCACTGCGCTCTGTCCACTGATTCTGATCAATTCCTCACTGCGCGCTGTCCTGTGATTCTGATCATTTCCTCACTGCACTCTGCCTCGTGATTCTGATCAATTCCTCACTGCGCTCTGTCCAGTGATTCTGATCATTTCCACGCTGCACTCTGTCCAGTGATTCTGATCATTTCCTCACTGCACTCTGCCTCGTGATTCTGATCAATTCCTCACTGCACTCTGTCCAGTGATTCTGATCATTTCCTCACTGCGCTCTGTCCAGTGATTCTGATCATTTCCTCACTGCACTCTGTCTAGTGATTCTGATCATTTCCTCACTGCACTCTGTCCAGTGATTCTGATCATTTCCTCACTGCACTCTGTCCAGTGATTGTGATCATTTCCTCACTGCACTCTGTCCAGTGATTCTGATCATTTCCTCACTGCGCTCTGTCTAGTGATACTGATCATTTCCTCACTGCACTCTGTCCAGTGATTCTGATCATTTCCTCACTGCACTCTGCCCAATGATTCTGATCATTTCCTCACTGCGCTCTGCCCAATGATTCTGATCATTTCCTCACTGCACTCTGTCCAGTGATTCTGATCATTTCCTCACTGCGCTCTGCCCAGTGATTCTGATCATTTCCTCACTCCGCTCTGTCCAGTGATTCTGGTCATTTCCTCACTGCACTCTGCCCAGTGATTCTGATCATTTCCTCACTGCACTCTGTCCAGTGATTCTGATCATTTCCTCACTGCACTCTGCCCAGTGATTCTGATCATTTCCTCACTGCACTCTGTACAGTGATTCTGATCATTTCCTCACTGCGCTCTGTCCAGTGATTCTGATCATTTCCTCCCTGCACTCTGCCGATCGATTCTGATCATTTCCTCACTGCACTCTGTCCAGTGATTCTGATCATTTCCACACTGCGCTCTGTCCAGTGATTCTGATCATTTCCTCACTGCGCCCTGTCTAGTGATTCTGATCATTTCCTCCCTGCAATCTGTCCAGTGATTCTGATCATTTCCTCACTGCGCTCTGTCCAGTGATTCTGATCATTTCCTCACTGCGCTCTGTCCACTGATTCTGATCAATTCCTCACTGCGCGCTGTCCTGTGATTCTGATCATTTCCTCACTGCACTCTGCCTCGTGATTCTGATCAATTCCTCACTGCGCTCTGTCCAGTGATTCTGATCATTTCCACGCTGCACTCTGTCCAGTGATTCTGATCATTTCCTCACTGCACTCTGCCTCGTGATTCTGATCAATTCCTCACTGCACTCTGTCCAGTGATTCTGATCATTTCCTCACTGCGCTCTGTCCAGTGATTCTGATCATTTCCTCACTGCACTCTGTCTAGTGATTCTGATCATTTCCTCACTGCACTCTGTCCAGTGATTCTGATCATTTCCTCACTGCACTCTGTCCAGTGATTGTGATCATTTCCTCACTGCACTCTGTCCAGTGATTCTGATCATTTCCTCACTGCGCTCTGTCCAGTGATTCTGATCATTTCCTCACTGCGCTCTGTCCAGTGATTCTGATCATTTCCTCACTGCGCTCTGTCCAGTGATTCTGATCATTTCCTCACTGCACTCTGCCCAATGATTCTGATCATTTCCTCACTGCGCTCTGCCTCGTGATTCTGATCAATTCCTCACTGAACTCTGTCCAGTGATTCTGATCATTTCCTCACTGCGCTCTGCCCAGTGATTCTGATCATTTCCTCACTGCGCTCTGTCCAGTGATTCTGGTCATTTCCTCACTGCACTCTGCCCAGTGTTTCTGATCATTTCCTCACTGCACTCTGTCCAGTGATTCTGATCATTTCCTCACTGCACTCTGCCCAGTGATTCTGATCATTTCCTCACTGCACTCTGTCCAGTGATTCTGATCATTTCCTCACTGCGCTCTGTCCAGTGATTCTGATCATTTCCTCACTGCGCTCTGTCCAGTGAATCTGATCATTTCCTCACTGCGCTCTGTCCAGTGATTCTGATCATTTCCTCACTGCACTCTGCCCAGTGATTCTGATCATTTCCTCACTGCGCTCTGCCCAGTGTTTCTGATCATTTCCTCACTGCGCTCTGTCCACTGATTCTGATCAATTCCTCACTGCGCGCTGTCCTGTGATTCTGATCATTTCCTCACTGCACTCTGCCTCGTGATTCTGATCAATTCCTCACTGCGCTCTGTCCAGTGATTCTGATCATTTCCTCGCTGCACTCTGTCCAGTGATTCTGATCATTTCCTCACTGCACTCTGCCTCGTGATTCTGATCAATTCCTCACTGCACTCTGTCCAGTGATTCTGATCATTTCCTCACTGCGCTCTGTCGAGTGATTCTGATCATTTCCTCATTGCACTCTGTCTAGTGATTCTGATCATTTCCTCACTGCACTCTGTCCAGTGATTCTGATCATTTCCTCACTGCACTCTGTCCAGTGATTCTGATCATTTCCTCACTGCGCTCTGTCCAGTGATTGTGATCATTTCCTCACTGCACTCTGTCCAGTGATTCTGATCATTTCCTCACTGCGCTCTGTCCAGTGATTCTGATCATTTCCTCACTGCGCTCTGTCCAGTGATTCTGATCATTTCCTCACTGCGCTCTGTCCAGTGATTCTGATCATTTCCTCACTGCGCTCTGTCCAGTGATTCTCATCATTTCCTCACTGCGCTCTGTCCAGTGATTCTGATCATTTCCTCACTGCGCTCTGTCCAGTGATTCTGATCATTTCCTCACTGCGCTCTGTCTAGTGATACTGATCATTTCCTCACTGCACTCTGTCCAGTGATTCTGATCATTTCCTCACTGCACTCTGCCCAATGATTCTGATCATTTCCTCACTGCGCTCTGCCCAATGATTCTGATCATTTCCTCACTGCACTCTGTCCAGTGATTCTGATCATTTCCTCACTGCGCTCTGCCCAGTGATTCTGATCATTTCCTCACTGCGCTCTGTCCAGTGATTCTGGTCATTTCCTCACTGCACTCTGCCCTGTGTTTCTGATCATTTCCTCACTGCACTCTGTCCAGTGATTCTGATCATTTCCTCACTGCACTCTGCCCAGTGATTCTGATCATTTCCTCACTGCACTCTGTCCAGTGATTCTGATCATTTCCTCACTGCGCTCTGTCCAGTGATTCTGATCATTTCCTCACTGCACTCTGTCTGGTGATTCTGATCATTTCCTCACTGCACTCTGTCCAGTGATTCTGATCATTTCCTCACTGCACTCTGTCCAGTGATTGTGATCATTTCCTCACTGCACTCTGTCCAGTGATTCTGATCATTTCCTCACTGCGCTCTGTCCAGTGATTCTGATCATTTCCTCGCTGCGCTCTGTCCAGTGATTCTGATCATTTCCTCACTGCGCTCTGTCCAGTGATTCTGATCATTTCCTCACTGCGCTCTGTCCAGTGATTCTCATCATTTCCTCACTGCGCTCTGTCCAGTGATTCTGATCATTTCCTCACTGCGCTCTGTCCAGTGATTCTGATCATTTCCTCACTGCGCTCTGTCTAGTGATACTGATCATTTCCTCACTGCACTCTGTCCAGTGATTCTGATCATTTCCTCACTGCACTCTGCCCAATGATTCTGATCATTTCCTCACTGCGCTCTGCCCAATGATTCTGATCATTTCCTCACTGCACTCTGTCCAGTGATTCTGATCATTTCCTCACTGCGCTCTGCCCAGTGATTCTGATCATTTCCTCACTGCGCTCTGTCCAGTGATTCTGGTCATTTCCTCACTGCACTCTGCCCAGTGTTTCGGATCATTTCCTCACTGCACTCTGTCCAGTGATTCTGATCATTTCCTCACTGCACTCTGCCCAGTGATTCTGATCATTTCCTCACTGCACTCTGTCCAGTGATTCTGATCATTTCCTCACTGCGCTCTGTCCACTGATTCTGATCATTTCCTCCCTGCACTCTGCCCAGTGTTTCTGATCATTTCCTCACTGCACTCTGTCCAGTGATTCTGATCATTTCCTCACTGCGCTCTGTCCAGTGATTCTGATCATTTCCGCACTGCGCTCTGTCCAGTGAATCTGATCATTTCCTCACTGCGCTCTGTCCAGTGATTCTGATCATTTCCTCACTGCACTCTGCCCAGTGATTCTGATCATTTCCTCACTGCGCTCTGCCCAGTGATTCTGATCATTTCCTCACTGCGCTCTGTCCACTGATTCTGATCAATTCCTCACTGCGCGCTGTCCTGTGATTCTGATCATTTCCTCACTGCACTCTGCCTCGTGATTCTGATCAATTCCTCACTGCGCTCTGTCCAGTGATTCTGATCATTTCCTCGCTGCACTCTGTCCAGTGATTCTGATCATTTCCTCACTGCACTCTGCCTCGTGATTCTGATCAATTCCTCACTGCACTCTGTCCAGTGATTCTGATCATTTCCTCACTGCACTCTGTCCAGTGATTCTGATCATTTCCTCATTGCACTCTGTCTAGTGATTCTGATCATTTCCTCACTGCACTCTGTCGAGTGATTCTGATCATTTCCTCATTGCACTCTGTCTAGTGATTCTGATCATTTCCTCACTGCACTCTGTCCAGTGATTCTGATCATTTCCTCACTGCACTCTGTCCAGTGATTCTGATCATTTCCTCACTGCGCTCTGTCCAGTGATTGTGATCATTTCCTCACTGCGCTCTGTCCAGTGATTCTGATCATTTCCTCACTGCGCTCTGTCCAGTGATTCTGATCATTTCCTCACTGCGCTCTGTCCAGTGATTCTGATCATTTCCTCACTGCGCTCTGTCCAGTGATTCTGATCATTTCCTCACTGCGCTCTGTCCAGTGATTCTCATCATTTCCTCACTGCGCTCTGTCCAGTGATTCTGATCATTTCCTCACTGCGCTCTGTCCAGTGATTCTGATCATTTCCTCACTGCGCTCTGTCTAGTGATACTGATCATTTCCTCACTGCACTCTGTCCAGTGATTCTGATCATTTCCTCACTGCACTCTGCCCAATGATTCTGATCATTTCCTCACTGCGCTCTGCCCAATGATTCTGATCATTTCCTCACTGCACTCTGTCCAGTGATTCTGATCATTTCCTCACTGCGCTCTGCCCAGTGATTCTGATCATTTCCTCACTGCGCTCTGTCCAGTGATTCTGGTCATTTCCTCACTACACTCTGCCCAGTGTTTCTGATCATTTCCTCACTGCAATCTGTCCAGTGATTCTGATCATTTCCTCACTGCACTCTGCCCAGTGATTCTGATCATTTCCTCACTGCACTCTGTCCAGTGATTCTGATCATTTCCTCACTGCGCTCTGTCCAGTGATTCTGATCATTTCCTCACTGCACTCTGTCTGGTGATTCTGATCATTTCCTCACTGCACTCTGTCCAGTGATTCTGATCATTTCCTCACTGCACTCTGTCCAGTGATTGTGATCATTTCCTCACTGCACTCTGTCCAGTGATTCTGATCATTTCCTCACTGCGCTCTGTCCAGTGATTCTGATCATTTCCTCGCTGCGCTCTGTCCAGTGATTCTGATCATTTCCTCACTGCGCTCTGTCCAGTGATTCTGATCATTTCCTCACTGCGCTCTGTCCAGTGATTCTCATCATTTCCTCACTGCGCTCTGTCCAGTGATTCTGATCATTTCCTCACTGCGCTCTGTCCAGTGATTCTGATCATTTCCTCACTGCGCTCTGTCTAGTGATACTGATCATTTCCTCACTGCACTCTGTCCAGTGATTCTGATCATTTCCTCACTGCACTCTGCCCAATGATTCTGATCATTTCCTCACTGCGCTCTGCCCAATGATTCTGATCATTTCCTCACTGCACTCTGTCCAGTGATTCTGATCATTTCCTCACTGCGCTCTGCCCAGTGATTCTGATCATTTCCTCACTGCGCTCTGTCCAGTGATTCTGGTCATTTCCTCACTGCACTCTGCCCAGTGTTTCGGATCATTTCCTCACTGCACTCTGTCCAGTGATTCTGATCATTTCCTCACTGCACTCTGCCCAGTGATTCTGATCATTTCCTCACTGCACTCTGTCCAGTGATTCTGATCATTTCCTCACTGCGCTCTGTCCACTGATTCTGATCATTTCCTCCCTGCACTCTGCCCAGTGATTCTGATCATTTCCTCACTGCACTCTGTCCAGTGATTCTGATCATTTCCTCACTGCGCTCTGTCCAGTGATTCTGATCATTTCCACATTGCGCTCTGTCCAGTGATTCTGATCATTTCCTCACTGCGCCCTGTCCAGTGATTCTGATCATTTCCTCCCTGCACTCTGTCCAGTGATTCTGATCATTTCCTCACTGCGCTCTGTCCAGTGATTCTGATAATTTCCTCACTGCGCTCTGTCCACTGATTCTGATCAATTCCTCACTGCGCGCTGTCCTGTGATTCTGATCATTTCCTCACTGCACTCTGCCTCGTGATTCTGATCATTTCCTCACTGCACTCTGTCCAGTGATTCTGATCATTTCCTCACTGCGCTCTGTATAGTGATTCTGATCATTTCCTCACTGCTCTCTGTCCAGTGATTCTGATCATTTCCTCACTGTACTCTGTCCAGTGATTCTGATCATTTCCTCACTGCGCTCTGTCTAGTGATTTTGATCATTTCCTCACTGCACTCTGCCCAGTGATTCTGATCATTTCCTCACTGCGCTCTGTCCAGTGAATCTGATCATTTCCTCACTGCGCTCTGTCCAGTGATTCTGATCATTTCCTCACTGCACTCTGCCCAGTGATTCTGATCATTTCCTCACTGCGCTCTGCCCAGTGATTCTGATCATTTCCTCACTGCGCTCTGTCCACTGATTCTGATCAATTCCTCACTGCGCGCTGTCCTGTGATTCTGATCATTTCCTCACTGCACTCTGCCTCGTGATTCTGATCAATTCCTCACTGCGCTCTGTCCAGTGATTCTGATCATTTCCTCGCTGCACTCTGTCCAGTGATTCTGATCATTTCCTCACTGCACTCTGCCTCGTGATTCTGATCAATTCCTCACTGCACTCTGTCCAGTGATTCTGATCATTTCCTCACTGCGCTCTGTCGAGTGATTCTGATCATTTCCTCACTGCACTCTGTCTAGTGATTCTGATCATTTCCTCACTGCACTCTGTCCAGTGATTCTGATCATTTCCTCACTGCACTCTGTCCAGTGATTGTGATCATTTCCTCACTGCACTCTGTCCAGTGATTCTGATCATCTCCTCACTGCGCTCTGTCCACTGATTCTGATCATTTCCTCACTGCGCTCTGTCCAGTGATTCTGATCATTTCCTCACTGCGCTCTGTCCAGTGATTCTGATCATTTCCTCACTGCGCTCTGTCCAGTGATTCTCATCATTTCCTCACTGCGCTCTGTCCAGTGATTCTGATCATTTCCTCACTGCGATCTGTCCAGTGATTCTGATCATTTCCTCACTGCGCTCTGTCTAGTGATACTGATCATTTCCTCACTGCACTCTGTCCAGTGATTCTGATCATTTCCTCACTGCACTCTGCCCAATGATTCTGATCATATCCTCACTGCGCTCTGCCCAATGATTCTGATCATTTCCTCACTGCACTCTGTCCAGTGATTGTGATCATTTCCTCACTGCACTCTGCCCACTGATTCTGATCATTTCCTCACTGCGCTCTGTCCAGTGATTCTGGTCATTTCCTCACTGAACTCTGCCCAGTGTTTCTGATCATTTCCTCACTGCACTCTGTCCAGTGATTCTGATCATTTCCTCACTGCACTCTGCCCAGTGATTCTGATCATTTCCTCACTGCACTCTGTCCAGTGATTCTGATCATTTCCTCACTGCGCTCTGTCCAGTGATTCTGATTATTTCCTCCCTGCACTCTGCCCAGTGATTCTGATCATTTCCTCACTGCACTCTGTCCAGTGATTCTGATCATTTCCTCACTGCGCTCTGTCCAGTGATTCTGATCATTTCCACACTGCGCTCTGTCCAGTGATTCTGATCATTTCCTCACTGCGCCCTGTCTAGTGATTCTGATCATTTCCTCCCTGCACTCTGTCCAGTGATTCTGATCATTTCCTCACTGCGCTCTGTCCAGTGATTCTGATCATTTCCTCACTGCGCTCTGTCCACTGATTCTGATCAATTCCTCACTGCGCGCTGTCCTGTGATTCTGATCATTTCCTCACTGCACTCTGCCCAGTGATTCTGATCATTTCCTCACTGCACTCTGTCCAGTGATTCTGATCATTTCCTCACTGCGCTCTGTCCAGTGTTTCTGATCATTTCCTCACTGCACTCTGTCTAGTGATTCTGATCATTTCCTCACTGCACTCTGTCCAGTGATTCTGATCATTTCCTCACTGCACTCTGTCCAGTGATTCTGATCATTTCCTCACTGCGCTCTGTCCAGTGATTCTGATCATTTCCTCACTGCGCTCTGTCCAGTGATTCTGATCATTTCCTCACTGCGCTCTGTCCAGTGATTCTGATCATTTCCTCACTGCGCTCTGTCCAGTGATTCTCATCATTTCCTCACTGCGCTCTGTCCAGTGATTCTGATCATTTCCTCACTGCGCTCTGTCCAGTGATTCTGATCATTTCCTCACTGCGCTCTGTCTAGTGATACTGATCATTTCCTCACTGCACTCTGTCCAGTGATTCTGATCATTTCCTCACTGCACTCTGCCCAATGATTCTGATCATTTCCTCACTGCGCTCTGCCCAATGATTCTGATCATTTCCTCACTGCACTCTGTCCAGTGATTCTGATCATTTCCTCACTGCGCTCTGCCCAGTGATTCTGATCATTTCCTCACTGCGCTCTGTCCAGTGATTCTGGTCATTTCCTCACTGCACTCTGCCCAGTGTTTCTGATCATTTCCTCACTGCACTCTGTCCAGTGATTCTGATCATTTCCTCACTGCACTCTGTCCAGTGATTCTGATCATTTCCTCACTGCACTCTGCCCAGTGATTCTGATCATTTCCTCACTGCACTCTGTCCAGTGATTCTGATCATTTCCTCACTGCGCTCTGTCCAGTGATTCTGATCATTTCCTCCCTGCACTCTGCCCAGTGATTCTGATCATTTCCTCACTGCACTCTGTCCAGTGATTCTGATCATTTCCTCACTGCGCTCTGTCCAGTGATTCTGATCATTTCCACATTGCGCTCTGTCCAGTGACTCTGATCATTTCCTCACTGCGCCCTGTCTAGTGATTCTGATCATTTCCTCCCTGCACTCTGTCCAGTGATTCTGATCATTTCCTCACTGCGCTCTGTCCAGTGATTCTGATCATTTCCTCACTGCGCTCTGTCCACTGATTCTGATCAATTCCTCACTGCGCGCTGTCCTGTGATTCTGATCATTTCCTCACTGCACTCTGCCTCGTGATTCTGATCATTTCCTCACTGCACTCTGTCCAGTGATTCTGATCATTTCCTCACTGCGCTCTGTCCAGTGATTCTGATCATTTCCTCACTGCTCTCTGTCCAGTGATTCTGATCATTTCCTCACTGTACTCTGTCCCGTGATTCTGATCATTTCCTCACTGCGCTCTGTCTAGTGATTTTGATCATTTCCTCACTGCACTCTGCCCAGTGATTCTGATCATTTCCTCACTGCGCTCTGTCCAGTGAATCTGATCATTTCCTCACTGCGCTCTGTCCAGTGATTCTGATCATTTCCTCACTGCACTCTGCCCAGTGATTCTGATCATTTCCTCACTGCGCTCTGCCCAGTGATTCTGATCATTTCCTCACTGCGCTCTGTCCACTGATTCTGATCAATTCCTCACTGCGCGCTGTCCTGTGATTCTGATCATTTCCTCACTGCACTCTGCCTCGTGATTCTGATCAATTCCTCACTGCGCTCTGTCCAGTGATTCTGATCATTCCCTCGCTGCACTCTGTCCAGTGATTCTGATCATTTCCTCACTGCACTCTGCCTCGTGATTCTGATCAATTCCTCACTGCACTCTGTCCAGTGATTCTGATCATTTCCTCACTGCGCTCTGTCGAGTGATTCTGATCATTTCCTCACTGCACTCTGTCTAGTGATTCTGATCATTTCCTCACTGCACTCTGTCCAGTGATTCTGATCATTTCCTCACTGCACTCTGTCCAGTGATTGTGATCATT
This sequence comes from Heptranchias perlo, assembly GCF_035084215.1. NCBI lineage: Eukaryota > Metazoa > Chordata > Chondrichthyes > Hexanchiformes > Hexanchidae > Heptranchias > Heptranchias perlo. The sequence goes on along the minus strand of NC_090343.1, from coordinate 50,049,727 downwards.
TCCTCACTGCACTCTGCCCAGTGATTCTGATCATTTCCTCACTGCGCTCTGTCCAGTGATTCTGATCATTTCCTCACTGCGCTCTGTCCAGTGATTCTGATCATTTGCTCACTGCGCTCTGTCCAGTGATTCTGATCATTTCCTCACTGCGCTCTGTCCAGTGATTCTCATCATTTCCTCAAGTACTCAGTCGAGTGATTCTGATCATTTCCGCACTGCTCTCTGTCCAGTGACTCTAATCATTTCCTCACTGTACTCTGTCCAGTGATTCTGATCATTTCCTCACTGCGCTCTGTCTAGTGATTTTGATCATTTCCTCACTGCACTCTGTCCAGTGATTCTGATCAATTCCTCACTGCGCTCTGTCCAGTGATTCTGATTATTTCCTCACTGCGCTCTGTCCAGTGATTCTGATCATTTCCTCACTGCGCTCTGTCCAGTGATTCTGGTCATTTCCTCACTGCACTCTGCCCAGTGTTTCTGATCATTTCCTCACTGCACTCTGTCCAGTGATTCTGATCATTTCCTCACTGCACTCTGCCCAGTGATTCTGATCATTTCCTCACTGCACTCTGTCCAGTGATTCTGATCATTTCCTCACTGCGCTCTGTCCAGTGATTCTGATCATTTCCTCACTGCACTCTGTCTAGTGATTCTGATCATTTCCTCACTGCACTCTGTCCAGTGATTCTGATCATTTCCTCACTGCACTCTGTCCAGTGATTGTGATCATTTCCTCACTGCACTCTGTCCAGTGATTCTGATCATTTCCTCACTGCGCTCTGTCCAGTGATTCTGATCATTTCCTCACTGCGCTCTGTCCAGTGATTCTGATCATTTCCTCACTGCGCTCTGTCCAGTGATTCTGATCATTTCCTCACTGCGCTCTGTCCAGTGATTCTCATCATTTCCTCACTGCGCTCTGTCCAGTGATTCTGATCATTTCCTCACTGCGCTCTGTCCAGTGATTCTGATCATTTCCTCACTGCGCTCTGTCTAGTGATACTGATCATTTCCTCACTGCACTCTGTCCAGTGATTCTGATCATTTCCTCACTGCACTCTGCCCAATGATTCTGATCATTTCCTCACTGCGCTCTGCCCAATGATTCTGATCATTTCTTCACTGCACTCTGTCCAGTGATTCTGATCATTTCCTCACTGCGCTCTGCCCAGTGATTCTGATCATTTCCTCACTGCGCTCTGTCCAGTGATTCTGGTCATTTCCTCACTGCACTCTGCCCAGTGTTTCTGATCATTTCCTCACTGCACTCTGTCCAGTGATTCTGATCATTTCCTCACTGCACTCTGCCCAGTGATTCTGATCATTTCCTCACTGCACTCTGTCCAGTGATTCTGATCATTTCCTCACTGCGCTCTGTCCAGTGATTCTGATCATTTCCTCCCTGCACTCTGCTCAGTGATTCTGATCATTTCCTCACTGCACTCTGTCCAGTGATTCTGATCATTTCCTCACTGCGCTCTGTCCAGTGATTCTGATCATTTCCACATTGCGCACTGTCCAGTGACTCTGATCATTTCCTCACTGCGCCCTGTCTAGTGATTCTGATCATTTCCTCCCTGCACTCTGTCCAGTGATTCTGATCATTTCTTCACTGCGCTCTGTCCAGTGATTCTGATCATTTCCTCACTGCGCTCTGTCCACTGATTCTGATCAATTCCTCACTGCGCGCTGTCCTGTGATTCTGATCATTTCCTCACTGCACTCTGCCTCGTGATTTTGATCATTTCCTCACTGCACTCTGTCCAGTGATTCTGATCATTTCCTCACTGCGCTCTGTCCAGTGATTCTGATCATTTCCTCACTGCTCTCTGTCCAGTGATTCTGATCATTTCCTCACTGTACTCTGTCCAGTGATTATGATCATTTCCTCACTGCGCTCTGTCTAGTGATTTTGATCATTTCCTCACTGCACTCTGCCCAGTGATTCTGATCATTTCCTCACTGCGCTCTGTCCAGTGAATCAGATCATTTCCTCACTGCGCTCTGTCCAGTGATTCTGATCATTTCCTCACTGCACTCTGTCCAGTGATTCTGATCATTTCCGCACTGCTCTCTGTCCAGTGACTCTAATCATTTCCTCACTGTACTCTGTCCAGTGATTCTGATCATTTCCTCACTGCGCTCTGTCCAGTGATTCTGATCAATTCCTCACTGCGCTCTGTCCAGTGATTCTGATTATTTCCTCACTGCGCTCTGTGCAGTGATTCTGATCATTTCCTCACTGCGCTCTGTCCAGTGATTCTGGTCATTTCCTCACTGCATTCTGCCCAGTGTTTCTGATCATTTCCTCACTGCACTCTGTCCAGTGATTCTGATCATTTCCTCACTGCACTCTGCCCAGTGATTCTGATCATTTCCTCACTGCACTCTGTCCAGTGATTCTGATCATTTCCTCACTGCGCTCTGTCCAGTGATTCTGATCATTTCCTCACTGCACTCTGTCTAGTGATTCTGATCATTTCCTCACTGCACTCTGTCCAGTGATTCTGATCATTTCCTCACTGCACTCTGTCCAGTGATTGTGATCATTTCCTCACTGCACTCTGTCCAGTGATTCTGATCATTTCCTCACTGCGCTCTGTCCAGTGATTCTGATCATTTCCTCACTGCGCTCTGTCCAGTGATTCTGATCATTTCCTCACTGCGCTCTGTCCAGTGATTCTGATCATTTCCTCACTGCGCTCTGTCCAGTGATTCTCATCATTTCCTCACTGCGCTCTGTCCAGTGATTCTGATCATTTCCTCACTGCGCTCTGTCCAGTGATTCTGATCATTTCCTCACTGCGCTCTGTCTAGTGATACTGATCATTTCCTCACTGCACTCTGTCCAGTGATTCTGATCATTTCCTCACTGCACTCTGCCCAATGATTCTGATCATTTCCTCACTGCGCTCTGCCCAATGATTCTGATCATTTCTTCACTGCACTCTGTCCAGTGATTCTGATCATTTCCTCACTGCGCTCTGCCCAGTGATTCTGATCATTTCCTCACTGCGCTCTGTCCAGTGATTCTGGTCATTTCCTCACTGCACTCTGCCCAGTGTTTCTGATCATTTCCTCACTGCACTCTGTCCAGTGATTCTGATCATTTCCTCACTGCACTCTGCCCAGTGATTCTGATCATTTCCTCACTGCACTCTGTCCAGTGATTCTGATCATTTCCTCACTGCGCTCTGTCCAGTGATTCTGATCATTTCCTCCCTGCACTCTGCCCAGTGATTCTGATCATTTCCTCACTGCACTCTGTCCAGTGATTCTGATCATTTCCTCACTGCGCTCTGTCCAGTGATTCTGATCATTTCCACATTGCGCACTGTCCAGTGACTCTGATCATTTCCTCACTGCGCCCTGTCTAGTGATTCTGATCATTTCCTCCCTGCACTCTGTCCAGTGATTCTGATCATTTCCTCACTGCGCTCTGTCCACTGATTCTGATCAATTCCTCACTGCGCGCTGTCCTGTGATTCTGATCATTTCCTCACTGCACTCTGCCTCGTGATTTTGATCATTTCCTCACTGCACTCTGTCCAGTGATTCTGATCATTTCCTCACTGCGCTCTGTCCAGTGATTCTGATCATTTCCTCACTGCTCTCTGTCCAGTGATTCTGATCATTTCCTCACTGTACTCTGTCCAGTGATTCTGATCATTTCCTCACTGCGCTCTGTCTAGTGATTTTGATCATTTCCTCACTGCACTCTGCCCAGTGATTCTGATCATTTCCTCACTGCGCTCTGTCCAGTGAATCAGATCATTTCCTCACTGCGCTCTGTCCAGTGATTCTGATCATTTCCTCACTGCACTCTGTCCAGTGATTGTGATCATTTCCTCACTGCACTCTGTCCAGTGATTCTGATCATTTCCTCACTGCGCTCTGTCCAGTGATTCTGATCATTTCCTCACTGCGCTCTGTCCATTGATTCTGATCATTTCCTCACTGCGCTCTGTCCAGTGATTCTGATCATTTCCTCACTGCGCTCTGTCCAGTGATTCTCATCATTTCCTCACTGCGCTCTGTCCAGTGATTCTGATCATTTCCTCACTGCGCTCTGTCCAGTGATTCTGATCATTTCCTCACTGCGCTCTGTCTAGTGATACTGATCATTTCCTCACTGCACTCTGTCCAGTGATTCTGATCATTTCCTCACTGCACTCTGCCCAATGATTCTGATCATTTCCTCACTGCGCTCTGCCCAATGATTCTGATCATTTCCTCACTGCACTCTGTCCAGTGATTCTGATCATTTCCTCACTGCGCTCTGCCCAGTGATTCTGATCATTTCCTCACTGCGCTCTGTCCAGTGATTCTGGTCATTTCCTCACTGCACTCTGCCCAGTGTTTCTGATCATTTCCTCACTGCACTCTGTCCATTGATTCTGATCATTTCCTCACTGCAATCTGCCCAGTGATTCTGATCATTTCCTCACTGCACTCTGTCCAGTGATTCTGATCATTTCCTCACTGCGCTCTGTCCAGTGATTCTGATCATTTCCTCCCTGCACTCTGCCCAGTGATTCTGATCATTTCCTCACTGCACTCTGTCCAGTGATTCTGATCATTTCCTCACTGCGCTCTGTCCAGTGATTCTGATCATTTCCACATTGCGCTCTGTCCAGTGACTCTGATCATTTCCTCACTGCGCCCTGTCTAGTGATTCTGATCATTTCCTCCCTGCACTCTGTCCAGTGATTCTGATCATTTCCTCACTGCGCTCTGTCCAGTGATTCTGATCATTTCCTCACTGCGCTCTGCCCACTGATTCTGATCAATTCCTCACTGCGCGCTGTCCTGTGATTCTGATCATTTCCTCACTGCACTCTGCCTCGTGATTCTGATCATTTCCTCACTGCACTCTGTCCAGTGATTCTGATCATTTCCTCACTGCGCTCTGTCCAGTGATTCTGATCATTTCCTCACTGCTCTCTGTCCAGTGATTCTGATCATTTCCTCACTGTACTCTGTCCAGTGATTCTGATCATTTCCTCACTGCGCTCTGTCTAGTGATTTTGATCATTTCCTCACTGCACTCTGCCCAGTGATTCTGATCATTTCCTCACTGCGCTCTGTCCAGTGAATCTGATCATTTCCTCACTGCGCTCTGTCCAGTGATTCTGATCATTTCCTCACTGCACTCTGCCCAGTGATTCTGATCATTTCCTCACTGCGCTCTGCCCAGTGATTCTGATCATTTCCTCACTGCGCTCTGTCCACTGATTCTGATCAATTCCTCACTGCGCGCTGTCCTGTGATTCTGATCATTTCCTCACTGCACTCTGCCTCGTGATTCTGATCAATTCCTCACTGCGCTCTGTCCAGTGATTCTGATCATTTCCTCGCTGCACTCTGTCCAGTGATTCTGATCATTTCCTCACTGCACTCTGCCTCGTGATTCTGATCAATTCCTCACTGCACTCTGTCCAGTGATTCTGATCATTTCCTCACTGCGCTCTGTCCAGTGATTCTGATCATTTCCTCACTGCACTCTGTCTAGTGATTCTGATCATTTCCTCACTGCACTCTGTCCAGTGATTCTGATCATTTCCTCACTGCACTCTGTCCAGTGATTGTGATCATTTCCAAACTGCACTCTTTTAAGTGATTCTGATCATTTCCTCACTGCGCTCTGTCCAGTGATTCTGATCATTTCCTCACTGCGCTCTGTCCAGTGATTCTGATCATTTCCTCACTGCGCTCTGTCCAGTGATTCTCATCATTTCCTCACTGCGCACTGTCCAGTGATTCTGATCATTTCCTCACTGCGCTCTGTCCAGTGATTCTGATCATTTCCTCACTGCGCTCTGTCTAGTGATACTGATCATTTCCTCACTGCACTCTGTCCAGTGATTCTGATCATTTCCTCACTGCGCTCTGCCCAGTGATTCTGATCATTTCCTCACTGCGCTCTGTCCAGTGATTCTGGTCATTTCCTCACTGCACTCTGCCCAGTGTTTCTGATCATTTCCTCGCTGCACTCTGTCCAGTGATTCTGATCATTTCCTCACTGCACTCTGCCCAGTGATTCTGATCATTTCCTCACTGCACTCTGTCCAGTGATTCTGATCATTTCCTCACTGCGCTCTGTCCAGTGATTCTGATCATTTCCTCCCTGCACTCTGCCCAGTGATTCTGATCATTTCCTCACTGCACTCTGTCCAGTGATTCTGATCATTTCCTCACTGCGCTCTGTCCAGTGATTCTGATCATTTCCACATTGTGCTCTGTCCAGTGACTCTGATCATTTCCTCACTGCGCCCTGTCTAGTGATTCTGATCATTTCCTCCCTGCACTCTGTCCAGTGATTCTGATCATTTCCTCACTGCGCTCTGTCCAGTGATTCTGATCATTTCCTCGCTGCGCTCTGTCCACTGATTCTGATCAATTCCTCACTGCGCGCTGTCCTGTGATTCTGATCATTTCCTCACTGCACTCTGCCTCGTGATTCTGATCATTTCCTCACTGCACTCTGTCCAGTGATTCTGATCATTTCCTCACTGCGCTCTGTCCAGTGATTCTGATCATTTCCTCACTGCTCTCTGTCCAGTGATTCTGATCATTTCCTCACTGTACTCTGTCCAGTGATTCTGATCATTTCCTCACTGCGCTCTGTCTCGTGATTTTGATCATTTCCTCACTGCACTCTGCCCAGTGATTCTGATCATTTCCTCACTGCGCTCTGTCCAGTGAATCAGATCATTTCCTCACTGCGCTCTGTCCAGTGATTCTGATCATTTCCTCACTGCACTCTGTCCAGTGATTGTGATCATTTCCTCACTGCACTCTGTCCAGTGATTCTGATCATTTCCTCACTGCGCTCTGTCCAGTGATTCTGATCATTTCCTCACTGCGCTCTGTCCAGTGATTCTGATCATTTCCTCACTGCTCTCTGTCCAGTGATTCTGATCATTTCCTCACTGCGCTCTGTCCAGTGATTCTCATCATTTCCTCACTGCGCTCTGTCCAGTGATTCTGATCATTTCCTCACTGCGCTCTGTCCAGTGATTCTGATCATTTCCTCACTGCGCTCTGTCTAGTGATACTGATCATTTCCTCACTGCACTCTGTCCAGTGATTCTGATCATTTCCTCACTGCACTCTGCCCAATGATTCTGATAATTTCCTCACTGCGCTCTGCCCAATGATTCTGATCATTTCCTCACTGCACTCTGTCCAGTAATTCTGATCATTTCCTCACTGCGCTCTGCCCAGTGATTCTGATCATTTCCTCACTGCGCTCTGTCCAGTGATTCTGGTCATTTCCTCACTGCACTCTGCCCAGTGTTTCTGATCATTTCCTCACTGCACTCTGTCCAGTGATTCTGATCATTTCCTCACTGCACACTGCCCAGTGATTCTGATCATTTCCTCACTGCACTCTGTCCAGTGATTCTGATCATTTCCTCACTGCGCTCTGTCTAGTGATTCTGATCATCTCCTCCCTGCACTCTGCCCAGTGATTCTGATCATTTCCTCACTGCACTCTGTCCAGTGATTCTGATCATTTCCTCCCTGCGCTCTGTCCAGTGATTCTGATCATTTCCACATTGCGCTCTGTCCAGTGACTCTGATCATTTCCTCACTGCGCCCTGTCTAGTGATTCTGATCATTTCCTCCCTGCACTCTGTCCAGTGATTCTGATCATTTCCTCACTGCGCTCTGTCCAGTGATTCTGATCATTTCCTCACTGCGCTCTGTCCACTGATTCTAATCAATTCCTCACTGCGCGCTGTCCTGTGATTCTGATCATTTCCTCACTGCACTCTGCCTCGTGATTCTGATCATTTCCTCACTGCACTCTGTCCAGTGATTCTGATCATTTCCTCACTGCGCTCTGTCTAGTGATTCTGATCATTTCCTCACTGCTCTCTGTCCAGTGATTCTGATCATTTCCTCACTGTACTCTGTCCAGTGATTCTGATCATTTCCTCACTGCGCTCTGTCTAGTGATTTTGATCATTTCCTCACTGCACTCTGCCCAGTGATTCTGATCATTTCCTCACTGCGCTCTGTCCAGTGAATCTGATCATTTCCTCACTGCGCTCTGTCCAGTGATTCTGATCATTTCCTCACTGCACTCTGCCCAGTGATTCTGATCATTTCCTCACTGCGCTCTGCCCAGTGATTCTGATCATTTCCTCACTGCGCTCTGTCCACTGATTCTGATCAATTCCTCACTGCGCGCTGTCCTGTGATTCTGATCATTTCCTCACTGCACTCTGCCTCGTGATTCTGATCAATTCCTCACTGCGCTCTGTCCAGTGATTCTGATCATTTCCTCGCTGCACTCTGTCCAGTGATTCTGATCATTTCCTCACTGCACTCTGCCTCGTGATTCTGATCAATTCCTCACTGCACTGTGTCCAGTGATTCTGATCATTTCCTCACTGCGCTCTGTCGAGTGATTCTGATCATTTCCTCACTGCACTCTGTCTAGTGATTCTGATCATTTCCTCACTGCACTCTGTCCAGTGATTCTGATCATTTCCTCACTGCACTCTGTCCAGTGATTGTGATCATTTCCTCACTGCACTCTGTCCAGTGATTCTGATCATTTCCTCACTGCGCTCTGTCCAGTGATTCTGATCATTTCCTCACTGCGCTCTGTCCAGTGATTCTGATCATTTCCTCACTGCGCTCTGTCCAGTGATTCTGATCATTTCCTCACTGCGCTCTGTCCAGTGATTCTCATCATTTCCTCACTGCGCTCTGTCCAGTGATTCTGATCATTTCCTCACTGCGCTCTGTCCAGTGATTCTGATCATTTCCTCACTGCGCTCTGTCTAGTGATACTGATCATTTCCTCACTGCACTCTGTCCAGTGATTCTGATCATTTCCTCACTGCACTCTGCCCAATGATTCTGATCATTTCCTCACTGCGCTCTGCCCAATGATTCTGATCATTTCCTCACTGCACTCTGTCCAGTGATTCTGATCATTTCCTCACTGCACTCTGCCCAGTGATTCTGATCATTTCCTCACTGCGCTCTGTCCAGTGATTCTGGTCATTTCCTCACTGCACTCTGCCCAGTGTTTCTGATCATTTCCTCACTGCACTCTGTCCAGTGATTCTGATCATTTCCTCACTGCACTCTGCCCAGTGATTCTGATCATTTCCTCACTGCACTCTGTCCAGTGATTCTGATCATTTCCTCACTGCGCTCTGTCCAGTGATTCTGATTATTTCCTCCCTGCACTCTGCCCAGTGATTCTGATCATTTCCTCACTGCACTCTGTCCAGTGATTCTGATCATTTCCTCACTGCGCTCTGTCCAGTGATTCTGATCATTTCCACACTGCGCTCTGTCCAGTGATTCTGATCATTTCCTCACTGCGCCCTGTCTAGTGATTCTGATCATTTCCTCCCTGCACTCTGTCCAGTGATTCTGATCATTTCCTCACTGCGCTCTGTCCAGTGATTCTGATCATTTCCTCACTGCGCTCTGTCCACTGATTCTGATCAATTCCTCACTGCGCGCTGTCCTGTGATTCTGATCATTTCCTCACTGCGCTCTGTCCACTGATTCTGATCATTTCCTCACTGCGCGCTGTCCTGTGATTCTGATCATTTCCTCACTGCACTCTGCCTCGTGATTCTGATCATTTCCTCACTGCACTCTGTCGAGTGATTCTGATCATTTCCTCACTGCGCTCTGTCCAGTGATTCTGATCATTTCCTCACTGCGCTCTGTCGAGTGATTTTGATCATTTCCTCACTGCTCTCTGTCCAGTGATTCTGATCATTTCCTCACTGTACTCTGTCGAGTTATTCTGATCATTTCCGCACTGCTCTCTGTCCAGTGACACTAATCATTTCCTCACTGTACTCTGTCCAGTGATTCTGATCATTTCCTCACTGCGCTCTGTCTCGTGATTTTGATCATTTCCTCACTGCACTCTGTCAAGTGATTCTGATCAATTCCTCACTGCGCTCTGTCCAGTGATTCTGATCATTTCCTCACTGCACTCTGCCTCGTGATTCTGATCAATTCCTCACTGAACTCTGTCCAGTGATTCTGATCATTTCCTCACTGCACTCTGCCTCGTGATTCTGATCAATTCCTCACTGCACTCTGTCTAGTGATTCTGATCATTTCCTCACTGCACTCTGTCCAGTGATTCTGATCATTTCCTCACTGCACTCTGTCCAGTGATTGTGATCATTTCCTCACTGCACTCTGTCCAGTGATTCTGATCATTTCCTCACTGCACTCTGTCCAGTGATTCTGATCATTTCCTCACTGCGCTCTGTCCAGTGATTCTGATCATTTCCTCACTGCGCTCTGTCCAGTGATTCTGATCATTTCCGCACTGCGCTCTGTCCAGTGATTCTGATCATTTCCTCACTGCGCTCTGTCCAGTGATACTGATCATTTCCTCACTGCGCTCTGTCTAGTGATACTGATCATTTCCTCACTGCACTCTGTCCAGTGATTCTGATCATTTCCTCACTGCACTCTGCCCAATGATTCTGATCATTTCCTCACTGCGCTCTGCCCAATGATTCTGATCATTTCCTCACTGCACTCTGTCCTGTGATTCTGATCATTTCCTCACTGCGCTCTGCCCAGTGATTCTGATCAATTCCTCACTGCACTCTGTCCAGTGATTCTGATCATTTCCTCACTGCGCTCTGTCCAGTGATTCTGATCATTTCCACACTGCGCTCTGTCCAGTGATTCTGATCATTTCCTCACTGCGCCCTGTCTAGTGATTCTGATCATTTCCTCCCTGCACTCTGTCCAGTGATTCTGATCATTTCTTCACTGCGCTCTGTCCAGTGATTCTGATCATTTCCTCACTGCGCTCTGTCCACTGATTCTGATCAATTCCTCACTGCGCGCTGTCCTGTGATTCTAATCATTTCCTCACTGCACTCTGCCTCGTGATTCTGATCATTTCCTCACTGCACTCTGTCCAGTGATTCTGATCATTTCCTCACTGCGCTCTGTCCAGTGATTCTGATCATTTCCTCACTGCGCTCTGTCCAGTGATTCTGATCATTTCCTCACTGCTCTCTGTCCAGTGATTCTGATCATTTCCTCACTAGACTCTGTCCAGTGATTCTGATCATTTCCTCACTGCACTCTGTCCAGTGATTCTGATCATTTCCTCACTGCGCTCTGTCCAGTGATTCTGATCATTTCCTCACTGCGCTCTGTCCAGTGATTCTGATCATTTCCTCACTGCGCTCTGTCCAGTGATTCTGATCATTTACTCACTGCGCTCTGTCCAGTGATTCTGATCATTTCCTCACTGCGCTCTGTCTAGTGATACTGATCATTTCCTCACTGCAATCTTTCCAGTGATTCTGATCATTTCCTCACTGCACTCTGCCCAATGATTCTGATCATTTCCTCACTGCGCTCTGCCCAATGATTCTGATCATTTCCTCACTGCACTCTGTCCTGTGATTCTGATCATTTCCTCACTGCGCTCTGCCCAGTGATTCTGATCAATTCCTCACTGCACTCTGTCCAGTGATTCTGATCATTTCCTCACTGCGCTCTGTCCAGTGATTCTGATCATTTCCACACTGCGCTCTGTCCAGTGATTCTGATCATTTCCTCACTGCGCCCTGTCTCGTGATTCTGATCATTTCCTCCCTGCACTCTGTCCAGTGATTCTGATCATTTCCTCACTGCGCTCTGTCCAGTGATTCTGATCATTTCCTCACTGCGCTCTGTCCACTGATTCTGATCAATTCCTCACTGCGCGCTGTCCTGTGATGCTGATCATTTCCTCACTGCACTCTGCCTCGTGATTCTGATCATTTCCTCACTGCACTCTGTCCAGTGATTCTGATCATTTCCTCACTGCGCTCTGTCCAGTGATTCTGATCATTTCCTCACTGCGCTCTGTCCAGTGATTCTGATCATTTCCTCACTGCCCTCTGTCCAGTGATTCTGATCATTTCCTCACTGTACTCTGTCCAGTGATTCTGATCATTTCCTCACTGCGCTCTGTCTAGTGATTTTGATCATTTCCTCACTGCACTGTGCCCAGTGATTCTGATCATTTCCTCACTGCGCTCTGTCCAGTGATTCTGATCATTTCCTCACTGCGCTCTGTCCAGTGATTCTGATCATTTCCTCACTGCACTCTGCCCAGTGATTCTGATCATTTCCTCACTGCGCTCTGCCCAGTGATTCTGATCATTTCCTCACTGCGCTCTGTCCACTGATTCTGATCAATTCCTCACTGCGCGCTGTCCCGTGATTCTGATCATTTCCTCACTGCACTCTGCCTCGTGATTCTGATCAATTCCTCACTGCGCTCTGTCCAGTGATTCTGATCATTTCCTCGCTGCACACTGTCCAGTGATTCTGATCATTTCCTCACTGCACTCTGCCTCGTGATTCTGATCAATTCCTCACTGCACTCTGTCCAGTGATTCTGATCATTTCCTCACTGCGCTCTGTCGAGTGATTCTGATCATTTCCTCACTGCACTCTGTCTAGTGATTCTGATCATTTCCTCACTGCACTCTGTCCAGTGATTCTGATCATTTCCTCACTGCACTCTGTCCAGTGATTGTGATCATTTCCTCACTGCACTCTGTCCAGTGATTCTGATCATTTCCTCACTGCGCTCTGTCCAGTGATTCTGATCATTTCCTCACTGCGCTCTGTCCAGTCATTCTGATCATTTCCTCACTGCGCTCTGTCCAGTGATTCTGATCATTTCCTCACTGCGCTCTGTCCAGTGATTCTCATCATTTCCTCACTGCGCTCTGTCCAGTGATTCTGATCATTTCCTCACTGCGCTCTGTCCAGTGATTCTGATCATTTCCTCACTGCGCTCTGTCTAGTGATACTGATCATTTCCTCACTGCACTCTGTCCAGTGATTCTGATCATTTCCTCACTGCACTCTGCCCAATGATTCTGATCATTTCCTCACTGCGCTCTGCCCAATGATTCTGATCATTTCCTCACTGCACTCTGTCCAGTGATTCTGATCATTTCCTCACTGCGCTCTGCCCAGTGATTCTGATCATTTCCTCACTGCGCTCTGTCCAGTGATTCTGGTCATTTCCTCACTGCACTCTGCCCAGTGTTTCTGATCATTTCCTCACTGCACTCTGCCCAGTGATTCTGATCATTTCCTCACTGCACTCTGTCCAGTGATTCTGATCATTTCCTCACTGCGCTCTGTCCAGTGATTCTGGTCATTTCCTCACTGCACTCTGTCCAGTGATTCTGAACATTTCCTCACTGCACTCTGCCCAGTGATTCTGATCATTTCCTCACTGCACTCTGTCCAGTGATTCTGATCATTTCCTCACTGCGCTCTGTCCAGTGATTCTGATTATTTCCTCCCTGCACTCTGCCCAGTGATTCTGATCATTTCCTCACTGCACTCTGTCCAGTGATTCTGATCATTTCCTCACTGCGCTCTGTCCAGTGATTCTGATCATTTCCACACTGCGCTCTGTCCAGTGATTCTGATCATTTCCTCACTGCGCCCTGTCTAGTGATTCTGATCATTTCCTCCCTGCACTCTGTCCAGTGATTCTGATCATTTCCTCACTGCGCTCTGTCCAGTGATTCTGATCATTTCCTCACTGCGCTCTGTCCACTGATTCTGATCAATTCCTCACTGCGCGCTGTCCTGTGATTCTGATCATTTCCTCACTGCGCTCTGTCCACTGATTCTGATCATTTCCTCACTGCGCGCTGTCCTGTGATTCTGATCATTTCCTCACTGCACTCTGCCTCGTGATTCTGATCATTTCCTCACTGCACTCTGTCGAGTGATTCTGATCATTTCCTCACTGCGCTCTGTCCAGTGATTTTGATCATTTCCTCACTGCGCTCTGTCCAGTGATTCTGATCATTTCCTCACTGCTCTCTGTCCAGTGATTCTGATCATTTCCTCACTGTACTCTGTCGAGTGATTCTGATCATTTCCGCACTGCTCTCTGTCCAGTGACTCTAATCATTTCCTCACTGTACTCTGTCCAGTGATTCTGATCATTTCCTCACTGCGCTCTGTCTAGTGATTTTGATCATTTCCTCACTGCACTCTGTCCAGTGATTCTGATCAATTCCTCACTGCGCTCTGTCCATTGATTCTGATCATTTCCTCACTGCACTCTGCCTCGTGATTCTGATCAATTCCTCACTGAACTCTGTCCAGTGATTCTGATCATTTCCTCACTGCACTCTGCCTCGTGATTCTGATCATTTCCTCACTGCGCTCTGTCCTGTGATTCTGATCATTTCCTCACTGCACTCTGTCCAGTGACTCTAATCATTTCCTCACTGTACTCTGTCCAGTGATTCTGATCATTTCCTCACTGCGCTCTGTCTCGTGATTTTGATCATTTCCTCACTGCACTCTGTCCAGTGATTCTGATCAATTCCTCACTGCGCTCTGTCCTGTGATTCTGATCATTTCCTCACTGCGCTCTGCCCAGTGATTCTGATCAATTCCTCACTGCACTCTGTCCAGTGATTCTGATCATTTCCTCACTGCGCTCTGTCCAGTGATTCTGATCATTTCCACACTGCGCTCTGTCCAGTGATTCTGATCATTTCCTCACTGCGCCCTGTCTCGTGATTCTGATCATTTCCTCCCTGCACTCTGTCCAGTGATTCTGATCATTTCCTCACTGCGCTCTGTCCAGTGATTCTGATCATTTCCTCACTGCGCTCTGTCCACTGATTCTGATCAATTCCTCACTGCGCGCTGTCCTGTGATTCTGATCATTTCCTCACTGCACTCTGCCTCGTGATTCTGATCATTTCCTCACTGCACTCTGTCCAGTGATTCTGATCATTTCCTCACTGCGCTCTGTCCAGTGATTCTGATCATTTCCTCACTGCGCTCTGTCCAGTGATTCTGATCAATTTCCTCACTGCTCTCTGTCCAGTGATTCTGATCATTTCCTCACTGTACTCTGTCCAGTGATTCTGATCATTTCCTCACTGCGCTCTGTCCAGTGATTCTGATCATTTCCTCACTGCACTCTGCCCAGTGATTCTGATCATTTCCTCACTGCGCTCTGCCCAGTGATTCTGATCATTTCCTCACTGCGCTCTGTCCACTGATTCTGATCAATTCCTCACTGCGCGCTGTCCCGTGATTCTGATCATTTCCTCACTGCACTCTGCCTCGTGATTCTGATCAATTCCTCACTGCGCTCTGTCCAGTGATTCTGATCATTTCCTCGCTGCACACTGTCCAGTGATTCTGATCATTTCCTCACTGCACTCTGCCTCGTGATTCTGATCAATTCCTCACTGCACTCTGTCCAGTGATTCTGATCATTTCCTCACTGCGCTCTGTCGAGTGATTCTGATCATTTCCTCACTGCACTCTGTCTAGTGATTCTGATCATTTCCTCACTGCACTCTGTCCAGTGATTCTGATCATTTCCTCACTGCACTCTGTCCAGTGATTGTGATCATTTCCTCACTGCGCTCTGTCCAGTGATTCTGATCATTTCCTCACTGCGCTCTGTCCAGTGATTCGCATCATTTCCTCACTGCGCTCTGTCCAGTGATTCTGATCATTTCCTCACTGCGCTCTGTCCAGTGATTCTGATCATTTCCTCACTGCGCTCTGTCTAGTGATACTGATCATTTCCTCACTGCACTCTGCCCAATGATTCTGATCATTTCCTCACTGCATTCTGTCCAGTGATTCTGATCATTTCCTCACTGCGCTCTGCCCAGTGATTCTGATCATTTCCTCACTGCGCTCTGTCCAGTGATTCTGGTCATTTCCTCACTGCACTCTGCCCAGTGTTTCTGATCATTTCCTCACTGCACTCTGTCCAGTGATTCTGATCATTTCCTCACTGCACTCTGCCCAGTGATTCTGATCATTTCCTCACTGCACTCTGTCCAGTGATTCTGATCATTTCCTAACTGCGCTCTGTCCAGTGATTCTGATTATTTCCTCCCTGCACTCTGCCCAGTGATTCTGATCATTTCCTCACTGCACTCTGTCCAGTGATTCTGATCATTTCCTCACTGCGCTCTGTCCAGTGATTCTGATCATTTCCACACTGCGCTCTGTCCAGTGATTCTGATCATTTCCTCACTGCGCCCTGTCTAGTGATTCTGATCATTTCCTCCCTGCACTCTGTCCAGTGATTCTGATCATTTCCTCACTGCGCTCTGTCCAGTGATTCTGATCATTTCCTCACTGCGCTCTGTCCACTGATTCTGTTCAATTCCTCACTGCGCGCTGTCCTGTGATTCTGATCATTTCCTCACTGCGCTCTGTCCACTGATTCTGATCATTTCCTCACTGCGCGCTGTCCTGTGATTCTGATCATTTCCTCACTGCACTCTGCCTCGTGATTCTGATCATTTCCTCACTGCACTCTGTCGAGTGATTCTGATCATTTCCTCACTGCGCTCTGTCGAGTGATTCTGATCATTTCCTCACTGCACTCTGTCGAGTGATTCTGATCATTTCCTCACTGCGCTCTGTCCAGTGATTTTGATCATTTCCTCACTGCGCTCTGTCCAGTGATTCTGATCATTTCCTCACTGCTCTCTGACCAGTGATTCTGATCATTTCCTCATGATACTCTGTCGAGTGATTCTGATCATTTCCGCACTGCTCTCTGTCCAGTGACTCTAATCATTTCCTCACTGTACTCTGTCCAGTGATTCTGATCATTTCCTCACTGCGCTCTGTCTCGTGATTTTGATCATTTCCTCACTGCACTCTGTCCAGTGATTCTGATCAATTCCTCACTGCGCTCTGTCCAGTGATTCTGATCATTTCCTCACTGCACTCTGCCTCGTGATTCTGATCAATTCCTCACTGAACTCTGTCCAGTGATTCTGATCATTTCCTCACTGCACTCTGCCTCGTGATTCTGATCATTTCCTCACTGCGCTCTGTCCTGTGATTCTGATCATTTCCTCACTGCACTCTGTCTAGTGATTCTGATCATTTCCTCACTGCACTCTGTCCAGTGATTCTGATCATTTCCTCACTGCACTCTGTCCAGTGATTGTGATCATTTCCTCACTGCACTCTGTCCAGTGATTCTGATCATTTCCTCACTGCGCTCTGTCCAGTGATTCTGATCATTTCCTCACTGCGCTCTGTCCAGTGATTCTGATCATTTCCTCACTGCGCTCTGTCCAGTGATTCTGATCATTTCCTCACTGCGCTCTGTCCAGTGATTCTGATCATTTCCTCACTGCGCTCTGTCCAGTGATTCTGATCATTTCCTCACTGCACTCTGTCCAGTGATACTGATCATTTCCTCACTGCACTCTGTCCGGTGATTCTGATCATTTCCTCCCTGCATTCTGCCCAGTGATACTGATCATTTCCTCACTGCACTCTGTCCAGTGATTCTGATCATTTCCTCACTGCACTCTGCCCATTGATTCTGATCATTTCCTCACTGCACTCTGTCCAGTGATTCTGATCATTTCCTCACTGCGCTCTGTCCAGTGATTCTGATCATTTCCTCCCTGCACTCTGCCCAGTGATTCTGATCATTTCCTCACTGCACTCTGTCCAGTGATTCTGATCATTTCCTCACTGCGCTCTGTCCAGTGATTCTGATCATTTCCTCACTGCACTCTGTCCAGTGATTCTGATCATTTCCTCACTGCACTCTGTCCAGTGATTCTGATCATTTCCTCGCTGCACTCTGTCCAGTGATTCTGATCATTTCCTCACTGCGCTCTGCCCAGTGATTCTGATCATTTCCTCACTGCGCTCTGTCCACTGATTCTGATCAATTCCTCACTGCGCGCTGTCCTGTGATTCTGATCATTTCCTCACTGCACTCTGCCTCGGAATTCTGATCATTTCCTCACTGCACTCTGTCCAGTGATTCTGATCATTTCCTCACTGCGCTCTGTCCAGTGATTCTGATTATTTCCTCACTGCGCTCTGTCCAGTGATTCTGATCATTTCCTCACTGCACTCTGTCCAGTGATTCTGATCATTTCCTCACTGTACTCTGTCCAGTGATTGTGATCATTTCCTCACTGCACTCTGTCCAGTGATTCTGATAATTTCCTCACTGCACTCTGTCCAGTGATTCTGATCATTTCCTCACTGCGCTCTGTCCAGTGATTCTGATCATTTCCTCACTGCGCTCTGTCCAGTGATTCTGATCATTTCCTCACTGCACTCTGCCTCGTGATTCTGATCATTTCCTCACTGCGCTCTGTCCTGTGATTCTGATCATTTCCTCACTGCACTCTGTCTAGTGATTCTGATCATTTCCTCACTGCACTCTGTCCAGTGATTCTGATCATTTCCTCACTGCACTCTGTCCAGTGATTGTGATCATTTCCTCACTGCACTCTGTCCAGTGATTCTGATAATTTCCTCACTGCGCTCTGTCCAGTGATTCTGATCATTTCCTCACTGCGCTCTGTCCAGTGATTCTGATCATTTCCTCACTGCGCTCTGTCCAGTGATTCTGATCATTTCCTCACTGCGCTCTGTCCAGTGATTCTGATCATTTCCTCACTGCGCTCTGTCCAGTGATTCTGATCATTTCCTCACTGCACTCTGTCTAGTGATACTGATCATTTCCTCACTGCACTCTGTCCGGTGATTCTGATCATTTCCTCCCTGCACTCTGCCCAGTGATACTGATCATTTCCTCACTGCACTCTGTCCAGTGATTCTGATCATTTCCTCACTGCACTCTGCCCATTGATTCTGATCATTTCCTCACTGCACTCTGTCCAGTGATTCTGATCATTTCCTCACTGCGCTCTGTCCAGTGATTCTGATCATTTCCTCCCTGCACTCTGCCCAGTGATTCTGATCATTTCCTCACTGCACTCTTTCCAGTGATTCTGATCATTTCCTCACTGCGCTCTGTCCAGTGATTCTGATCATTTCCACACTGCGCTCTGTCCAGTGATTCTGATCATTTCCTCGCTGCACTCTGTCCAGTGATTCTGATCATTTCCTCACTGCACTCTGTCCAGTGATTCTGATCATTTCCTCACTGCGCTCTGTCCAGTGATTCTGATCATTTCCTCACTGCGCACTGTCCAGTGATTCTGATCATTTCCACACTGCACTCTGTCCAGTGATTCTGATCATTTCCTCACTGCACTCTGTCCAGTGATTCTGATCATTTCCTCGCTGCACTCTGTCCAGTGATTCTGATCATTTCCTCACTGCGCTCTGCCCAGTGATTCTGATCATTTCCTCACTGCGCTCTGTCCACTGATTCTGATCAATTCCTCACTGCGCGCTGTCCTGTGATTCTGATCATTTCCTCACTGCACTCTGCCTCGTGATTCTGATCATTTCCTCACTGCACTCTGTCCAATGATTCTGATCATTTCCTCACTGCGCTCTGTCCAGTGATTCTGATTATTTCCTCACTGCGCTCTGTCCAGTGATTCTGATCATTTCCTCACTGCACTCTGTCCAGTGATTCTGATCATTTCCTCACTGTACTCTGTCCAGTGATTGTGATCATTTCCTCACTGCACTCTGTCCAGTGATTCTGATAATTTCCTCACTGCACTCTGTCCAGTGATTCTGATCATTTCCTCACTGCGCTCTGTCCAGTGATTCTGATCATTTCCTCACTGCGCTCTGTCCAGTGATTCTGATCATTTCCTCACTGCGCTCTGTCCAGTGATTCTGATCATTTCCTCACTGCGCTCTGTCCAGTAATTCTGATCATTTCCTCACTGCGCTCTGTCCAGTGATTCTGATCATTTCCTCACTGCGCTCTGTCTAGTGATACTGATCATTTCCTCACTGCACTCTGTCCAGTGATTCTGATCATTTCCTCCCTGCACTCTGCCCAGTGATACTGATCATTTCCTCACTGCACTCTGTCCAGTGATTCTGATCATTTCCTCACTGCACTCTGCCCAATGATTCTGATCATTTCCTCACTGCGCTCTGTCCAGTGATTCTGATCATTTCCTCACTGTGCTCTGCCCAGTGATTCTGATCATTTCCTCACTGCGCTCTGCCCAATGATTCTGATCATTTCCTCACTGCACTCTGTCCAGTGACTCTGATCATTTCCTCACTGCGCTCTGTCCAGTTATTCTGGTCATTTCCTCACTGCACTCTGCCCAGTGATTCTGATCATTTCCTCACTGCACTCTGTCCAGTGATTCTGATCATTTCCTCACTGCACTCTGCCCATTGATTCTGATCATTTCCTCACTGCACTCTGTCCAGTGATTCTGATCATTTCCTCACTGCGCTCAGTCCAGTGATTCTGATCATTTCCTCCCTGCACTGTGCCCAGTGATTCTGATCATTTCCTCACTGCACTCTGTCCAGTGATTCTGATCATTTCCTCACTGCGCTCTGCCCAGTGATTCTGATCATTTCCTCACTGCGCTCTGTCCAGTGATTCTGATCATTTCCTCACTGCGCCCTGTCCAGTGATTCTGATCATTTCCTCGCTGCACTCTGTCCAGTGATTCTGATCATTTCCTCACTGCGCTCTGCCCAGTTTTTCTGATCATTTCCTCACTGCGCTCTGTCCACTGATTCTGATCAATTCCTCACTGCGCGCTGTCCTGTGATTCTGATCATTTCCTCACTGCACTCTGCCTCGTGATTCTGATCATTTCCTCACTTCACTCTGTTCAGTGATTCTGATCATTTCCTCACTGCACTCTGTCCAGTGATTCTGATCATTTCCTCACTGCGCTCTGTCCAGTGATTCTGATCATTTCCTCACTGCACTCTGCCCAGTGATTCTGATCATTTCCTCACTGCGCTCTGTTCAGTGATTCTGATCATTTCCTCACTGCGCTCTGTCCAGTGATTCTGTTCATTTCCTCACTCCGCTCTGCCCAATGATTCTGATCATTTCCTCACTGCACTCTGTCCAGTGATTCTGATCATTTTCTCACTGCGCTCTGTCCAGTGATTCTGGTCATTTCCTCACTGCACTCTGCCCAGTGTTTCTGATCATTTCCTCACTGCACTCTGTCCAGTGATTCTGATCATTTCCTCACTGCACTCTGCCCAGTGATTCTGATCATTTCCTCACTGCACTCTGTCCAGTGATTCTGATCATTTCCTCACTGCGCTCTGTCCAGTGATTCTGATTATTTCCTCCATGCACTCTGCCCAGTGATTCTGATCATTTCCTCACTGCACTCTGTCCAGTGATTCTGATCATTTCCTCACTGCGCCCTGTCCAGTGATTCTGATCATTTCCACACTGCGCTCTGTCCAGTGATTCTGATCATTTCCTCACTGCGCCCTGTCTAGTGATTCTGATCATTTCCTCCCTGCACTCTGTCCAGTGATTCTGATCATTTCCTCACTGCGCTCTGTCCAGTGATTCAGATCATTTCCTCACTGCGCTCTGTCCACTGATTCTGATCAATTCCTCACTGCGCGCTGTCCTGTGATTCTGATCATTTCCTCACTGCAGTCTGCCTCGTGATTCTGATCATTTCCTCACTGCACTCTGTCGAGTGATTCTGATCATTTCTTCACTGCGCTCTGTCCGGTGATTCTGATCATTTCCTCGCTGCTCTCTGTCCAGTGATTCTGATCATTTCCTCACTGCACTCTGCCTCGTGATTCTGATCATTTCTTCGCTGCACTCTGTCCAGTGATTCTGATCATTTCCTCACTGCGCTCTGTCCAGTGTTTCTGATCATTTCTTCGCTGCACTCTGTCCAGTGATTCTGATCATTTCCTCACTGCGCTCTGTCCAGTGATTCTGATCATTTCCTCACTGCGCTCTGCCCAGTGATTCTGATCATTTCCTCACTGCACTCTGTCCAGTGATTCTGATCATTTCCTCACTGTACTCTGTCCAGTGATTCTGATCATTTCCTCACTGCGCTCTGTCTAGTGACTTTGATAATTTCCTCCCTGCACTCTGTCCAGTGATTCTGATCAATTCTTCACTGCGCTCTGTCCAGTGATTCTGATCATTTCCTCGCTGCACTCTGTCCAGTGATTCTGATCATTTCCTCACTGCACTCTGCCTCGTGATTTTGATCATTTCTTCGCTGCACTCTGTCCAGTGATTCTGATCATTTCCTCACTGCGCTCTGTCCAGTGATTCTGATCATTTCCTCACTGCACTCTGTCTCGTGATTCTGATCATTTCCTCACTTCATTCTGTTCAGTGATTCTGATCATTTCCTCACTGCACTCTGTCCAGTGATTCTGATCATTTCCTCACTGCGCTCTGTCCAGTGATTCTGATCATTTCCTCACTGCACTCTGCCCAGTGATTCTGATCATTTCCTCACTGCGCTCTGTCCAGTGATTCTGATCATTTCCTCACTGCGCTCTGTCCAGTGATTCTGTTCATTTCCTCACTCCGCTCTGCCCAATGATTCTGATCATTTCCTCACTGCACTCTGTCCAGTGATTCTGATCATTTCCTCACTGCGCTCTGTCCAGTGATTCTGGTCATTTCCTCACTGCACTCTGCCCAGTGTTTTTGATCATTTCCTCACTGCACTCTGTCCAGTGATTCTGATCATTTCCTCACTGCACTCTGCCCAGTGATTCTGATCATTTCCTCACTGCACTCTGTACAGTGATTCTGATCATTTCCTCACTGCGCTCTGTCCAGTGATTCTGATTATTTCCTCCATGCACTCTGCCCAGTGATTCTGATCATTTCCTCACTGCACTCTGCCCAGTGATTCTGATCATTTCCTCACTGCGCCCTGTCCAGTGATTCTGATCATTTCCACACTGCGCTCTGTCCAGTGATTCTGATCATTTCCTCACTGCGCCCTGTCTAGTGATTCTGATCATTTCCTCCCTGCACTCTGTCCAGTGATTCTGATCATTTCCTCACTGCGCTCTGTCCAGTGATTCTGATCATTTCCTCACTGCGCTCTGTCCACTGATTCTGATCAATTCCTCACTGCGCGCTGTCCTGTGATTCTGATCATTTCCTCACTGCAGTCTGCCTCGTGATTCTGATCATTTCCTCACTGCACTCTGTCGAGTGATTCTGATCATTTCTTCACTGCGCTCTGTCCAGTGATTCTGATCATTTCCTCGCTGCACTCTGTCCAGTGATTCTGATCATTTCCTCACTGCAATCTGCCTCGTGATTCTGATCATTTCTTCGCTGCACTCTGTCCAGTGATTCTGATCATTTCCTCACTGCGCTCTGTCCAGTGATTCTGATCATTTCTTCGCTGCACTCTGTCCAGTGATTCTGATCATTTCCTCACTGCGCTCTGTCCAGTGATTCTGATCATTTCCTCGCTGCACTCTGTCCAGTGATTCTGATCATTTCCTCACTGCACTCTGCCTCGTGATTTTGATCATTTCTTCGCTGCACTCTGTCCAGTGATTCTGATCATTTCCTCACTGCGCTCTGTCCAGTGATTCTGATCATTTCCTCACTGCACTCTGTCTAGTGATTCTGATCATTTCCTCACTTCATTCTGTTCAGTGATTCTGATCATTTCCTCACTGCACTCTGTCCAGTGATTCTGATCATTTCCTCACTGCGCTCTGTCCAGTGATTCTGATCATTTCCTCACTGCACTCTGCCCAGTGATTCTGATCATTTCCTCACTGCGCTCTGTCCAGTGATTCTGATCATTTCCTCACTGCGCTCTGTCCAGTGATTCTGTTCATTTCCTCACTCCGCTCTGCCCAATGATTCTGATCATTTCCTCACTGCACTCTGTCCAGTGATTCTGATCATTTCCTCACTGCGCTCTGTCCAGTGATTCTGGTCATTTCCTCACTGCACTCTGCCCAGTGTTTTTGATCATTTCCTCACTGCACTCTGTCCAGTGATTCTGATCATTTCCTCACTGCACTCTGCCCAGTGATTCTGATCATTTCCTCACTGCACTCTGTACAGTGATTCTGATCATTTCCTCACTGCGCTCTGTCCAGTGATTCTGATTATTTCCGCCATGCACTCTGCCCAGTGATTCTGATCATTTCCTCACTGCACTCTGCCCAGTGATTCTGATCATTTCCTCACTGCGCCCTGTCCAGTGATTCTGATCATTTCCACACTGCGCTCTGTCCAGTGATTCTGATCATTTCCTCACTGCGCCCTGTCTAGTGATTCTGATCATTTCCTCCCTGCACTCTGTCCAGTGATTCTGATCATTTCCTCACTGCGCTCTGTCCAGTGATTCTGATCATTTCCTCACTGCGCTCTGTCCACTGATTCTGATCAATTCCTCACTGCGCGCTGTCCTGTGATTCTGATCATTTCCTCACTGCAGTCTGCCTCGTGATTCTGATCATTTCCTCACTGCACTCTGTCGAGTGATTCTGATCATTTCTTCACTGCGCTCTGTCCAGTGATTCTGATCATTTCCTCGCTGCACTCTGTCCAGTGATTCTGATCATTTCCTCACTGCAATCTGCCTCGTGATTCTGATCATTTCTTCGCTGCACTCTGTCCAGTGATTCTGATCATTTCCTCACTGCGCTCTGTCCAGTGATTCTGATCATTTCTTCGCTGCACTCTGTCCAGTGATTCTGATCATTTCCTCACTGCGCTCTGTCCAGTGATTCTGATCATTTCCTCGCTGCACTCTGTCCAGTGATTGTGATCATTTCCTCACTGCACTCTGCCTCGTGATTCTGATCAATTCCTCACTGAACTCTGTCCAGTGATTCTGATCATTTCCTCACTGCACTCTGCCTCGTGATTCTGATCATTTCCTCACTGCACTCTGTCCTGTGATTCTGATCATTTCCTCACTGCACTCTGTCTAGTGATTCTGATCATTTCCTCACTGCACTCTGTCCAGTGATTCTGATCATTTCCTCACTGCACTCTGTCCAGTGATTGTGATCATTTCCTCACTGCACTCTGTCCAGTGATTCTGATCATTTCCTCACTGCACTCTGTCCAGTGATTCTGATCATTTCCTCACTGCGCTCTGTCCAGTGATTCTGATCATTTCCTCACTGCGCTCTGTCCAGTGATTCTGATCATTTCCTCACTGCGCTCTGTCCAGTGATTCTGATCATTTCCTCACTGCGCTCTGTCCAGTGATTCTGATCATTTCCTCATTGCGCTCTGTCCAGTGATTCTGATCATTTCCTCACTGCACTCTGTCTAGTGAAACTGATCATTTCCTCACTGCACTCTGTCCGGTAATTCTGATCATTTCCTCCCTGCACTCTGCCCAGTGATACTGATCATTTCCTCACTGCACTCTGTCCAGTGATTCTGATCATTTCCTCACTGCACTCTGCCCATTGATTCTGATCATTTCCTCACTGCACTCTGTCCAGTGATTCTGATCATTTCCTCACTGCGCTCTGTCCAGTGATTCTGATCATTTCCTCCCTGCACTCTGCCCAGTGATTCTGATCATTTCCTCACTGCACTCTGTCCAGTGATTCTGATCATTTCCTCACTGCGCTCTGTCCAGTGATTCTGATCATTTCCTCACTGCACTCTGTCCAGTGATTCTGATCATTTCCTCACTGCACTCTGTCCAGTGATTCTGATCATTTCCTCACTGCACTCTGTCCAGTGATTCTAATCATTTCCTAACTGCGCTCTGTCCAGTGATTCTGATCATTTCCTCACTGCGCTCTGTCCAGTGATTCTGATCATTTCCTCACTGCGCTCTGTCCAGTGATTCTGATCATTTCCTCACTGCGGTCTGTACAGTGATTCTGATCATTTCCTCACTGCGCTCTGTCCAGTGATTCTGATCATTTCCTCACTGCACTCTGTCCAGTGATTCTGATCATTTCCTCCCTGCACTCTGCCCAGTGATACTGATCATTTCCTCACTGCACTCTGTCCAGTGATTCTGATCATTTCCTCACTGCACTCTGCCCAATGATTCTGATAATTTCCTCACTGCGCTCTGTCCAGTGATTCTGATCATTTCCTCACTGCGCTCTGCCCAGTGATTCTGATCATTTCCTCACTGCGCTCTGCCCAGTGATTCTGGTCATTTCCTCACTGCACTCTGTCCAGATTTCTGATCATTTCCTCACTGCGCTCTGTCCAGTGATTCTGGTCATTTCCTCACTGCACTCTGCCCAGTGATTCTGATCATTTCCTCACTGCACTCTGTCCAGTGATTCTGATCATTTCCTCACTGCACTCTGCCCATTGATTCTGATCATTTCCTCACTGCACTCTGTCCAGTGATTCTGATCATTTCCTCACTGCGCTCTGTCCAGTGATTCTGATCATTTCCTCCCTGCACTCTGCCCAGTGATTCTGATCATTTCCTCACTGCACTCTGTCCAGTGATTCTGATCATTTCCTCACTGCGCTCTGCCCAGTGATTCTGATCATTTCCTCACTGCGCCCTGTCTAGTGATTCTGATCATTTCCTCACTGCGCTCTGTCCAGTGATTCTGATCATTTCCTCACTGCGCTCTGTCCAGTGATTCTGATCATTTCCTCACTGCACTCTGTCCAGTGATTCTGATCATTTCCTCACTGCACTCTGTCCAGTGATTCTGATCATTTCCTCGCTGCACTCTGTCCAGTGATTCTGATCATTTCCTCACTGCGCTCTGCCCAGTGATTCTGATCATTTCCTCACTGCGCTCTGTCCACTGATTCTGATCATTTCCTCACTGCGCTCTGTCCAGTGATTCTGATCATTTCCTCACTGCACTCTGCCCAGTGATTCTGATCATTTCCTCACTGCGCTCTGTCCAGTGTTTCTGATCATTTCCTCACTGCGCTCTGTCCAGTGATTCTGTTCATTTCCTCACTGCAGTCTGCCTCGTGATTCTGATCATTTCCTCACTGCACTCTGTCGAGTGATTCTGATCATTTATTCACTGCGCTCTGTCCAGTGATTCTGATCATTTCCTCGCTGCACTCTGTCCAGTGATTCTGATCATTTCCTCACTGCTATCTGCCTCGTGATTCTGATCATTTCTTCGCTGCACTCTGTCCAGTGATTCTGATCATTTCCTCACTGCGCTCTGTCCAGTGATTCTGATCATTTCTTCGCTGCACTCTGTCCAGTGATTCTGATCATTTCCTCACTGCGCTCTGTCCAGTGATTCTGATCATTTCCTCGCTGCAATCTGTCCAGTGATTCTGATCATTTCCTCACTGCACTCTGCCTCGTGATTCTGATCAATTCCTCACTGAACTCTGTCCAGTGATTCTGATCATTTCCTCACTGCACTCTGCCTCGTGATTCTGATCATTTCCTCACTGCACTCTGTCCTGTGATTCTGATCATTTCCTCACTGCACTCTGTCTAGTGATTCTGATCATTTCCTCACTACACTCTGTCCAGTGATTCTGATCATTTCCTCACTGCACTCTGTCCAGTGATTGTGATCATTTCCTCACTGCACTCTGTCCAGTGATTCTGATCATTTCCTCACTGCGCTCTGTCCAGTGATTCTGATCATTTCCTCACTGCGCTCTGTCCAGTGATTCTGATCATTTCCTCACTGCGCTCTGTCCAGTGATTCTGATCATTTCCTCACTGCGCTCTGTCCAGTGATTCTGATCATTTCCTCACTGCACTCTGTCTAGTGATACTGATCATTTCCTCACTGCACTCTGTCCGGTAATTCTGATCATTTCCTCCCTGCACTCTGCCCAGTGATACTGATCATTTCCTCACTGCACTCTGTCCAGTGATTCTGATCATTTCCTCACTGCACTCTGCCCATTGATTCTGATCATTTCCTCACTGTACTCTGTCCAGTGATTCTGATCATTTCCTCACTGCGCTCTGTCTAGTGACTTTGATAATTTCCTCCCTGCACTCTGTCCAGTGATTCTGATCAATTCTTCACTGCGCTCTGTCCAGTGATTCTGATCATTTCCTCGCTGCACTCTGTCCGGTGATTCTGATCATTTCCTCACTGCGCTCTGTCCAGTGATTCTGATCATTTCCTCACTGCACTCTGTCTAGTGATTCTGATCATTTCCTCACTTCACTCTGTTCAGTGATTCTGATCATTTCCTCACTGCACTCTGTCCAGTGATTCTGATCATTTCCTCACTGCGCTCTGTCCAGTGATTCTGATCATTTCCTCACTGCACTCTGCCCAGTGATTCTGATCATTTCCTCACTGCGCTCTGTCCAGTGATTCTGATCATTTCCTCACTGCGCTCTGTCCAGTGATTCTGTTCATTTCCTCACTGCAGTCTGCCTCGTGATTCTGATCATTTCCTCACTGCACTCTGTCGAGTGATTCTGATCATTTATTCACTGCGCTCTGTCCAGTGATTCTGATCATTTCCTCGCTGCACTCTGTCCAGTGATTCTGATCATTTCCTCACTGCTATCTGCCTCGTGATTCTGATCATTTCTTCGCTGCACTCTGTCCAGTGATTCTGATCATTTCCTCACTGCGCTCTGTCCAGTGATTCTGATCATTTCTTCGCTGCACTCTGTCCAGTGATTCTGATCATTTCCTCACTGCGCTCTGTCCAGTGATTCTGATCATTTCCTCGCTGCAATCTGTCCAGTGATTCTGATCATTTCCTCACTGCACTCTGCCTCGTGATTCTGATCAATTCCTCACTGAACTCTGTCCAGTGATTCTGATCATTTCCTCACTGCACTCTGCCTCGTGATTCTGATCATTTCCTCACTGCACTCTGTCCTGTGATTCTGATCATTTCCTCACTGCACTCTGTCTAGTGATTCTGATCATTTCCTCACTGCACTCTGTCCAGTGATTCTGATCATTTCCTCACTGCACTCTGTCCAGTGATTGTGATCATTTCCTCACTGCACTCTGTCCAGTGATTCTGATCATTTCCTCACTGCGCTCTGTCCAGTGATTCTGATCATTTCCTCACTGCGCTCTGTCCAGTGATTCTGATCATTTCCTCACTGCGCTCTGTCCAGTGATTCTGATCATTTCCTCACTGCGCTCTGTCCAGTGATTCTGATCATTTCCTCACTGCACTCTGTCTAGTGATACTGATCATTTCCTCACTGCACTCTGTCCGGTAATTCTGATCATTTCCTCCCTGCACTCTGCCCAGTGATACTGATCATTTCCTCACTGCACTCTGTCCAGTGATTCTGATCATTTCCTCACTGCACTCTGCCCATTGATTCTGATCATTTCCTCACTGCACTCTGTCCAGTGATTCTGATCATTTCCTCACTGCGCTCTGTCCAGTGATTCTGATCATTTTCTCCCTGCACTCTGCCCAGTGATTCTGATCATTTCCTCACTGCACTCTGTCCAGTGATTCTGATCATTTCCTCACTGCGCTCTGTCCAGTGATTCTGATCATTTCCACACTGCGCTCTGTCCAGTGATTCTGATCATTTCCTCACGGCGCCCTGTCCAGTGATTCTGATCATTTCCTCACTGCGCTCTGTCCAGTGATTCTGATCATTTCCTCACTGCGTTCTGTCCAGTGATTCTGATCATTTCCTCACTGCACTCTGTCCAGTGATTCTGATCATTTCCTCACTGCACTCTGTCCAGTGATTCTGATCATTTCCTCGCTGCACTCTGTCCAGTGATTCTGATCATTTCCTCACTGCGCTCTGTCCAGTGATTCTGATCATTTCCTCACTGCACTCTGTCCAGTGATTCTGATCATTTCCTCACTGCACTCTGTCCAGTGATTCTGATCATTTCCTCACTGCACTCTGTCCAGTGATTCTAATCATTTCCTAACTGCGCTCTGTCCAGTGATTCTGATCATTTCCTCACTGCGCTCTGTCCAGTGATTCTGATCATTTCCTCACTGCGCTCTGTCCAGTGATTCTGATCATTTCCTCACTGCGCTCTGTCCAGTGATTCTGATCATTTCCTCACTGCGCTCTGTCCAGTGATTCTGATCATTTCCTCACTGCACTCTGTCCAGTGATTCTGATCATTTCCTCCCTGCACTCTGCCCAGTGATACTGATCATTTCCTCACTGCACTCTGTCCAGTGATTCTGATCATTTCCTCACTGCACTCTGCCCAATGATTCTGATAATTTCCTCACTGCGCTCTGTCCAGTGATTCTGATCATTTCCTCACTGCGCTCTGCCCAGTGATTCTGATCATTTCCTCACTGCGTTCTGCCCAGTGATTCTGGTCATTTCCTCACTGCACTCTGTCCAGTGATTCTGATCATTTCCTCACTGCGCTCTGTCCAGTGATTCTGGTCATTTCCTCACTGCACTCTGCCCAGTGATTCTGATCATTTCCTCACTGCACTCTGTCCAGTGATTCTGATCATTTCCTCACTGCACTCTGCCCATTGATTCTGATCATTTACTCACTGCACTCTGTCCAGTGATTCTGATCATTTCCTCACTGCGCTCTGTCCAGTGATTCTGATCATTTCCTCCCTGCACTCTGCCCAGTGATTCTGATCATTTCCTCACTGCACTCTGTCCAGTGATTCTGATCATTTCCTCACTGCGCTCTGCCCAGTGATTCTGATCATTTCCTCACTGCGCTCTGTCCAGTGATTCTGATCATTTCCTCACTGCGCCCTGTCTAGTGATTCTGATCATTTCCTCACTGCGCTCTGTCCAGTGATTCTGATCATTTCCTCACTGCGCTCTGTCCAGTGATTCTGATCATTTCCTCACTGCACTCTGTCCAGTGATTCTGATCATTTCCTCACTGCACTCTGTCCAGTGATTCTGATCATTTCCTCGCTGCACTCTGTCCAGTGATTCTGATCATTTCCTCACTGCGCTCTGCCCAGTGATTCTGATCATTTCCTCACTGCGCTCTGTCCACTGATTCTGATCAATTCCTCACTGCGCACTGTCCTGTGATTCTGATCATTTCCTCACTGCACTCTGCCTCGTGATTCTGATCATTTCCTCACTGCACTCTGTCCAGTGATTCTGATCATTTCCTCACTGCGCTCTGTCCAGTGATTCTGATCATTTCCTCACTGCACTCTGTCCAGTGATTCTGATCATTTCCTCACTGCACTCTGTCCAGTGATTCTGATCATTTCCTCACTGCGCTCTGTCCAGTGATTCTGATCATTTCCTCACTGCACTCTGCCCAGTGATTCTGATCATTTCCTCACTGCGCTCTGTCCAGTGATTCTGATCATTTCCTCACTGCGCTCTGTCCAGTGATTCTGTTCATTTCCTCACTCCGCTCTGCCCAATGATTCTTATCATTTCCTCACTGCACTCTGTCCAGTGATTCTGATCATTTCCTCACTGCGCTCTGTCCAGTGATTTTGGTCATTTCCTCACTGCACTCTGCCCAGTGTTTCTGATCATTTCCTCACTGCACTCTGTCCAGTGATTCTGATCATTTCCTCACTGCACTCTGCCCAGTGATTCTGATCATTTCCTCACTGCACTCTGTCCAGTGATTCTGATCATTTCCTCACTGCGCTCTGTCCAGTGATTCTGATCATTTCCTCACTGCACTCTGTCCAGTGATTCTGATCATTTCCTCACTGCACTCTGTCCAGTGATTCTGATCATTTCCTCACTGCGCTCTTTCCAGTGATTCTGATTATTTCCTCCATGCACTCTGCCCAGTGATTCTGATCATTTCCTCACTGCACTCTGTCCAGTGATTCTGATCATTTCCTCACTGCGCCCTGTCCAGTGATTCTGATCATTTCCACACTGCGCTCTGTCCAGTGATTCTGATCATTTCCTCACTGCGCCCTGTCTAGTGATTCTGATCATTTCCTCCCTGCACTCTGTCCAGTGATTCTGATCATTTCCTCACTGCGCTCTGTCCAGTGATTCTGATCATTTCCTCACTGCACTCTGTCTAGTGATACTGATCATTTCCTCACTGCACTCTGTCCGGTGATTCTGATCATTTCCTCCCTGCACTCTGCCCAGTGATACTGATCATTTCCTCACTGCACTCTGTCCAGTGATTCTGATCATTTCCTCACTGCACTCTGCCCATTGATTCTGATCATTTCCTCACTGCACTCTGTCCAGTGATTCTGATCATTTCCTCACTGCGCTCTGTCCAGTGATTCTGATCATTTCCTCCCTGCACTCTGCCCAGTGATTCTGATCATTTCCTCACTGCACTCTGTCCAGTGATTCTGATCATTTCCTCACTGCGCTCTGTCCAGTGATTCTGATCATTTCCACACTGCGCTCTGTCCAGTGATTCTGATCATTTCCTCACGGCGCCCTGTCTAGTGATTCTGATCATTTCCTCACTGCGCTCTGTCCAGTGATTCTGATCATTTCCTCACTGCGCTCTGTCCAGTGATTCTGATCATTTCCTCACTGCACTCTGTCCAGTGATTCTGATCATTTCCTCACTGCACTCTGTCCAGTGATTCTGATCATTTCCTCGCTGCACTCTGTCCAGTGATTCTGATCATTTCCTCACTGCGCTCTGCCCAGTGATTCTGATCATTTCCTCACTGCGCTCTGTCCACTGATTCTGATCAATTCCTCACTGCGCGCTGTCCTGTGATTCTGATCATTTCCTCACTGCACTCTGCCTCGTGATTCTGATCATTTCCTCACTGCACTCTGTCCAGTGATTCTGATCATTTCCTCACTGCGCTCTGTCCAGTGATTCTGATCATTTCCTCACTGCACTCTGTCCAGTGATTCTGATCATTTCCTCACTGCGCTCTGTCCAGTGATTCTGATCATTTCCTCACTGCGCTCTGTCCAGTGATTCTGATCATTTCCTCACTGTACTCTGTCCAGTGATTGTGAGCATTTCCTCACTGCACTCTGTCCAGTGATTCTGATCATTTCCTCACTGCACTCTGTCCAGTGATTCTGATCATTTCCTCACTGCGCTCTGTCCAGTGATTCTGATCATTTCCTCACTGCGCTCTGTCCAGTGATTCTGATCATTTCCTCACTGCGCTCTGTCCAGTGATTCTGATCATTTCCTCACTGCGCTCTGTCCAGTGATTCTGATCATTTCCTCACTGCGCTCTGTCCAGTGATTCTGATCATTTCCTCACTGCGCTCTGTCTAGTGATACTGATCATTTCCTCACTGCACTCTGTCCAGTGATTCTGATCATTTCCTCCCTGCACTCTGCCCAGTGATACTGATCATTTCCTCACTGCACTCTGTCCAGTGATTCTGATCATTTCCTCACTGCACTCTGCCCAATGATTCTGATCATTTCCTCACTGCGCTCTGTCCAGTGATTCTGATCATTTCCTCACTGCGCTCTGCCCAGTGATTCTGATCATTTCCTCACTGCGCTCTGCCCAATGATTCTGATCATTTCCTCACTGCACTCTGTCCAGTGATTCTGATCATTTCCTCACTGCGCTCTGTCCAGTGATTCTGGTCATTTCCTCACTGCACTCTGCCCAGTGATTCTGATCATTTCCTCACTGCACTCTGTCCAGTGATTCTGATCATTTCCTCACTGCACTCTGCCCATTGATTCTGATCATTTCCTCACTGCACTCTGTCCAGTGATTCTGATCATTTCCTCACTGCGCTCTGTCCAGTGATTCTGATCATTTCCTCCCTGCACTCTGCCCAGTGATTCTGATCATTTCCTCACTGCACTCTGTCCAGTGATTCTGATCATTTCCTCACTGCGCTCTGCCCAGTGATTCTGATCATTTCCTCACTGCGCTCTGTCCAGTGATTCTGATCATTTCCTCACTGCGCCCTGTCTAGTGATTCTGATCATTTCCTCACTGCGCTCTGTCCAGTGATTCTGATCATTTCCTCACTGCGCTCTGTCCAGTGATTCTGATCATTTCCTCACTGCACTCTGTCCAGTGATTCTGATCATTTCCTCACTGCACTCTGTCCAGTGATTCTGATCATTTCCTCGCTGCACTCTGTCCAGTGATTCTGATCATTTCCTCACTGCGCTCTGCCCAGTGATTCTGATCATTTCCTCACTGCGCTCTGTCCACTGATTCTGATCAATTCCTCACTGCGCGCTGTCCTGTGATTCTGATCATTTCCTCACTGCACTCTGCCTCGTGATTCTGATCATTTCCTCACTGCACTCTGTCCAGTGATTCTGATCATTTCCTCACTGCGCTCTGTCCAGTGATTCTGATTATTTCCTCACTGCGCTCTGTCCAGTGATTCTGATCATTTCCTCACTGCACTCTGTCCAGTGATTCTGATCATTTCCTCACTGTACTCTGTCCAGTGATTCTGATCATTTCCTCACTGCGCTCTGTCTAGTGATTTTGATCATTTCCTCACTGCACTCTGCCCAGTGATTCTGATCATTTCCTCACTGCACTCTGTCCAGTGATTCTGATCATTTCCTCACTGTACTCTGTCCAGTGATTCTGATCATTTCCTCACTGCGCTCTGTCTAGTGACTTTGATAATTTCCTCCCTGCACTCTGTCCAGTGATTCTGATCAATTCTTCACTGCGCTCTGTCCAGTGATTCTGATCATTTCCTCGCTGCACTCTGTCCAGTGATTCTGATCATTTCCTCACTGCGCTCTGTCCAGTGATTCTGATCATTTCCTCACTGCACTCTGTCTAGTGATTCTGATCATTTCCTCACTTCACTCTGTTCAGTGATTCTGATCATTTCCTCACTGCACTCTGTCCAGTGATTCTGATCATTTCCTCACTGCGCTCTGTCCAGTGATTCTGATCATTTCCTCACTGCACTCTGCCCAGTGATTCTGATCATTTCCTCACTGCGCTCTGTCCAGTGATTCTGATCATTTCCTCACTGCGCTCTGTCCAGTGATTCTGTTCATTTCCTCACTCCGCTCTGCCCAATGATTCTGATCATTTCCTCACTGCACTCTGTCCAGTGATTCTGATCATTTCCTCACTGCACTCTGCCCAGTGATTCTGATCATTTCCTCACTGCACTCTGTCCAGTGATTCTGATCATTTCCTCACTGCGCTCTGTCCAGTGATTCTGATTATTTCCTCCATGCACTCTGCCCAGTGATTCTGATCATTTCCTCACTGCACTCTGTCCAGTGATTCTGATCATTTCCTCACTGCACTCTGTCCAGTTATTCTGATCATTTCCTCACTGCGCTCTGCCCAGTGATTCTGATCATTTCCACACTGCGCTCTGTCCAGTGATTCTGATCATTTCCTCACTGCGCCCTGTCTAGTGATTCTGATCATTTCCTCACTGCGCTCTGTCCAGTGATTCTGATCATTTCCTCACTGCGCTCTGTCCAGTGATTCTGATCATTTCCTCACTGCACTCTGTCCAGTGATTCTGATCATTTCCTCACTGCACTCTGTCCAGTGATTCTGATCATTTCCTCGCTGCACTCTGTCCAGTGATTCTGATCATTTCCTCACTGCGCTCTGCCCAGTGATTCTGATCATTTCCTCACTGCGCTCTGTCCACTGATTCTGATCAATTCCTCACTGCGCGCTGTCCTGTGATTCTGATCGTTTCCTCACTGCACTCTGCCTTGTGATTCTGATCATTTCCTCACTGCACTCTGTCCAGTGATTCTGATCATTCCCTCACTGCGCTCTGTCCAGTGATTCTGATTATTTCCTCACTGCGCTCTGTCCAGTGATTCTGATCATTTCCTCACTGCACTCTGTCCAGTGATTCTGATCATTTCCTCACTGTACTCTGTCCAGTGATTCTGATCATTTCCTCACTGCGCTCTGTCTAGTGATTTTGATCATTTCCTCACTGCACTCTGCCCAGTGATTCTGATCATTTCCTCACTGCACTCTGTCCAGTGATTCTGATCATTTCCTCACTGTATCTGTCCAGTGATTCTGATCATTTCCTCACTGCGCTCTGTCTAGTGACTTTGATCATTTCCTCCCTGCACTCTGTCCAGTGATTCTGATCAATTCCTCACTGCGCTCTGTCCAGTGATTCTGATCATTTCCTCGCTGCACTCTGTCCAGTGATTCTGATCATTTCCTCACTGTACTCTGTCCAGTGATTCTGATCATTTCCTCACTGCGCTCTGTCTAGTGATTTTGATCATTTCCTCACTGCACTCTGTCCAGTGATTCTGATCATTTCCTCACTGCGCTCTGTCCAGTGATTCTGATCATTTCCTCACTGCACTCTGTCTAGTGATTCTGATCATTTCCTCACTGCACTCTGTTCAGTGATTCTGATCATTTCCTCACTGCACTCTGTCCAGTGATTCTGATCATTTCCTCACTGCGCTCTGTCCAGTGATTCTGATCATTTCCTCACTGCACTCTGCCCAGTGATTCTGATCATTTCCTCACTGCGCTCTGTCCAGTGATTCTGATCATTTCCTCACTGCGCTCTGTCCAGTGATTCTGTTCATTTCCTCACTGCACTCTGTCCAGTGATTCTGATCATTTCCTCACTGCGCTCTGTCCAGTGATTCTGATCATTTCCTCACTGCACTCTGCCCAGTGATTCTGATCATTTCCTCACTGCGCTCTGTCCAGTGATTCTGATCATTTCCTCACTGCGCTCTGTCCAGTGATTCTGATCATTTCCTCACTGCACTCTGTCCAGTGATTCTGATCATTTCCTCACTGCACTCTGTCCAGTGATTCTGATCATTTCCTCACTGCGCTCTGTCTAGTGACTTTGATCATTTCCTCCCTGCACTCTGTCCAGTGATTCTGATCAATTCCTCACTGCGCTCTGTCCAGTGATTCTGATCATTTCCTCGCTGCACTCTGTCCAGTGATTCTGATCATTTCCTCACTGCACTCTGCCTCATGATTCTGATCATTTCTTCGCTGCACTCTGTCCAGTGATTCTGATCATTTCCTCACTGCGCTCTGTCCAGTGATTCTGATCATTTCCTCACTGCACTCTGTCTAGTGATTCTGATCATTTCCTCACTGCACTCTGTTCAGTGATTCTGATCATTTCCTCACTGCACTCTGTCCAGTGATTCTGATCATTTCCTCACTGCGCTCTGTCCAGTGATTCTGATCATTTCCTCACTGCACTCTGCCCAGTGATTCTGTTCATTTCCTCACTGCACTCTGTCCAGTGATTCTGATCATTTCCTCACTGCGCTCTGGCAAGTGATTCTGATCATTTCCTCACTGCACTCTGCCCAGTGATTCTGATCATTTCCTCACTGCGCTCTGTCCAGTGATTCTGATCATTTCCTCACTGCGCTCTGTCCAGTGATTCTGATCATTTCCTCACTGCACTCTGTCCAGTGAT
Source organism: Heptranchias perlo (assembly GCF_035084215.1). NCBI lineage: Eukaryota > Metazoa > Chordata > Chondrichthyes > Hexanchiformes > Hexanchidae > Heptranchias > Heptranchias perlo. Next base: position 50,012,744 of record NC_090343.1, on the reverse strand, counting down.
TCTGATCATTTCCTCACTGCACTCTGTCCAGTGATTCTGATCATTTCCTCACTGCGCTCTGCCCAGTGATTCTGATCATTTCCTCACTGTACTCTGCCCAGTGTTTCTGATCATTTCCTCCCTGCGCTCTGTCCAGTGATTCTGATCATTTCCTCACTGCGCTCTGCCCAGTGATTCTGATCATTTCCTCACTGTACTCTGCCTAGTGTTTCTGATCATTTCCTCCCTGCGCTCTGTCCAGTGATTCTGATCATTTCCTCACTGTACTCTGCCCAGTGATTCTGATCATTTCCTCACTGCACTCTGTCCAGTGATTCTGATCATTTCCTCACTGTACTCTGCCTAGTGTTTCTGATCTTTTCCTCACTATGCCCATGGTAAAGAGAGGGATGTGTCACTCCAGTTGCTGAATGTTCTGGGAGGAGCAGGCAATCTGGTGTAGGGTCTGAGGCCGTCTCACCTTAGCGAGCAGTCAGCTACCTCCAGCTTGCCCTCTCGCCACATCCTTTATAATTCTTTCAGCTCCATGTGTGTACATCGGGGAATCCTTCAGGTCCCTTACTGTACAAAACTCTTCATCATCTCAATCAAGTCCCAAAATAGGAATATAGGAATATAGGAACAGGAGAAGGCCATTCAGCCCTGCCAGCCTGTTACGACATTCAATTAGATCATGGCTGATCCGTATCATAACTCCTTCGACCCGCCTTAGATCCGTAACCCCTCGTACCATTGACTAACAAAAATCTATCAAGCTCAGTTTTGAAATTTTCAATTGACCCCCAGCCTGAACGGCTTTCTGGGAAAGAGAGTTCCAGATTCCCACCACCCTTTGTGTGAGGAAGTGCTTCCTGACATCACCCCTGAACGGCCTGGCTCTAATTTTAAGGTTATGCCCCCTTGTTCTGGACTCTCGCACCAGAGGAAAGAGTTTCTCTCTATCTACCCCATCAAATCCCTTAATGATCTTAAACATCTCAATGAGATCACCCCTTAATCTTCAATACTCGAGGGAGTACAAGCCTAGTCTATGGGACCTGTCCTCAGAATTTAACCCTTTTAGCCCTGGTATCATTCTGGTGAATCTGCCCTGTAAACCCCCCGCAAAATGTTCTGATAATTCCCTCACCGATAGGCTACAGAGAAGTAAAGATGCAGCGAAAATTGGGGAGAGGCAATTGGAGAAAGGAACTGATTGGAGTAAAGGTTACAACAAGTACTTACCTAAAATGGATACTGCTGGAGCCAAGATACAAACAGCTATCACTGCCTACGATGCTCTCACTGGATCCAGTGCAGACTAACCTGCTAACAGGAACCTGCCCTGTCCTCTGACTATCAGCCTTCGCACCTACCCGTCAAAGATCCGCCTCCTGATTGGTGCAGCACTGCTGCCCATCAACTCTACTTCCTATTTGCTCGAAGCACTGCCTGGGAGATCTATCCTAAATTCCGGGAGACTCCTGGACAATCTGGGAGAGGTGGAAACTCTCCCTCAATTGATTCTGAACCTCTGGCCTTCTGGGACAGCCCGTTCCACATTCTCACAGCCTTTTGTATGACGAGGTTATTAATTTTCCTTTTACCAGTTTAGTTTGAGTACCTGAGTTCTGTCCCTAACTACAGGGAAGTGGATCCCTGTCTACTTAGCAATTCCCTCCATTGTTTTAAACACTTCATTCAGACGATATAACCCCAGTCTCTCGTTATAGCTCAATTCCTCAATCTCCTGGTGAATCATCGCTGGATATTTCCCACAGCCAGTGTGCTAATGCTTATTATATTCTAAACTTCCTGTAGTGAAAAGGGTACAGGAGCCTAGTGCTTCTTGTTATGGTCTAGTCACCCACAGGCCATGACTTCAAATCCTACCATGGCAAGTTGTGATAGCGCATTCAGTAAATCTGGTAATTTGTGACCTAGTACCTAGTAACTGGCTCTCTGATGTCCTTCAGGGAAGGGAACCTGGCCCCACTACCTGGTCTGGTCTACTCATGACTCCAGGCTGACACCAAATATCCCCAGTGTTTAAAGGTACACGGCCTGCGTATGTCAGATAGCTCAGAGTCAGCTCAATCAATTCCGAGACCCGTTTGGATTCTTCTCTTCCTGGCTCTAGTGGGGATGTTGAGAGGCTGTGAGAGGAGATCTCTGCTTCTAAGATGCAGCAGAATAATGTCTGTTGTAGTAAACTCACGCCTTCTCATTCATTACTGTCTAATTACAGCTCACTGGTTGTAATATAAAGGCTACAGATCTACAGACAACAGACGGGGACAATCTGTTTCCTGTATCATTACTATTAAACCATCTCATAAAAGTTCCCAGTGTGGAGAAAAGCAATAAAAACACCCAGCAAGCAACAGAGTGTCGAAGGATCTGCTACAGACTGGAAACACAGGCTCCTGGGAACGAACACCAGTATTTCATTAATTAAGAACTTCCTGGAGGACATAATCTGCCTCCTCTAATTGTTTCCACCCTCTCGTAGCTTGTAATCTTTTCTTTGAATCTCAGGCTCAAGGTGAAGGATGTTAATACCGGAATGGAGCACTTTCCATTACAGGCACTCAGTGTGAGCATCAAACACTCCCAGGGCAGGTACAGCACGGGTTAGATACAGAGTAAAGCTCCCTCTACACTGTCCCATCAAACACTCCCAGGGCAGGTACAGCACGGGTTAGATACAGAGTAAAGCTCCCTCTACACTGACCCATCAAACACTCCCAGGGCAGGTACAGCACAGGTTAGATACAGAGTAAATCTCCCTCTACACTGTCCCATCAAACACTCCCAGGGCAGGTACAGCACGGGTTAGATACAGAGTAAAGCTCCCTCTACACTGACCCATCAAACACTCCCAGGGCAGGTACAGCACCGGTTAGATTCAGAGTAAATCTCCCTCTACACTGCCCCATCAAACACTACCAGGGCAGGTACAGGTTAGATACAGAGTAAAGCTCCCTCTACACTGTCCCATCAAACACTCCCAGGACAGGTACAACCCTTAAAGCCAGCAGACGGAAGAGACTTTCATCCCACTGGCCTAGGTTGGTAGCCAATTGTGGAGGTGAAAGGCCAGTGTGTGACCCAGCACCCCACCCAGTCCCCATTGTACCATCCTTTTGTATGAGTGGATCTGAGATGGTTGTGGTTTGATCCCAATGTCACCAGTGACGGTAGGTTTTCAGTCTATATAGAGTTTTGAGTATTTCAGAGGAGTGTGCTCGAAATAGGAAGTGCTGCATCTCCAAATGATGTTACAAGCTGGGAATTGGTTGTGTACAGGAGACATTCACTGCATAAGTGGGGCAATTTAACTTGGAAAAGTGTAAATTTCTGCACACAGGAAGGAGAAATGGGCAACATACGTACTCCATGACTGGTGTTGAAATAGTTAAAGATGAAGTTGATGCAAACCTTGGAGTCTTAGTAGACTCGACACTTAACATGTCCAATTAATGCAGAGCAGCGATTAGGCCAATGGGAGACTGAACTATAAGGTCAACCTTGCAGGGCAGGAAGTTGTGGTCAATCTACACAACGTTCTGATCCAACCACAGTGTGAAATAAAGGACTCGTTCAGCCCTGGGGACTTTGCAGATAAGATTCACAAGACTGACCCCTAGTGTTAGAGTCTCAATTAATGGGAAAAATTGGAGAAACTTGAGCCTTTCAGCCTGGAGAGGAGACAACTGAGAGGTAATCTACAGAGGAATATAAAGTAGTAAATGATATGGACAAGGTAAATCGGGAATCTTGCTTTAAATTAAACTGTGAGACTAGGACAAGGAGGCACAGGTTCAAACTAGTAAACGGCAAATTTAGGATGTTCTTCTTCACACAGAGAGTGACCAATACACGGAACAGACTCCGACATAGAGCAATGGGGGTGAAAAACCTTGGAATCATTCAAGAAACAATTGAAGCTTCCATGGGATCTTTAGGAATATTCTGGATGGATGAATTAAGATGGACCAAATGGCCTGTCTTTATCCGTGATTGTCTTGAGATCTGGGTACTGAAGCATGTCCTTGCGAATGCTGTCATTAATGTCCTTGACTGGAAATGGTCAGAATTTATGACCATGTCTGTCACCCTGCCAATCATAGAAATACAAAGGTGGAGATTTGACAGTTTGTTTCCCATGTTCTTCCCTCCTCACCTGGAGGCCACATCCTCTACAGTTCTGCAGTTCCACCTGCACTTCCTGTCCTCTGGTGTCTCACACATCTGCCGATCTTCTCATGTGACCCTTTCCAACAGTGGAAGACAACACAGCCAAGCTAGACCGTGTGTCTTCAGCCGATGTCCACACATGTCCACTGTCCAGCAGGATAGTCAGCTGCTCGGTATGACTGATCTGAATTCTCCTCATCCCAGAAGACCCATCGTCGCCCTTTTTGGGGCGGAAGTTTCTGGAACAGTCGGCGCTTCCAAAGGTCCATATACCGCCATATTGATCACATGGGAAGTTTGCAACAAAGCAGAGAGATCCCACCATACCGAGGAGGGGTAAGGAAAGGGTTAATCAAACTATCCTGACATCTGCTAATGATATACTACTATTGATTTCTCTTTATATTGCAGTAATAGTAACCGTTAGCCTTTGCCTATTAAGCAGGGACGTTTAAATCAGGTTAAAGTACCACTGGGCCATTGAGTCAGAACTGACCTTAAATCAGTGGTCAGTTTAGTCGCTTTCGGACAACCTAATTAAAAGACATGCCATTGCATACTGATTTGTATATTTAATCAGTGGAGAACAAGAGCAGGAAAAACAGCTATTTCTGCAAAGGAAAGTACTGGCTATATGTCTTCCTTTTTAATTGGAGTTTCCGTAGAAGCAGGAGATTGACAGGTACGGAATGGGACCCAATCAAAGACAGGCTTCTAATTTCAGTTTCACTTGGTGAATAGCAATTATATCTAACAAGAGTGAAACTATCGATATAATAAGATGTGTGGGAGTTGTACCGGTCTATGGAAAAAGAACTCACTAAGTAAGAAAAACTAAAGTTATTGATAAGGGACACGTCAATTAAATTCTCCTGATATGGAATCGTATTTTAGCTTTTATATAATTATGTAATGCTGAATTGTGTGGATTGTCACGTGACAAATGTATAAAAATTGTCTGCTTGAAATTAGTATTTGGATTTGTAAAGGCACTAGGCCTGGTTGTAAGTGTTACCTTTTAAGTGTATGTTTGAGTACTATGACATGTACTGTATACTTAATGAATCTGTGACACCTGATATTCACTGTTTACGAACCTTTTTGATTTGAGGAGTAAATTATGAATGAGAACACCTATCCTCAAACAGAAACATTTAATTTTTTTTAAACAAACATGGTATTGTTTTATTTTTGTTAAGAGCTGGGTGATCCAGCGAGCCAGGGCCAGAACCATATCTGAAGCCAAGCTTCACTGGTGGGCACGCCAGACTAAAGTGGCACCCGGGCAAAAACAGAGGTCTTTTCAATTTCACTGATACCTTCTGAAAAGTTGTGGGATTTTGTTGGACAGGGGGTCGATGTGAGTGAAAGGGACATGATTAAGAGAGAGCGAGAGAGAGAGAGAGAGAAATCTGACAACGGAAAGAGCTCTCCGCATTGGGCTGACCTTTGCGAGGACCAAGAAAGCCTCCAAAGGTCACGGGTCTTGCCATCTGTTTCTACTCTGAGGTTCAAACCAAAAATAACTTTAAAGTTGAGATGCGCCACCTTGTGTGTTAGCAGAATGTGAGTGTTCATAGCAGCAATATAAAGACACAACCACATCTCCTTTCGTTTTTCATCTGACCGACCACTCACTCCAATGTAAGCAGTAAATTTAAATCAGATGCCATGGGGTCATCAGGGCTGCACAAACACAGTTGCTGACAGCCTATAAAAACCATCCTGCGGAGAACTGGCTCCCAATCTCATTAAGACCCCAGCCCCTGTCGCTTGTAAAAGACTAAACAGAAAAAAAAGGCTTCAGATATCCAGCTTTCCAGAAACTGGTCAGGTCCCATCTCCGTTGGGAAGGATTTCCCCCTTCTTATCCTTAAACCAGATGATCAGACACACAGGGATGACTGTTGCACAAAGATACGAGGCTCTGGTGCTGCCTTTCTCTATGAGTGTTACATAAATTCCCCCCACCCCCTGATACTTCAGATGTGGGCACTCTTGTCTCTGTGACAAGACTCCAACTTTTCTTAAAGATTGTTCTCGGGATCTGGGCAACATTGGCAAGGCCGTATTTATTGCCCATTTCCAGTTGCCAAGGTGGCATTATGAGTCAACCACTTAGTGTGGGACTGGAGTCACATGTAGGCCAGATCAGGTAAGGATTGTCATTACAACAATCTGACAGTTTCCATGGTCATTTTTCCTTGATCCAGCTCACAAATGACCAGACTCTTGAACATCAATTTGAGATAATAATCTGATCACAGCCTCTGGGTTGCTGGCCCAATACCATAATACATATTGTACCCTGCCTCTTCAAGATCCCATGGCACTATTCAAAGAAGAACAGGAAGCTGCATTGGGCCAACATTCCTCCCTCAACTAACACCACCAGACAACAGAGGACCTGCTCTCTCGGGGACCTTGCTGACATGGAATGGCTGTTATGTTTAGACCTGTAAGACCTGTGACTGCAATGTATGGAGTGTTTTGGTGTGATAAGGAGGTGCCCACATATAAGTATTATTTCTTATTATACTCTCTGAGTTGTACACACCAGGAAGGTCCCATGTTCGATCCCCCTTCTGAGCTGAGCAGCTGGGATGGTGGTTGGGGAGCTGGAATTGGCCTCAGCACCATTGGCTCGGAATGGGAACAATCAGCATGGGTTTACATTCCCGAAAGGCATCCAGTGAGTCCTCTGTGCTCATCATGTGAGGACAGGATCAGGCTCAGCTGTGATGACTTCCATGGTCAATCGGGTGAGGTACTGGACCAACCTTGGAACTGGACCACAGGGAGAGTCAAGGGGCCAAGAGAGGGGTGGCTCAGGACTTCATCAGTCTACTGCCCTTCACAGGAAGGGGGAAATAACACAGCTCTGGGGGAAACAGGAATTACGATGTAGGGAGATAGATCATGGGGATATTGCACCTTCTCTGCACCCCTGGACACCCGTGGACAATGTCCGAGATAAAGTTTGAGTGATTAGAAAAGCCAATGCCAGAGGTCTCTGTATCTCATGAAGCTCTTTCTTGATTCCCAGAGCAGGCGGGAACACTCATTTTAAGGTTCTAGTGGGTGCTTGAATGAGAACTGCAACATGTTCCTGTATCTCGAACTGGTTCATGTGTACGTCTGGACAGCTGTATATTTAAGCAAAGCTTTGGAGACAGAAATTAATGTTTTAACCTTGTGGGGTTTTGCTTCTGACTCTTTCCCCGCGAGTTGATCTTGCGGTTTTATGAGCAACTATTGATTGCTGATGAGTCTTTCAAATCCTTGAATGGATCCTACTTCGCCTCTGAGTCAGACGGTCGTGGGTTCAAGTCCCACTCTCCTGGACTTGAGCACATAATCCAGGCTGACATTCTGTTCCTTGTAGAATGCATGTATGTTCAGCATTAGACCTGCCCGCGTGCATAACTCTGCACTTTTCTAAGTTAAACATCATTTACCAAACATGGGGCCATTCTTCCAACACATCGAGATTCGTTGAGTACCCTCTACAGTCCTAACACTCGCACGTATCATGGTATCATCCCCAAACTTCCACCAACACCTACTTCTAGGTCATTACTAAAAATAGTAAAGAGCAACAGTCCCAACACCAAATAGATCCAAATCCATTAATAACCATTTTCTACCTATGGGCATTCAGCCAATTCTCAATCCACCGCAGCAGATTACCACAAAAACAACAAAGTTCTATCTTGTAGAGAAGCCTCTTATGAGTTACCTTATCAAAAACTTTCTGAAAGGCCAGGTAAACAATGTCTACTAAGTGTTCATTTGGGCATCCCTAATGATTCCCTCGAGCATCTTACCTGTGTCAGGCTAATGGGCCTTTGTTATCCAGTTCTGCCTTATCCCCTTTTTTAAAACTTGGAACTATGTCAAACTCCTTCCAATTGTAAACAATTTTACAACACCAAGTTATAGTCCAGCAATTTTATTTTAAATTCACAAGCTTTCGGAGGCTTCCTCCTTCGTCAGGTGAACGATGTGAACCCACACCTGATGAAGGAGGAAGCCTCCGAAAGCTTGTGAATTTAAAATAAAATTGCTGGACTATAACTTGGTGTTGTAAAATTGTTTACAATTGTCAACCCCAGTCCATCACCGGCATCTCCACATCAAAACTCCTTCCAGTATGAGGGAACGGTCGCTGATTCCAGTGAACTGTTAAAGATACGAGAAAGGGGCTCACACAGCACCTGTCCCATCTCCTTAAAGACCCTTTTTTTTTCTTTTTTTATTTAGGAACATAGGAAAAGGAGGAGGCCATTCAGCCCCTTGAGCCTGCTCCACCATTCAATTAGATCATGGCTGATCTGTATCTCAACTCCATTATCCTGCCTTTCTTCCATTTCCCTTGAAATCCTTACCTAACAAAAATCTATCTATCCCAGTCTTGAAAATTTCAAATGATGCTCAGAATCCACAGTGTTTTGGGGGAGAGAGTTCCAGATTTTCATTACCCTTTATGTGAAAAAGTGCTTCCTGAATTCACCCCTGAACGACCCTGCTCTAATTTTGAGATTATGTCCCCTTGTTCTTGATTCTCCCATCAGAGGAAATAGTTTCTCTGTATCTACCCTATTAAATCCCTTTATCATTTAAAAAAAATCAATCAGATCACCCCTCAGCCTTCCATACTCAAGGGAATACAAGCCAAGTTTATGCAACCTGTCCTCATAATTTAACCCTCTAGGTCCTGGTATCATTCTGGCTGCACTCCCTCCAAGGCCAATATATCCTTCCTGAGGTGCGGTGCCTAAATCTGAACGCAGTACTCCAGATACAGTCTGACCAAGGCTCAGTACAACTGAAGCATAATTTCCTCCCCTTGGCATTCCAGCTCCCTTGAGAAAAACATGCAAATTGGCTGCTGCATTTGACACTTTGAAATGGCAGTTCTCAAACGTTTTGCAGAAACTAGCAGATCTCCCATGATGTTGCTCATGATACGCAGAGGCTATGCCGTATTATAATGACCGGAGAGTTATACCATGTAACACGGAACATGTTATTATAGGTATGGTGAGTGATTTGTTGCTGTGTTCTGTCCCACGATAATCCCTGTGACTGTTGCCTTAAAATGCAACTTCCTCTGTCAGTTTCTCGAATCTGACAGTTTAATTTTAACCCACAGTATGTTTTAAAGTGCTGCTGCTCTCACAACCTGCCTATGAATGAAACTGGTTACACAGATGGAGGCAAATACATCATATTTCCCTCTAAGACCTGGTATCATATTAAAGGTTATTTGTGGGCAGGCATTTTACATACCTGGCCCTACCATTGGCTAGAAATTCTTAGGGGTGGGGGTGAAAAAGACTGGAGACGCAGCAAATCCCACCCCCACATCTACAGAAAGGGCCTCATACATAGCCCCAGGAAAGTGGGCATTTCAAGGGCAATTAGGGATGGGCAATAAATGCCGGCCTTGCCAGCGACGCCCACATCCCGTGAACGAATAAAAAAAAAGTCCCTCTACCTTTCCTCCTGTCACTCTTTCTCTAACACACTAATTCATTTCTCTTTTTCTCTCAAACTCCTTCTCTCTCTTTCTAACTCCTTCACTAACTCTTTAACTCCCCTCTCTCTCTAATTCCTTTCTCTCTCTAACTCCTTTCTCTTTCTCAACCCCTTCTCTCTCTCTCCCTAAAGCCTCTTTCTCCCAAACTCCTTCTTTCTCTCTCTAACTCCTCTCTCTCTCTAACTCCTCTCTCTCTAACTCCTCTCTCTCTAACTCCTTAACTCTCTCTAACTCCTCTCTTTCTCTCTAACTCCTCTCTCTCTCTAACTCCTCTCTCTCTAACTCCTCTCTCTCTAACCCCTCTCTCTCTAACTCCTCTCTCTCTAACTCCTCTCTCTCTCTAACTCCTCTCTCTCTAACCCCTCTCTCTCTAACTCCTCTCTCTCTAACTCCTCTCTCTCTCTAACTCCTCTCTCTCTCTAACTCCTCTCTCTCTAACCCCTCTCTCTCTCTAACTCCTCTCTCTCTAACTCCTCTCTCTCTAACCCCTCTCTCTCTCTAACCCCTCTCTCTCTCTAACTCCTCTCTCTCTCGAACTCCTCTCTCTCTAACTCCTCTCTCTCTAACTCCTCTCTCTCTAACTCCTCTCTCTCTAACCCCTCTCTCTCTCTAACTCCTCTCTCTCTCTAACTCCTCTCTCTCTAACTCCTCTCTCTTTCTAACTCCTTAACACTCTAACTCCTCTTTCTAATTCCTCTCTCAAACTCCTTCTCTCACCCTCTCTAACGCCTCTCTCTTTCTAATTCCTCTCTCAAACTCCTTCTCTCACCCTCTCTAACGCCTCTCTCTTTCTAACTCCTCTCTCTAACTCCTTCTCTTTCTTTTAACTCCTCTCTCTCTGTATGTCTGTCACACATTTGTTTTTGTCTCTGACTCTCCCACTCCCTCTCACTTTCTGTGCAGTGTCTCCCCTTAGTTCTGTCCCCTGTCCCCTCTACGCCTCATACAGAGATTGTCATTTTCTCTTTCTCTTCATATGCACATGTCACATGATGTGTAAGACCTGAAGTGTGCTGGCCTGAACATGCTCTGGAGTGAGCTTTTTAGAGATATAATATTCATTGTCCATTTTTGCTTGAATTCCAGAAAGTTCTGTGCTACGAGAATTCCCGTTCCTGATTGCTAGACAATGCCCAGACTGGATATTACATACGAGCCTAGGAATTAGTGTGTGAGATATTAGCATATGAATGCTTAATACAGTTTTATGATATTCCTTTATCGGCTAAAGTAATCCATTTAAAATTAATGGCCGATCATCTCTGGTAAAACTGCGCAGAAAGGAATTTAATTTGTCTGTGTGAAGTGCTCGCCTGCTACTGATGCAAGTTTCTAGGCTATGGTATTAAAACATGTTACAGCTTAAACCTCCTGTAGGAAATGCTGCTCATGGGATATTGCTCTCTAAATGTAACATTTCCAAGTTTGCAGACGACACAAAGCTGGGGTGGAATGTGAGCTGTGAGGAGGATGCAAAGAGGCTCCAATGTGATTTAGACAAGTTGGGTGAGTGGGCAAGAACATGGCAGATGCAGTATAACGTGGATAAATGTGAGGTTATCCACTTTGGTTGTAAAAACAGAAAAGCAGATTATTATCTGAATGGTGATAGATTGGGAAAAGGGGAGGTGCAACGAGACCTGGGTGTCCTTGTATACCAGTCGCTGAAAGTGAGCATTCAGGTGCAGCAAGCAGTTACGAAGGCGAATGGTATGTTGGCCTTCATTGCAAGAGGATTTGAGTACAGGAGCAGGGATGTCTTACTGCAGTTTTACAGGGCCTTGGTGAGACCACACCTGGAGTATTGTGTGCAGTTTTGGTCTCCTTATCTGAGGAAGGATGTCCTTGCCATGGAGGGAGTGCAACGAAGGTTTACCAGACTGATTCCTGGGATGGCAGGACTGATGTATGAGGAGAGATTGGGTCGACTAGGCCTATATTCACTAGAGTTTAGAAGAATGAGAGGTGATCTCATCGAAACATATAAAATTCTAACAGGACTAGACAGACTAGATGCAGGGAGGATGTTCCCGATGGCTGGGGAGTCCAGAACCAGGGGTCACAGTCTCAGGATACGGGGTATGCCATTTAGAACCGAGATGAGGAGAAATTTCTTCACTCAGAGGGTGGTGAACCTGTGGAATTCTCTACCACAGAATGCAGTGGAGGCCAAGTCATTAGATATATTCAAGAAGGAGATAGATATATTTCTTAATGCTAAAGGGATCAAGGGATATGGGGAAAAAGCGGGAACAGGGTACTGAGTTAGACGATCAGCCATGATCTTTTTGAATGGCGGAGCAGGCCCAAAGGCTCCTATTTTCTATGTTTCTATGCTCCTATTCAGCTCATTTAATGAATTATCCACCTCTACTAATCCCACCTCTGTCTACTCTACCTCCACCAATTATCTCTTTCTTTACCCCACCCCACCTCTCTATATTCTATCACTCCTTACTCTAAATCTCCCTATACTACCTATTTCTACTCTATGTCTACCTCTCCCTATTCTATCTCTCTCTACCCCACTCTACCTCTTCCTATTCTATCTCTCTCTACCCCACTCTACCTCTCCCTATTCTATCTCTCTCTACCCCACTCTACCTCTCCCTATTCTATCTCTCTTTACTCCACTCTACCTCACTCTATTCTATCTCTCTCGACTCCATCCTTCCTCCCGGTATTTTATCTCTCTTTACTCTACCTCTCCCTATTCTCTCTCTACCCCACTCTTCCTCTCCCTATTCTATCTCTCTCTACTCTCCCTGTCTCCATTCTATCTCCCTCTACTCTACCTCTTCCTAATCTATCTCTCTCTACTGTGCTCAAACTCTCCCTATTCTATCTCTCTCTATTTAACTCTACCTCTCCCTACTCTATCTCTGTCAACTGTACTTCTTTCTCTTCTATCCCTCTACTGTTCCTTTCCCTATTCTATTTCTCTAATCCACTCTTTCTCCCCCATTCTATCCCTCTAATCTACCTCTCCCTATTCTATCTCTCTCTATTCGACCTCTCCCTATTCTATCTCTCTCTATTCTACCTCTCCCTATTCTATATCACTTTTCTCCACCTCTCCCTGTTGTATTACTCTCTACTCCATTCTTCCTCTCCCTAATTATCCCTTTCTACTCGATCTCTCCCTATTCTATCTCTCTAATCTACTCGACTTCTCCCTATTCTATCTCTCGGGGGTGGTGCCAGAGGACTGGAGAATTGCAAATGTTACACCCTTGTTCAAAAAAGGGTGTAAGGATAAACCCAGCAACTACAGGCCTGTCAGTTTAACCTTGGTGGTGGGGAAACTTTTAGAAACGATAATCCGGGACAGAATTAACAGTCACTTGGACAAGTGTGGATTGATTAGGGAAAGCCAGCTCGGATTTGTTAAAGGCAAATCGTGTTTAACTAACTTGATAGAGTTTTTTGATGAGGTAACAGAGAGGGTCGATGAGGGCATTGCAGTAGATGTGGTGTATATGGACTTTCAAAAGGCGATTGATAAAGTGCCGCATAATAGACTTCTCATCAAGATTGAAGCCCACGAAATAAAGGGGGCAGTAGCAGCATGGATACAGAATTGGCCAAGTAACAGGAAGCAGAGAGTAGTGGTGAATGGTGTTTTTTCAGACTGGAGGGAGGTGTACAGTGGTGTTCCCAAGGGGTCGGTGCTGGGACCACTGCTTTTCTTGATATAGATTAATGACTTGGACTTGGGTGTACAGGGCACAATTTCAAAATTTGCAGATGACGCAAAACTTAGAAGTGTAGTGAACAGTGAGGAGGATAGTGATAGACTTCAAGAGGATATAGACAGGCTACTCCTTATTCTGAGACTGTGACCTCTGGTTCCCAGCCAGGGGAAACATTCTCCCTGCATCTACCCTGTCGAGCCCTGTAAGAATTTTGTATGTTTCAATGAGAACACCTCTCATTCTTCTAAACTCTAGAGAATACAGGCCTAGTCTACTCAATCTCTCCTCATACGACAATCCCGTCATCCCAGGAATCAGTCTGGTGAACCTTTCTTGCACTCCCTCTATGGCAAGTTTATCCTTTCTTAGGCAAGGAGACCAAAATTGTACACAATACTCCAGGTGCGGTCTCACCAAAGCTCTATATAATTGCAGTAAAACATCTTTACTCCTGTACTCAAATCCTCTTGTAATAAAGGCCAACATACCATTTGCCTTCCTAATTGCTTGCTGCACCTGCATGTTAGCTTTCAGTGACTCATGTACAAGGACACCCAGGTCCCTTTGAACATCAACATTTCCCAATCTCTCACCATTTAAAAAATACTCTGCATTTCTGTTTTTCCTACCAAAGTGGATAACTTCACATTTTTCCACATTATATTCCATCTGCCATGTTCTTGCCCACTCACTTAGCCTGTCTATATCCACATGAAGCCTCTTTGCATCCTCCTCACAACTCACATTCCCACCTAATTTTGTGTCAAACTTGGAAATATTACATTTGGTTCCCTCATCCAAATCATTGATATAGATTGTGAATAGCTGGGGCCCAAGCACCGATCTCTGTGGTACCCCACTAGTCACAGTCTGCCAACCTGAAAAAGACCCGTTTATTCCTACTCTCTGATTTCTGTCTGTTAACCAATTCTCAATCCATGCCAGTATATTACTCCCAATTCCATGTGCTCTAACTTTGTTCACCAACCTCCTGTGTGGGACCTTATTGAAAGCCATCTGAAAATCCAAATACACCATATCCACTGGTTCCCCCTTATCTATTCTACTAGTTACATCCTCAAAGAACTCCAATAGGTTTGTCAAACATGATTTCCCTTTCATAAATCCATGTTGACTCTGCCAAATCCTATTATTATTTTCTAAGTGTCCTGTTATCACATCCTTTATAATAGATTCTAGCATTTTCCCTACTACGGATGTCAGGCTAACAGGTCTGTAGTTCCCTCTTTTCTCTCTCCCTCCTTTCTTAAATAGCAGGGTTACATTTGCTACCCTCCAATCTGCAGGAACCATTCCAGAATCTCGAATTTTGGAAGATGACAACCAATACATCCACTATCTCTATAGCCACCTCTTTCAAAACCCTGGGATGTAGATCATCAGGTCCTTGGGATTTATTGATTTTCAGTCCCATTAATTTCACTAGTACTATTTTTTTACTAATACTAATTTCTTTCAGTTCCTTGTTCTCACCAGACCCTTGGTTCTCTAGTATTTCTGGGAGGTGTTTTGTGTCTTCTTCCGTGAAGACAGACACAAAGTATTTGTTTAATTTCTCTGCCATTTCCTTATTCCCAATTATAAATTCTCCCATCTGTAAGGGACCCACATTTGCCTTCGCCAGTTTTTTCCTTTTTACATACCTATAGAAGCTTTTACAGTCCGTTTTTATGTTTCTCGCTAGTTTACCCTCATTCTATTTTCCCTTTCTTCATCAATTTCTTGGTCCTCCTTTGCTGAATTCTAAAATGCTCCCAATCCTCAGGCTTACTGCTTTTTCTGGCAACTTTATCTGCCTCTTCCTTTGATTTAATACTATCTTTAATTTCTCTTGTTAGCCACGGTTGGACCACTTTTCCTGTTGAGGAAGCAGTTAAAGAAGCATACGGGATCCTGGGCTTTATAAATAAAGGCATAGAGTATAAAAGCAAGGAAGTCATGATGAACCTTTATAAAACAATGGTTCGGCCACAACTGGAGTATTGTGTCCCGTTCTGGGCACCACACTTTAGGAAAGCGAGGGTGCAGAAAAGATTTACTAGAATGATTCCAGGGATGAGGGACTTTAGTTACATGGATAGACTGGAGAAGCTGGGGTTGTTCTCCTTGGAACAGAGAAGGTTGAGAGGAGATTTGATAGAGGTGTTCAAAATCATGAAGGGTCGAGACAGAGTAGAGAGAAACTGTTCCCATTGGCAGAAGGGTCAAGAACCAGAGGACATAGATTTAAGGTGATTAGCAAAAGAACTAAAAGTGACATGAGGAAAAACTTTTTTACACAGCGAGTGGTTAGGATCTGGAATGCACTGCCCTAGGGGGTGGTGGAGGCAGATTCAATCATGGCCTTCAAAAGGGAACTGGATAAATACTTGAAAGGAAAACATTTGCAGGGCTACGGGGATAGGGCGGGGGAGTGGGACTAGCTGGATTGCTCTTGCATAGAGCCAGCATAGACTTGATGGGTTGAATGGCCTCCTTCCGTGCTGTATCCTTTCTATGATTCTCTCTACCTCTACTCTACCTCTCCCTATTCTATCTCTCCCTACCCCACTCTACCTCTCCCTATTCTATCTCTCCCTACTCCACTCTACCTCTCCCTATTCTATCTCTCCCTACTCCACTCTACCTCTCCCTATTCTATCTCACCCTACTCCACTCTACCTCTCCCTATTCTATCTCACCCTACTCCGCTCTACCTCTCCCTATTCTATCTCTCCCTATTCTATCTCTCCCTACTCCACTCTACCTCTCCCTATTCTATCTCTCCCTATTCTATCTCTCCCTACTCCGCTCTACCTCTCCCTATTCTATCTCTCCCTATTCTATCTCTCCCTACTCCACTCTACCTCTCCCTATTCTATCTCTCCCTACTCCACTCTACCTCTCCCTATTCTATCTCTCCCTACTCCACTCTACCTCTCCCTATTCTATCTCTCCCTATTCCAATCTATCTCTCCCTATTCTATCTCTCTACTCTACCTCTCCCTATTCTATCTCTCCCTACTCCACTCTACCTCTCCCTATTCTATCTCTCCCTATTCCAATCTATCTCTCCCTATTCTATCTCTCTACTCTACCTCTCCCTATTCTATCTCTCCCTATCCTACCTCTCCCTATTCTATCTCTCCCTATCCTACCTCTCCCTATTCTATCTCTCTCTACCCCACTCTATCTCTCCCTATCCTATCTCTCTACTCTGCTACTATCTACGTTACCTCTGGCTCTTCTCCTCCCATCTATGTTTCTATCGTTCTCCTTTCATTCTGCCAATTATATCCAGTTTTTCTTACTTTTTTAAGTTTAAAACCTGTTACTTCATTTCTTCTTGTGGTTTTCTGTTTCTAATCTCCATCCTTGTTCCGGGACTGAATATTTTCCCGTAAATTTCTCTAAGCCTCTATTAAGTGGCCGTTATTGCTGTTTTAGTCTAGTCAGTGCGGTCCGCAGACCACCCACCTTCACTGCCTGTGTTAGCTGATATTGTTAACAGTTCCCTCTCCTCAGGTACTGCCCCCTCCCCTTAAATCTGCCGTCATCACCTTCCTCCTCAAAAATCCCACCGTTGGCCCCTCTGTCCTTGTAAACCATCTCCAACCTCCCTTTCCTCTCCAGAGTCCTTGAACGTGTTGTCGCCTCCCAAATCCGTGCCCATCTTTCCCGCAACTCCATGTTTAAATCCCTCCAATCAGGTTTCCCCCCTGCCACAGTACTGAAACGGACCTTATCAAAGTCACAAATGAGATCCTATGTGACTGTGACGATGGTAAACTCTCCCTCCTCATCCTTCTCCACCTGTCTGCAGCCTTTGACATGGTTGACCACACCAACCTCCTCCAGCGCCTCTCCTCCACCTTCCAGCTGGGTGGGACTGCGCTCGCCTGGTTCCATTCTTATCTATCCAGTTGTAGCCAATCACCTGCAATGGCTTCTCTTCCCACTCCCGCACTGTTATTTCTGGAGTCCCCCAGGATCTAACCTTGGCCTCTCATGTTTCTCATCTTCATGCTGCCCCTCGGTGACATCATCCAAAAACATAACGTCAGGTTCCACATGTACTCTGATGACACCCAGCTCTACCTCACCACCACCTCCCTCGCCCCCTCCACTGTCTCTCATTTGTCACACTGCTTGTCCAACATTCTGTATTGGATGCGCAGAAACTTCCTCCAACTAAATATTGGGAAGACTGAAGCCGTTGCCCTTGGTCCCTGCTGCAAGCTCTATTCCCTCGCCACCGACTCCATCCCTCTCCCTGGCCACTGTCTGAGGCTGAACCAGACTGTTCGCACCTTGGTGTCATTTTGGACCCTGAGCTGAACTTCAGATCCCATATCCTCTCTGTCACCAACACCGCCTGCTTCCACCTCTGCAACATCGCCCGTCTCTGCCCCTGCCTCAGCTCTCCTGCTGCTGAAACCCTCACCCATGCCTTTGTTACCTCTAGACTAGACGATTCAATGCCCTCCTGGTCAGCCTCCCATCTTGCAACCTCCATCAACTTGAACTTATCCAAAACATCCTAACTCGCACTAAGACCTGTTCATCCATCACCCACTCTGCTCACTGACCGACATTGGCTCCTGGTCCGGCAACGACTTGATTTTAAAATTCTCATTTGACCCTCGACCCTCGATCCTGCCTCACTCGATACCTACATCAGCTGACCCTTGACCCTCGATCCTGCCTCACTCAATGCCCACATCACCTGACCCTCGACCCTCGATCCTACCTCACTCGATGCCCACATCACCTGACCCTCGACCCTCGAACCTGCCTCACTCAATGCCCAAATCACCTGACCCTTGATCCTGCCTCACTCGATCTCCACATCAGGTGACCCTCGACCCTGCCCCACTCAATGCCCAAATCACCTGACCCTCGATCCTACCTCACTCGATGCCCACATCACCTGACCCTCGACCCTCGAACCTGCCTCACTCAATGCCCATATCAGCTGACCCTCGACCCTGCCTCACTCAATGCCCAAATCACCTGACCCTCGACCCTGCCCCACTCAATGCCCAAATCACCTGACCCTCGACCCTGCCCCACTCAATGCCCAAATCACCTGACCCTCGACCCTGCCCCACTCAATGCCCAAATCACCTGACCCTCGACCCTGCCCCACTCAATGCCCACATCACCTGACCCTCGACCCTGCCTCACTCAATGCCCACATCACCTGACCCTTGACCCTCGACCCTGCCTCACTCAATGCCCACATCACCTGACCCTTGACCCTCAATCCTGCCTCACTCAATGCCCACATCACCTGACCCTCAATCCTGCCTCATTCAATGCCCACATCACCTGACCCTCGACCCTCGACCCTGCCTCACTCAATGCCCACATCAGGTGACCCTCGATCCTGCCTCACTTGATGCCCACATCACCTGACCCTCGACCCTCGACCCTGCCTCACTCGATGCCCACATCACCTGACCTTCGACCCTCGACCCTGCCTCATTCGATGCCCGCGTGTGCGTAGGATGGTGATCAGGAGATAGAACAATAGTTGGGTTTTTAAAGCCCTCTTTCTAGCCCAGGGACACCGAGATGAACCATGGCTCCAGCAAAACTTCCTCCGATCACATCAACCAACTCAGCACATCCCAGGGACTGATCCTGGAGCTGCCTGATCGATACAGCTGACTAGTATGGAACAAGGTGCAGTTGCCCACTTAGCCATTGGATGAGTGGTCGAAGGAAAGAAAGAGATTTGCATTTATACAGCGTTTTTCACGACCTCAGGACGTCCCAAAGCGCTTTACAGCCAATGAAGTACTTTTGAAGAGTAATCACTGTTGTAATGTAGGAAACGCGCAGACAATTTGTGCACAGCAAGATCCCACAACCAGCAATGAAATAATGACTGGATAATCTGTTTTAGTGATGTTGGTTGAGGGATAACTATTGGCCAGGACACCGGGAGAACTCCCCTGCTCTTCTTTGAATAATGCTATGGGATCTTTTCTATCCACCAGAGGGCAGACGGGGCCTTGGTTTAGTATCACCTCCGACAGTGCAGCACGACCTCAGCACAGCACTGGGGTGTGAGCCTGGATTACGTACTCAAGTCACTGGAGTGGGGCTTGAACCCACGATATTCTAACTCAGAGGAGAGAGTGCTACCACTGAGCCACGGCTGATTGATCGTCCAATGATCGTCCAATAAATGGAAAGTTCTTTGGTCTGTTGAAGTTTTTGTGTGGCACTTATTATTTGTTGATTGGGGATTTTTACCAATGAGCTGACAGTTCTTGTCAAATTCTGGGCACTGTTCGGATCAGGCTCAGTGGGCTGAACGGCCCCTGAATGGTTCCAATGTTCCCAGAGCCGATGTTTGTTGAGATTGCCGAAACACATCTCACTTGCAGGGCCGTTGATAGTCACTAGAGGGGAGTGTTGATCCATTATTGGGTTGTACTCGAATCACGCTCAGGACCCAGAGGAGGAAGAATATTGTTGGAGGGCTCATTCTCTCTCAGTTTCTCACACTCCCTCTCTCAGTTTCTCACACTCCCTCTCTCAGTTTCTCACACTCCCTCTCTCAGTTTCTCACACTCCCTCTCTCAGTTTCTCACACTCACTCTCTCAGTTTCTCACACTCCCTCTCTCAGTTTCTCACACTCACTCTCTCAGTTTCTCACACTCCCTCTCTCAGTTTCTCACACTCCCTCTCTCAGTTTCTCACACACCCTCTCTCAGTTTCTCACACTCCCTCTCTCAGTTTCTCACACTCCCTCTCTCAGTTTCTCACACTCCCTCTCTCAGTTTCTCACACTCACTCTCTCAGTTTCTCACACTCCCTCTCTCAGTTTCTCACACTCACTCTCTCAGTTTCTCACACTCCCTCTCTCAGTTTCTCACACTCCCTCTCTCAGTTTCTCACACTCCCTCTCTCAGTTTCTCACACTCACTCTCTCAGTTTCTCACACTCCCTCTCTCAGTTTCTCACACTCACTCTCTCAGTTTCTCACACACCCTCTCTCGGTTTCTCACACTCCATCTCTGTTTATCACACTCCATCTCTCAGTTTCTCACACTCCCTCTCTCAGTTTCTCACACTCCCTCTCTCCATTTCTCACACTCCTTCTCTCAGTTTCTCACACACCCTCTCTCAGTTTCTCACACTCCCTCTCTCAGTTTCTCACACTCCCTCTCTCAGTTTCTCACACTCCCTCTCTCAGTTTCTCACACTCCCTCTCTCAGTTTCTCACACACCCTCTCTCGGTTTCTCACACTCCATCTCTGTTTATCACACTCCATCTCTCAGTTTCTCACACTCCCTCTCTCAGTTTCTCACACTCCCTCTCTCCATTTCTCACACTCCTTCTCTCAGTTTCTCACACACCCTCTCTCAGTTTCTCACACTCCCTCTCTCAGTTTCTCACACTCCCTCTCTCAGTTTCTCACACTCCCTCTCTCAGTTTCTCACACTGCCTCTCTCAGTTTCTCACACTCCCTCTCTCAGTTTCTCACACTCCCTCTCTCAGTTTCTCACACTCCCACTCTCAGTTTCTCACACTCCCTCTCTCAGTTTCTCACACTCCCTCTCTCCATTTCTCACACTCCCTCTCTCAGTTTCTCACACTCCCTCTCTCCATTTCTCACACTCCCTCTCTCAGTTTCTCACACTCCCTCTCTCCATTTCTCACACTCCCTCTCTCAGTTTCTCACACTCCCTCTCTCGGTTTCTCACACTCCCTCTCTCAGTTTCTCACACTCCCTCTCTCAGTTTCTCACACTCCCTCTCTCAGTTTCTCACACACCCTCTCTCGGTTTCTCACACTCCCTCTCTCAGTTTCTCACACACCCTCTCTCGGTTTCTCACACTCCATCTCTGTTTATCACACTCCATCTCTCAGTTTCTCACACTCCCTCTCTCAGTTTCTCACACTCCCTCTCTCCATTTCTCACACTCCTTCTCTCAGTTTCTCACACACCCTCTCTCAGTTTCTCACACTCCCTCTCTCAGTTTCTCACACTCCCTCTCTCAGTTTCTCACACTCCCTCTCTCAGTTTCTCACACTGCCTCTCTCAGTTTCTCACACTCCCTCTCTCAGTTTCTCACACTCCCTCTCTCAGTTTCTCACACTCCCACTCTCAGTTTCTCACACTCCCTCTCTCAGTTTCTCACACTCCCTCTCTCCATTTCTCACACTCCCTCTCTCAGTTTCTCACACTCCCTCTCTCCATTTCTCACACTCCCTCTCTCAGTTTCTCACACTCCCTCTCTCCATTTCTCACACTCCCTCTCTCAGTTTCTCACACTCCCTCTCTCGGTTTCTCACACTCCCTCTCTCAGTTTCTCACACTCCCTCTCTCAGTTTCTCACACTCCCTCTCTCAGTTTCTCACACACCCTCTCTCGGTTTCTCACACTCCCTCTCTCAGTTTCTCACACTCCCTCTCTCAGTTTCTCACACTGCCTCTCTCAGTTTCTCACACTGCCTCTCTCAGTTTCTCACACTCCCTCTCTCAGTTTCTCACACTCCCTCTCTCAGTTTCTCACACTCCCTCTCTCAGTTTCTCACACTGCCTCTCTCAGTTTCTCACACTCCCTCTCTCAGTTTCTCACATTCCCTCTCTCAGTTTCTCACACTCCCTCTCTCCATTTCTCACACTCCCTCTCTCAGTTTCTCACACTCCCTCTCTCCATTTCTCACACTCCCTCTCTCAGTTTCTCACACTCCCTCTCTCCATTTCTCACACTCCCTCTCTCAGTTTCTCACACTCCCTCTCTCAGTTTCTCACACACCCTCTCTCGGTTTCTCACACTCCCTCTCTCAGTTTCTCACACTCCCTCTCTCAGTTTCTCACACTGCCTCTCTCAGTTTCTCACACTGCCTCTCTCAGTTTCTCACACTGCCTCTCTCAGTTTCTCACACTCCCTCTCTCATTTTCTCACACTGCCTCTCTCAGTTTCTCACACTCCCTCTCTCAGTTTCTCACATTCCCTCTCTCAGTTTCTCACACTCCCTCTCTCCATTTCTCACACTCCCTCTCTCAGTTTCTCACACTCCCTCTCTCCATTTCTCACACTCCCTCTCTCAGTTTCTCACACTCCCTCTCTCCATTTCTCACACTCCCTCTCTCAGTTTCTCACACTCCCTCTCTCAGTTTCTCACACTCCCTCTCTCAGTTTCTCACACTCCCTCTCTCCATTTCTCACATTCCCTCTCTCAGTTTCTCACACTCCCACTCTCCATTTCTCACATTCCCTCTCTCAGTTTCTCACATTCCCTCTCTCATTTTCTCACACTCCCTCTCTCAGTTTCTCACACTCCCTCTCTCCATTTCTCACACTCCATCTCTCAGTTTCTCACACTCCCTCTCTCAGTTTCTCACACTCCATCTCTCAGTTTCTCACATTCCCTCTCTCCATTTCTCACACTCCCTCTCTCAGTTTCTCACATTCCTTCTCTGTTTCTCACACTCCATCTCTCAGTTTCTCACACTCCCTCTCTCAGTTTCTCACATTCCCTCTCTCAGTTTCTCACATTCCCTCTCTCAGTTTCTCACACTCCCTCTCTCCATTTCTCACACTCCCTCTCTCAGTTTCTCACATTCCCTCTCTCATTTTCTCACACTCCCTCTCTCCATTTCTCACACTCCCTCTCTCAGTTTCTAACACTCCCTCTCTCCATTTCTCACACTCCCTCTCTCAGTTTCTCACACTCCCTCTCTCAGTTTCTCACACTCCATCTCTCAGTTTCTCACACTCCCACTCTCCATTTCTCACATTCCCTCTCTCATTTTCTCACACTCCCTCTCTCAGTTTCTCACACTCCCTCTCTCAGTTTCTCACACTCCCTCTCTCCATTTCTCACATTCCTTCTCTCAGTTTCTCACACTCCCTCTCTCAGTTTCTCACACTCCCTCTCTCAGTTTCTCACACTCCCTCTCTCAGTTTCTCACATTCCCTCTCTCCATTTCTCACACTCCCTCTCTCAGTTTCTCACATTCCTTCGCTGTTTATCACACTCCATCTCTCAGTTTCTCACACTCCCTCTCTCAGTTTCTCACATTCCCTCTCTGTTTCTCACACTCCCTCTCTCCATTTCTCACACTCCCTCTCTCCATTTCTCACACTCCCTCTCTCAGTTTCTCACACTCCCTCTCTCAGTTTCTCACACTCCATCTCTCAGTTTCTCACACTCCCACTCTTCATTTCTCACATTCCCTCTCTCAGTTTCTCACATTCCCTCTCTCATTTTCTCACACTCCCTCTCTCAGTTTCTCACACTCCCTCTCTCAGTTTCTCACACTCCATCTCTCAGTTTCTCACATTCCCTCTCTCCATTTCTCACACTCCCTCTCTCAGTTTCTCACATTCCTTCTCTGTTTCTCACACTCCATCTCTCAGTTTCTCACACTCCCTCTCTCAGTTTCTCACATTCCCTCTCTCAGTTTCTCACATTCCCTCTCTCAGTTTCTCACACTCCCTCTCTCAGTTTCTCACATTCCCTCTCTTCATTTCTCACACTCCATTTCTCAGTTTCTCACACTCCCTCTCTCCATTTCTCACATTCCCTCTCTCAGTTTCTCACACTCCCTCTCTCAGTTTCTCACACTCCCTCTCTTCATTTCTCACACTCCATTTCTCAGTTTCTCACACTCCCTCTCTCAGTTTCTCACACTCCATTTCTCAGTTTCTCACACTCCCTCTCTCGGTTTCTCACACTCCCTCTCTCAGTTTCTCACACTCCATCTCTCAGTTTCTCACACTCCCTCTCTCAGTTTCTCACACTCCTTCTCTCAGTTTCTCTCACTCCATCTCTCCGTTTCTCACACTCCCTCTCTCAGTTTCTCACACTCCCTCTCTCAGTTTCTCACACTCCCTCTCTCCATTTCTCACATTCCCTCTCTCAGTTTCTCACACTCCCTCTCTCCATTTCTCACATTCCCTCTCTCAGTTTCTCACACTCCCTCTCTCCATTTCTCACAATCCATCTCTCAGTTTCTCACACTCCATCTCTCAGTTTCTCACACTCCCTCTCTCCATTTCTCACATTCCCTCTCTCAGTTTCTCACATTCCCTCTCTCTGTTTCTCACACTCCATCTCTTAGTTTCTCACACTCCCTCTCTCAGTTTCTCACACTCCCTCTCTCAGTTTCTCACACTCCCTCTCTCAGTTTCTCACATTCCCTCTCTCTGTTTCTCACACTCCATCTCTTAGTTTCTCACACTCCCTCTCTCAGTTTCTCACACTCCCTCTCTCAGTTTCTCACACTCCCTCTCTCAGTTTCTCACACTCCCTCTCTCTGTTTCTCACACTCCATCTCTCAGTTTCTAACACTCCCTCTCTCAGTTTCTCACACTCCATCTCCGTTTCTCACACTCCCACTCTCAGTTTCTCACACTCCCTCTCTCAGTTTCTCACACTCCCTCTCTCCATTTCTCACACTCCTTCTCTCAGTTTCTCACACTCCCTCTCTCG
This sequence comes from Heptranchias perlo, assembly GCF_035084215.1. NCBI lineage: Eukaryota > Metazoa > Chordata > Chondrichthyes > Hexanchiformes > Hexanchidae > Heptranchias > Heptranchias perlo. The sequence goes on along the minus strand of NC_090343.1, from coordinate 49,987,864 downwards.
GTTTCTCACACGCCCTCTCTCAGTTTCTCACACTCCCTCTCTCCATTTCTCACACTCCTTCTCTCAGTTTCTCACACTCCCTCTCTCAGTTTCTCACACTCCCTCTCTCAGATTCTCACACTCCATCTCTCAGTTTCTCACACTCCCTCTCTCCATTTCTCACACTCCTTCTCTCAGTTTCTCACACACCCTCTCTCAGTTTCTCACACTCCCTCTCTCAGTTTCTCACACTCCATCTCTCAGTTTCTCACACGCCCTCTCTCAGTTTCTCACACTCCCTCTCTCAGTCTCTCACACTCCTTCTCTCAGTTTCTCACACTCCCTCTCTCAGTTTCTCACACTCCCTCTCTCAGATTCTCACACTCCATCTCTCAGTTTCTCACACTCCCTCTCTCCATTTCTCACACTCCCTCTCTCAGTTTCTCACACTCCCTCTCTCAGTTTCTCACACTCCATCTCTCAGTTTCTCACACGCTCTCTCTCAGTTTCTCACACTCCCTCTCTCAGTTTCTCACACTCCCTCTCTCAGTTTCTCACACGCCCTCTCTCAGTTTCTCACACTCCCTCTCTCAGTTTCTCACACTCCCTCTCTCAGTCTCTCACACTCCTTCTCTCAGTTTCTCACACTCCCTCTCTCAGTTTCTCACACTCCCTCTCTCAGATTCTCACACTCCATCTCTCAGTTTCTCACACTCCCTCTCTCCATTTCTCACACTCCCTCTCTCAGTTTCTCACACTCCCTCTCTCAGTTTCTCACACTCCATCTCTCAGTTTCTCACACGCCCTCTCTCAGTTTCTCACACTCCCTCTCTCAGTTTCTCACACTCCCTCTCTCAGTTTCTCACACGCCCTCTCTCAGTTTCTCACACTCCCTCTCTCACTTTCTCACACTCCATCTCTCAGTTTCTCACACTCCCTCTCTCCATTTCTCACACTCCTTCTCTCAGTTTTTCACATTCCCTCTCTCAGTTTCTCACACTCCCTCACTCAGTTTCTCACACTCCTTCTCTCAGTTTCTCACATTCCCTCTCTCAGTTTCTCACATTCCCTCTCTCAGTTTCTCACACTCCCTCTCTTCATTTCTCACACTCCTTCTCTCAGTTTCTCACATTCCCTCTCTCAGTATCTCACACTCCTTCTCTCATTTTCTCACATTCCCTCTCTCAGTTTCTCACATTTCCTCTCTCATTTTCTCACACTCCCTCTCTTCATTTCTCACACTCCCTCTCTCAGTTTCTCACACTCCCTCTCTCAGTTTCTCACACTCCCTCTCTCAGTTTCTCACACGCCCTCTCTCAGTTTCTCACACTCCCTCTCTCAGTTTCTCACACTCCCTCTCTCAGTTTCTCACACTCCCTCTCTCAGTTTCTCACACTTCCTCTCTCCATTTCTCACACTCCCTCTCTCCATTTCTCACACTCCCTCTCTCAGTTTCTCACACTCCTTCTCTCAGTTTCTCACATTCCCTCTCTCAGTTTCTCACACTCCCTCACTCAGTTTCTCACACTCCCACTCTCCATTTCTCACATTCCCTCTCTCAGTTTCTCACACTCCCTCTCTCAGTTTCTCACACTCCCTCTCTCCATTTCTCACATTCCCTCTCTCAGTTTCTCACACTCCCTCTCTTCATTTCTCACACTCCATTTCTCAGTTTCTCACACTCCCACTCTCAGTTTTTCACACTCCCTCTCTCAGTTTCTCACACTCCCTCTCTCAGTTTCTCACACTCCTTCTCTCCGTTTCTCACATTCCTCCCTCAGTTTCTCACACTCCCTCTCTCAGTTTCTCACACTCCCTCTCTCCATTTCCCACATTCCCTCTCTCAGTTTCTCACACTCCCTCTCTCCATTTCTCACAATCCATCTCTCAGTTTCTCACACTCCATCTCTCAGTTTCTCACACTCCCTCTCTCCATTTCTCACATTCCCTCTCTCAGTTTCTCACACTCCCTCTCTCCATTTCTCACATTCCCTCTCTCAGTTTCTCACACTCCCTCTCTCCATTTCTCACAATCCATCTCTCAGTTTCTCACACTCCATCTCTCAGTTTCTCACACTCCTTCTCTCCATTTCTCACATTCCCTCTCTCAGTTTCTCACATTCCCTCTCTCTGTTTCTCACACTCCATCTCTTAGTTTCTCACACTCCATCTCTTAGTTTCTCACACTCCCTCTCTCAGTTTCTCACACTCCCTCTCTCAGTTTCTCACACTCCCTCTCTCAGTTTCTCACAGTCCCTCTCTCTGTTTCTCACACTCCATCTCTCAGTTTCTAACACTCCCTCTCTCAGTTTCTCACACTCCATCTCCGTTTCTCACACTCCCACTCTCAGTTTCTCACACTCCCTCTCTCAGTTTCTCACACTCCCTCTCTCCATTTCTCACACTCCTTCTCTCAGTTTCTCACACTCCCTCTCTCGGTTTCTCACACGCCCTCTCTCAGTTTCTCACACTCCCTCTCTCCATTTCTCACACTCCTTCTCTCAGTTTCTCACACTCCCTCTCTCAGTTTCTCACACTCCCTCTCTCAGATTCTCACACTCCATCTCTCAGTTTCTCACACTCCCTCTCTCCATTTCTCACACTCCTTCTCTCAGTTTCTCACACACCCTCTCTCAGTTTCTCACACTCCCTCTCTCAGTTTCTCACACTCCATCTCTCAGTTTCTCACACGCCCTCTCTCAGTTTCTCACACTCCCTCTCTCAGTCTCTCACACTCCTTCTCTCAGTTTCTCACACTCCCTCTCTCAGTTTCTCACACTCCCTCTCTCAGATTCTCACACTCCATCTCTCAGTTTCTCACACTCCCTCTCTCCATTTCTCACACTCCCTCTCTCAGTTTCTCACACTCCCTCTCTCAGTTTCTCACACTCCCTCTCTCAGTTTCTCACACTCCATCTCTCAGTTTCTCACACGCCCTCTCTCAGTTTCTCACACTCCATCTCTCAGTTTCTCACACTCCCTCTCTCCATTTCTCACACTCCTTCTCTCAGTTTCTCACAATCCCTCTCTCAGTTTCTCACACTCCCTCACTCAGTTTCTCACACTCCTTCTCTCAGTTTCTCACATTCCCTCTCTCAGTTTCTCACATTCCCTCTCTCAGTTTCTCACACTCCCTCTCTTCATTTCTCACACTCCTTCTCTCAGTTTCTCACATTCCCTCTCTCAGTTTCTCACATTCCCTCTCTCAGTTTCTCACACTCCCTCTCTTCATTTCTCACACTCCTTCTCTCATTTTCTAACATTCCCTCTCTCTGTTTCTCACATTTCCTCTCTCATTTTCTCACACTCCCTCTCTTCATTTCTCACATTCCCTCTCTCAGTTTCTCACACTCCCTCTCTCAGTTTCTCACACTCCCTCTCTCAGTTTCTCACACTCCCTCTCTCAGTTTCTCACACGCCCTCTCTCAGTTTCTCACACTCCCTCTCTCAGTTTCTCACACTCCCTCTCTCAGTTTCTCACACTCCCTCTCTCAGTTTCTCACACTTCCTCTCTCCATTTCTCACACTCCCTCTCTCAGTTTCTCACACTCCCTCTCTCAGTTTCTCACACTCCCTCTCTCCATTTCTCACACTCCTTCTCTCAGTTTCTCACATTCCCTCTCTCAGTTTCTCACACTCCCTCACTCAGTTTCTCACACTCCTTCTCTCAGTTTCTCACACTCCCTCTCTCAGTTTCTCACATTCCCTCTCTCAGTTTCTCACACTCCCTCTCTTCATTTCTCACACTCCTTCTCTCATTTTCTCACATTCCCTCGCTCAGTTTCTCACATTTCCTCTCTCATTTTCTCACACTCCCTCTCTTCATTTCTCACACTCCCTCTCTCAGTTTCTCACACTCCCTCTCTCAGTTTCTCACACTCCCTCTCTCAGTTTCTCACACGCCCTCTCTCAGTTTCTCACACTCCCTCTCTCAGTTTCTCACACTCCCTCTCTCAGTTTCTCACACTCCTTCTCTCAGTTTCTCACACTCCCTCTCTCAGTTTCTCACACGCCCTCTCTCAGTTTCTCACACTCCCTCTCTCAGTTTCTCACACTTCCTCTCTCCATTTCTCACACTCCCTCTCTCAGTTTCTCACACTCCCTCTCTCAGTTTCTCACACTCCCTCTCTCCATTTCTCACACTCCTTCTCTCAGTTTCTCACATTCCCTCTCTCAGTTTCTCACACTCCCTCACTCAGTTTCTCACACTCCTTCTCTCAGTTTCTCACATTCCCTCTCTCAGTTTCTCACATTCCCTCTTTCAGTTTTTCACACTCCCTCTCTCAGTTTCTCACACTCCCTCTCTCAGTTTCTCACACTCCCTCTCTCAGTTTCTCACACTCCAACTCCGTTTCTCACACTCCCACTCTCAGTTTTTCACACTCCCTCTCTCAGTTTCTCACACTCCTTCTCTCAGTTTCTCACAATCCCTCTCTCGGTTTCTCACACGCCCTCTCTCCATTTCTCACACTCCTTCTCTCAGTTTCTCACACTCCCACTCTCAGTTTCTCACACTCCCTCTCTCAGTTTCTCACACTCCCTCTCTCCATTTCTCACACTCCTTCTCTCAGTTTCTCACACTCCCTCTCTCAGTTTCTCACACTCCATCTCTCAGTTTCTCACACGCCCTCTCTCAGTTTCTCACACTCCCTCTCTCAGTCTCTCACACTCCTTCTCTCAGTTTCTCACACTCCCTCTCTCAGTTTCTCACACTCCCTCTCTCAGATTCTCACACTCCATCTCTCAGTTTCTCACACTCCCTCTCTCCATTTCTCACACTCCCTCTCTCAGTTTCTCACACTTCCTCTCTCCATTTCTCACACTCCCTCTCTCAGTTTCTCACACTCCCTCTCTCAGTTTCTCACACTCCTTCTCTCAGTTTCTCACATTCCCTCTCTCAGTTTCTCACACTCCCTCACTCAGTTTCTCACACTCCTTCTCTCAGTTTCTCACACTCCCTCTCTCAGTTTCTCACATTCCCTCTCTCAGTTTCTCACACTCCCTCTCTTCATTTCTCACACTCCTTCTCTCATTTTCTCACATTCCCTCGCTCAGTTTCTCACATTTCCTCTCTCATTTTCTCACACTCCCTCTCTTCATTTCTCACATTCCCTCTCTCAGTTTCTCACACTCCCTCTCTCAGTTTCTCACACTCCCTCTCTCAGTTTCTCACACTCCCTCTCTCAGTTTCTCACACGCCCTCTCTCAGTTTCTCACACTCCCTCTCTCAGTTTCTCACACTCCCTCTCTCAGTTTCTCACACTCCTTCTCTCAGTTTCTCACACTCCCTCTCTCAGTTTCTCACACGCCCTCTCTCAGTTTCTCACACTCCCTCTCTCAGTTTCTCACACTTCCTCTCTCCATTTCTCACACTCCCTCTCTCAGTTTCTCACACTTCCTCTCTCCATTTCTCACACTCCTTCTCTCAGTTTCTCACATTCCCTCTCTCAGTTTCTCACACTCCCTCACTCAGTTTCTCACACTCCTTCTCTCAGTTTCTCACATTCCCTCTCTCAGTTTCTCACATTCCCTCTTTCAGTTTCTCACACTCCCTCTCTCCATTTCTCACATTCCCTCTCTCAGTTTCTCACATTCCCTCTCTCTGTTTCTCACACTCCATCTCTTAGTTTTTCACACTCCCTCTCTCAGTTTCTCACACTCCCTCTCTCAGTTTCTCACACTCCCTCTCTCAGTTTCTCACACTCCAACTCCGTTTCTCACACTCCCACTCTCAGTTTTTCACACTCCCTCTCTCAGTTTCTCACACTCCTTCTCTCAGTTTCTCACAATCCCTCTCTCGGTTTCTCACACGCCCTCTCTCCATTTCTCACACTCCTTCTCTCAGTTTCTCACACTCCCTCTCTCAGTTTCTCACACTCCCTCTCTCAGATTCTCACACTCCATCTCTCAGTTTCTCACACTCCCTCTCTCCATTTCTCACACTCCTTCTCTCAGTTTCTCACACTCCCTCTCTCAGTTTCTCACACTCCCTCTCTCAGATTCTCATACTCCATCTCTCAGTTTCTCACACTCCCTCTCTCCATTTCTCACACTCCTTCTCTCAGTTTCTCACACTCCCTCTCTTCATTTCTCACACTCCTTCTCTCAGTTTCTCACATTCCCTCTCTCAGTATCTCACACTCCTTCTCTCATTTTCTAACATTCCCTCTCTCAGTTTCTCACATTTCCTCTCTCATTTTCTCACACTCCCTCTCTTCATTTCTCACATTCCCTCTCTCAGTTTCTCACACTCCCTCTCTCAGTTTCTCACACTCCCTCTCTCAGTTTCTCACACTCCCTCTCTCAGTTTCTCACACGCCCTCTCTCAGTTTCTCACATTCCCTCTCTCAGTTTCTCACACTCCCTCTCTCAGTTTCTCACACTCCCTCTCTCAGTTTCTCTCACTCCCTCTCTCAGTTTCTCACACTTCCTCTCTCCATTTCTCACACTCCCTCTCTCAGTTTCTCACACTCCCTCTCTCAGTTTCTCACACTCCCTCTCTCCATTTCTCACACTCCTTCTCTCAGTTTCTCACATTCCCTCTCTCAGTTTCTCACACTCCCTCACTCAGTTTCTCACACTCCTTCTCTCAGTTTCTCACACTCCCTCTCTCAGTTTCTCACATTCCCTCTCTCAGTTTCTCACACTCCCTCTCTTCATTTCTCACACTCCTTCTCTCATTTTCTCACATTCCCTCGCTCAGTTTCTCACATTTCCTCTCTCATTTTCTCACACTCCCTCACTTCATTTCTCACATTCCCTCTCTCAGTTTCTCACACTCCCTCTCTCAGTTTCTCACACTCCCTCTCTCAGTTTCTCACACTCCCTCTCTCAGTTTCTCACACGCCCTCTCTCAGTTTCTCACACTCCCTCTCTCAGTTTCTCACACTCCCTCTCTCAGTTTCTCACACTCCTTCTCTCAGTTTCTCACACGCCCTCTCTCAGTTTCTCACACTCCCTCTCTCAGTTTCTCACACTTCCTCTCTCCATTTCTCACACTCCCTCTCTCAGTTTCTCACACTCCCTCTCTCAGTTTCTCACACTCCCTCTCTCCATTTCTCACACTCCTTCTCTCAGTTTCTCACATTCCCTCTCTCAGTTTCTCACACTCCCTCACTCAGTTTCTCACACTCCTTCTCTCAGTTTCTCACATTCCCTCTCTCAGTTTCTCACATTCCCTCTTTCAGTTTCTCACACTCCCTCTCTCCATTTCTCACATTCCCTCTCTCAGTTTCTCACATTCCCTCTCTCTGTTTCTCACACTCCATCTCTTAGTTTTTCACACTCCCTCTCTCAGTTTCTCACACTCCCTCTCTCAGTTTCTCACACTCCCTCTCTCAGTTTCTCACACTCCCTCTCTCAGTTTCTCACACTCCAACTCCGTTTCTCACACTCCCACTCTCAGTTTCTCACACTCCCTCTCTCAGTTTCTCAAACTCCTTCTCTCAGTTTCTCACAATCCCTCTCTCGGTTTCTCACACGCCCTCTCTCCATTTCTCACACTCCTTCTCTCAGTTTCTCACACTCCCTCTCTCAGTTTCTCACACTCCCTCTCTCAGATTCTCACACTCCATCTCTCAGTTTCTCACACTCCCTCTCTCCATTTCTCACACTCCTTCTCTCAGTTTCTCACACTCCCTCTCTCAGTTTCTCACACTCCCTCTCTCAGATTCTCATACTCCATCTCTCAGTTTCTCACACTCCCTCTCTCCATTTCTCACACTCCTTCTCTCAGTTTCTCACACTCCCTCTCTCAGTTTCTCACACTCCTTCTCTCAGTTTCTCACACTCCCTCTCTCCATTTCCCACATTCCCTCTCTCAGTTTCTCACACTCCATCTCTCAGTTTCTCACACTCCCTCTCTCAGTTTCTCACACTCCTTCTCTCAGTTTCTCACACTCCATCTCTCCGTTTCTCACACTCCCTCCCTCAGTTTCTCACACTCCCTCTCTCAGTTTCTCACACTCCCTCTCTCCATTTCTCACATTCCCTCTCTCAGTTTCTCACACTCCCTCTCTCCATTTCTCACATTCCCTCTCTCAGTTTCTCACACTCCCTCTCTCCATTTCTCACCATCCCTCTCTCAGTTTCTCACACTCCATCTCTCAGTTTCTCACACTCCCTCTCTCCATTTCTCACAATCCCTCTCTCAGTTTCTCACATTCCCTCTCTCTGTTTCTCACACTCCATCTCTTAGTTTCTCACACTCCCTCTCTCAGTTTCTCACACTCCCTCTCTCAGTTTCTCACACTCCCTCTCTCTGTTTCTCACACTCCCTCTCTCAGTTTCTAACACTCCCTCTCTCAGTTTCTCACACTCCATCTCCGTTTCTCACACTCCCACTCTCTGTTTCTCACACTCCCTCTCTCAGTTTCTCACACTCCCTCTCTCCATTTCTCACACTTCTTCTCTCAGTTTCTCACACTCCCTCTCTCGGTTTCTCACACGCCCTCTCTCAGTTTCTCACACTCCCTCTCTCCATTTCTCACACTCCTTCTCTCAGTTTCTCACACTCCCTCTCTCAGATTCTCACACTCCATCTCTCAGTTTCTCACACTCCCTCTCTCAGTTTCTCACACTCCATCTCTCAGTTTCTCACACGCCCTCTCTCAGTTTCTCACACTCCCTCTCTCAGTTTCTCACACGCCCTCTCTCAGTTTCTCACACTCCCTCTCTCACTTTCTCACACTCCATCTCTAAGTTTCTCACACTCCCTCTCTCCATTTCTCACACTCCTTCTCTCAGTTTCTCACATTCCCTCTCTCAGTTTCTAACACTCCCTCTCTCAGTTTCTCACACTCCATCTCTAAGTTTCTCACATTCCCTCTCTCCATTTCTCACACTCCCTCTCTCTGTTTCTCACACTCCATCTCTCAGTTTCTAACACTCCCTCTCTCAGTTTCTCACACTCCATCTCCGTTTCTCACACTCCCACTCTCAGTTTCTCACACTCCCTCTCTCAGTTTCTCACACTCCCTCTCTCCATTTCTCACACTCCTTCTCTCAGTTTCTCACACTCCCTCTCTCGGTTTCTCACACGCCCTCTCTCAGTTTCTCACACTGCCTCTCTCCATTTCTCACACTCCTTCTCTCAGTTTCTCACACTCCCTCTCTCAGTTTCTCACACTCCCTCTCTCAGATTCTCACACTCCATCTCTCAGTTTCTCACACTCCCTCTTTCAGTTTCTCACACTCCCTCTCTCAGTCTCTCACACTCCTTCTCTCAGTTTCTCACACTCCCTCTCTCAGTTTCTCACACTCTCTCTCTCAGATTCTCACACTCCATCTCTCAGTTTCTCACACTCCCTCTCTCCATTTCTCACACTCCTTCTCTCAGTATCTCACACTCCCTCTCTCAGTTTCTCACACTCCCTCTCTCAGTTTCTCACACTCCATCTCTCAGTTTCTCACACGCCCTCTCTCAGTTTCTCACACTCCCTCTCTCAGTTTCTCACACTCCCTCTCTCAGTTTCTCACACGCCCTCTCTCAGTTTCTCACACTCCCTCTCTCACTTTCTCACACTCCATCTCTAAGTTTCTCACACTCCCTCTCTCCATTTCTCACACTCCTTCTCTCAGTTTCTCACATTCCCTCTCTCAGTTTCTCACACTCCCTCACTCAGTTTCTCACACTCCTTCTCTCAGTTTCTCACATTCCCTCTCTCAGTTTCTCACACTCCCTCTCTTCATTTCTCACACTCCTTCTCTCAGTTTCTCACATTCCCTCTCTCAGTTTCTCACACTCCCTCTCTCAGTTTCTCACACTCCCTCACTCAGTTTCTCACACTCCTTCTCTCAGTTTCTCACATTCCCTCTCTCAGTTTCTCACACTCCCTCTCTCAGTTTCTCACATTCCCTCTCTCAGTTTCTCACATTCCCTCTCTCAGTTTCTCACATTTCCTCTCTCATTTTCTCACACTCCCTCTCTCAGTTTCTCACAATCCCTCTCTCAGTTTCTCACACTCCCTCTCTCAGTTTCTCACACGCCCTCTCACAGTTTCTCACACTCCCTCTCTCAGTTTCTCACACTCCCTCTCTCAGTTTCTCACACTCCCTCTCTCAGTTTCTCACACTCCTTCTCTCAGTTTATCACACTCCCTCTCTCAGTTTCTCACACGCCCTCTCTCAGTTTCTCACGCTCTCTCTCTCAGTTTCTCACACTTCCTCTCTCCATTTCTCACACTCCCTCTCTCAGTTTCTCACACTCCCTCTCTCAGTTTCTCACACTCCCTCTCTCCATTTCTCACACTCCTTCTCTCAGTTTCTCACATTCCCTCTCCCAGTTTCTCACACTCCCTCTCTCAGTTTCTCACACTCCCTCTCTCAGATTCTCACACTCCATCTCTCAGTTTCTCACACTCCCTCTCTCCATTTCTCACACTCCTTCTCTCAGTTTCTCACACTCCCTCTCTCAGTTTCTCACACTCCCTCTCTCAGATTCTCATACTCCATCTCTCAGTTTCTCACACTCCCTCTCTCCATTTCTCACACTCCTTCTCTCAGTTTCTCACACCCCCTCTCTCAGTTTCTCACACTCCCTCTCTCAGTTTCTCACACTCCCTCTCTCCATTTCCCACATTCCCTCTCTCAGTTTCTCACACTCCATCTCTCAGTTTCTCACACTCCCTCTCTCAGTTTCTCACACTCCTTCTCTCAGTTTCTCACACTCCCTATCTCAGTTTCTCACACTCCCTCTCTCAGTTTCTCACACTCCCTCTCTCAGTTTCTCACACTCCCTCTCTCCATTTCTCACATTCCCTCTCTCAGTTTCTCACACTCCCTCTCTCCATTTCTCACATTCCCTCTCTCAGTTTCTCACACTCCCTCTCTCCATTTCTCACAATCCATCTCTCAGTTTCTCACACTCCATCTCTCAGTTTCTCACACTCCCTCTCTCCATTTCTCACATTCCCTCTCTCAGTTTCTCACATTCCCTCTCTCTGTTTCTCACACTCCATCTCTTAGTTTCTCACACTCCCTCTCTCCATTTCTCACACTCCTTCTCTCAGTTTCTCACATTCCCTCTCTCAGTTTCTCACACTCCCTCTCTCAGTTTCTCACACTCCCTCTCTCAGATTCTCACACTCCATCTCTCAGTTTCTCACACTCCCTCTCTCCATTTCTCACACTCCTTCTCTCAGTTTCTCACACTACCTCTCTCAGTTTCTCACACTCCCTCTCTCAGATTCTCATACTCCATCTCTCAGTTTCTCACACTCCCTCTCTCAGTATCTCACACTCCCTCTCTCAGTTTCTCACACTCCCTCTCTCAGTTTCTCTCACTCCCTCTCTCAGTTTCTCACACTTCCTCTCTCCATTTCTCACACTCCCTCTCTCAGTTTCTCACACTCCCTCTCTCAGTTTCTCACACTCCCTCTCTCCATTTCTCACACTCCTTCTCTCAGTTTCTCACATTCCCTCTCACAGTTTCTCACACTCCCTCACTCAGTTTCTCACACTCCTTCTCTCAGTTTCTCACACTCCCTCTCTCAGTTTCTCACATTCCCTCTCTCAGTTTCTCACACTCCCTCTCTTCATTTCTCACACTCCTTCTCTCATTTTCTCACATTCCCTCGCTCAGTTTCTCACATTTCCTCTCTCATTTTCTCACACTCCCTCTCTTCATTTCTCACATTCCCTCTCTCAGTTTCTCACACTCCCTCTCTCAGTTTCTCACACTCCCTCTCTCAGTTTCTCACACTCCCTCTCTCAGTTTCTCACACGCCCTCTCTCAGTTTCTCACACTCCCTCTCTCAGTTTCTCACACTCCCTCTCTCAGTTTCTCACACTCCTTCTCTCAGTTTCTCACACGCCCTCTCTCAGTTTCTCACACTCCCTCTCTCAGTTTCTCACACTTCCTCTCTCCATTTCTCACACTCCCTCTCTCAGTTTCTCACACTCCCTCTCTCAGTTTCTCACACTCCCTCTCTCCATTTCTCACACTCCTTCTCTCAGTTTCTCACATTCCCTCTCTCAGTTTCTCACACTCCCTCACTCAGTTTCTCACACTCCTTCTCTCAGTTTCTCACATTCCCTCTCTCAGTTTCTCACATTCCCTCTTTCAGTTTCTCACACTCCCTCTCTCCATTTCTCACATTCCCTCTCTCAGTTTCTCACATTCCCTCTCTCTGTTTCTCACACTCCATCTCTTAGTTTTTCACACTCCCTCTCTCAGTTTCTCACACTCCTTCTCTCAGTTTCTCACACTCCCTCTCTCAGTTTCTCACACTCCCTCTCTCAGTTTCTCACACTCCAACTCCGTTTCTCACACTCCCACTCTCAGTTTCTCACACTCCCTCTCTCAGTTTCTCAAACTCCTTCTCTCAGTTTCTCACAATCCCTCTCTCGGTTTCTCACACGCCCTCTCTCCATTTCTCACACTCCTTCTCTCAGTTTCTCACACTCCCTCTCTCAGTTTCTCACACTCCCTCTCTCAGATTCTCACACTCCATCTCTCAGTTTCTCACACTCCCTCTCTCCATTTCTCACACTCCTTCTCTCAGTTTCTCACACTCCCTCTCTCAGTTTCTCACACTCCCTCTCTCAGATTCTCATACTCCATCTCTCAGTTTCTCACACTCCCTCTCTCCATTTCTCACACTCCTTCTCTCAGTTTCTCACACTCCCTCTCTCAGTTTCTCACACTCCTTCTCTCAGTTTCTCACACTCCCTCTCTCCATTTCCCACATTCCCTCTCTCAGTTTCTCACACTCCATCTCTCAGTTTCTCACACTCCCTCTCTCAGTTTCTCACACTCCTTCTCTCAGTTTCTCACACTCCATCTCTCCGTTTCTCACACTCCCTCCCTCAGTTTCTCACACTCCCTCTCTCAGTTTCTCACACTCCCTCTCTCCATTTCTCACATTCCCTCTCTCAGTTTCTCACACTCCCTCTCTCCATTTCTCACATTCCCTCTCTCAGTTTCTCACACTCCCTCTCTCCATTTCTCACCATCCATCTCTCAGTTTCTCACACTCCATCTCTCAGTTTCTCACACTCCCTCTCTCCATTTCTCACAATCCCTCTCTCAGTTTCTCACATTCCCTCTCTCTGTTTCTCACACTCCATCTCTTAGTTTCTCACACTCCCTCTCTCAGTTTCTCACACTCCCTCTCTCAGTTTCTCACACTCCCTCTCTCTGTTTCTCACACTCCCTCTCTCAGTTTCTAACACTCCCTCTCTCAGTTTCTCACACTCCATCTCCGTTTCTCACACTCCCACTCTCAGTTTCTCACACTCCCTCTCTCAGTTTCTCACACTCCCTCTCTCCATTTCTCACACTTCTTCTCTCAGTTTCTCACACTCCCTCTCTCGGTTTCTCACACGCCCTCTCTCAGTTTCTCACACTCCCTCTCTCCATTTCTCACACTCCTTCTCTCAGTTTCTCACACTCCCTCTCTCAGATTCTCACACTCCATCTCTCAGTTTCTCACACTCCCTCTCTCCATTTCTCACACTCCTTCTCTCAGTTTCTCACACACCCTCTCTCAGTTTCTCACACTCCCTCTCTCAGTTTCTCACACTCCATCTCTCAGTTTCTCACACTCCCTCTCTCAGTTTCTCACACTCCCTCTCTCAGTCTCTCACACTCCTTCTCTTAGTTTCTCACACTCCCTCTCTCAGTTTCTCACACTCCCTCTCTCAGATTCTCACACTCCATCTCTCAGTTTCTCACACTCCCTCTCTCCATTTCTCACACTCCTTCTCTCAGTATCTCACACTCCCTCTCTCAGTTTCTCACACTCCCTCTCTCAGTTTCTCACACTCCATCTCTCAGTTTCTCACACGCCCTCTCTCAGTTTCTCACACTCCCTCTCTCAGTTTCTCACACGCCCTCTCTCAGTTTCTCACACTCCCTCTCTCACTTTCTCACACTCCATCTCTAAGTTTCTCACACTCCCTCTCTCCATTTCTCACACTCCTTCTCTCAGTTTCTCACATTCCCTCTCTCAGTTTCTAACACTCCCTCTCTCAGTTTCTCACACTCCATCTCTAAGTTTCTCACACTCCCTCTCTCCATTTCTCACACTCCCTCTCTCTGTTTCTCACACTCCATCTCTCAGTTTCTAACACTCCCTCTCTCAGTTTCTCACACTCCATCTCCGTTTCTCACACTCCCACTCTCAGTTTCTCACACTCCCTCTCTCAGTTTCTCACACTCCCTCTCTCCATTTCTCACACTCCTTCTCTCAGTTTCTCACACTCCCTCTCTCGGTTTCTCACACGCCCTCTCTCAGTTTCTCACACTGCCTCTCTCCATTTCTCACACTCCTTCTCTCAGTTTCTCACACTCCCTCTCTCAGTTTCTCACACTCCCTCTCTCAGATTCTCACACTCCATCTCTCAGTTTCTCACACTCCCTCTTTCAGTTTCTCACACTCCCTCTCTCAGTCTCTCACACTCCTTCTCTCAGTTTCTCACACTCCCTCTCTCAGTTTCTCACACTCTCTCTCTCAGATTCTCACACTCCATCTCTCAGTTTCTCACACTCCCTCTCTCCATTTCTCACACTCCTTCTCTCAGTATCTCACACTCCCTCTCTCAGTTTCTCACACTCCCTCTATCAGTTTCTCACACTCCATCTCTCAGTTTCTCACACGCCCTCTCTCAGTTTCTCACACTCCCTCTCTCAGTTTCTCACACTCCCTCTCTCAGTTTCTCACACGCCCTCTCTCAGTTTCTCACACTCCCTCTCTCACTTTCTCACACTCCATCTCTAAGTTTCTCACACTCCCTCTCTCCATTTCTCACACTCCTTCTCTCAGTTTCTCACATTCCCTCTCTCAGTTTCTCACACTCCCTCTCTTCATTTCTCACACTCCTTCTCTCAGTTTCTCACATTCCCTCTCTCAGTTTCTCACACTCCCTCTCTCAGTTTCTCACACTCCCTCACTCAGTTTCTCACACTCCTTCTCTCAGTTTCTCACATTCCCTCTCTCAGTTTCTCGCACTCCCTCTCTCAGTTTCTCACATTCCCTCTCTCAGTTTCTCACATTCCCTCTCTCAGTTTCTCACATTTCCTCTCTCATTTTCTCACACTCCCTCTCTCAGTTTCTCACAATCCCTCTCTCAGTTTCTCACACTCCCTCTCTCAGTTTCTCACACGCCCTCTCACAGTTTCTCACACTCCCTCTCTCAGTTTCTCACACTCCCTCTCTCAGTTTCTCACACTCCCTCTCTCAGTTTCTCACACTCCTTCTCTCAGTTTATCACACTCCCTCTCTCAGTTTCTCACACGCCCTCTCTCAGTTTCTCACGCTCTCTCTCTCAGTTTCTCACACTTCCTCTCTCCATTTCTCACACTCCCTCTCTCAGTTTCTCACACTCCCTCTCTCAGTTTCTCACACTCCCTCTCTCCATTTCTCACACTCCTTCTCTCAGTTTCTCACATTCCCTCTCTCAGTTTCTCACACTCCCTCTCTCAGTTTCTCACACTCCCTCTCTCAGATTCTCACACTCCATCTCTCAGTTTCTCACACTCCCTCTCTCCATTTCTCACACTCCTTCTCTCAGTTTCTCACACTCCCTCTCTCAGTTTCTCACACTCCCTCTCTCAGATTCTCATACTCCATCTCTCAGTTTCTCACACTCCCTCTCTCCATTTCTCACACTCCTTCTCTCAGTTTCTCACACCCCCTCTCTCAGTTTCTCACACTCCCTCTCTCAGTTTCTCACACTCCCTCTCTCCATTTCCCACATTCCCTCTCTCAGTTTCTCACACTCCATCTCTCAGTTTCTCACACTCCCTCTCTCAGTTTCTCACACTCCTTCTCTCAGTTTCTCACACTCCCTATCTCAGTTTCTCACACTCCCTCTCTCAGTTTCTCACACTCCCTCTCTCAGTTTCTCACACTCCCTCTCTCCATTTCTCACATTCCCTCTCTCAGTTTCTCACACTCCCTCTCTCCATTTCTCACATTCCCTCTCTCAGTTTCTCACACTCCCTCTCTCCATTTCTCACAATCCATCTCTCAGTTTCTCACACTCCAACTCTCAGTTTCTCACACTCCCTCTCTCCATTTCTCACATTCCCTCTCTCAGTTTCTCACATTCCCTCTCTCTGTTTCTCACACTCCATCTCTTAGTTTCTCACACTCCCTCTCTCAGTTTCTCACACTCCCTCTCTCAGTTTCTCACACTCCCTCTCTCAGTTTCTCACACTCCCTCTCTCTGTTTCTCACACTCCATCTCTCAGTTTCTAACACTCCCTCTCTCAGTTTCTCACACTCCATCTCCGTTTCTCACACTCCCACTCTCAGTTTCTCACACTCCCTCTCTCAGTTTCTCACACTCCCTCTCTCCATTTCTCACACTCCTTCTCTCAGTTTCTCACACTCCCTCTCTCAGTTTCTCACACTCCCTCTCTCAGATTCTCACACTCCATCTCTCAGTTTCTCACACTCCCTCTCTCCATTTCTCACACTCCTTCTCTCAGTTTCTCACACACCCTCTCTCAGTTTCTCACACTCCCTCTCTCAGTTTCTCACACTCCATCTCTCAGTTTCTCACACTCCCTCTCTCAGTTTCTCACACTCCCTCTCTCAGTCTCTCACACTCCTTCTCTCAGTTTCTCACACTCCCTCTCTCAGTTTCTCACACTCCCTCTCTCAGTTTCTCACACTCCCTCTCTCAGTCTCTCACACTCCTTCTCTCAGTTTCTCACACTCCCTCTCTCAGTCTCTCACACTCTATCTCTCAGTTTCTCACACTCCCTCTCTCCATTTCTCACACTCCTTCTCTCAGTATCTCACACTCCCTCTCTCAGTTTCTCACACTCCCTCTCTCAGTTTCTCACACTCCATCTCTCAGTTTCTCACACGCCCTCTCTCAGTTTCTCACACACCCTCTCTCAGTTTCTCACACGCCCTCTCTCAGTTTCTCACACTCCCTCTCTCACTTTCTCACACTCCATCTCTAAGTTTCTCACACTCCCTCTCTCCATTTCTCACACTCCTTCTCTCAGTTTCTCACATTCCCTCTCTCAGTTTCTAACACTCCCTCTCTCAGTTTCTCACACTCCATCTCTAAGTTTCTCACACTCCCTCTCTCCATTTCTCACACTCCCTCTCTCTGTTTCTCACACTCCATCTCTCAGTTTCTAACACTCCCTCTCTCAGTTTCTCACACTCCATCTCCGTTTCTCACACTCCCACTCTCAGTTTCTCACACTCCCTCTCTCAGTTTCTCACACTCCCTCTCTCCATTTCTCACACTCCTTCTCTCAGTTTCTCACACTCCCTCTCTCCATTTCTCACACTCCTTCTCTCAGTTTCTCACACTCCCTCTCTCAGTTTCTCACACTCCCTCTCTCAGATTCTCACACTCCATCTCTCAGTTTCTCACACTCCCTCTCTCCATTTCTCACACTCCTTCTCTCAGTTTCTCACACACCCTCTCTCAGTTTCTCACACTCCCTCTCTCAGTTTCTCACACTCCATCTCTCAGTTTCTCACACTCCCTCTCTCAGTTTCTCACACTCCCTCTCTCAGTTTCTCACACGCCCTCTCACAGTTTCTCACACTCCCTCTCTCAGTTTCTCACACTCCCTCTCTCAGTTTCTCACACTCCTTCTCTCAGTTTCTCACACTCCCTCTCTCAGTTTCTCACACTCCCTCTCTCAGATTCTCACACTCCATCTCTCAGTTTCTCACACTCCCTCTCTCCATTTCTCACACTCCTTCTCTCAGTTTCTCACACACCCTCTCTCAGTTTCTCACACTCCCTCTCTCAGTTTCTCACACTCCATCTCTCAGTTTCTCACACTCCCTCTCTCAGTTTCTCACACTCCCTCTCTCAGTCTCTCACACTCCTTCTCTCAGTTTCTCACACTCCCTCTCTCAGTTTCTCACACTCCCTCTCTCAGTTTCTCACACTCCCTCTCTCAGTCTCTCACACTCCTTCTCTCAGTTTCTCACACTCCCTCTCTCAGTCTCTCACACTCCATCTCTCAGTTTCTCACACTCCCTCTCTCCATTTCTCACACTCCTTCTCTCAGTATCTCACACTCCCTCTCTCAGTTTCTCACACTCCCTCTCTCAGTTTCTCACACTCCATCTCTCAGTTTCTCACACGCCCTCTCTCAGTTTCTCACACACCCTCTCTCAGTTTCTCACACGCCCTCTCTCAGTTTCTCACACTCCCTCTCTCACTTTCTCACACTCCATCTCTAAGTTTCTCACACTCCCTCTCTCCATTTCTCACACTCCTTCTCTCAGTTTCTCACATTCCCTCTCTCAGTTTCTAACACTCCCTCTCTCAGTTTCTCACACTCCATCTCTAAGTTTCTCACACTCCCTCTCTCCATTTCTCACACTCCCTCTCTCTGTTTCTCACACTCCATCTCTCAGTTTCTAACACTCCCTCTCTCAGTTTCTCACACTCCATCTCCGTTTCTCACACTCCCACTCTCAGTTTCTCACACTCCCTCTCTCAGTTTCTCACACTCCCTCTCTCCATTTCTCACACTCCTTCTCTCAGTTTCTCACACTCCCTCTCTCCATTTCTCACACTCCTTCTCTCAGTTTCTCACACTCCCTCTCTCAGTTTCTCACACTCCCTCTCTCAGATTCTCACACTCCATCTCTCAGTTTCTCACACTCCCTCTCTCCATTTCTCACACTCCTTCTCTCAGTTTCTCACACACCCTCTCTCAGTTTCTCACACTCCCTCTCTCAGTTTCTCACACTCCATCTCTCAGTTTCTCACACTCCCTCTCTCAGTTTCTCACACTCCCTCTCTCAGTTTCTCACACGCCCTCTCACAGTTTCTCACACTCCCTCTCTCAGTTTCTCACACTCCCTCTCTCAGTTTCTCACACTCCTTCTCTCAGTTTATCACACTCCCTCTCTCAGTTTCTCACACGCCCTCTCTCAGTTTCTCACGCTCTCTCTCTCAGTTTCTCACACTTCCTCTCTCCATTTCTCACACTCCCTCTCTCAGTTTCTCACACTCCCTCTCTCAGTTTCTCACACTCCCTCTCTCCATTTCTCACACTCCTTCTCTCAGTTTCTCACATTCTCTCTCTCAGTTTCTCACACTCCCTCTCTCAGTTTCTCACACTCCCTCTCTCAGATTCTCACACTCCATCTCTCAGTTTCTCACACTCCCTCTCTCCATTTCTCACACTCCTTCTCTCAGTTTCTCACACTCCCTCTCTCAGTTTCTCACACTCCCTCTCTCAGATTCTCATACTCCATCTCTCAGTTTCTCACACTCCCTCTCTCCATTTCTCACACTCCTTCTCTCAGTTTCTCACACCCCCTCTCTCAGTTTCTCACACTCCCTCTCTCAGTTTCTCACACTCCCTCTCTCCATTTCCCACATTCCCTCTCTCAGTTTCTCACACTCCATCTCTCAGTTTCTCACACTCCCTCTCTCAGTTTCTCACACTCCTTCTCTCAGTTTCTCACACTCCATCTCTCCGTTTCTCACACTCCCTCTCTCAGTTTCTCACACTCCCTCTCTCAGTTTCTCACACTCCCTCTCTCCATTTCTCACATTCCCTCTCTCAGTTTCTCACACTCCCTCTCTCCATTTCTCACATTCCCTCTCTCTGTTTCTCACACTCCCTCTCTCCATTTCTCACAATCCATCTCTCAGTTTCTCACACTCCATCTCTCAGTTTCTCACACTCCCTCTCTCCATTTCTCACATTCCCTCTCTCAGTTTCTCACATTCCCTCTCTCTGTTTCTCACACTCCATCTCTTAGTTTCTCACACTCCCTCTCTCAGTTTCTCACACTCCCTCTCTCAGTTTCTCACACTCCCTCTCTCAGTTTCTCACACTCCCTCTCTCTGTTTCTCACACTCCATCTCTCAGTTTCTAACACTCCCTCTCTCAGTTTCTCACACTCCATCTCCGTTTCTCACACTCCCACTCTCAGTTTCTCACACTCCCTCTCTCAGTTTCTCACACTCCCTCTCTCCATTTCTCACACTCCTTCTCTCAGTTTCTCACACTCCCTCTCTCAGTTTCTCACACTCCCTCTCTCAGATTCTCACACTCCATCTCTCAGTTTCTCACACTCCCTCTCTCCATTTCTCACACTCCTTCTCTCAGTTTCTCACACACCCTCTCTCAGTTTCTCACACTCCCTCTCTCAGTTTCTCACACTCCATCTCTCAGTTTCTCACACTCCCTCTCTCAGTTTCTCACACTCCCTCTCTCAGTCTCTCACACTCCTTCTCTCAGTTTCTCACACTCCCTCTCTCAGTTTCTCACACTCCCTCTCTCAGTTTCTCACACTCCCTCTCTCAGTCTCTCACACTCCTTCTCTCAGTTTCTCACACTCCCTCTCTCAGTTTCTCACACTCCCTCTCTCAGTTTCTCACACTCCCTCTCTCAGTCTCTCACACTCCCTCTCTCCATTTCTCACACTCCTTCTCTCAGTTTCTCACACACCCTCTCTCAGTTTCTCACACTCCCTCTCTCAGTTTCTCACACTCCATCTCTCAGTTTCTCACACTCCCTCTCTCAGTTTCTCACACTCCCTCTCTCAGTCTCTCACACTCCTTCTCTCAGTTTCTCACACTCCCTCTCTCAGTTTCTCACACTCCCTCTCTCAGTTTCTCACACTCCCTCTCTCAGTCTCTCACACTCCTTCTCTCAGTTTCTCACACTCCCTCTCTCAGTCTCTCACACTCTATCTCTCAGTTTCTCACACTCCCTCTCTCCATTTCTCACACTCCTTCTCTCAGTATCTCACACTCCCTCTCTCAGTTTCTCACACTCCCTCTCTCAGTTTCTCACACTCCATCTCTCAGTTTCTCACACGCCCTCTCTCAGTTTCTCACACACCCTCTCTCAGTTTCTCACACGCCCTCTCTCAGTTTCTCACACTCCCTCTCTCACTTTCTCACACTCCATCTCTAAGTTTCTCACACTCCCTCTCTCCATTTCTCACACTCCTTCTCTCAGTTTCTCACATTCCCTCTCTCAGTTTCTAACACTCCCTCTCTCAGTTTCTCACACTCCATCTCTAAGTTTCTCACACTCCCTCTCTCCATTTCTCACACTCCCTCTCTCTGTTTCTCACACTCCATCTCTCAGTTTCTAACACTCCCTCTCTCAGTTTCTCACACTCCATCTCCGTTTCTCACACTCCCACTCTCAGTTTCTCACACTCCCTCTCTCAGTTTCTCACACTCCCTCTCTCCATTTCTCACACTCCTTCTCTCAGTTTCTCACACTCCCTCTCTCCATTTCTCACACTCCTTCTCTCAGTTTCTCACACTCCCTCTCTCAGTTTCTCACACTCCCTCTCTCAGATTCTCACACTCCATCTCTCAGTTTCTCACACTCCCTCTCTCCATTTCTCACACTCCTTCTCTCAGTTTCTCACACACCCTCTCTCAGTTTCTCACACTCCCTCTCTCAGTTTCTCACACTCCATCTCTCAGTTTCTCACACTCCCTCTCTCAGTTTCTCACACTCCCTCTCTCAGTTTCTCACACGCCCTCTCACAGTTTCTCACACTCCCTCTCTCAGTTTCTCACACTCCCTCTCTCAGTTTCTCACACTCCTTCTCTCAGTTTCTCACACTCCCTCTCTCAGTTTCTCACACTCCCTCTCTCAGATTCTCACACTCCATCTCTCAGTTTCTCACACTCCCTCTCTCCATTTCTCACACTCCTTCTCTCAGTTTCTCACACACCCTCTCTCAGTTTCTCACACTCCCTCTCTCAGTTTCTCACACTCCATCTCTCAGTTTCTCACACTCCCTCTCTCAGTTTCTCACACTCCCTCTCTCAGTCTCTCACACTCCTTCTCTCAGTTTCTCACACTCCCTCTCTCAGTTTCTCACACTCCCTCTCTCAGTTTCTCACACTCCCTCTCTCAGTCTCTCACACTCCTTCTCTCAGTTTCTCACACTCCCTCTCTCAGTCTCTCACACTCCATCTCTCAGTTTCTCACACTCCCTCTCTCCATTTCTCACACTCCTTCTCTCAGTATCTCACACTCCCTCTCTCAGTTTCTCACACTCCCTCTCTCAGTTTCTCACACTCCATCTCTCAGTTTCTCACACGCCCTCTCTCAGTTTCTCACACACCCTCTCTCAGTTTCTCACACGCCCTCTCTCAGTTTCTCACACTCCCTCTCTCACTTTCTCACACTCCATCTCTAAGTTTCTCACACTCCCTCTCTCCATTTCTCACACTCCTTCTCTCAGTTTCTCACATTCCCTCTCTCAGTTTCTAACACTCCCTCTCTCAGTTTCTCACACTCCATCTCTAAGTTTCTCACACTCCCTCTCTCCATTTCTCACACTCCCTCTCTCTGTTTCTCACACTCCATCTCTCAGTTTCTAACACTCCCTCTCTCAGTTTCTCACACTCCATCTCCGTTTCTCACACTCCCACTCTCAGTTTCTCACACTCCCTCTCTCAGTTTCTCACACTCCCTCTCTCCATTTCTCACACTCCTTCTCTCAGTTTCTCACACTCCCTCTCTCCATTTCTCACACTCCTTCTCTCAGTTTCTCACACTCCCTCTCTCAGTTTCTCACACTCCCTCTCTCAGATTCTCACACTCCATCTCTCAGTTTCTCACACTCCCTCTCTCCATTTCTCACACTCCTTCTCTCAGTTTCTCACACACCCTCTCTCAGTTTCTCACACTCCCTCTCTCAGTTTCTCACACTCCATCTCTCAGTTTCTCACACTCCCTCTCTCAGTTTCTCACACTCCCTCTCTCAGTTTCTCACACGCCCTCTCACAGTTTCTCACACTCCCTCTCTCAGTTTCTCACACTCCCTCTCTCAGTTTCTCACACTCCTTCTCTCAGTTTATCACACTCCCTCTCTCAGTTTCTCACACGCCCTCTCTCAGTTTCTCACGCTCTCTCTCTCAGTTTCTCACACTTCCTCTCTCCATTTCTCACACTCCCTCTCTCAGTTTCTCACACTCCCTCTCTCAGTTTCTCACACTCCCTCTCTCCATTTCTCACACTCCTTCTCTCAGTTTCTCACATTCCCTCTCTCAGTTTCTCACACTCCCTCTCTCAGTTTCTCACACTCCCTCTCTCCATTTCTCACACTCCTTCTCTCAGTTTCTCACACTCCCTCTCTCAGTTTCTCACACTCCCTCTCTCAGATTCTCATACTCCATCTCTCAGTTTCTCACACTCCCTCTCTCCATTTCTCACACTCCTTCTCTCAGTTTCTCACACCCCCTCTCTCAGTTTCTCACACTCCCTCTCTCAGTTTCTCACACTCCCTCTCTCCATTTCCCACATTCCCTCTCTCAGTTTCTCACACTCCATCTCTCAGTTTCTCACACTCCCTCTCTCAGTTTCTCACACTCCTTCTCTCAGTTTCTCACACTCCATCTCTCCGTTTCTCACACTCCCTCTCTCAGTTTCTCACACTCCCTCTCTCAGTTTCTCACACTCCCTCTCTCCATTTCTCACATTCCCTCTCTCAGTTTCTCACACTCCCTCTCTCCATTTCTCACATTCCCTCTCTCTGTTTCTCACACTCCCTCTCTCCATTTCTCACAATCCATCTCTCAGTTTCTCACACTCCATCTCTCAGTTTCTCACACTCCCTCTCTCCATTTCTCACATTCCCTCTCTCAGTTTCTCACATTCCCTCTCTCTGTTTCTCACACTCCATCTCTTAGTTTCTCACACTCCCTCTCTCAGTTTCTCACACTCCCTCTCTCAGTTTCTCACACTCCCTCTCTCAGTTTCTCACACTCCCTCTCTCTGTTTCTCACACTCCATCTCTCAGTTTCTAACACTCCCTCTCTCAGTTTCTCACACTCCATCTCCGTTTCTCACACTCCCACTCTCAGTTTCTCACACTCCCTCTCTCAGTTTCTCACACTCCCTCTCTCCATTTCTCACACTCCTTCTCTCAGTTTCTCACACTCCCTCTCTCAGTTTCTCACACTCCCTCTCTCAGATTCTCACACTCCATCTCTCAGTTTCTCACACTCCCTCTCTCCATTTCTCACACTCCTTCTCTCAGTTTCTCACACACCCTCTCTCAGTTTCTCACACTCCCTCTCTCAGTTTCTCACACTCCATCTCTCAGTTTCTCACACTCCCTCTCTCAGTTTCTCACACTCCCTCTCTCAGTCTCTCACACTCCTTCTCTCAGTTTCTCACACTCCCTCTCTCAGTTTCTCACACTCCCTCTCTCAGTTTCTCACACTCCCTCTCTCAGTCTCTCACACTCCTTCTCTCAGTTTCTCACATTCCCTCTCTCAGTCTCTCACAATCCATCTCTCAGTTTCTCACACTCACTCTCTCCATTTCTCACACTCCTTCTCTCAGTATCTCACACTCCCTCTCTCAGTTTCTCACACTCCCTCTCTCAGTTTCTCACACTCCATCTCTCAGTTTCTCACACGCCCTCTCTCAGTTTCTCACACACCCTCTCTCAGTTTCTCACACGCCCTCTCTCAGTTTCTCACACTCCCTCTCTCACTTTCTCACACTCCATCTCTAAGTTTCTCACACTCCCTCTCTCCATTTCTCACACTCCTTCTCTCAGTTTCTCACATTCCCTCTCTCAGTTTCTAACACTCCCTCTCTCAGTTTCTCACACTCCATCTCTAAGTTTCTCACACTCCCTCTCTCCATTTCTCACACTCCCTCTCTCTGTTTCTCACACTCCATCTCTCAGTTTCTAACACTCCCTCTCTCAGTTTCTCACACTCCATCTCCGTTTCTCACACTCCCACTCTCAGTTTCTCACACTCCCTCTCTCAGTTTCTCACACTCCCTCTCTCCATTTCTCACACTCCTTCTCTCAGTTTCTCACACTCCCTCTCTCCATTTCTCACACTCCTTCTCTCAGTTTCTCACACTCCCTCTCTCAGTTTCTCACACTCCCTCTCTCAGATTCTCACACTCCATCTCTCAGTTTCTCACACTCCCTCTCTCCATTTCTCACACTCCTTCTCTCAGTTTCTCACACACCCTCTCTCAGTTTCTCACACTCCCTCTCTCAGTTTCTCACACTCCATCTCTCAGTTTCTCACACTCCCTCTCTCAGTTTCTCACACTCCCTCTCTCAGTCTCTCACACTTCTTCTCTCAGTTTCTCACACTCCCTCTCTCAGTTTCTCACACTCCCTCTCTCAGATTCTCACACTCCATCTCTCAGTTTCTCACACTCCCTCTCTCCATTTCTCACACTCCTTCTCTCAGTATCTCACACTCCCTCTCTCAGTTTCTCACACTCCCTCTCTCAGTTTCTCACACTCCATCTCTCAGTTTCTCACACGCCCTCTCTCAGTTTCTCACACACCCTCTCTCAGTTTCTCACACGCCCTCTCTCAGTTTCTCACACTCCCTCTCTCACTTTCTCACACTCCATCTCTAAGTTTCTCACACTCCCTCTCTCCATTTCTCACACTCCTTCTCTCAGTTTCTCACATTCCCTCTCTCAGTTTCTAACACTCCCTCTCTCAGTTTCTCACACTCCATCTCTAAGTTTCTCACACTCCCTCTCTCCATTTCTCACACTCCCTCTCTCTGTTTCTCACACTCCATCTCTCAGTTTCTAACACTCCCTCTCTCAGTTTCTCACACTCCATCTCCGTTTCTCACACTCCCACTCTCAGTTTCTCACACTCCCTCTCTCAGTTTCTCACACTCCCTCTCTCCATTTCTCACACTCCTTCTCTCAGTTTCTCACACTCCCTCTCTCGGTTTCTCACACGCCCTCTCTCAGTTTCTCACACTCCCTCTCTCCATTTCTCACACTCCTTCTCTCAGTTTCTCACACTCCCTCTCTCAGTTTCTCACACTCCCTCTCTCAGATTCTCACACTCCATCTCTCAGTTTCTTACACTCCCTCTCTCCATTTCTCACACTCCTTCTCTCAGTTTCTCACACACCCTCTCTCAGTTTCTCACACTCCCTCTCTCAGTTTCTCACACTCCATCTCTCAGTTTCTCACACTACCTCTCTCAGTTTCTCACACTCCCTCTCTCAGTCTCTCACACTCCTTCTCTCAGTTTCTCACACTCCCTCTCTCAGTTTCTCACACTCCCTCTCTCAGATTCTCACACTCCATCTCTCAGTTTCTCACACTCCCTCTCTCCATTTCTCACACTCCTTCTCTCAGTATCTCACACTCCCTCTCTCAGTTTCTCACACTCCCTCTCTCAGTTTCTCACACTCCATCTCTCAGTTTCTCACACGCCCTCTCTCAGTTTCTCACACTCCCTCTCTCAGTTTCTCACACTCCCTCTCTCAGTTTCTCACACGCCCTCGCTCAGTTTCTCACTCTCCATCTCTAAGTTTCTCACACTCCCTCTCTCCATTTCTCACACTCCTTCTCTCAGTTTCTCACATTCCCTCTCTCAGTTTCTCACACTCCCTCACTCAGTTTCTCACACTCCTTCTCTCAGTTTCTCACATTCCCTCTCTCAGTTTCTCACATTCCCTCTCTCAGTTTCTCACACTCCCTCTCTTCATTTCTCACACTCCTTCTCTCAGTTTCTCACATTCCCTCTCTCAGTTTCTCACACTCCCTCTCTCAGTTTGTCACAATCCCTCACTCAGTTTCTCACACTCCCTCTCTCAGTTTCTCACATTCCCTCTCTCAGTTTCTCACATTCCCTATCTCAGTTTCTCACACTCCCTCTCTCAGTTTCTCACATTCCCTCTCTCAGTTTCTCACATTCCTTCTCTCAGTTTCTCACATTCCCTATCTCAGTTTCTCACACTCCCTCTCTCAGTTTCTCACATTCCCTCTCTCAGTTTCTCACACTCCCTCTCTTCATTTCTCACACTCCCACTCTCAGTTTCTCACACTCCCTCTCTCAGTTTCTCACACTCCCTCTCTCCATTTCTCACACTCCTTCTCTCATTTTCTCACACTCCCTCTCTCGGTTTCTCACACGCCCTCTCTCAGTTTCTCACACTCCCTCTCTCCATTTCTCACACTCCTTCTCTCAGTTTCTCACACTCCCTCTCTCAGTTTCTCACACTCCCTCTCTCAGATTCTCACACTCCATCTCTCAGTTTCTTACACTCCCTCTCTCCATTTCTCACACTCCTTCTCTCAGTTTCTCACACACCCTCTCTCAGTTTCTCACACTCCCTCTCTCAGTTTCTCACACTCCATCTCTCAGTTTCTCACACTACCTCTCTCAGTTTCTCACACTCCCTCTCTCAGTCTCTCACACTCCTTCTCTCAGTTTCTCACACTCCCTCTCTCAGTTTCTCACACTCCCTCTCTCAGATTCTCACACTCCATCTCTCAGTTTCTCACACTCCCTCTCTCCATTTCTCACACTCCTTCTCTCAGTATCTCACACTCCCTCTCTCAGTTTCTCACACTCCCTCTCTCAGTTTCTCACACTCCATCTCTCAGTTTCTCACACGCCCTCTCTCAGTTTCTCACACTCCCTCTCTCAGTTTCTCACACTCCCTCTCTCAGTTTCTCACACGCCCTCTCTCAGTTTCTCACACTCCATCTCTAAGTTTCTCACACTCCCTCTCTCCATTTCTCACACTCCTTCTCTCAGTTTCTCACATTCCCTCTCTCAGTTTCTCACACTCCCTCACTCAGTTTCTCACACTCCTTCTCTCAGTTTCTCACATTCCCTCTCTCAGTTTCTCACATTCCCTCTCTCAGTTTCTCACACTCCCTCTCTTCATTTCTCACACTCCTTCTCTCAGTTTCTCACATTCCCTCTCTCAGTTTCTCACACTCCCTCTCTCAGTTTCTCACACTCCCTCACTCAGTTTCTCACACTCCCTCTCTCAGTTTCTCACATTCCCTCTCTCAGTTTCTCACATTCCCTATCTCAGTTTCTCACACTCCCTCTCTCAGTTTCTCACATTCCCTCTCTCAGTTTCTCACATTCCTTCTCTCAGTTTCTCACATTCCCTATCTCAGTTTCTCACACTCCCTCTCTCAGTTTCTCACATTCCCTCTCTCAGTTTCTCACACTCCCTCTCTTCATTTCTCACACTCCTTCTCTCATTTTCTCACATTCCCTCTCTCAGTTTCTCACATTTCCTCTCTCATTTTCTCACACTCCCTCTCTTCATTTCTCACATTCCCTCTCTCAGTTTCTCACACTCCCTCTCTCAGTTTCTCACACTCCCTCTCTCAGTTTCTCACACGCCCTCTCTCAGTTTCTCACACACCCTCTCTCAGTTTCTCACACTCCCTCTCTCAGTTTCTCACACTCCCTCTCTCAGTTTCTCACACTCCTTCTCTCAGTTTATCACACTCCCTCTCTCAGTTTCTCACACGCCCTCTCTCAGTTTCTCACGCTCCCTCTCTCAGTTTCTCACACTTCCTCTCTCCATTTCTCACACTCCCTCTCTCAGTTTCTCACACTCCCTCTCTCAGTTTCTCACACTCCCTCTCTCCATTTCTCACACTCCTTCTCTCAGTTTCTCACATTCCCTCTCTCAGTTTCTCACACTCCCTCACTCAGTTTCTCACACTCCTTCTCTCAGTTTCTCACATTCCCTCTCTCAGTTTCTCACATTCCCTCTTTCAGTTTCTCACACTCCCTCTCTCCATTTCTCACATTCCCTCTCTCAGTTTCTCACATTCCCTCTCTCTGTTTCTCACACTCCATCTCTTAGTTTCTCACACTCCCTCTCTCAGTTTCTCACACTCCCTCTCTCAGTTTCTCACACTCCCTCTCTCAGTTTCTCACACTCCATCTCCGTTTCTCACACTCCCACTCTCAGTTTCTCACAATCCCTCTCTCAGTTTCTCATACTCCCTCTCTCCATTTCTCACACTCCTTCTCTCAGTTTCTCACAATCCCTCTCTCGGTTTCTCACACGCCCTCTCTCCATTTCTCACACTCCTTCTCTCAGTTTCTCACACTCCCTCTCTCAGTTTCTCACACTCCCTCTCTCAGATTCTCACACTCCATCTCTCAGTTTCTCACACTCCCTCTCTCCATTTCTCACACTCCTTCTCTCAGTTTCTCACACTCCCTCTCTCAGTTTCTCACACTCCCTCTCTCAGATTCTCATAATCCATCTCTCAGTTTCTCACACTCCTTCTCTCAGTTTCTCACACTCCCTCTCTCAGTTTCTCACACTCCCTCTCTCAGTTTCTCACACTCCATCTCTCAGTTTCTCACACGCCCTCTCTCAGTTTCTCACACTCCCTCTCTCAGATTCTCACACTCCTACTCTCAGTTTCTCACACTCCCTCTCTCAGTTTCTCACACTCCCTCTCTCAGATTCTCACACTCCATCTCTCAGTTTCTCACACTCCCTCTGTCCATTTCTCACATTCCCTCTCTCAGTTTCTCACATTCCCTCTCTCAGTTTCTCACACTCCCTCTCTTCATTTCTCACACTCCTTCTCTCAGTTTCTCACACTCCCTCTCTCCATTTCTCACACTCCTTCTCTCAGTATCTCACACTCCCTCTCTCAGTTTCTCACACTCCCTCTCTCAGTTTCTCACACTCCATCTCTCAGTTTCTCAAACGCCCTCTCTCAGTTTCTCACACACCCTCTCTCAGTTTCTCACACGCCCTCTCTCAGTTTCTCACACTCCCTCTCTCACTTTCTCACACTCCATCTCTAAGTTTCTCACACTCCCTCTCTCCATTTCTCACACTCCTTCTCTCAGTTTCTCACATTCCCTCTCTCAGTTTCTAACACTCCCTCTCTCAGTTTCTCACACTCCATCTCTAAGTTTCTCACACTCCCTCTCTCCATTTCTCACACTCCCTCTCTCTGTTTCTCACACTCCATCTCTCAGTTTCTAACACTCCCTCTCTCAGTTTCTCACACTCCATCTCCGTTTCTCACACTCCCACTCTCAGTTT
This sequence comes from Heptranchias perlo, assembly GCF_035084215.1. Classification (NCBI taxonomy): domain Eukaryota; kingdom Metazoa; phylum Chordata; class Chondrichthyes; order Hexanchiformes; family Hexanchidae; genus Heptranchias; species Heptranchias perlo. The sequence goes on along the minus strand of NC_090343.1, from coordinate 49,958,113 downwards.
CTCACACTCCCTCTCTCAGTTTCTCACACGCCCTCTCTCAGTTTCTCACACTCCCTCTCTCCATTTCTCACACTCCTTCTCTCAGTTTCTCACACTCCCTCTCTCAGTTTCTCACACTCCCTCTCTCAGATTCTCACACTCCATCTCTCAGTTTCTCACACTCCCTCTCTCCATTTCTCACACTCCTTCTCTCAGTTTCTCACACTCCCTCTCTCAGTTTCTCACACTCCCTCTCTCAGATTCTCATACTCCATCTCTCAGTTTCTCACACTCCTTCTCTCAGTTTCTCACACTCCCTCTCTCAGTTTCTCACACTCCCTCTCTCAGTTTCTCACACTCCATCTCTCAGTTTCTTACACGCCCTCTCTCAGTTTCTCACACTCCCTCTCTCAGATTCTCACACTCCTACTCTCAGTTTCTCACACTCCCTCTCTCAGTTTCTCACACTCCCTCTCTCAGATTCTCACACTCCATCTCTCAGTTTCTCACACTCCCTCTGTCCATTTCTCACATTCCCTCTCTCAGTTTCTCACATTCCCTCTCTCAGTTTCTCACACTCCCTCTCTTCATTTCTCACACTCCTTCTCTCAGTTTCTCACACTCCCTCTCTCCATTTCTCACACTCCTTCTCTCAGTATCTCACACTCCCTCTCTCAGTTTCTCACACTCCCTCTCTCAGTTTCTCACACTCCTTCTCTCAGTTTCTCACACGCCCTCTCTCAGTTTCTCACACACCCTCTCTCAGTTTCTCACACGCCCTCTCTCAGTTTCTCACACTCCCTCTCTCACTTTCTCACACTCCATCTCTAAGTTTCTCACACTCCCTCTCTCCATTTCTCACACTCCTTCTCTCAGTTTCTCACATTCCCTCTCTCAGTTTCTAACACTCCCTCTCTCAGTTTCTCACACTCCATCTCTAAGTTTCTCACACTCCCTCTCTCCATTTCTCACACTCCCTCTCTCTGTTTCTCACACTCCATCTCTCAGTTTCTAACACTCCCTCTCTCAGTTTCTCACACTCCATCTCCGTTTCTCACACTCCCACTCTCAGTTTCTCACACTCCCTCTCTCAGTTTCTCACACTCCCTCTCTCCATTTCTCACACTCCTTCTCTCAGTTTCTCACACTCCCTCTCTCGGTTTCTCACACGCCCTCTCTCAGTTTCTCACACTCCCTCTCTCCATTTCTCACACTCCTTCTCTCAGTTTCTCACACTCCCTCTCTCAGTTTCTCACACTCCCTCTCTCAGATTCTCACACTCCATCTCTCAGTTTCTCACACTCCCTCTCTCCATTTCTCACACTCCTTCTCTCAGTTTCTCACACACCCTCTCTCAGTTTCTCACACTCCCTCTCTCAGTTTCTCGCACTCCATCTCTCAGTTTCTCACACTCCCTCTCTCAGTTTCTCACACTCCCTCTCTCAGTCTCTCACACTCCTTCTCTCAGTTTCTCACACTCCCTCTCTCAGTTTCTCACACTCCCTCTCTCAGATTCTCACACTCCATCTCTCAGTTTCTCACACTCCCTCTCTCCATTTCTCACACTCCTTCTCTCAGTATCTCACACTCCCTCTCTCAGTTTCTCACACTCCCTCTCTCAGTTTCTCACACTCCATCTCTCAGTTTCTCACACGCCCTCTCTCAGTTTCTCACACTCCCTCTCTCAGTTTCTCACACTCCCTCTCTCAGTTTCTCACACTCCCTCTCTCCATTTCTCACACTCCTTCTCTCAGTTTCTCACATTCCCTCTCTCAGTTTCTCACACTCCCTCACTCAGTTTCTCACACTCCTTCTCTCAGTTTCTCACATTCCCTCTCTCAGTTTCTCACATTCCCTCTTTCAGTTTCTCACACTCCCTCTCTCCATTTCTCACATTCCCTCTCTCAGTTTCTCACATTCCCTCTCTCTGTTTCTCACACTCCATCTCTTAGTTTCTCACACTCCCTCTCTCAGTTTCTCACACTCCCTCTCTCAGTTTCTCACACTCCCTCTCTCAGTTTCTCACACTCCATCTCCGTTTCTCACACTCCCACTCTCAGTTTCTCACACTCCCTCTCTCAGTTTCTCACACTCCCTCTCTCCATTTCTCACACTCCTTCTCTCAGTTTCTCACAATCCCTCTCTCGGTTTCTCACACGCCCTCTCTCCATTTCTCACACTCCTTCTCTCAGTTTCTCACACTCCCTCTCTCAGTTTCTCACACTCCCTCTCTCAGATTCTCACACTCCATCTCTCAGTTTCTCACACTCCCTCTCTCCATTTCTCACACTCCTTCTCTCAGTTTCTCACACTCCCTCTCTCAGTTTCTCACACTCCCTCTCTCAGATTCTCATACTCCATCTCTCAGTTTCTCACACTCCTTCTCTCAGTTTCTCACACTCCCTCTCTCAGTTTCTCACACTCCCTCTCTCAGTTTCTCACACTCCATCTCTCAGTTTCTCACACGCCCTCTCTCAGTTTCTCACACTCCCTCTCTCAGATTCTCACACTCCTACTCTCAGTTTCTCACACTCCCTCTCTCAGTTTCTCACACTCCCTCTCTCAGATTCTCACACTCCATCTCTCAGTTTCTCACACTCCCTCTGTCCATTTCTCACATTCCCTCTCTCAGTTTCTCACATTCCCTCTCTCAGTTTCTCACACTCCCTCTCTTCATTTCTCACACTCCTTCTCTCAGTTTCTCACATTCCCTCTCTCAGTTTCTCACACTCCCTCTCTCAGTTTCTCACACTCCCTCACTCAGTTTCTCACACTCCTTCTCTCAGTTTCTCACATTCCCTCTCTCAGTTTCTCACACTCCCTCTTTCAGTTTCTCACATTCCCTCTCTCAGTTTCTCACACTCCCTCTCTCCATTTCTCACACTCCTTCTCTCAGTTTCTCACACTCCCTCTCTCAGTTTCTCACACTCCCTCTCTCAGTTTCTCACACTCCCTCTCTCCATTTCTCACACTCCCTCTCTCAGTTTCTCACACTCCCTCTCTCAGTTTCTCACACTCCTTCTCTCAGTTTCTCACATTCCCTCTCTCAGTTTCTCACACTCCCTCACTCAGTTTCTCACACTCCTTCTCTCAGTTTCTCACATTCCCTCTCTCAGTTTCTCACATTCCCTCTCTCAGTTTCTCACACTCCCTCTCTTCATTTCTCACACTCCTTCTCTCAGTTTCTCACATTCCTTCTCTCAGTTTCTCACACTCCCTCTCTCAGTTTCTCACACACCCTCACTCAGTTTCTCACACTCCTTCTCTCAGTTTCTCACATTCCCTCTCTCAGTTTCTCACACTCCCTCTCTCAGTTTCTCACATTCCCTCTCTCAGTTTCTCACACTCCCTCTCTCCATTTCTCACACTCCCTCTCTCAGTTTCTCACACTCCCTCTCTCAGATTCTCACACTCCATCTCTCAGTTTCTCACACTCCCTCTCTCCATTTCTCACACTCCTTCTCTCAGTTTCTCACACACCCTCTCTCAGTTTCTCACACTCCCTCTCTCAGTTTCTCACACTCCATCTCTCAGTTTCTCACACTCCCTCTCTCAGTTTCTCACACTCCCTCTCTCAGTCTCTCACACTCCTTCTCTCAGTTTCTCACACTCCCTCTCTCAGTTTCTCACACTCCCTCTCTCCATTTCTCACACTCCTTCTCTCAGTATCTCACACTCCCTCTCTCAGTTTCTCACACTCCCTCTCTCAGTTTCTCACACTCCATCTCTCAGTTTCTCACACGCCCTCTCTCAGTTTCTCACACTCCCTCTCTCAGTTTCTCACACTCCCTCTCTCAGTTTCTCTCACACCCTCTCTCAGTTTCTCACACTCCATCTCTCAGTTTCTCACACTCCCTCTCTCAGTTTCTCACACTCCCTCTCTCAGTTTCTCACATTCCCTCTCTCAGTTTCTCACACTCCTTCTCTCAGTTTCTCACACTCCCTCTCTCAGTTTCTCACATTCCCTCTCTCAGTTTCTCACATTCCCTCTCTCAGTTTCTCACACTCCCTCTCTCAGTTTCTCACACTCCCTCTCTCAGTTTCTCACATTCCCTCTCTCAGTTTCTCACACTCCTTCTCTCAGTTTCTCACACTCCCTCTCTCAGTTTCTCACATTCCCTCTCTCAGTTTCTCACATTCCCTCTCTCAGTTTCTCACACTCCCTCTCTTCATTTCTCACACTCCTTCTCTCAGTTTCTCACATTCCCTCTCTCAGTTTCTCACACTCCCTCTCTCAGTTTCTCACACTCCCTCACTCAGTTTCTCACACTCCTTCTCTCAGTTTCTCACATTCCCTATCTCAGTTTCTCACACTCCCTCTCTCAGTTTCTCACATTCCCTCTCTCAGTTTCTCACACTCCCTCTCTTCATTTCTCACACTCCTTCTCTCATTTTCTCACATTCCCTCTCTCAGTTTCTCACATTCCCTCTCTCAGTTTCTCACACTCCCTCACTCAGTTTCTCACTCTCCTTCTCTCAGTTTCTCACATTCCCTCTCTCAGTTTCTCACATTCCCTCTCTCAGTTTCTCACACTCCCTCTCTTCATTTCTCACACTCCTTCTCTCAGTTTCTCACATTCCCTCTCAGTTTCTCACACTCCTTCTCTCAGTTTCTCACATTCCCTCTCTCAGTTTCTCACATTCCCTCTCTCAGTTTCTCACACTCCCTCTCTTCATTTCTCACACTCCTTCTCTCAGTTTCTCACATTCCCTCTCAGTTTCTCACACTCCTTCTCTCAGTTTCTCACATTCCCTCTCTCAGTTTCTCACACTCCCTCTCTCAGTTTCTCACATTCCCTCTCTCAGTTTCTCACACTCCTTCTCTCAGTTTCTCACACTCCCTCTCTCAGTTTCTCACACTCCCTCTCTCAGTTTCTCACACTCCCTCTGTCCATTTCTCACACTCCCTCTCTCAGTTTCTCACACTCCCTCTCTCAGTTTCTCACACTCCCTCTCTCCATTTCTCACACTCCTTCTCTCAGTTTCTCACATTCCCTCTCTCAGTTTCTCACACTCCCTCACTCAGTTTCTCACACTCCTTCTCTCAGTTTCTCACACTCCCTCTCTCCATTTCTCACACTCCTTCTCTCAGTTTCTCACATTCCCTCTCTCAGTTTCTCACACTCCCTCACTCAGTTTCTCACACTCCTTCTCTCAGTTTCTCACATTCCCTCTCTCAGTTTCTCACATTCCCTCTCTCAGTTTCTCACATTCCCTCACTCAGTTTCTCACATTCCCTCTCTCAGTTTCTCACACTCCCTCTCTCAGTTTCTCACACTCCCTCACTCAGTTTCTCACACTCCTTCTCTCAGTTTCTCACATTCCCTCTCTCAGTTTCTCACACTCCCTCTCTTCATTTCTCACACTCCTTCTCTCATTTTCTCACATTCCCTGTCTCAGTTTCTCACATTCCCTCTCTCAGTTTCTCACACTCCCTCTCTTCATTTCTCACATACCCTCTCTCAGTTTCTCACACTCCCTCTCTCAGTTTCTCACACGCCCTCTCTCAGTTTCTCACACTCCCTCTCTCAGTTTCTCACACTCCCTCTCTCAGTTTCTCACACTCCCTCTCTCCATTTCTCACACTCCTTCTCTCAGTTTCTCACACTCCCTCTCTCAGTTTCTCACACTCCATCTCTCAGTTTCTCACACTCCCTCTCTCAGTTTCTCACACTCCCTCTCTCAGTTTCTCACACTCCCTCTCTCCATTTCTCACACTCCTTCTCTCAGTTTCTCACACTCCCTCACTCAGTTTCTCACATTCCCTCTCTCAGTTTCTCACACTCCCTCTCTTCATTTCTCACACTCCATTTCTCAGTTTCTCACAATCCCTCTCTGTTTCTCACACTCCATTTCTCAGTTTCTCACGCTACCTCTCTCAGTTTCTCACACTCCCTCTCTCAGTTTCTCACATTCCCTCTCTCAGTTTCTCACACTCCATCTCTCAGTTTCTCACACTCCCTCTCTCAATTTCTCACACTCCTTCTCTCAGTTTCTCACACTCCCTTTCTCAGTTTCTCACACTCCCTCTCTCCATTTCTCACATTCCCTCTCTCAGTTTCTCACACTCCCTATCTCCATTTCTCACATTCCCTCTCTCAGTTTCTCACACTCCCTCTCTCCATTTCTCACACACCATCTCTCAGTTTCTCACACTCCCTCTCTCAGTTTCTCACACTCCATCTCTCAGTTTCTCACACTCCCTCTCTCCGTTTCTCACGCTCCCTAACTCAGTTTCTCACACTCCCTCTCTGTTTCTCACACTCCCTCTCTCAGTCTCATACACTCCATCTCTCAGTTTCTCACACTCCCCCTCTCCATTTCTCACACTCCATCTCTCAGTTTCTCACACTCCCTCTCTCAGTTTCTCACACTCCCTCTCTCAGTTTCTCACACTCCCTCTCTTCATTTCTCACACTCCCTCTCTCAGTTTCTCACACTCCCTCTCTCAGTTTCTCACACACCCTCTCTCAGTTTCTCACACTCCCTCTCCCAGTTTCTCACACTCCCTCTCTCAGTTTCTCACACTCCCTCTCTCAGTTTCTCACACTCCCTCTCTCAGTTTCTCACATTCCCTCTCTCAGTTTCATACACTCCCTCTCTCAGTTTCTCACACTCCCCCTCTCCATTTCTCACACTCCATCTCTCAGTTTCTCACACTCCCTCTCTCAGTTTCTCACACTCCCTCTCTCAGTTTCTCATACTCCCTCTCTCCATTTCTCACACTCCCTCTCTCAGTTTCTCAAACTCCCTCTCTCAGTTTCTCACACTCCCTCTCTCCATTACTCACACTCCCTATCTCAGTTTCTCACACTCCCTCTCTCAGTTTCTCACACTCCCTCTCTCAGTTTCTCATACTCCCTCTCTCCATTTCTCACACTCCCTCTCTCAGTTTCTCAAACTCCCTCTCTCAGTTTCTCACACTCCCTCTCTCCATTACTCACACTCCCTATCTCAGTTTCTCACATTCCCTCTCTCAGTTTCTCACACTCTCTCTCTCATTTTCTCGCACTCCCTCTCTCAGTTTCTCACATTCCCTCTCTCATTTTCTCACATTCCCTCTCTCAGTTTCTCACACTCCCTCTCTCCATTTCTCACACTCCCTCTCTCAGTTTCTCACACTCCCTCTCTCATTTTCTCAGACTCCCTCTCTCATTTTCTCACACACCGTCTCTCATTTTCTCACACTCCCTCTCTCAGTTTCTCACACTCCCTCTCTCAGTTTCTCACACTCCCTCTCTCAGTTTATCACACTCCCTCTCCGTTTCTCACACTCCCTCTCTCAGTTTCTCACACTCCCTCTCTCAGTTTCTCACACTCCCTCTCTGTTTCTCCCACTCCCACTATCAGTTTCTCACACTCCCTCTCTCAGTTTCTCACACTCCCTCTCTCCATTTCTCACACTCCTTCTCTCAGTTTCTCACACTCCCTCTCTCAGTTTCTCACACTCCCTCTCTCAGATTCTCACACTCCATCTCTCAGTTTCTCACACTCCCTCTCTCCATTTCTCACACTCCCACTCTCAGTTTCTCACACTCCATCTCTCAGTTTCTCACACTCCCTCTCTCAGTTTCTCACACTCCCTCTCTCCATTTCTCACACTCCCACTCTCAGTTTCTCACACTCCTTCTCTCAGTTTCTCACACTCCCTCTCTCAGTTTCTCACACTCCCTCTCTCAGATTCTCACACTCCCTCTCTCAGTTTCTCACACTCCCTCTCTCCATTTCTCACACTCCCACTCTCAGTTTCTCACACTCCCTCTCTCAGTTTCTCACACTCCCTCTCTCCATTTCTCACACTGCCACTCTCAGATTCTCACACTCCATCTCTCCATTTCTCACACTCCCACTCCCAGTTTCTCACACTCCCTCTCTCAGTTTCTAACACTCCCTCTCTCCATTTCTCACACTCCCTCTCCCAGTTTCTCACACTCCCTCTCTCCGTTTCTCACGCTCCCTAACTCAGTTTCTCACACTCCCTCTCTGTTTCTCACACTCCCTCTCTCAGTCTCATACACTCCATCTCTCAGTTTCTCACACTCCCCCTCTCCATTTCTCACACTCCATCTCTCAGTTTCTCACACTCCCTCTCTCAGTTTCTCACACTCCCTCTCTCAGTTTCTCACACTCCCTCTCTTCATTTCTCACACTCCCTCTCTCAGTTTCTCACACTCCCTCTCTCAGTTTCTCACACACCCTCTCTCAGTTTCTCACACTCCCTCTCCCAGTTTCTCACACTCCCTCTCTCAGTTTCTCACACTCCCTCTCTCAGTTTCTCACACTCCCTCTCTCAGTTTCTCACACTCCCTCTCTCAGTTTCTCACATTCCCTCTCTCAGTTTCATACACTCCCTCTCTCAGTTTCTCACACTCCCCCTCTCCATTTCTCACACTCCATCTCTCAGTTTCTCACACTCCCTCTCTCAGTTTCTCACACTCCCTCTCTCAGTTTCTCATACTCCTTCTCTCCATTTCTCACACTCCCTCTCTCAGTTTCTCAAACTCCCTCTCTCAGTTTCTCACACTCCCTCTCTCCATTACTCACACTCCCTATCTCAGTTTCTCACACTCCCTCTCTCAGTTTCTCACACTCCCTCTCTCAGTTTCTCACACTCCCTCTCTCAGTTTCTCACACTCCCTCTCTCAGTTTCTCACATTCCCTCTCTCAGTTTCTCACACTCTCTCTCTCATTTTCTCGCACTCCCTCTCTCAGTTTCTCACATTCCCTCTCTCATTTTCTCACATTCCCTCTCTCAGTTTCTCACACTCCCTCTCTCCATTTCCCACACTCCCTCTCTCAGTTTCTCACACTCCCTCTCTCATTTTCTCAGACTCCCTCTCTCATTTTCTCACACACCGTCTCTCATTTTCTCACACTCCCTCTCTCAGTTTCTCACACTCCCTCTCTCAGTTTCTCACACTCCCTCTCTCAGTTTATCACACTCCCTCTCCGTTTCTCACACTCCCTCTCTCAGTTTCTCACACTCCCTCTCTCAGTTTCTCACACTCCCTCTCTGTTTCTCCCACTCCCACTATCAGTTTCTCACACTCCCTCTCTCAGTTTCTCACACTCCCTCTCTCCATTTCTCACACTCCTTCTCTCAGTTTCTCACACTCCCTCTCTCAGTTTCTCACACTCCCTCTCTCAGATTCTCACACTCCATCTCTCAGTTTCTCACACTCCCTCTCTCCATTTCTCACACTCCCACTCTCAGTTTCTCACACTCCATCTCTCAGTTTCTCACACTCCCTCTCTCAGTTTCTCACACTCCCTCTCTCCATTTCTCACACTCCCACTCTCAGTTTCTCACACTCCTTCTCTCAGTTTCTCACACTCCCTCTCTCAGTTTCTCACACTCCCTCTCTCAGATTCTCACACTCCCTCTCTCAGTTTCTCACACTCCCTCTCTCCATTTCTCACACTCCCACTCTCAGTTTCTCACACTCCCTCTCTCAGTTTCTCACACTCCCTCTCTCCATTTCTCACACTCCCACTCTCAGATTCTCACACTCCCTCTCTCCATTTCTCACACTCCCACTCTCAGTTTCTCACACTCCCTCTCTCAGTTTCTCACACTCCCTCTCTCCATTTCTCACACTGCCACTCTCAGATTCTCACACTCCATCTCTCCATTTCTCACACTCCCACTCCCAGTTTCTCACACTCCCTCTCTCAGTTTCTAACACTCCCTCTCTCCATTTCTCACACTCCCTCTCCCAGTTTCTCACACTCCCTCTCTCCGTTTCTCACGCTCCCTAACTCAGTTTCTCACACTCCCTCTCTGTTTCTCACACTCCCTCTCTCAGTCTCATACACTCCATCTCTCAGTTTCTCACACTCCCCCCCTCCATTTCTCACACTCCATCTCTCAGTTTCTCACACTCCCTCTCTCAGTTTCTCACACTCCCTCTCTCAGTTTCTCACACTCCCTCTCTTCATTTCTCACACTCCCTCTCTCAGTTTCTCACACTCCCTCTCTCAGTTTCTCACACACCCTCTCTCAGTTTCTCACACTCCCTCTCCCAGTTTCTCACACTCCCTCTCTCAGTTTCTCACACTCCCTCTCTCAGTTTCTCACACTCCCTCTCTCAGTTTCTCACACTCCCTCTCTCAGTTTCTCACATTCCCTCTCTCAGTTTCATACACTCCCTCTCTCAGTTTCTCACACTCCCCCTCTCCATTTCTCACACTCCATCTCTCAGTTTCTCACACTCCCTCTCTCAGTTTCTCAGACTCCCTCTCTCAGTTTCTCATACTCCCTCTCTCCATTTCTCACACTCCCTCTCTCAGTTTCTCAAACTCCCTCTCTCAGTTTCTCACACTCCCTCTCTCCATTACTCACACTCCCTATCTCAGTTTCTCACACTCCCTCTCTCAGTTTCTCACACTCCCTCTCTCAGTTTCTCACACTCCCTCTCTCAGTTTCTCACACTCCCTCTCTCAGTTTCTCACATTCCCTCTCTCAGTTTCTCACACTCTCTCTCTCATTTTCTCGCACTCCCTCTCTCAGTTTCTCACATTCCCTCTCTCATTTTCTCACATTCCCTCTCTCAGTTTCTCACACTCCCTCTCTCCATTTCTCACACTCCCTCTCTCAGTTTCTCACACTCCCTCTCTCATTTTCTCAGACTCCCTCTCTCATTTTCTCACACACCGTCTCTCATTTTCTCACACTCCCTCTCTCAGTTTCTCACACTCCCTCTCTCAGTTTCTCACACTCCCTCTCTCAGTTTATCACACTCCCTCTCCGTTTCTCACGCTCCCTCTCTCAGTTTCTCACACTCCCTCTCTCAGTTTCTCACACTCCCTCTCTGTTTCTCCCACTCCCACTATCAGTTTCTCACACTCCCTCTCTCAGTTTCTCACACTCCCTCTCTCCATTTCTCACACGCCTTCTCTCAGTTTCTCACACTCCCTCTCTCAGTTTCTCACACTCCCTCTCTCAGATTCTCACACTCCATCTCTCAGTTTCTCACACTCCCTCTCTCCATTTCTCACACTCCCACTCTCAGTTTCTCACACTCCATCTCTCAGTTTCTCACACTCCCTCTCTCAGTTTCTCACACTCCCTCTCTCCATTTCTCACACTCCCACTCTCAGTTTCTCACACTCCTTCTCTCAGTTTCTCACACTCCCTCTCTCAGTTTCTCACACTCCCTCTCTCAGATTCTCACACTCCCTCTCTCAGTTTCTCACACTCCCTCTCTCCATTTCTCACACTCCCACTCTCAGTTTCTCACACTCCCTCTCTCAGTTTCTCACACTCCCTCTCTCCATTTCTCACACTCCCACTCTCAGATTCTCACACTCCATCTCTCCATTTCTCACACTCCCACTCCCAGTTTCTCACACTCCCTCTCTCAGTTTCTCACACTCCCTCTCTCCATTTCTCACACTCCCTCTCCCAGTTTCTCACACTCCCTCTCTCAGTTTCTCACACTCCCTCTCTCCATTTCTCACACTCCCTCTCTCCATTTCTCACACTCCCTCTCTCAGTTTCTCACACTCCCTCTCTCAGTTTCTCACACTCCCTCTCTCCATTTCTCACACTCCTTCTCTCAGTTACTCACACTCTCTCTCTCCATTTCTCACACTCCTTCTCTCAGTTTCTCACACTTCCTCTCTCAGTTTCTCACACTCCCTCTCTCCATTTCTCACACTCCTTCTCTCAGTTTCACACACTCCCTCTCTCAGTTTCTCACACTCCCTCTCTCCATTTCTCACACTCCTTCTCTCAGTTTCTCACACTCCCTCACTCAGTTTCTCACATTCCCTCTCTCAGTTTCTCACACTCCCTCTCTTCATTTCTCACACTCCATTTCTCAGTTTCTCACACTCCCTCTCTCAGTTTCTCACACTCCATTTCTCAGTTTCTCACACTTCCTCTCTCGGTTTCTCACACTCCCTCTCTCAGTTTCTCACACTCCCTCTCTCAGTTTCTCACACTCCTTCTCTCCGTTTCTCACACTCCCTTCCTCAGTTTCTCACACTCCCTCTCTCAGTCTCTCACACTCCTTCTCTCAGTTTCTCACACTCCCTCTCTCAGTTTCTCACACTCCCTCTCTCCATTACTCACACTCCCTATCTCAGTTTCTCACACACCCTCTCTCAGTTTCTCACACTCCCTCTCCCAGTTTCTCACACTCCCTCTCTCAGTTTCTCACACTCCCTCTCTCAGTTTCTCACACTCCCTCTCTCAGTTTCTCACACTCCCTCTCTCAGTTTCTCACATTCCCTCTCTCAGTTTCATACACTCCCTCTCTCAGTTTCTCACACTCGCCCTCTCCATTTCTCACACTCCATCTCTCAGTTTCTCACACTCCCTCTCTCAGTTTCTCACACTCCCTCTCTCAGTTTCTCATACTCCCTCTCTCCATTTCTCACACTCCCTCTCTCAGTTTCTCAAACTCCCTCTCTCAGTTTCTCACACTCCCTCTCTCCATTACTCACACTCCCTATCTCAGTTTCTCACACTCCCTCTCTCAGTTTCTCACACTCCCTCTCTCAGTTTCTCACACTCCCTCTCTCAGTTTCTCACACTCCCTCTCTCAGTTTCTCACATTCCCTCTCTCAGTTTCTCACACTCTCTCTCTCATTTTCTCGCACTCCCTCTCTCAGTTTCTCACATTCCCTCTCTCATTTTCTCACATTCCCTCTCTCAGTTTCTCACACTCCCTCTCTCCATTTCTCACACTCCCTCTCTCAGTTTCTCACACTCCCTCTCTCATTTTCTCAGACTCCCTCTCTCATTTTCTCACACACCGTCTCTCATTTTCTCACACTCCCTCTCTCAGTTTCTCACACTCCCTCTCTCAGTTTCTCACACTCCCTCTCTCAGTTTATCACACTCCCTCTCCGTTTCTCACGCTCCCTCTCTCAGTTTCTCACACTCCCTCTCTCAGTTTCTCACACTCCCTCTCTGTTTCTCCCACTCCCACTATCAGTTTCTCACACTCCCTCTCTCAGTTTCTCACACTCCCTCTCTCCATTTCTCACACTCCTTCTCTCAGTTTCTCACACTCCCTCTCTCAGTTTCTCACACTCCCTCTCTCAGATTCTCACACTCCATCTCTCAGTTTCTCACACTCCCTCTCTCCATTTCTCACACTCCCACTCTCAGTTTCTCACACTCCATCTCTCAGTTTCTCACACTCCCTCTCTCAGTTTCTCACACTCCCTCTCTCCATTTCTCACACTCCCACTCTCAGTTTCTCACACTCCTTCTCTCAGTTTCTCACACTCCCTCTCTCAGTTTCTCACACTCCCTCTCTCAGATTCTCACACTCCCTCTCTCAGTTTCTCACACTCCCTCTCTCCATTTCTCACACTCCCACTCTCAGTTTCTCACACTCCCTCTCTCAGTTTCTCACACTCCCTCTCTCCATTTCTCACACTCCCACTCTCAGATTCTCACACTCCATCTCTCCATTTCTCACACTCCCACTCCCAGTTTCTCACACTCCCTCTCTCAGTTTCTCACACTCCCTCTCTCCATTTCTCACACTCCCTCTCCCAGTTTCTCACACTCCCTCTCTCAGTTTCTCACACTCCCTCTCTCCATTTCTCACACTCCCTCTCTCCATTTCTCACACTCCCTCTCTCAGTTTCTCACACTCCCTCTCTCAGTTTCTCACACTCCCTCTCTCCATTTCTCACACTCCTTCTCTCAGTTACTCACACTCCCTCTCTCCATTTCTCACACTCCTTCTCTCAGTTTCTCACACTTCCTCTCTCAGTTTCTCACACTCCCTCTCTCCATTTCTCACACTCCTTCTCTCAGTTTCACACACTCCCTCTCTCAGTTTCTCACACTCCCTCTCTCCATTTCTCACACTCCTTCTCTCAGTTTCTCACACTCCCTCACTCAGTTTCTCACATTCCCTCTCTCAGTTTCTCACACTCCCTCTCTTCATTTCTCACACTCCATTTCTCAGTTTCTCACACTCCCTCTCTCAGTTTCTCACACTCCATTTCTCAGTTTCTCACACTTCCTCTCTCGGTTTCTCACACTCCCTCTCTCAGTTTCTCACACTCCCTCTCTCAGTTTCTCACACTCCTTCTCTCCGTTTCTCACACTCCCTTCCTCAGTTTCTCACACTCCCTCTCTCAGTCTCTCACACTCCTTCTCTCAGTTTCTCACACTCCCTCTCTCAGTTTCTCACACTCCCTCTCTCAGATTCTCACACTCCATCTCTCAGTTTCTCACACTCCCTCTCTCCATTTCTCACACTCCTTCTCTCAGTATCTCACAATCCCTCTCTCAGTTTCTCACACTCCCTCTCTCAGTTTCTCACACTCCATCTCTCAGTTTCTCACACGCCCTCTCTCAGTTTCTCACACTCCCTCTCTCAGTTTCTCACACTCCCTCTCTCAGTTTCTCACACGTCCTCTCTCAGTTTCTCACACTCCCTCTCTCACTTTCTCACACTCCATCTCTAAGTTTCTCACACTCCCTCTCTCCATTTCTCACACTCCTTCCCTCAGTTTCTCACATTCCCTCTCTCAGTTTCTCACACTCCCTCACTCAGTTTCTCACACTCCTTCTCTCAGTTTCTCACATTCCCTCTCTCAGTTTCTCACATTCCCTCTCTCAGTTTCTCACACTCCCTCTCTTCATTTCTCACACTCCTTCTCTCAGTTTCTCACATTCCCTCTCTCAGTTTCTCACACTCCCTCTCTCAGTTTCTCACACTCCCTCACTCAGTTTCTCACACTCCTTCTCTCAGTTTCTCACATTCCCTCTCTCAGTTTCTCACACTCCCTCTCTCAGTTTCTCACATTCCCTCTCTCAGTTTCTCACACTCCCTCTCTTCATTTCTCACACTCCTTCTCTCATTTTCTCACATTCCCTCTCTCAGTTTCTCACATTTCCTCTCCCATTTTCTCACACTCCCTCTCTTCATTTCTCACACTCCCTCTCTCAGTTTCTCACACTCCCTCTCTCAGTTTCTCACACTCCCTCTCTCAGTTTCTCACACGCCCTCTCTCAGTTTCTCACACTCCCTCTCTCAGTTTCTCACACTCCCTCTCTCAGTTTCTCACACTCCCTCTCTCAGTTTCTCACGCTCCCTCTCTCAGTTTCTCACACTTCCTCTCTCCATTTCTCACACTCCCTCTCTCAGTTTCTCACACTCCCTCTCTCAGTTTCTCACACTCCCTCTCTCCATTTCTCACACTCCTTCTCTCCGTTTCTCACATTCCCTCTCTCAGTTTCTCACACTCCCTCACTCAGTTTCTCACACTCCTTCTCTCAGTTTCTCACATTCCCTCTCTCAGTTTCTCACATTCCCTCTTTCAGTTTCTCACACTCCCTCTCTCCATTTCTCACATTCCCTCTCTCAGTTTCTCACATTCCCTCTCTCTGTTTCTCACACTCCATCTCATAGTTTCTCACACTCCCTCTCTCAGTTTCTCACACTCCCTCTCTCAGTTTCTCACACTCCCTCTCTCAGTTTCTCACACTCCCTCTCTCCATTTCTCACACTCCTTCTCTCAGTTTCTCACAATCCCTCTCTCGGTTTCTCACACGCCCTCTCTCCATTTCTCACACTCCTTCTCTCTGTTTCTCACACTCCCTCTCTCAGTTTCTCACACTCCCTCTCTCAGATTCTCACACTCCATCTCTCAGTTTCTCACACTCCCTCTCTCCATTTCTCACACTCCTTCTCTCAGTTTCTCACACTCCCTCTCTCAGTTTCTCACACTCCCTCTCTCAGATTCTCATACTCCATCTCTCAGTTTCTCACACTCCCTCTCTCCATTTCTCACACTCCTTCTCTCAGTTTCTCACACTCCCTCTCTCAGTTTCTCACACTCCCTCTCTCAGTTTCTCACACTCCATCTCTCAGTTTCTCACACGCCCTCTCTCAGTTTCTCACACTCCCTCTCTCAGTTTCTCACACTCCTTCTCTCAGTTTCTCACACTCCCTCTCTCAGTTTCTCACACTCCCTCTCTCAGATTCTCACACTCCATCTCTCAGTTTCTCACACTCCCTCTCTCCATTTCTCACATTCCCTCTCTCAGTTTCTCACATTCCCTCTCTCAGTTTCTCACACTCCCTCTCTTCATTTCTCACACTCCTTATCTCAGTTTCTCACATTCCCTCTCTCAGTTTCTCACACTCCCTCTCTCAGTTTCTCACACTCCCTCACTCAGTTTCTCACACTCCCTCTCTCAGTTTCTCACACTCCCTCTCTCCATTTCTCACACTCCTTCTCTCAGTTTCTCACACTCCCTCTCTCAGTTTCTCACTCTCCCTCTCTCAGTTTCTCACACTCCCTCTCTCAGTTTCTCACAATCCCTCTCTCCATTTCTCACACTCCTTCTCTCAGTTTCTCACATTCCCTCTCTCAGTTTCTCACACTCCCTCACTCAGTTTCTCACACTCCTTCTCTCAGTTTCTCACATTCCCTCTCTCAGTTTCTCACATTCCCTCTCTCAGTTTCTCACACTCCCTCTCTTCATTTCTCACACTCCTTCTCTCAGTTTCTCACATTCCTTCTCTCAGTCTCTCACACTCCCTCTCTCAGTTTCTCACACTCCCTCACTCAGTTTCTCACACTCCTTCTCTCAGTTTCTCACATTCCCTCTCTCAGTTTCTCACACTCCCTCTCTCAGTTTCTCACATTCCCTCTCTTAGTTTCTCACACTCCCTCTCTCCATTTCTCACACTCCTTCTCTCAGTTTCTCACACTCCCTCTCTCAGTTTCTCACACTCCCTCTCTCCATTTCTCACACTCCCTCTCTCAGTTTCTCACACTCCCTCTCTCCATTTCTCACACTCCTTCTCTCTGTTTCTCACACTCCCTCTCTCAGTTTCTCACACTCCCTCTCTCAGATTCTCACACTCCATCTCTTAGTTTCTCACACTCCCTCTCTCCATTTCTCACACTCCTTCTCTCAGTTTCTCACACTCCCTCTCTCAGTTTCTCACACTCCCTCTCTCAGATTCTCATACTCCATCTCTCAGTTTCTCACACTCCCTCTCTCCATTTCTCACACTCCTTCTCTCAGTTTCTCACACTCCCTCTCTCAGTTTCTCACACTCCCTCTCTCAGTTTCTCACACTCCATCTCTCAGTTTCTCACACGCCCTCTCTCAGTTTCTCACACTCCCTCTCTCAGTTTCTCACACTCCTTCTCTCAGTTTCTCACACTCCCTCTCTCCGATTCTCACACTCCATCTCTCAGTTTCTCACACTCCCTCTCTCCATTTCTCACATTCCCTCTCTCAGTTTCTCACATTCCCTCTCTCAGTTTCTCACACTCCCTCTCTTCATTTCTCACACTCCTTCTCTCAGTTTCTCACATTCCCTCTCTCAGTTTCTCATACTCCCTCTCTCAGTTTCTCACACTCCCTCACTCAGTTTCTCACACTCCTTCTCTCAGTTTCTCACATTCCCTCTCTCAGTTTCTCACACTCCCTTTCTCAGTTTCTCACATTCCCTCTCTCAGTTTCTCACACTCCCTCTCTCCATTTCTCACACTCCTTCTCTCAGTTTCTCACACTCCCTCTCTCAGTTTCTCACACTCCCTCTCTCAGTTTCTCACACTCCCTCACTCAGTTTCTCACACTCCTTCTCTCAGTTTCTCACATTCCCACTCTCAGTTTCTCACACTCCCTCTCTCAGTTTCTCACATTCCCTCTCTCAGTTTCTCACACTCCCTCTCTCCATTTCTCACACTCCTTCTCTCAGTTTCTCACACTCCCTCTCTCAGTTTCTCACACTCCCTCTCTCAGTTTCTCACACTCCCTCTCTCAGTTTCTCACAATCCCTCTCTCCATTTCTCACACTCCTTCTCTCAGTTTCTCACATTCCCACTCTCAGTTTCTCACACTCCCTCACTCAGTTTCTCACACTCATTCTCTCAGTTTCTCACATTCCCTCTCTCAGTTTCTCACATTCCCTCTCTCAGTTTCTCACACTCCCTCTCTTCATTTCTCACACTCCTTCTCTCAGTTTCTCACATTCCTTCTCTCAGTTTCTCACACTCCCTCTCTCAGTTTCTCACACTCCCTCACTCAGTTTCTCACACTCCTTCTCTCAGTTTCTCACATTCCCTCTCTCAGTTTCTCACACTCCCTCTCTCAGTTTCTCACATTCCCTCTCTCAGTTTCTCACACTCCCTCTCTCCATTTCTCACACTCCTTCTCTCAGTTTCTCACACTCCCTCTCTCAGTTTCTCACACTCCCTCTCTCAGTTTCTCACACTCCCTCACTCAGTTTCTCACACTCCTTCTCTCAGTTTCTCACATTCCCTCTCTCAGTTTCTCAAACTCCCTCTCTCAGTTTCTCACATTCCCTCTCTCAGTTTCTCACACTCCCTCTCTCCATTTCTCACACTCCTTCTCTCAGTTTCTCACACTCGCTCTCTCAGTTTCTCACACTCCCTCTCTCAGTTTCTCACACTCCCTCTCTCAGTTTCTCACAGTCCCTCTCTCCATTTCTCACACTCCTTCTCTCAGTTTCTCACATTCCCTCTCTCAGTTTCTCACACTCCCTCACTCAGTTTCTCACACTCCTTCTCTCAGTTTCTCACATTCCCTCTCTCAGTTTCTCACATTCCCTCTCTCAGTTTCTCACACTCCCTCTCTCAGTTTCTCACACTCCCTCACTCAGTTTCTCACACTCCTTCTCTCAGTTTCTCACATTCCCTCTCTCAGTTTCTCACACTCCCTCTCTCAGTTTCTCACATTCCCTCTCTCAGTTTCTCACACTCCCTCTGTTCATTTCTCACACTCCTTCTCTCATTTTCTCACATTCCCTGTCTCAGTTTCTCACATTCCCTCTCTCAGTTTCTCACACTCCCTCTCTCAGTTTCTCACACTCCCTCTCTCAGTTTCTCACACACCCTCTCTCAGTTTCTCACACTCCCTCTATCAGTTTCTCACACTCCCTCTCTCAGTTTCTCACACGCCCTCTCTCAGTTTCTCACACTCCCTCTCTCAGTTTCTCACACTCCCTCTCTCCATTTCTCACACTCCCTCTCTCAGTTTCTCACACTCCCTCTCTCAGTTTCTCACACTCCATCTCTCAGTTTCTCACCCTCCCTCTCTCCATTTCTCACACTTATTCTCTCAGTTTCTCACACTCCATCTCTCAGTTTCTCACACTCCCTCTCTCCATTTCTCACACTCCTTCTCTCAGTTTCTCACACTCCCTCACTCAGTTTCTCACATTCCCTCTCTCAGTTTCTCACACTCCCTCTCTTCATTTCTCACACTCCATTTCTCAGTTTCTCACACTCCCTCTCTCAGTTTCTCACACTCCATTTCTCAGTTTCTCACATTCCCTCTCTCAGTTTCTCACACTCCCTCTCTTCATTTCTCACACTCCATTTCTCAGTTTCTCACACTCCCTCTCTCAGTTTCTCACATTCCCTCTCTCAGTTTCTCACACTCCCTCACTCAGTTTCTCACACTCCTTCTCTCAGTTTCTCACATTCCCTCTCTCAGTTTCTCACATTCCCTCTCTCAGTTTCTCACACTCCCTCTCTTCATTTCTCACACTCCTTCTCTCAGTTTCTCACATTCCCTCTCTCAGTTTCTCACACTCCCTCTCTCAGTTTCTCACACTCCCTCACTCAGTTTCTCACACTCCTTCTCTCAGTTTCTCACATTCCCTCTCTCAGTTTCTCACACTCCCTCTCTCAGTTTCTCACATTCCCTCTCTCAGTTTCTCACAATCCTTCTCTCAGTTTCTCACACTCCCTCTCTCAGTTTCTCACAATCCCTCTCTCAGTTTCTCACACTTCCTCTCTCCATTTCTCACACTCCCTCTCTCAGTTTCTCACACTCCCTCTCTCAGTTTCTCACACTCCCTCTCTCCATTTCTCACACTCCTTCTCTCAGTTTCTCACATTCCCTCTCTCAGTTTCTCACACTCCCTCACTCAGTTTCTCACACTCCTTCTCTCAGTTTCTCACATTCCCTCTCTCAGTTTCTCACATTCCCTCTCTCAGTTTCTCACATTCCCTCACTCAGTTTCTCACATTCCCTCTCTCAGTTTCTCACACTCCCTCTCTCAGTTTCTCACACTTCCTCACTCAGTTTCTCACACCCCTTCTCTCAGTTTCTCACATTCCCTATCTCAGTTTCTCACACTCCCTCTCTCAGTTTCTCACACTCCCTCTCTTCATTTCTCACACTCCTTCTCTCATTTTCTCACATTCCCTGTCTCAGTTTCTCACATTCCCTCTCTCAGTTTCTCACACTCCCTCTCTTCATTTCTCACATACCCTCTCTCAGTTTATCACACTCCCTCTCTCAGTTTCTCACAATCCCTCTCTCAGTTTCTCACACTCCCTCTCTCAGTTTCTCACACGCCCTCTCTCAGTTTCTCACACTCCCTCTCTCAGTTTCTCACACTCCCTCTCTCAGTTTCTCACACTCCCTCTCTCCATTTCTAACAATCCCTCTCTCAGTTTCTCACACTCCCTCTCTCAGTTTCTCACACTCCATCTCTCAGTTTCTCACACTCTCTCTCTCCATTTCTCACACTCCCTCTCTCAGTTTCTCACACTCCCTCTCTCAGTTTCTCACACTCCCTCTCTCCATTTCTCACACTCCTTCTCTCAGTTTCTCACACTCCCTCACTCAGTTTCTCACATTCCCTCTCTCAGTTTCTCACACTCCCTCTCTTCATTTCTCACAATCCATTTCTCAGTTTCTCACACTCCCTCTCTCAGTTTCTCACACTCCCTCTCTCAGTTTCTCAGACTCCTTCTCTCCGTTTCTCACACTCCCTCTCTCAGTTTCTCACACTCCCTCTCTCAGTTTCTCACATTCCCTCTCTCAGTTTCTCACACTCCATCTCTCAGTTTCTCACACTCCCTCTCTCATTTCTCACACTCCTCTCAGTTTCTCACACTCCCTTTCTCAGTTTCTCACACTCCCTCTCTCAGTTTCTCACACTCCCTCTCTCAGTTTCTCACACTCCCTCTCTCCATTTCTCACATTCCCTCTCTCAGTTTCTCACACTCCCTCTCTCCATTTCTCACATTCCCTCTCTCAGTTTCTCACACTCCCTCTCTCCATTTCTCACACTCCATCTCTCAGTTTCTCACACTCCCTCTCTCAGTTTCTCACACTCCATCTCTCAGTTTCTCACACTCCCTCTCTCCGTTTCTCACGCTCCCTAACTCAGTTTCTCACACTCCCTCTCTGTTTCTCACACTCCCTCTCTCAGTCTCATACACTCCATCTCTCAGTTTCTCACACTCCCCCTCTCCATTTCTCACACTCCATCTCTCAGTTTCTCACACTCCCTCTCTCAGTTTCTCACACTCCCTCTCTCAGTTTCTCACACTCCCTCTCTTCATTTCTCACACTCCCTCTCTCAGTTTCTCACACTCCCTCTCTCAGTTTCTCACACACCCTCTCTCAGTTTCTCACACTCCCTCTCCCAGTTTCTCACACTCCCTCTCTCAGTTTCTCACACTCCCTCTCTCAGTTTCATACACTCCCTCTCTCAGTTTCTCACACTCCCCCTCTCCATTTCTCACACTCCATCTCTCAGTTTCTCACACTCCCTCTCTCAGTTTCTCACACTCCCTCTCTCAGTTTCTCATACTCCCTCTCTCCATTTCTCACACTCCCTCTCTCAGTTTCTCAAACTCCCTCTCTCAGTTTCTCACACTCCCTCTCTCCATTTCTCACACTCCCTATCTCAGTTTCTCACACTCCCTCTCTCAGTTTCTCACATTCCCTCTCTCAGTTTCTCACACTCCCTCTCTCAGTTTCTCACACTCCCTCTCTCAGTTTCTCACACTCCCTCTCTCAGTTTCTCACATTCCCTCTCTCAGTTTCTCACACTCTATCTCTCATTTTCTCGCACTCCCTCTCTCAGTTTCTCACATTCCCTCTCTCATTTTCTCACATTCCCTCTCTCAGTTTCTCACACTCCCTCTCTCCATTTCTCACACTCCCTCTCTCAGTTTCTCACACTCCCTCTCTCATTTTCTCAGACTCCCTCTCTCATTTTCTCACACACCGTCTCTCATTTTCTCACACTCCCTCTCTCAGTTTCTCACACTCCCTCTCTCAGTTTCTCACACTCCCTCTCTCAGTTTATCACACTCCCTCTCCGTTTCTCACACTCCCTCTCTCAGTTTCTCACACTCCCTCTCTCCATTTCTCACACTCCTTCTCTCAGTTTCTCACACTCCCTCACTCAGTTTCTCACATTCCCTCTCTCAGTTTCTCACACTCCCTCTCTTCATTTCTCACACTCCATTTCGCAGTTTCTCACACTCCCTCTCTCAGTTTCTCACACTCCATTTCTCAGTTTCTCACACTCCCTCTCTCAGTTTCTCACACTCCCTCTCTCAGTTTCTCAGACTCCTTCTCTCCGTTTCTCACACTCCCTCTCTCAGTTTCTCACACTCCCTCTCTCAGTTTCTCACATTCCCTCTCTCAGTTTCTCACACTCCATCTCTCAGTTTCTCACACTCCCTCTCTCAGTTTCTCACACTCCTCTCAGTTTCTCACACTCCCTTTCTCAGTTTCTCACACTCCCTCTCTCAGTTTCTCACACTCCCTCTCTCAGTTTCTCACATTCCCTCTCTCCATTTCTCACATTCCCTCTCTCAGTTTCTCACACTCCCTCTCTCCATTTCTCACATTCCCTCTCTCAGTTTCTCACACTCCCTCTCTCCATTTCTCACACTCCATCTCTCAGTTTCTCACACTCCCTCTCTCAGTTTCTCACACTCCATCTCTCAGTTTCTCACACTCCCTCTCTCCATTTCTCACACTCCCTCTCTCAGTTTCTCACACTCCCTCTCTGTTTCTCACACTCCCTCTCTCAGTCTCATACACTCCATCTCTCAGTTTCTCACACTCCCCCTCTCCATTTCTCACACTCCATCTCTCAGTTTCTCACACTCCCTCTCTCAGTTTCTCACACTCCCTCTCTCAGTTTCTCACACTCCCTCTCTTCATTTCTCACACTCCCTCTCTCAGTTTCTCACACTCCCTCTCTCAGTTTCTCACACTCCCTCTCCCAGTTTCTCACACTCCCTCTCTCAGTTTCTCACACTCCCTCTCTCAGTTTCTCACACTCCCTCTCTCAGTTTCTCACACTCCCTCTCTCAGTTTCTCACATTCCCTCTCTCAGTTTCATACACTCCCTCTAACAGTTTCTCACACTCCCCCTCTCCATTTCTCACACTCCATCTCTCAGTTTCTCACACTCCCTCTCTCAGTTTCTCACACTCCCTCTCTCAGTTTCTCATACTCCCTCTCTCCATTTCTCACACTCCCTCTCTCAGTTTCTCAAACTCCCTCTCTCAGTTTCTCACACTCCCTCTCTCCATTTCTCACACTCCCTATCTCAGTTTCTCACACTCCCTCTCTCAGTTTCTCACATTCCCTCTCTCAGTTTCTCACACTCCCTCTCTCAGTTTCTCACACTCCCTCTCTCAGTTTCTCACACTCCCTCTCTCAGTTTCTCACACTCCCTCTCTCAGTTTCTCACATTCCCTCTCTCAGTTTCTCACACTCTATCTCTCATTTTCTCGCACTCCCTCTCTCAGTTTCTCACATTCCCTCTCTCATTTTCTCACATTCCCTCTCTCAGTTTCTCACACTCCCTCTCTCCATTTCTCACACTCCCTCTCTCAGTTTCTCACACTCCCTCTCTCATTTTCTCAGACTCCCTCTCTCATTTTCTCAAACACCGTCTCTCATTTTCTCACACTCCCTCTCTCAGTTTCTCACACTCCCTCTCTCAGTTTCTCACACTCCCTCTCTCAGTTTATCACACTCCCTCTCCGTTTCTCACACTCCCTCTCTCAGTTTCTCACACTCCCTCTCTCAGTTTCTCACACTCCCTCTCTGTTTCTCCCACTCCCACTATCAGTTTCTCAGACTCCCTCTCTCAGTTTCTCACACTCCCTCTCTCGATTTCTCACACTCCTTCTCTCAGTTTCTCACACTCCCTCTCTCAGTTTCTCACACTCCCTCTCTCAGATTCTCACACTCCATCTCTCAGTTTCTCACACTCCCTCTCTCCATTTCTCACACTCCCACTCTCAGTTTCTCACATTCCCTCTCTCAGTTTCTCACACTCCCTCTCTCCATTTCTCACACTCCTTCTCTCAG
Organism: Heptranchias perlo; assembly: GCF_035084215.1. NCBI lineage: Eukaryota > Metazoa > Chordata > Chondrichthyes > Hexanchiformes > Hexanchidae > Heptranchias > Heptranchias perlo. Next base: position 49,934,031 of record NC_090343.1, on the reverse strand, counting down.
TTTCTCACACTACCTCTCTCAGTTTCTCACACTCCATCTCTCAGTTTCTCACACTCCCTCTCTCAGTTTCTCACACTCCCTCTCTCCATTTCTCACACTCCCACTCTCAGTTTCTCACACTCCTTCTCTCAGTTTCTCACACTCCCTCTCTCAGTTTCTCACACTCCCTCTCTCAGATTCTCACACTCCCTCTCTCAGTTTCTCACACTCCCTCTCTCCATTTCTCACACTCCCACTCTCAGTTTCTCACACTCCCTCTCTCAGTTTCTCACACTCCCTCTCTCCATTTCTCACACTCCCACTCTCAGATTCTCACACTCCATCTCTCCATTTCTCACACTCCCACTCCCAGTTTCTCACACTCCCTCTCTCAGTTTCTCACACTCCCTCTCTCCATTTCTCCCACTCCCACTCTCAGTTTCTCACACTCCCTCTCTCAGTTTCTCACACTCCCTCTCTCCATTTCTCACACTCCTTCTCTCAGTTTCTCACACTCCCTCTCTCCATTTCTCACACTCCTTCTCTCAGTTTCTGACACTTCCTCTCTCAGTTTCTCACACTCCCTCTCTCCATTTCTCACACTCCTTCTCTCAGTTTCTCACACTCCCTCTCTCAGTTTCTCACACTCCCTCTCTCCATTTCTCACACTCCTTCTCTCAGTTTCTCACACTCCCTCACTCAGTTTCTCACATTCCCTCTCTCAGTTTCTCACACTCCCTCTCTTCATTTCTCACACTCCATTTCTCAGTTTCTCACACTCCCTCTCTCAGTTTCTCACACTCCATTTCTCAGTTTCTCACACTTCCTCTCTCGGTTTCTCACACTCCCTCTCTCAGTTTCTCACACTCCTTCTCTCCGTTTCTCACACTCCCTTTCTCTGTTTCTCACACTCCCTCTCTCAGTTTCTCTCACTCCCTCTCTCCATTTCTCACATTCCCTCTCTCAGTTTCTCACACTCCATCTATCAGTTTCTCACACTCCCTCTCTCAGTTTCTCACACTCCTTCTCTCAGTTTCTCAGACTCCATCTCTCCGTTTCTCACACTCCCTCTCTCAGTTTCTCACACTCCCTCTCTCAGTTTCTCACACTCCCTCTCTCCATTTATCACATTCCCTCTCTCAGTTTCTCACACTCCCGCTCTCCATTTCTCACATTCCCTCTCAGTTTCTCACACTCCCTCTCTCCATTTCTCACAATCCATCTCTCAGTTTCTCACACTCCCTCTCTCAGTTTCTCACACTCCCTCTCTCAGTTTCTCACGCTCCCTCTCTCCGTTTCTCACGCTCCCTCTCTCAGTTTCTCACACTCCCTCTCCATTTGTCACACTCCCTCTCTCAGTTTCTCACACTCCCTCTCTCAGTTTCTCACACTCCCTCTCTCAGTTTCTCACACTCCCTCTCTCCAATTCTCACACTCCGTCTCTCAGTTTCTCACACTCCCTCTCTCAGTTTCTCACACACCCTCTCTCAGTTTCTCACACTCGATCTCTCAGTTTCTCACACTCCCTCTCTCAGTTTCTCACACTCCCTCTCTCAGTTTCTCACACTCCCTCTCTCAGTTTCTCACATTCCCTCTCTCAGTTTCATACAATCCCTCTCTCAGTTTCTCACACTCCCCCTCTCCATTTCTCACACTCCATCTCTCAGTTTCTCACACTCCCTCTCTCAGTTTCTCACACTCCCTCTCTCCATTTCTCACACTCCCTCTCTCCATTTCTCACACTCCCACTCTCAGTTTCTCACACTCCTTCTCTCAGTTTCTCACACTCCCTCTCTCCATTTCTCACACTCCCTCTCTCCATTTCTCACACTCCCACTCTCAGTTTCTCACACTACTTCTCTCAGTTTCTCACACTCCCTCTCTCAGTTTCTCACACTCCCTCTCTCAGATTCTCACAGTCCCTCTCTCAGTTTCTCACACACCCTCTCTCCATTCTCACACTCCCACTCTCAGTTTCTCACACTCCCTCTCTCCATTTCTCACAATCCCACTCTCAGATTCTCACACTCCATCTCTCCATTTCTCACACTCCCACTCCCAGTTTCTCACACTCCTTCTCTCAGTTTCTCACACTCCCTCTCTCCATTTCTCACACTCCTTCTCTCAGTTTCTCACACTCCCTCTCTCAGTTTCTCACACTCCCTCTCTCCATTTCTCACACTCCTTCTCTCAGTTTCTCACACTCCTTCTCTCCGTTTCTCACACTCCCTCTCTCAGTTTCTCACACTCCCTCTCTCAGTTTCTCACACTCCCTCTCTCAATTTCTCACATTCCCTCTCTCAGTTTCTCACACTCCATCTCTCCGTTTCTCACACTCCCTCTCTCTGTTTCTCACACTCCTTCTCTCAGTTTCTCACACTCCATCTCTCCGTTTCTCACACTCCCTCTCTCAGTTTCTCACACTCCCTCTCTCAGTTTCTCACACTCCCTCTCTCCATTTCTCACATTCCCTCTCTTAGTTTCTCACACTCCAACTCTCCATTTCTCACATTCCCTCTCTCATTTTCTCACACTCCCTCTCTCAGTTTCTCACACTCCATCTCTCAGTTTCTCACACTCCCTCTCTCCGTTTCTCACACTCCCTCTCTGTTTCTCACACTCCCTCTCTCAGTTTCATACACTCCATCTCTCAGTTTCTCACACTCCCCCTCTCCATTCCTCACACTCCATCTCTCAGTTTCTCACACTCCCTCTCTCAGTTTCTCACACTCCCTCTCTCAGTTTCTCACACTCCCTCTCTCCATTTCTCACACTCCCTCTCTCAGTTTCTCACACTCCCTCTCTCAGTTTCTCACACACCCTCTCTCAGTTTCTCACACTCCATCTCTCAGTTTCTCACACTCCCTCTCTCAGTTTCTCACACTCCCTCTCTCAGTTTCTCACACTCCCTCTCTCAGTTTCTGACATTCCCTCTCTGTTTCATACACTCCCTCTCTCAGTTTCTCACACTCCCCCTCTCCATTTCTCACACTCCATCTCTCAGTTTCTCACTCTCCCTCTCTCAGTTTCTCACACTCCCTCTCTCAGTTTCTCACACTCCCCCTCTCCATTTCTCACACTCCCTCTCTCCATTTCTCACACTCCCTCTCTCAGTTTCTCACACTCCCTCTCTCAGTTTCTCACACTCCCTCTCTCCATTTCTCACACTCCTTCTCTCAGTTTCTCACACTCCCTCTCTCCATTTCTCACAATCCTTCTCTCAGTTTCTCACACTCCCTCTCTCAGTTTCTCACACTCGCTCTCTCCATTTCTCACACTCCTTCTCTCAGTTTCTCACACTCCCTCTCTCAGTTTCTCACACTCCCTCTCTCAGTTTCTCACACTCCATTTCTCAGTTTCTCACACTCCCTCTCTCGGTTTCTCACACTCCCTCTCTCAGTTTCTCACACTCCCTCTCTCAGTTTCTCACACTCCTTCTCTCCGTTTCTCACACTCCCTCTCTCAGTTTCTCACACTCCCTCTCTCAGTTTCTCACACTCCCTCTCTCAGTTTCGCACACTCCCTCTCTCAGTTTCTCACACTCCCTCTCTCCATTTCTCACATTCCCTCTCTCAGTTTCTCACACTCCCTCTCTCCATTTCTCACACTCCATCTCTCAGTTTCTCACACTCCCTCTCTCCGTTTCTCACGCTCCCTCTCTCAGTTTCTCACACTCCCTCTCTGTTTCTCACACTCCCTCTCTCCATTTCTCACACTCAATCTCTCAGTTTCTCACACTCCCTCTCTCAGTTTCTCACACTCCCTCTCTCAGTTTCTCACACTCCCTCTCTCAGTTTCTCACACTCCCTCTCTCCATTTCTCACGCTCCCTCTCTCAGTTTCTCACACTCCCTCTCTCAGTTTCTCACACACCCTCTCTCAGTTTCTCACACTCCATCTCTCAGTTTCTCACACTCCCTCTCTCAGTTTCTCACACTCCCTCTCTCAGTTTCTCACACTCCCTCTCTCAGTTTCTGACATTCCCTCTCTCAGTTTCATACACTCCCTCTCTCAGTTTCTCACACTCCCCCTCTCCATTTCTCACACTCCATCTCTCAGTTTCTCACACTCCCTCTCTCAGTTTCTCACACTCCCTCTCTCAGTTTCTAACACTCCCTCTCTCCATTTCTCACACTCCCTCTCTCAGTTTCTCACACTCCCTCTCTCAGTTTCTCACACTCCCTCTCTCCATTTCTCACACTCCCTCTCTCAGTTTCTCACACTCCCTCTCTCAGTTTCTCACACTCCATCTCTCAGTTTCTCACATTCCCTCTCTCAGTTTCTCACACTCCCTCTCTCACTTTCTCACACTCCCTCTCTCAGTTTCTCACACTCCCTCTCTCAGTTTCTCACACTCCCTCTCTCAGTTTCTCACATTCCCTCTCTCAGTTTCTCACACTCTCTCTCTCATTTTCTCGCACTCCCTCTCTCAGTTTCTCACATTCCCTCTCTCATTTTCTCACATTCCCTCTCTCAGTTTCTCACACTCCCTCTCTCCATTTCTCACACTCCCTCTCTCAGTTTCTCACACTCCCTCTCTCATTTTCTCAGAATCTCTCTCTCATTTTCTCACACACCGTCACTCATTTTCTCACACTCCCTCTCTCAGTTTCTCACACTCCCTCTCTCCATTTCTCACACTCCCACTCTCAGTTTCTCACACTCCCTCTCTCAGTTTCTCACACTCCCTCCCTCCATTTCTCACACTCCTTCTCTCAGTTTCTCACACTCCCTCTCTCAGTTTCTCACACTCCATCTCTCAGTTTCTCACACTCCCTCTCTCAGTTTCTCACACTCCCACTCTCAGTTTCTCACACTCCTTCTCTCAGTTTCTCACACTCCCTCTCTCAGTTTCTCACACTCCCTCTCTCAGATTCTCACACTCCCTCTCTCAGTTTCTCACACTCCCTCTCTCCATTTCTCACACTCCCACTCTCAGTTTCTCACACTCCCTCTCTCAGTTTCTCACACTCCCTCTCTCCATTTCTCAGACTCCCACTCTCAGTTTCTCAAACTCCCTCTCTCAGTTTCTCACACTCCCTCTCTCCATTTCTCACACTCCTTCTCTCAGTTTCTCACACTCCCTCTCTCCATTTCTCACACTCCTTCTCTCAGTTTCTCACACTCCCTCTCTCAGTTTCTCACACTCCCTCTCTCATTTTCTCAGAATCCCTCTCTCATTTTCTCACACACCGTCTCTCATTTTCTCACACTCCCTCTCTCAGTTTCTCACACTCCCTCTCTCAGTTTCTCACACTCCCTCTCTCAGTTTATCACACTCCCTCTCCGTTTCTCACACTCCCTCTCTCAGTTTCTCACACTCCCTCTCTCAGTTTCTCACACTCCCTCTCTGTTTCTCACACTCCCACTCTCAGTTTCTCACACTCCCTCTCTCAGTTTCTCACACTCCCTCTCTCCATTTCTCACACTCCTTCTCTCAGTTTCTCACACTCCCTCTCTCAGTTTCTCACACTCCCTCTCTCCATTTCTCACACTCCTTCTCTCAGTTTCTCACATTCCATTTCTCAGTTTCTCACACTACCTCTCTCAGTTTCTCACACTCCATTTCTCAGTTTCTCACACTCCCTCTCTCGGTTTCTCACACTCCCTCTCTCAGTTTCTCACACACCCTCTCTCAGTTTCTCACACTCCTTCTCTCCGTTTCTCACACTCCCTTTCTCAGTTTCTCACACTCCCTCTCTCAGTTTCTCACATTCCCTCTCTCAGTTTCTCACACTCCCTCTCTCCATTTCTCACACTCCATCTCTCAGTTTCTCACACTCCCTCACTCCGTTTCTCACGCTCCCTCTCTCAGTTTCTCACACTCCCTCTCTGTTTCTCACACTCCCTCTCTCCATTTCTCACACTCAATCTCTCAGTTTCTCACACTCCCTCTCTCAGTTTCTCACACTCCCTCTCTCAGTTTCTCACACTCAATCTCTCAGTTTCTCACACTCCCTCTCTCAGTTTCTCACACTCCCTCTCTCAGTTTCTCACACTCCCTCTCTCCATTTCTCACGCTCCCTCTCTCAGTTTCTCACACTCCCTTTCTCAGTTTCTCACACACCCTCTCTCAGTTTCTCACACTCCATCTCTCAGTTTCTCACACTCCCTCTTTCTGTTTCTCACACTCCCTCTCTCAGTTTCTCACACTCCCTCTCTCAGTTTCATACACTCCCTCTCTCAGTTTCTCACACTCCCCCTCTCCATTTCTCACACTCCCTCTCTCCATTTCTCACACTCCCACTCTCAGTTTCTCACACTCCCTCTCTCAGTTTCTCACACTCCCTCTCTCCATTTCTCACACTCCCACTCTCAGATTCTCACACTCCATCTCTCCATTTCTCACACTCCCACTCCCAGTTTCTCACACTCCCTTTCTCAGTTTCTCACACTCCCTCTCTCCATTTCTCAGACTCCCAATCTCAGTTTCTCAAACTCCCTCTCTCAGTTTCTCACACTCCCTCTCTCCATTTCTCACACTCCTTCTCTCAGTTTCTCACACTCCCTCTCTCCATTTCTCACACTCCTTCTCTCAGTTTCTCACACTCCCTCTCTCATTTTCTCACACTCCCTCTCTCATTTTCTCAGACTCCCTCTCTCATTTTCTCACACACCGTCTCTCATTTTCTCACACTCCCTCTCTCAGTTTCTCACACTCCCTCTCTCAGTTTCTCACACTCCCTCTCTCAGTTTATCACACTCCCTCTCCGTTTCTCACACTCCCTCTCTCAGTTTCTCACACTCCCTCTCTCAGTTTCTCACACTCCCTCTCTGTTTCTCACACTCCCACTCTCAGTTTCTCACACTCCCTCTCTCAGTTTCTCACACTCCCTCTCTCCATTTCTCACACTCCTTCTCTCAGTTTCTCACACTCCCTCTCTCAGTTTCTCACACTCCCTCTCTCAGTTTCTCACACTCCCTCTCTCCATTTCTCACACTCCTTCTCTCAGTTTCTCACACTCCCTCTCTCAGTTTCTCACACTCCCTCTCTCAGTTTCTCACACTCCCACTCTCAGTTTCTCACACTCCCTCTCTCAGTTTCTCACACTCCCTCTCTCCATTTCTCACACTCCTTCTCTCAGTTTCTCACATTCCATTTCTCAGTTTCTCACACTACCTCTCTCAGTTTCTCACACTCCATTTCTCAGTTTCTCACACTCCCTCTCTCGGTTTCTCACACTCCCTCTCTCAGTTTCTCACACTCCCTCTCTCAGTTTCTCACACTCCTTCTCTCCGTTTCTCACACTCCCTCTCTCAGTTTCTCACACTCCCTCTCTCAGTTTCTCACACTCCCTCTCTCCATTTCTCACATTCCCTCTCTCAGTTTCTCACACTCCCTCTCTCCATTTCTCACACTCCATCTCTCAGTTTCTCACACTCCCTCTCTGTTTCTCACACTCCCTCTCTCCATTTCTCACACTCAATCTCTCAGTTTCTCACACTCCCTCTCTCAGTTTCTCACACTCCCTCTCTCAGTTTCTCACACTCAATCTCTCAGTTTCTCACACTCCCTCTCTCAGTTTCTCACACTCCCTCTCTCAGTTTCTCACACTCCCTCTCTCCATTTCTCACGCTCCCTCTCTCAGTTTCTCACACTCCCTTTCTCAGTTTCTCACACACCCTCTCTCAGTTTCTCACACTCCATCTCTCAGTTTCTCACACTCCCTCTCTCAGTTTCTCACACTCCCTCTCTCAGTTTCTCACACTCCCTCTCTCAGTTTCATACACTCCCTCTCTCAGTTTCTCACACTCCCCCTCTCCATTTCTCACACTCCATCTCTCAGTTTCTCACACTCCCTCTCTCAGTTTCTCACACTCCCTCTCTCAGTTTCTAACACTCCCTCTCTCCATTTCTCACACTCCCTCTCTCAGTTTCTCACACTCCCTCTCTCAGTTTCTCACACTCCCTCTCTCCATTTCTCACACTCCCTCTCTCAGTTTCTCACACTCCCTCTCTCAGTTTCTCACACTCCATCTCTCAGTTTCTCACATTCCCTCTCTCAGTTTCTCACACTCCCTCTCTCACTTTCTCACACTCCCTCTCTCAGTTTCTCACACTCCCTCTCTCAGTTTCTCACACTCCCTCTCTCAGTTTCTCACATTCCCTCTCTCAGTTTCTCACACTCTCTCTCTCATTTTCTCGCACTCCCTCTCTCAGTTTCTCACATTCCCTCTCTCATTTTCTCACATTCCCTCTCTCAGTTTCTCACACTCCCTCTCTCCATTTCTCACACTCCCTCTCTCAGTTTCTCACACTCCCTCTCTCATTTTCTCAGACTCTCTCTCTCATTTTCTCACACACCGTCACTCATTTTCTCACACTCCCTCTCTCAGTTTCTCACACTCCCTCTCTCCATTTCTCACACTCCCACTCTCAGTTTCTCACACTCCCTCTCTCAGTTTCTCACACTCCCTCCCTCCATTTCTCACACTCCTTCTCTCAGTTTCTCACACTCCCTCTCTCAGTTTCTCACACTCCATCTCTCAGTTTCTCACACTCCCTCTCTCAGTTTCTCACACTCCCTCTCTCCATTTCTCACACTCCCACTCTCAGTTTCTCACACTCCTTCTCTCAGTTTCTCACACTCCCTCTCTCAGTTTCTCACACTCCCTCTCTCAGATTCTCACACTCCCTCTCTCAGTTTCTCACACTCCCTCTCTCCATTTCTCACACTCCCACTCTCAGTTTCTCACACTCCCTCTCTCAGTTTCTCACACTCCCTCTCTCCATTTCTCACACTCCCACTCTCAGATTCTCACACTCCATCTCTCCATTTCTCACACTCCCACTCCCAGTTTCTCACACTCCCTTTCTCAGTTTCTCACACTCCCTCTCTCCATTTCTCAGACTCCCACTCTCAGTTTCTCAAACTCCCTCTCTCAGTTTCTCACACTCCCTCTCTCCATTTCTCACACTCCTTCTCTCAGTTTCTCACACTCCCTCTCTCCATTTCTCACACTCCTTCTCTCAGTTTCTCACACTCCCACTCTCAGTTTCTCACACTCCCTCTCTCATTTTCTCAGACTCCCTCTCTCATTTTCTCACACACCTTCTCTCATTTTCTCACACTCCCTCTCTCAGTTTCTCACACTCCCTCTCTCAGTTTCTCACACTCCCTCTCTCAGTTTATCACACTCCCTCTCCGTTTCTCACACTCCCTCTCTCAGTTTCTCACACTCCCTCTCTCAGTTTCTCACACTCCCTCTCTGTTTCTCACACTCCCACTCTCAGTTTCTCACACTCCCTCTCTCAGTTTCTCACACTCCCTCTCTCCATTTCTCACACTCCTTCTCTCAGTTTCTCACACTCCCTCTCTCAGTTTCTCACACTCCCTCTCTCAGATTCTCACAATCCATCTCTCAGTTTCTCACACTCCCTCTCTCCATTTCTCACACTCCCACTCTCAGTTTCTCACACTCCCTCTCTCAGGTTCTCACACTCCCTCTCTCCATTTCTCACACTCCTTGTCTCAGTTTCTCACACTCCCTCTCTCAGTTTCTCACTCTCCATCTCTCAGTTTCTCACACTCCCTCTCTCAGTTTCTCACACTCCCTCTCTCCATTTCTCACACTCCCACTCTCAGTTTCTCACACTCCTTCTCTCAGTTTCTCACACTCCCTCTCTCAGTTTCTCACACTCCCTCTCTCAGATTCTCACACTCCCTCTCTCAGTTTCTCACACTCCCTCTCTCCATTTCTCAAACTCCCACTCTCAGTTTCTCACACTCCCTCTCTCAGTTTCTCACACTCCCTCTCTCCATTTCTCACACTCCCACTCTCAGATTCTCACACTCCATCTCTCCATTTCTCACACTCCCACTCCCAGTTTCTCACACTCCCTCTCTCAGTTTCTCACACTCCCTCTCTCCATTTCTCAGACTCCCACTCTCAGTTTCTCACACTCCCTCTCTCAGTTTCTCACACTCCCTCTCTCCATTTCTCACACTGCTTCTCTCAGTTTCTCACACTCCCTCTCTCCATTTCTCACACTCCTTCTCTCAGTTTCTCACACTCCCTCTCTCAGTTTCTCACACTCCCTCTCTCCATTTCTCACACTCCTTCTCTCAGTTTCTCACACTCCCTCACTCAGTTTCTCACACTCCTTCTCTCAGTTTCTCACACTCCTTCTCTCGGTTTCTCACACTCCCTCTCTCAGTTTCTCACACTCCATTTCTCAGTTTCTCACACTCCCTCTCTCGGTTTCTCACAATCCCTCTCTCAGTTTCTCACACTCCCTCTCTCAGTTTCTCACACTCCTTCTCTCCGTTTCTCACAATCCCTCTCTCAGTTTCTCACACTCCCTCTCTCAGTTTCTCAGACTCCCTCTCTCCATTTCTCACATTCCCTCTCTCAGTTTCTCACACACCATCTCTCAGTTTCTCACACTCCCTCTCTCAGTATCTCACACTCCTTCTCTCCGTTTCTCACACTCCCTCTCTCAGTTTCTCACACTCCCTCTCTCAGTTTCTCAGACTCCCTCTCTCCATTTCTCACATTCCCTCTCTCAGTTTCTCACACTCCATCTCTCAGTTTCTCACACTCCCTCTCTCAGTTTCTCACACTCCTTCTCTCAGTTTCTCACACTCCATCTCTCCGTTTCTCACACTCCCTCTCTCAGTTTCTCACAATCCCTCTCTCAGTTTCTCACACTCCCTCTCTCCATTTCTCACATTCCCTCTCTCAGTTTCTCACACTCCCTCTCTCCATTTCTCACATTCCCTCTCTCAGTTTCTCACACTCCCTCTCTCCATTTCTCACACTCCATCTCTCAGTTTCTCACACTCCCTCTCTCAGTTTCTCACACTCCAATTCTCAGTTTCTCACACTCCCTCTCTCCGTTTCTCACGCTCCCTTTCTCAGTTTCTCACACTCCCTCTCTGTTTCTCACACTCCTCTCTCAGTTTCATACGCTCCATCGCTCAGTTTCTCACACTCCCCCTCTCCATTTCTCACACTCCATCTCTCAGTTTCGCACACTCCCTCTCTCAGTTTCTCACACTCCCTCTCTCCATTTCTCACACTCACTCTCTCAGTTTCTCACACTCCCTCTCTCAGTTTCTCACACTCCCTCTCTCAGTTTCTCACACACCATCTCTCAGTTTCTCACATTCCCTCTCTCAGTTTCTCACACTCCCTCTCTCAGTTTCTCACATTCCCTCTCTCAGTTTCATACACTCCATCTCTCAGTTTCTCACACTCCCCCTCTCCATTTCTCACACTCCATCTCTCAGTTTCTCACACTCCCTCTCTCAGTTTCTCACACTCCCTCTCTCAGTTTCTCACACTCCCTCTCTCCATTTCTCACACTCCCTCACTCAGTTTCTCACACTCCCTCTCTCAGTTTCTCACACTCCCTCTCTCAGTTTCTCACACTCCCTCTCTCAGTTTCTCACACTCTCTCTCTCATTTTCTCACACTCCCTCTCTCAGTTTCTCACATTCCCTCTCTCATTTTCTGACATTCCCTCTCTCAGTTTCTCACACTCCCTCTCTCCATTTCTCACACTCCCTCTCTCAGTTTCTCACACTCCCTCTCTCATTTTCTCACACTCCCTCTCTCATTTTCTCACACACCGTCTCTCAGTTTCTCACACTACCTCTCTCAGTTTCTCACACTCCCTCTCTGTTTCTCACACTCCCACTCTCAGTTTCTCACACTCCCTCTCTCAGTTTCTCACACTCCCTCTCTCCATTTCTCACACTCCTTCTCTCAGTTTCTCACACTCCCTCTCTCAGATTCTCACACTCCATCTCTCAGTTTCTCACACTCCCTCTCTCCATTTCTCACACTCCCACTCTCAGTTTCTCACACTCACTCTCTCAGTTTCTCACACTCCCTCTCTCCATTTCTCACACTCCTTCTCTCAGTTTCTCACACTCCCTCTCTCAGTTTCTCACACTCCATCTCTCAGTTTCTCACACTCCCTCTCTCAGTTTCTCACACTCCCTCTCTCCATTTCTCACACTCCCACTCTCAGTTTCTCACACTCCTTCTCTCAGTTTCTCACACTCCCTCTCTCAGTTTCTCACACTCCCTCTCTCAGATTCTCACACTCCCTCTCTCAGTTTCTCACACTCCCACTCTCAGTTTCTCACACTCCCTCTCTCAGTTTCTCACACTCCCTCTCTCCATTTCTCACACTCCCACTCTCAGATTCTCACACTCCATCTCTCAGTTTCTCACACTCCCTCTCTCCATTTCTCACACTCCCACTCTCAGTTTCTCACACTCCCTCTCTCAGTTTCTCACACTCCCTCTCTCCATTTCTCACACTCCCACTCTCAGTTTCTCACACACCCTCTCTCAGTTTCTCACACTCCCTCTCTCCATTTCTCACACTCCTTCTCTCAGTTTCTCACGCTCCCTCTCTCAGTTTCTCACACTCCCTCTCTCCATTTCTCACACTCCTTCTCTCAGTTTCTCACAGTCCCTCATTCAGTTTCTCACACTCCTTCTCTCAATTTCTCACACTCCATCTCTCAGTTTCTCACACTCCCTCTCTCCATTTCTCACACTCCCACTCTCAGTTTCTCACACTCCCTCTCTCAGTTTCTCACACTCCCTCTCTCCATTTCTCACACTCCCACTCTCAGTTTCTCACACACCCTCTCTCAGTTTCTCACACTCCCTCTCTCCATTTCTCACACTCCTTCTCTCAGTTTCTCACGCTCCCTCTCTCAGTTTCTCACACTCCCTCTCTCCATTTCTCACAATCCTTCTCTCAGTTTCTCACAGTCCCTCATTCAGTTTCTCACACTCCTTCTCTCAATTTCTCACATTCCCTCTCTCAGTTTCTCACACTCCCTCTCTTCATTTCTCACACTCCATTTCTCAGTTTCTCACACTTCCTCTCTCGGTTTCTCACACTCCCTCTCTCAGTTTCTCACACTCCATTTCTCAGTTTCTCACACTCCCTCTCTCGGTTTCTCACACTCCATCTCTCAGTTTCTCACACTCCCTCTCTCAGTTTCTCACACTCCCTCTCTCAGTTTCTCACACTCCCTCTCTCCATTTCTCACACTCCCTCACTCAGTTTCTCACACTCCCTCTCTCAGTTTCTCACACTCCCTCTCTCAGTTTCTCACACTCCCTCTCTCAGTTTCTCACACTCTCTCTCTCTCATTTTCTCACACTCCCTCTCTCAGTTTCTCACATTCCCTCTCTCATTTTCTGACATTCCCTCTCTCAGTTTCTCACACTCCCTCTCTCCATTTCTCACACTCCCTCTCTCAGTTTCTCACACTCCCTCTCTCATTTTCTCACACTCCCTCTCTCATTTTCTCACACACCGTCTCTCAGTTTCTCACACTAACTCTCTCAGTTTCTCACACCCCCTCTCTGTTTCTCACACTCCCACTCTCAGTTTCTCACACTCCGTCTCTCAGTTTCTCACACTCCCTCTCTCCATTTCTCACACTCCTTCTCTCAGTTTCTCACACTCCCTCTCTCAGATTCTCACACTCCATCTCTCAGTTTCTCACACTCCCTCTCTCCATTTCTCACACTCCCACTCTCAGTTTCTCACACTCACTCTCTCAGTTTCTCACACTCCCTCTCTCCATTTCTCACACTCCTTCTCTCAGTTTCTCACACTCCCTCTCTCAGTTTCTCACACTCCATCTCTCAGTTTCTCACACTCCCTCTCTCAGTTTCTCACACTCCCTCTCTCCATTTCTCACACTCCCACTCTCAGTTTCTCACACTCCTTCTCTCAGTTTCTCACACTCCCTCTCTCAGTTTCTCACACTCCCTCTCTCAGATTCTCACACTCCCTCTCTCAGTTTCTCACACTCCCACTCTCAGTTTCTCACACTCCCTCTCTCAGTTTCTCACACTCCCTCTCTCCATTTCTCACACTCCCACTCTCAGATTCTCACACTCCATCTCTCAGTTTCTCACACTCCCTCTCTCCATTTCTCACACTCCCACTCTCAGTTTCTCACACTCCCTCTCTCAGTTTCTCACACTCCCTCTCTCCATTTCTCACACTCCCACTCTCAGTTTCTCACACACCCTCTCTCAGTTTCTCACACTCCCTCTCTCCATTTCTCACACTCCTTCTCTCAGTTTCTCACACTCCCTCTCTCAGTTTCTCACACTCCCTCTCTCCATTTCTCACACTCCTTCTCTCAGTTTCTCACAGTCCCTCATTCAGTTTCTCACACTCCTTCTCTCAATTTCTCACATTCCCTCTCTCAGTTTCTCACACTCCCTCTCTTCATTTCTCACACTCCATTTCTCAGTTTCTCACACTTCCTCTCTCGGTTTCTCACACTCCCTCTCTCAGTTTCTCACACTCCATTTCTCAGTTTCTCACACTCCCTCTCTCGGTTTCTCACACTCCCTCTCTCAGTTTCTCACACTCCCTCTCTCAGTTTCTCACACTCCTTCTTTCCGTTTCTCACACTCCCTCTCTCAGTTTCTCACACTCCCTCTCTCAGTTTCTCACACTCCATCTCTCAGTTTCTCACACTACCTCTCTCCATTTCTCACACTCCATCTCTCAGTTTCTCACACTCCCTCTCTCCATTTCTCACACTCCTTCTCTCAGTTTCTCACACTCCCTCTCTCAGATTCTCACACTCCATCTCTCAGTTTCTCACACTCCCTCTTTCCATTTCTCACACTCCCACTCTCAGTTTCTCACACTCACTCTCTCAGTTTCTCACACTCCCTCTCTCCATTTCTCACACTCCTTCTCTCAGTTTCTCACACTCCCTCTCTCGGTTTCTCACACTCCCTCTCTCAGTTTCTCACACTCCATTTCTCAGTTTCTCACACTCCCTCTCTCGGTTTCTCACACTCCATCTCTCAGTTTCTCACACTCCCTCTCTCAGTTTCTCACACTCCCTCTCTCAGTTTCTCACACTCCCTCTCTCCATTTCTCACACTCCCTCACTCAGTTTCTCACACTCCCTCTCTCAGTTTCTCACACTCCCTCTCTCAGTTTCTCACACTCCCTCTCTCAGTTTCTCACACTCTCTCTCTCTCATTTTCTCACACTCCCTCTCTCAGTTTCTCACATTCCCTCTCTCATTTTCTGACATTCCCTCTCTCAGTTTCTCACACTCCCTCTCTCCATTTCTCACACTCCCTCTCTCAGTTTCTCACACTCCCTCTCTCATTTTCTCACACTCCCTCTCTCATTTTCTCACACACCGTCTCTCAGTTTCTCACACTACCTCTCTCAGTTTCTCACACTCCCTCACTGTTTCTCACACTCCCACTCTCCATTTCTCACACTCCTTCTCTCAGTTTCTCACACTCCCTCTCTCAGATTCTCACACTCCATCTCTCAGTTTCTCACACTCCCTCTCTCCATTTCTCACACTCCCACTCTCAGTTTCTCACACTCAGTCTCTCAGTTTCTCACACTCCCTCTCTCCATTTCTCACACTCCTTCTCTCAGTTTCTCACACTCCCTCTCTCAGTTTCTCACACTCCATCTCTCAGTTTCTCACACTCCCTCTCTCAGTTTCTCACACTCCCTCTCTCCATTTCTCACACTCCCACTCTCAGTTTCTCACACTCCTTCTCTCAGTTTCTCACACTCCCTCTCTCAGTTTCTCACACTCCCTCTCTCAGATTCTCACACTCCCTCTCTCAGTTTCTCACACTCCCACTCTCAGTTTCTCACACTCCCTCTCTCAGTTTCTCACACTCCCTCTCTCCATTTCTCACACTCCCACTCTCAGATTCTCACACTCCATCTCTCAGTTTCTCACACTCCCTCTCTCCATTTCTCACACTCCCACTCTCAGTTTCTCACACTCCCTCTCTCAGTTTCTCACACTCCCTCTCTCCATTTCTCACACTCCCACTCTCAGTTTCTCACACACCCTCTCTCAGTTTCTCACACTCCCTCTCTCCATTTCTCACACTCCTTCTCTCAGTTTCTCACGCTCCCTCTCTCAGTTTCTCACACTCCCTCTCTCCATTTCTCACACTCCTTCTCTCAGTTTCTCACAGTCCCTCATTCAGTTTCTCACACTCCTTCTCTCAATTTCTCACATTCCCTCTCTCAGTTTCTCACACTCCCTCTCTTCATTTCTCACACTCCATTTCTCAGTTTCTCACACTTCCTCTCTCGGTTTCTCACACTCCCTCTCTCAGTTTCTCACACTCCATTTCTCAGTTTCTCACACTCCCTCTCTCGGTTTCTCACACTCCCTCTCTCAGTTTCTCACACTCCTTCTTTCCGTTTCTCACACTCCCTCTCTCAGTTTCTCACACTCCCTCTCTCAGTTTCTCACACTCCATCTCTCAGTTTCTCACACTACCTCTCTCCATTTCTCACACTCCATCTCTCAGTTTCTCACACTCCCTCTCTCCATTTCTCATACTCCTTCTCTCAGTTTCTCACACTCCCTCTCTCAGATTCTCACACTCCATCTCTCAGTTTCTCACACTCCCTCTCTCCATTTCTCACACTCCCACTCTCAGTTTCTCACACTCACTCTCTCAGTTTCTCACACTCCCTCTCTCCATTTCTCACACTCCTTCTCTCAGTTTCTCACACTCCCTCTCTCAGTTTCTCACACTCCATCTCTCAGTTTCTCACACTCCCACTCTCAGTTTCTCACACTCCCTCTCTCAGTATCTCACACTCCCTCTCTCCATTTCTCACACTCCTTCTCTCAGTTTCTCACACTCCCTCTCTCCATTTCTCACACTCCTTCTCTCAGTTTCTCAGACTCCCTCTCTCAGTTTCTCACACTCCCTCTCTCCATTTCTCACACTCCTTCTCTCAGTTTCTCACACTCCCTCACTCAGTTTCTCACACTCCTTCTCTCATTTTCTCACATTCCCTCTCTCAGTTTCTCACACTCCCTCTCTTCATTTCTCACTTTCCATTTCTCAGTTTCTCACACTTCCTCTCTCGGTTTCTCACACTCCCTCTCTCAGTTTCTCACACTCCATTTCTCAGTTTCTATCCCTCCCTCTCTCGGTTTCTCACACTCCCTCTCTCAGTTTCTCATAATCCCTCTCTCAGTTTCTCACACTCCTTCTTTCCGTTTCTCACACTACCTCTCTCCATTTCTCACACTCCATCTCTCAGTTTCTCACACTCCCTCTCTCAGTTTCTCACACTCCATCTCTCAGTTTCTCACACTCCCTCTCTCCGTTTCTCACGCTCCCTCTCTCAGTTTCTCAAACTCCCTCTCTGTTTCTGACACTCCCTCTCTCAGTTTCATACACTCCATCTCTCAGTTTCTCACACTCCCCCTCTTCATTTCTCACACTCCATCTCTCAGTTTCTCACACTCCCTCTCTCAGTTTCTCACACTCCATCTCTCAGTTTCTCACACTCCCTCTCTCCGTTTCTCACGCTCCCTCTCTCAGTTTCATACACTCCATCTCTCAGTTTCTCACACTCCCCCTCTTCATTTCTCACACTCCATCTCTCAGTTTCTCACACTCCCTCTCTCAGTTTCTCACACTCCCTCTCTCAGTTTCTCACACTCCCTCTCTCCATTTCTCACACTCCCTCTCTCCGTTTCTCACACTCCCTCTCTCAGTTTCTCACACTCCCTCTCTCCATTTCTCACACTCCCTCTCTCAGTTTCTCACACTCCCTCTCTCAGTTTCTCACACTCCCTCTCTCCATTTCTCACACTCCCTCTCTCAGTTTATCACACTCCCTCTCTCAGTTTCTCACACTCCATCTCTCAGTTTCTCACACTCCCTCTCTCCATTTCTCACACTCCCTCTCTCAGTTTCTCACACTCCCTCTCTCATTTTCTCACACTCCCTCTCTCATTTTCTCACACACCGTCTCTCATTTTCTCACACTCCCTCTCTCAGTTTCTCACACTCCCTCTCTCAGTTTCTCAGACTCCCTCTCTCAGTTTCTCACCCTCCCTCTCCGTTTCTCACACTCCCTCTCTCAGTTTCTCACACTACCTCTCTCAGTTTCTCACACTCCCTCTCTGTTTCTCACACTCCCACTCTCAGTTTCTCACACTCCCTCTCTCAGTTTCTCAAACTCCCTCTCTCCATTTCTCACACTCCTTCTCTCAGTTTCTCACACTCCCTCTCTCAGATTCTCACACTCCATCTCTCCGTTTCTCACACTCCCTCTCTCCATTTCTCACACTCCCACTCTCAGTTTCTCACACTCACTCTCTCAGTTTCTCACACTCCCTCTCTCCATTTCTCACACTCCTTCGCTGAGTTTCTCACACACCCTCTCTCAGTTTCTCACATTTCATCTCTCAGTTTCTCACACTCCCTCTCTCAGTTTCTCACACTCCCTCTCTCCATTTCTCACACTCCCACTCTCAGTTTCTCAAAATCCTTCTCTCAGTTTCTCACACTCCCTCTCTCAGTTTCTCACACTCCCTCTCTCAGTTTCTCACACTCCCACTCTCAGTTTCTCACACTCCGTCTCTCAGTTTCTCACACTCCCTCTCTCCATTTCTCACACTCCCACTCTCAGATTCTCACACTCCATCTCTCAGTTTCTCACACTCCCTCTCTCCATTTCTCACACTCCCACTCTCAGTTTCTCACACTCCCTCTCTCAGTTTCTCACACTCCCTCTCTCCATTTCTCACACTCCCACTCTCAGTTTCTCACACACCCTCTCTCAGTTTCTCACACTCCCTCTCTCCATTTCTCACACTCCTTCTCTCAGTTTCTCACGCTCCCTCTCTCAGTTTCTCACACTCCCTCTCTCCATTTCTCACACTCCTTCTCTCAGTTTCTCACAGTCCCTCATTCAGTTTCTCACACTCCTTCTCTCAATTTCTCACATTCCCTCTCTCAGTTTCTCACACTCCCTCTCTTCATTTCTCACACTCCATTTCTCAGTTTCTCACACTTCCTCTCTCGGTTTCTCACACTCCCTCTCTCAGTTTCTCACACTCCATTTCTCAGTTTCTCACACTCCCTCTCTCGGTTTCTCACACTCCCTCTCTCAGTTTCTCACACTCCCTCTCTCAGTTTCTCACACTCCTTCTTTCCGTTTCTCACACTCCCTCTCTCAGTTTCTCACACTCCCTCTCTCAGTTTCTCACACTCCATCTCTCAGTTTCTCACACTACCTCTCTCCATTTCTCACACTCCATCTCTCAGTTTCTCACATTCCCTCTCTCCATTTCTCACACTCCTTCTCTCAGTTTCTCACACTCCCTCTCTCAGATTCTCACACTCCATCTCTCAGTTTCTCACACTCCCTCTCTCCATTTCTCACACTCCCACTCTCAGTTTCTCACACTCACTCTCTCAGTTTCTCACACTCCCTCTCTCCATTTCTCACACTCCTTCTCTCAGTTTCTCACACTCCCTCTCTCAGTTTCTCACACTCCATCTCTCAGTTTCTCACACTCCCTCTCTCAGTTTCTCACACTCCCTCTCTCCATTTCTCACACTCCCACTCTCAGATTCTCACACTCCATCTCTCAGTTTCTCACACTCCCTCTCGCCATTTCTCACACTCCCACTCTCATTTTCTCACACTCCCTCTCTCAGTTTCTCACACTCCCTCTCTCCATTTCTCACACTCCCACTCTCAGTTTCTCACACTCCATCTCTCAGTTTCTCACACTCCCCCTCTTCATTTCTCACACTCCATCTCTCAGTTTCTCACACTCCCTCTCTCAGTTTCTCACACTCCATCTCTCAGTTTCTCACACTCCCTCTCTCCGTTTCTCACGCTCCCTCTCTCAGTTTCATACACTCCATCTCTCAGTTTCTCACACTCCCCCACTTCATTTCTCACACTCCATCTCTCAGTTTCTCACACTCCCTCTCTCAGTTTCTCACACTCCCTCTCTCAGTTTCTCACACTCCCTCTCTCCATTTCTCACACTCCCTCTCTCCGTTTCTCACACTCCCTCTCTCAGTTTCTCACACTCCCTCTCTCCATTTCTCACACTCCCTCTCTCAGTTTCTCACACTCCCTCTCTCAGTTTCTCACACTCCCTCTCTCCATTTCTCACACTCCCTCTCTCAGTTTATCACACTCCCTCTCTCAGTTTCTCACACTCCCTCTCTCAGTTTCTCACACTCCCTCTCTCCATTTCTCACACTCCCTCTCTCAGTTTCTCACACTCCCTCTCTCATTTTCTCACACTCCCTCTCTCATTTTCTCACACACCGTCTCTCATTTTCTCACACTCCCTCTCTCAGTTTCTCACACTCCCTTTCTCAGTTTCTCAGACTCCCTCTCTCAGTTTCTCACCCTCTATCTCCGTTTCTCACACACCCTCTCTCAGTTTCTCACACTACCTCTCTCAGTTTCTCACACTCCCTCTCTGTTTCTCACACTCCCTCTCTCCATTTCTCACACTCCTTCTCTCAGTTTCTCACACTCCCTCTCTCAGATTCTCACACTCCATCTCTCCATTTCTCACACTCCCTCTCTCCATTTCTCACACTCCCACTCTCAGTTTCTCACACTCACTCTCTCAGTTTCTCACACTCCCTCTCTCCATTTGTCACACTCCTTCTCTCAGTTTCTCACACTCCCTCTTTCAGTTTCTCACACTCCATCTCTCAGTTTCTCACACTCCCTCTCTCAGTTTCTCACACTCCCTCTCTCCATTTCTCACACTCCCACTCTCAGTTTCTCACACTCCTTCTCTCAGTTTCTCACACTCCCTCTCTCAGTTTCTCACACTCCCTCTCTCAGATTCTCACACTCCCTCTCTCAGTTTCTCACACTCCCACTCTCAGTTTCTCACACTCACTCTCTCAGTTTCTCACACTCCCTCTCTCCATTTCTCACACTCCCACTCTCAGATTCTCACACTCCATCTCTCAGTTTCTCACACTCCCTCTCTCCATTTCTCACAATCCCACTCTCAGTTTCTCACACTCCCTCTCTCAGTTTCTCACACTCCCTCTCTCCATTTCTCACACTCCCACTCTCAGTTTCTCACACACCCTCTCTCAGTTTCTCACACTCCCTCTCTCCATTTCTCACACTCCTTCTCTCAATTTCTCACATTCCCTCTCTCAGTTTCTCACACTCCCTCTCTTCATTTCTCACACTCCATTTCTCAGTTTCTCACCCTTCCTCTCTCGGTTTCTCACACTCCCTCTCTCAGTTTCTCACACTCCATTTCTCAGTTTCTCACACTCCCTCTCTCGGTTTCTCACACTCCCTCTCTCAGTTTCTCACACTCCCTCTCTCAGTTTCTCACACTCCTTCTTTCCGTTTCTCACACTCCCTCTCTCAGTTTCTCACACTCCCTCTCTCAGTTTCTCACACTCCATCTCTCAGTTTCTCACACTACCTCTCTCCATTTCTCACACTCCATCTCTCAGTTTCTCACACTCCCTCTCTCCATTTCTCACACTCCTTCTCTCAGTTTCTCACACTCCCTCTCTCAGATTCTCACACTCCATCTCTCAGTTTCTCACACTCCCTCTCTCCATTTATCACACTCCCACTCTCAGTTTCTCACACTCACTCTCTCAGTTTCTCACACTCCCTCTCTCCATTTCTCACACTCCTTCTCTCAGTTTCTCACACTCCCTCTCTCAGTTTCTCACACTCCATCTCTCAGTTTCTCACACTCCCTCTCTCAGTTTCTCACACTCCCTCTCTCCATTTCTCACACTCCCACTCTCAGATTCTCACACTCCATCTCTCAGTTTCTCACACTCCCTCTCGCCATTTCTCACACTCCCACTCTCAGTTTCTCACACTCCCTCTCTCAGTTTCTCACACTCCGTCTCTCCATTTCTCCCACTCCCACTCTCAGTTTCTCACACTCCCTCTCTCAGTATCTCACACTCCCTCTCTCCATTTCTCACACTCCTTCTCTCAGTTTCTCACACTCCCTCACTCAGTTTCTCACACTCCTTCTCTCATTTTCTCACATTCCCTCTCTCAGTTTCTCACACTCCCTCTCTTCATTTCTCACTTTCCATTTCTCAGTTTCTCACACTTCCTCTCTCGGTTTCTCACACTCCCTCTCTCAGTTTCTCACACTCCATTTCTCAGTTTCTCACCCTCCCTCTCTCGGTTTCTCACACTCCCTCTCTCAGTTTCTCATACTCCCTCTCTCAGTTTCTCACACTCCTTCTTTCCATTTCTCACATTCCATCTCTCAGTTTCTCACACTCCCTCTCTCCATTTCTCACACTCCATCTCTCAGTTTCTCACACTCCCTCTCTCAGTTTCTCACACTCCATCTCTCAGTTTCTCACACTCCCTCTCTCCGTTTCTCACGCTCCCTCTCTCAGTTTCTCAAACTCCCTCTCTGTTTCTCACACTCCCTCTCTCAGTTTCATACACTCCATCTCTCAGTTTCTCACACTCCCCCTCTTCATTTCTCACACTCCATCTCTCAGTTTCTCACACTACCTCTCTCAGTTTCTCACACTCCATCTCTCAGTTTCTCACACTCCCTCTCTCCGTTTCTCACGCTCCCTCTCTCAGTTTCATACACTCCATCTCTCAGTTTCTCACACTCCCCCTCTTCATTTCTCACACTCCATCTCTCAGTTTCTCACACTCCCTCTCTGTTTCTCACACTCCCTCTCTCAGTTTCTCACACTCCCTCTCTCCATTTCTCACACTCCCTCTCTCAGTTTCTCACACTCCCTCTCTCAGTTTCTCACACTCCCTCTCTCCATTTCTCACACTCCCTCTCTCAGTTTCTCAAACTCCCTCTCTCAGTTTCACACACTCCCTCTCTCCATTTCTCACACTCCCTCTCTCAGTTTATCACACTCCCTCTCTCCATTTCTCACACTCCCACTCTCAGATTCTCACACTCCATCTCTCAGTTTCTCACACTCCCTCTCTCCATTTCTCACACTCCCACTCTCAGTTTCTCACACTCCCTCTCTCAGTTTCTCACACTCCCTCTCTCCATTTCTCACACTCCCACTCTCAGTTTCTCACACACCCTCTCTCAGTTTCTCACACTCCCTCTCTCCATTTCTCACACTCCTTCTCTCAATTTCTCACGCTCCCTCTCTCAGTTTCTCACACTCCCTCTCTCCATTTCTCACACTCCTTCTCTCAGTTTCTCACAGTCCCTCATTAAGTTTCTCACACTCCTTCTCTCAATTTCTCACATTCCCTCCCTCAGTTTCTCACACTCCCTCTCTTCATTTCTCACACTCCATTTCTCAGTTTCTCACCCTTCCTCTCTCGGTTTCTCACACTCCCTCTCTCCATTTCTCACACTCCTTCTCTCAGTTTCTCACACTCCCTCACTCAGTTTCTCACACTCCTTCTCTCATTTTCTCACATTCCCTCTCTCAGTTTCTCACACTCCCTCTCTTCATTTCTCACTTTCCATTTCTCAGTTTCTCACACTTCCTCTCTCGGTTTCTCACACTCCCTCTCTCAGTTTCTCACACTCCATTTCTCAGTTTCTCACCCTCCCTCTCTCGGTTTCTCACACTCCCTCTCTCAGTTTCTCATACTCCCTCTCTCAGTTTCTCACACTCCTTCTTTCCATTTCTCACATTCCATCTCTCAGTTTCTCACACTCCCTCTCTCCATTTCTCACACTCCATCTCTCAGTTTCTCACACTCCCTCTCTCAGTTTCTCACACTCCATCTCTCAGTTTCTCACACTCCCTCTCTCCGTTTCTCACGCTCCCTCTCTCAGTTTCTCACACTCCCTCTCTCCATTTCTCACACTCCCTCTCTCAGTTTATCACACTCCCTCTCTCAGTTTCTCACACTCCCTCTCTCAGTTTCTCACACTCCCTCTCTCCATTTCTCACACTCCCTCTCTCAGTTTCTCACACTCCCTCTCTCATTTTCTCACACTCCCTCTCTCATTTTCTCACACACCGTCTCTCATTTTCTCACACTCCCTCTCTCAGTTTCTCACACTCCCTTTCTCAGTTTCTCAGACTCCCTCTCTCAGTTTCTCACCCTCTATCTCCGTTTCTCACACACCCTCTCTCAGTTTCTCACACTACCTCTCTCAGTTTCTCACACTCCCTCTCTGTTTCTCACACTCCCTCTCTCCATTTCTCACACTCCTTCTCTCAGTTTCTCACACTCCCTCTCTCAGATTCTCACACTCCATCTCTCCATTTCTCACACTCCCTCTCTCCATTTCTCACACTCCCACTCTCAGTTTCTCACACTCACTCTCTCAGTTTCTCACACTCCCTCTCTCCATTTCTCACACTCCCACTCTCAGTTTCTCACACTCCTTCTCTCAGTTTCTCACACTCCCTCTCTCAGTTTCTCACACTCCCTCTCTCAGATTCTCACACTCCCTCTCTCAGTTTCTCACACTCCCACTCTCAGTTTCTCACACTCACTCTCTCAGTTTCTCACACTCCCTCTCTCCATTTCTCACACTCCCACTCTCAGATTCTCACACTCCATCTCTCAGTTTCTCACACTCCCTCTCTCCATTTCTCACACTCCCACTCTCAGTTTCTCACACTCCCTCTCTCAGTTTCTCACACTCCCTCTCTCCATTTCTCACACTCCCACTCTCAGTTTCTCACACACCCTCTCTCAGTTTCTCACACTCCCTCTCTCCATTTCTCACACTCCTTCTCTCAATTTCTCACGCTCCCTCTCTCAGTTTCTCACACTCCCTCTCTCCATTTCTCACACTCCTTCTCTCAGTTTCTCACAGTCCCTCATTAAGTTTCTCACACTCCTTCTCTCAATTTCTCACATTCCCTCTCTCATTTTCTCACACTCCCTCTCTTCATTTCTCACACTCCATTTCTCAGTTTCTCACCCTTCCTCTCTCGGTTTCTCACACTCCCTCTCTCAGTTTCTCACACTCCATTTCTCAGTTTCTCACACTCCCTCTCTCGGTTTCTCACACTCCCTCTCTCAGTTTCTCACACTCCCTCTCTCAGTTTCTCACACTCCTTCTTTCCGTTTCTCACACTCCCTCTCTCAGTTTCTCACACTCCCTCTCTCAGTTTCTCACACTCCATCTCTCAGTTTCTCACACTACCTCTCTCCATTTCTCACACTCCATCTCTCAGTTTCTCACACTCCCTCTCTCCATTTCTCACACTCCTTCTCTCAGTTTCTCACACTCCCTCTCTCAGATTCTCACACTCCATCTCTCAGTTTCTCACACTCCCTCTCTCCATTTATCACACTCCCACTCTCAGTTTCTCACACTCACTCTCTCAGTTTCTCACACTCCCTCTCTCCATTTCTCACACTCCTTCTCTCAGTTTCTCACACTCCCTCTCTCAGTTTCTCACACTCCATCTCTCAGTTTCTCACACTCCCTCTCTCAGTTTCTCACACTCCCTCTCTCCATTTCTCACACTCCCACTCTCAGATTCTCACACTCCATCTCTCAGTTTCTCACACTCCCTCTCGCCATTTCTCACACTCCCACTCTCAGTTTCTCACACTCCCTCTCTCAGTTTCTCACACTCCGTCTCTCCATTTCTCCCACTCCCACTCTCAGTTTCTCACACTCCCTCTCTCAGTATCTCACACTCCCTCTCTCCATTTCTCACACTCCTTCTCTCAGTTTCTCACACTCCCTCACTCAGTTTCTCACACTCCTTCTCTCATTTTCTCACATTCCCTCTCTCAGTTTCTCACACTCCCTCTCTTCATTTCTCACTTTCCATTTCTCAGTTTCTCACACTTCCTCTCTCGGTTTCTCACACTCCCTCTCTCAGTTTCTCACACTCCATTTCTCAGTTTCTCACCCTCCCTCTCTCGGTTTCTCACACTCCCTCTCTCAGTTTCTCATACTCCCTCTCTCAGTTTCTCACACTCCTTCTTTCCATTTCTCACATTCCATCTCTCAGTTTCTCACACTCCCTCTCTCCATTTCTCACACTCCATCTCTCAGTTTCTCACACTCCCTCTCTCAGTTTCTCACACTCCATCTCTCAGTTTCTCACACTCCCTCTCTCCGTTTCTCACGCTCCCTCTCTCAGTTTCTCAAACTCCCTCTCTGTTTCTCACACTCCCTCTCTCAGTTTCATACACTCCATCTCTCAGTTTCTCACACTCCCCCTCTTCATTTCTCACACTCCATCTCTCAGTTTCTCACACTACCTCTCTCAGTTTCTCACACTCCATCTCTCAGTTTCTCACACTCCCTCTCTCCGTTTCTCACGCTCCCTCTCTCAGTTTCATACACTCCATCTCTCAGTTTCTCACACTCCCCCTCTTCATTTCTCACACTCCATCTCTCAGTTTCTCACACTCCCTCTCTGTTTCTCACACTCCCTCTCTCAGTTTCTCACACTCCCTCTCTCCATTTCTCACACTCCCTCTCTCAGTTTCTCACACTCCCTCTCTCAGTTTCTCACACTCCCTCTCTCCATTTCTCACACTCCCTCTCTCAGTTTCTCAAACTCCCTCTCTCAGTTTCTCACACTCCCTCTCTCCATTTCTCACACTCCCTCTCTCAGTTTATCACACTCCCTCTCTCCATTTCTCACACTCCCACTCTCAGATTCTCACACTCCATCTCTCAGTTTCTCACACTCCCTCTCTCCATTTCTCACACTCCCACTCTCAGTTTCTCACACTCCCTCTCTCAGTTTCTCACACTCCCTCTCTCCATTTCTCACACTCCCACTCTCAGTTTCTCACACACCCTCTCTCAGTTTCTCACACTCCCTCTCTCCATTTCTCACACTCCTTCTCTCAATTTCTCACGCTCCCTCTCTCAGTTTCTCACACTCCCTCTCTCCATTTCTCACACTCCTTCTCTCAGTTTCTCACAGTCCCTCATTAAGTTTCTCACACTCCTTCTCTCAATTTCTCACATTCCCTCCCTCAGTTTCTCACACTCCCTCTCTTCATTTCTCACACTCCATTTCTCAGTTTCTCACCCTTCCTCTCTCGGTTTCTCACACTCCCTCTCTCCATTTCTCACACTCCTTCTCTCAGTTTCTCACACTCCCTCACTCAGTTTCTCACACTCCTTCTCTCATTTTCTCACATTCCCTCTCTCAGTTTCTCACACTCCCTCTCTTCATTTCTCACTTTCCATTTCTCAGTTTCTCACACTTCCTCTCTCGGTTTCTCACACTCCCTCTCTCAGTTTCTCACACTCCATTTCTCAGTTTCTCACCCTCCCTCTCTCGGTTTCTCACACTCCCTCTCTCAGTTTCTCATACTCCCTCTCTCAGTTTCTCACACTCCTTCTTTCCATTTCTCACATTCCATCTCTCAGTTTCTCACACTCCCTCTCTCCATTTCTCACACTCCATCTCTCAGTTTCTCACACTCCCTCTCTCAGTTTCTCACACTCCATCTCTCAGTTTCTCACACTCCCTCTCTCCGTTTCTCACGCTCCCTCTCTCAGTTTCTCAAACTCCCTCTCTGTTTCTCACACTCCCTCTCTCAGTTTCATACACTCCATCTCTCAGTTTCTCATACTCCCCCTCTTCATTTCTCACACTCCATCTCTCAGTTTCTCACACTACCTCTCTCAGTTTCTCACACTCCATCTCTCAGTTTCTCACACTCCCTCTCTCCGTTTCTCACGCTCCCTCTCTCAGTTTCATACACTCCATCTCTCAGTTTCTCACACTCCCCCTCTTCATTTCTCACACTCCATCTCTCAGTTTCTCACACTCCCTCTCTGTTTCTCACACTCCCTCTCTCAGTTTCTCACACTCCCTCTCTCCATTTCTCACACTCCCTCTCTCAGTTTCTCACACTCCCTCTCTCAGTTTCTCACACTCCCTCTCTCCATTTCTCACACTCCCTCGCTCAGTTTCTCAAACTCCCTCTCTCAGTTTCTCACACTCCCTCTCTCCATTTCTCACACTCCCTCTCTCAGTTTATCACACTCCCTCTCTCCATTTCTCACACTCCCACTCTCAGATTCTCACACTCCATCTCTCAGTTTCTCACACTCCCTCTCTCCATTTCTCACACTCCCACTCTCAGTTTCTCACACTCCCTCTCTCAGTTTCTCACACTCCCTCTCTCCATTTCTCACACTCCCACTCTCAGTTTCTCACACACCCTCTCTCAGTTTCTCACACTCCCTCTCTCCATTTCTCACACTCCTTCTCTCAATTTCTCACGCTCCCTCTCTCAGTTTCTCACACTCCCTCTCTCCATTTCTCACACTCCTTCTCTCAGTTTCTCACAGTCCCTCATTAAGTTTCTCACACTCCTTCTCTCAATTTCTCACATTCCCTCTCTCAGTTTCTCACACACCCTCTCTTCATTTCTCACACTCCATTTCTCAGTTTCTCACCCTTCCTCTCTCGGTTTCTCACACTCCCTCTCTCAGTTTCTCACACTCCATTTCTCAGTTTCTCACACTCCCTCTCTCGGTTTCTCACACTCCCTCTCTCAGTTTCTCACACTCCCTCTCTCAGTTTCTCACACTCCTTCTTTCCGTTTCTCACACTCCCTCTCTCAGTTTCTCACACTCCCTCTCTCAGTTTCTCACACTCCATCTCTCAGTTTCTCACACTACCTCTCTCCATTTCTCACACTCCATCTCTCAGTTTCTCACACTCCCTCTCTCCATTTCTCACACTCCTTCTCTCAGTTTCTCACACTCCCTCTCTCAGATTCTCACACTCCATCTCTCAGTTTCTCACACTCCCTCTCTCCATTTATCACACTCCCACTCTCAGTTTCTCACACTCACTCTCTCAGTTTCTCACACTCCCTCTCTCCATTTCTCACACTCCTTCTCTCAGTTTCTCACACTCCCTCTCTCAGTTTCTCACACTCCATCTCTCAGTTTCTCACACTCCCTCTCTCAGTTTCTCACACTCCCTCTCTCCATTTCTCACACTCCCACTCTCAGATTCTCACACTCCATCTCTCAGTTTCTCACACTCCCTCTCGCCATTTCTCACACTCCCACTCTCAGTTTCTCACACTCCATCTCTCAGTTTCTCACACTCCCTCTCTCCATTTCTCCCACTCCCACTCTCAGTTTCTCACACTCCCTCTCTCAGTATCTCACACTCCCTCTCTCCATTTCTCACACTCCTTCTCTCAGTTTCTCACACTCCCTCTCTCCATTTCTCACACTCCTTCTCTCAGTTTCTCAGACTCCCTCTCTCAGTTTCTCACACTCCCTCTCTCCATTTCTCACACTCCTTCTCTCAGTTTCTCACACTCCCTCACTCAGTTTCTCACACTCCTTCTCTCATTTTCTCACATTCCCTCTCTCAGTTTCTCACACTCCTTCTCTTCATTTCTCACTTTCCATTTCTCAGTTTCTCACACTTCCTCTCTCGGTTTCTCACACTCCCTCTCTCAGTTTCTCACACTCCATTTCTCAGTTTCTCACCCTCCCTCTCTCGGTTTCTCACACTCCCTCTCTCAGTTTCTCATACTCCCTCTCTCAGTTTCTCACACTCCTTCTTTCCATTTTTCACATTCCATCTCTCAGTTTCTCACACTCCCTCTCTCCATTTCTCACACTCCATCTCTCAGTTTCTCACACTCCCTCTCTCAGTTTCTCACACTCCATCTCTCAGTTTCTCACACTCCCTCTCTCCGTTTCTCACGCTCCCTCTCTCAGTTTCTCAAACTCCCTCTCTGTTTCTCACACTCCCTCTCTCAGTTTCATACACTCCATCTCTCAGTTTCTCACACTCCCTCTCTCCATTTCTCACACTCCATCTCTCAGTTTCTCACACTACCTCTCTCAGTTTCTCACACTCCATCTCTCAGTTTCTCACACTCCCTCTCTCCGTTTCTCACGCTCCCTCTCTCAGTTTCATACACTCCATCTCTCAGTTTCTCACACTCCCCCTCTTCATTTCTCACACTCCATCTCTCAGTTTCTCACACTCCCTCTCTGTTTCTCACACTCCCTCTCTCAGTTTCTCACACTCCCTCTCTCCATTTCTCACACTCCCTCTCTCAGTTTCTCAATCTCCCTCTCTCAGTTTCTCACACTCCCTCTCTCCATTTCTCACACTCCCTCTCTCAGTTTATCACACTCCCTCTCTCAGTTTCTCACACTCCATCTCTCAGTTTCTCACACTCCCTCTCTCAGTTTCTCACACTCCCTCTCTCAGTTTCTCACAATCCCTCTCTCAGTTTCACACATTCCCTCTCTCAGTTTCTCACACTCTCTCTCTCATTTTCTCACACTCCCTCTCTCAGTTTCTCACATTCCCTCTCTCATTTTCTCACATTCCCTCTCTCAGTTTCTCACACTCCCTCTCTCCATTTCTCACACTACCTCTCTCAGTTTCTCACACTCCATCTCTCATTTTCTCACACTCCCTCTCTCATTTTCTCACACACCATCTCTCATTTTCTCACACTCCCTCTCTCAGTTTCTCACACTCCCTCTCTCAGTTTGTCACACTCCCTCTCTCAGTATCTCACACTCCCTCTCTCAGTTTCTCACACTCCCTCTCTCAGTTTCTCACACTCCCTCTCTGTTTCTCACACTCCCACTCTCAGTTTCTCAGACTCCCTCTCTCAATTTCTCACACTCCCTCTCTCAGTTTCTCACACTCCCACTCTGTTTCTCACACTCCCTCTCTCAGTTTCTCACACTCCCTCTCTCAGTTTCTCACACTCCCACTCTGTTTCTCACAATCCCACTCTAAGTTTCTCAGACTCCCTCTCTCAGTTTCTCACACTCCCTCTCTGTTTCTCACACTCCCTCTCTTAGTTTCGCACACTCCCTCTCTCCATTTCTCACACTCCTTCACTCAGTTTCTCATACTCCCTGTCTCAGTTTCTCACACTCCCTCTCTCCATTTCTCACATTCCTTCTCTCAGTTTCTCACACTCCCTCACTCAGTTTCTCACACTCCTTCTCTCAGTTTCTCACACTCCCTCTCCGTTTCTCACACTCCCTCTCTCATTTTCTCACACTCTCTCTCTCAGTTTCTCACACTCCCTCTCTCAGTTTCTCACATTCCCTCTCTCAGTTTCTCACACTCCCTCTCTCCGTTTCTAACACTACCTCTCTCAGTTTCTCACACTCCCTCTCTCCGTTTCTCACACTTCCTCTCTCAGTTTCTCACACTCCCTCTCTCAGTTTCTCACACGCCCTCTCTCAGTTTCTCACACTCCCTGTCTCAGTTTCTCAAACTCCCTCTCTCCATTTCTCACACTCCTTCTCTCAGTTTCTCACACTCCCTCTCCGTTTCTCACACTCCCTCTCTCATTTTCTCACACTCCCTCTCTCAGTTTCTCACACTCCCTCTCTCAGTTTCTCACATTCCCTCTCTCAGTTTCTCACACTCCCTCTCTCCGTTTCTCACACTACCTCTCTCAGTTTCTCACACTCCCTCTTTCCGTTTCTCACACTCCCTCTCTCAGTTTCTCACACTCCCTCTCTCAGTTTCTCACACTCCATCTCTCAGATTCTCACACTCCCTCTCTCAGTTTCTCACACTCCCTCTCTCAATTTCTCACACTCCATCTCTCAGTTTCTCACACTCCCTCTCTCAGTTTCTCACACGCCCTCTCTCAGTTTCTCACACTCCATCTCTCAGTTTCTCACACGCCCTCTCTCAGTTTCTCACACTCCCTCTCTCAGTTTCTCACACGCCCTCTCTCAGTTTCTCACACTCCCTCTCTCAGTTTCTCACACTCCCTCTCTCAGTTTCTCACACTCCCTCTCTCAGTTTCACACACTCGCTCTCTCAGTTTCTCACACTCCCTCTCTCAGTTTCTCACACTCCCTCTCTCAGTTTCTCACACTCCATCTCTCAGTTTCTCACACGCCCTCTCTCAGTTTCTCACACTCCCTCTCTCAGTTTCTCACACGTGCTCTCTCAGTTTCTCACACTGCCTCTCTCAGTTTATCACACTCCATCTCTCAGTTTCTCAAACTCCCTCTCTCAGTTTCTCACACTCCCTCTCTCAGTTTCTCACACTCCATCTCTCAGTTTCTCACACTCCCTCTCTCAGTTTCTCACACTCCATCTCTCTGTTTCTCAGACTCCCTCTCTCAGTTTCTCCCTCTCCCTCTCTCAGTTTCTCACACTCCATCTCTCAGTTTCTCACACTCCCTCTCTCAGTTTCTCACACGCCCTCTCTCAATTTCTCACACTCCATCTCTCAGTTTCTCACACGCCCACTCTCAGTTTCTCACACTCCCTCTCTCAGTTTCTCACACTCCCTCTCTCAGTTTCTCACACTCCCTCTCTCCATTTCTCACACTCCTTCTTTCCGTTTCTCACACTACGTCTCTCCATTTCTCACATTCCCTCTCTCAGTTTCTCACACTCCCTCTCTCCATTTCTCACACTCCATCTCTCAGTTTCTCACACTCCCTCTCTCAGTTTCTCACAATCCATCTCTCAGTTTCTCACCCTCCCTCTCTCCGTTTCTCACACTCCCTCTCTCAGTATCTCACACTCCCTCTCTCAGTTTCTCACACTCCCTCTCTCCATTTCTCACACTCCCTCTCTCAGTTTCTCACACTCCTTCTCTCCATTTCTCACACTCCTCTCTCAGTTTCTCACACTCCCTCTCTCCATTTCTCACACTCCCTCTCTCAGTTTATCACACTCCCTCTCTCAGTTTCTCACACTCCCTCTCTCAGTTTCTCACACTACCTCTCTCAGTTTCTCACACTCCCTCTCTCAGTTTCTCACATTCCCTCTCTCAGTTTCTCACACTCTCTCTCTCATTTTCTCACACTCCCTCTCTCAGTTTCTCACATTCCCTCTCTCAGTTTCTCACACTCCCTCTCTCCATTTCTCACACTCCCTCTCTCAGTTTCTCACACTCCCTCTCTCATTTTCTCACACTACCTCTCTCATTTTCTCACACACCATCTCTCATTTTCTCACACTCCCTCTCTCAGTTTCTCACACTCCCTCTCTCGGTTTCTCACACTCCCTCTCTCAGTATCTCTCACTCCCTCTCTCAGTTTCTCACACTCCCTCTCTCAGTTTCTCACACTCCCTCTCTCAGTTTCTCACACTCCCTCTCTGTTTCTCACACTCCCATTCTCAGTTTCTCAGACTCCCTCTCTCAGTTTCTCACACTCCCTCTCTCAGTTTCTCACACTCCCTCTCCGTTTCTCACAATCCCTCTCTCAGTTTCTCACACTCCCTCTCTCATTTTCTCACACTACGTCTCTCATTTTCTCACACACCATCTCTCATTTTCTCACACTCCCTCTCTCAGTTTCTCACACTCCCTCTCTCGGTTTCTCACACTCCCTCTCTCAGTATCTCTCACTCCCTCTCTCAGTTTCTCACACTCCCTCTCTCAGTTTCTCACACTCCCTCTCTCAGTTTCTCACACTCCCTCTCTGTTTCTCACACTCCCATTCTCAGTTTCTCAGACTCCCTCTCTCAGTTTCTCACACTCCCTCTCTCAGTTTCTCACACTCCCTCTCCGTTTCTCACAATCCCTCTCTCTGTTTCTCACACTCCCTCTCTCAGTTTCTCACACTCCCTCTCTCCATTTCTCACACTCCTTCTCTCAGTTTGTCACACTCCCTCTCTCAGTTTCTCACACTCCCTCTCTCAGATTCTCACACTCCATCTCTCAGTTTACCACACTCCCTCTCTCCATTTCTCACACTCCTTCTCTCAGTTTCTCATACTCCCTCTCTCAGTTTCTCACACTCCATCTCTCAGTTTCTCACACGCCCTCTCTCAGTTTCTCACACTCCCTCTCTCCATTTCTCACACTCCTTCTCTCAGTTTCTCACACTCCCTCTCTCAGTTTCTCACACTCCCTCTCTCAGATTCTCACACTCCATCTCTCAGTTTACCACACTCCCTCTCTCCATTTCTCACATTCCTTCTCTCAGTTTCTCACACTCCCTCTCTCAGTTTCTCACACTCCCTGTCTCAGTTTCTCACACTCCCTCTCTCCATTTCTCACACTCCTTCTCTCAGTTTCTCACACTCCCTCACTCAGTTTCTCACACTCCTTCTCTCAGTTTCTCACACTCCCTCTCCGTTTCTCACACTCCCTCTCTCATTTTCTCACACTCCCTCTCTCAGTTTCTCACACTCCCTCTCTCAGTTTCTCACATTCCCTCTCTCAGTTTCTGACACTCCCTCTCTCCGTTTCTAACACTACCTCTCTCAGTTTCTCACACTCCCTCTCTCCGTTTCTCACACTTCCTCTCTCAGTTTCTCACACTCCATCTCTCAGTTTCTCACACTCCCTCTCTCAGTTTCTCACACTCCCTCTCTAAGTTTCTCACACTCCCTCTCTCCATTTCTCACACGCCCTCTCTCAGTTTCTCACACTCCATCTCTCAGTTTCTCACACGCCCTCTCTCAGTTTCTCACACTCCCTCTCTCAGTTTCTCACACGCCCTCTCTCAGTTTCTCACACTCCCTCTCTCAGTTTCTCACACTCCCTCTCTCAGTTTCTCACACTCCGTCTCTCAGTTTCTCACACGCCCTCTCTCAGTTTCTCACACTCCCTCTCTCAGTTTCTCACACTCCCTCTCTCAGTTTCTCACACTCCATCTCTCAGTTTCTCACACGCCCTCTCTGAGTTTCTCACACTCCCTCTCTCAGTTTCTCACACGCCCTCTCTCAGTTTCTCACACTCCATCTCTCAGTTTCTCACACTCCCTCTCTCAGTTTCTCACACTCCCTCTCTCAGTTTCTCACACTCCATCTCTCAGTTTCTCACACTCCCTCTCTCAGTTTCTCACACTCCTTCTCTCAGTTTCTCAGACTCCCTCTCTCAGTTTCTCCCTCTCCCTCTCTCAGTTTCTCACACGCCCTCTCTCAGTTTCTCACACTCCATCTCTCAGTTTCTCACACTCCCTCTCTCAGTTTCTCACACTCCCTCTCTCAGTTTCTCACACTCCATCTCTCAGTTTCTCACACTCCCTCTCTCAGTTTCTCACACTCCTTCTCTCAGTTTCTCAGACTCCCTCTCACAGTTTCTCCCTCTCCCTCTCTCAGTTTCTCACACTCCATCTCTCAGTTTCTCAGACTCCCTCTCTCAGTTTCTCACACTCCCTCTCTCAGTTTCTCACACTCCCTCTCCGTTTCTCACAATCCCTCTCTCTGTTTCTCACACTCCCTCTCTCAGTTTCTCACACTCCCTCTCTCCATTTCTCACACTCCTTCTCTCAGTTTGTCACACTCCCTCTCTCAGTTTCTCACACTCCCTCTCTCAGATTCTCACACTCCATCTCTCAGTTTACCACACTCCCTCTCTCCATTTCTCACACTCCTTCTCTCAGTTTCTCATACTCCCTCTCTCAGTTTCTCACACTCCATCTCTCAGTTTCTCACACGCCCTCTCTCAGTTTCTCACACTCCCTCTCTCCATTTCTCACACTCCTTCTCTCAGTTTCTCACACTCCCTCTCTCAGTTTCTCACACTCCCTCTCTCAGATTCTCACACTCCATCTCTCAGTTTACCACACTCCCTCTCTCCATTTCTCACATTCCTTCTCTCAGTTTCTCACACTCCCTCTCTCAGTTTCTCACACTCCCTGTCTCAGTTTCTCACACTCCCTCTCTCCATTTCTCACACTCCTTCTCCCAGTTTCTCACACTCCCTCACTCAGTTTCTCACACTCCTTCTCTCAGTTTCTCACACTCCCTCTCCGTTTCTCACACTCCCTCTCTCATTTTCTCACACTCCCTCTCTCAGTTTCTCACACTCCCTCTCTCAGTTTCTCACATTCCCTCTCTCAGTTTCTGACACTCCATCTCTCCGTTTCTAACACTACCTCTCTCAGTTTCTCACACTCCCTCTCTCCGTTTCTCACACTTCCTCTCTCAGTTTCTCACACTCCATCTCTCAGTTTCTCACACTCCCTCTCTCAGTTTCTCACACTCCCTCTCTAAGTTTCTCACACTCCATCTCTCAGTTTTTCACACGCCCTCTCTCAGTTTCTCACACTCCATCTCTCAGTTTCTCACACGCCCTCTCTCAGTTTCTCACACTCCCTCTCTCAGTTTCTCACACGCCCTCTCTCAGTTTCTCACACTCCCTCTCTCAGTTTCTCACACTCCCTATCTCAGTTTCTCACACTCCCTCTCTCAGTTTCTCACACGCCCTCTCTCAGTTTCTCACACTCCCTCTCTCAGTTTCTCACACTCCCTCTCTCAGTTTCTCACACTCCATCTCTCAGTTTCTCACACGTCCTCTCTGAGTTTCTCACACTCCCTCTCTCAGTTTCTCACACGCCCTCTCTCAGTTTCTCACACTCCATCTCTCAGTTTCTCACACTCCCTCTCTCAGTTTCTCACACTCCCTCTCTCAGTTTCTCACACTCCATCTCTCAGTTTCTCACACTCCCTCTCTCAGTTTCTCACACTCCATCTCTGTGTTTCTCAGACTCCCTCTCACAGTTTGTCCCTCTCCCTCTCTCAGTTTCTCACACTCCATCTCTCAGTTTCTCAAACTCCCTCTCTCAGTTTCTCACACGCCCTCTCTCAGTTTCTCACACTCCATCTCTCAGTTTCTCACACGCCCTCTCTCAGTTTCTCACACTCCCTCTCTCAGTTTCTCACACTCCCTCTCTCAGTTTCTCACACTCCCTCTCTCCATTTCTCACACTCCTTCTCTCACTTTCTCACACTCCCTCTCTCAGTTTCTCACACTCCATCTCTCAGTTTCTCACACTCCCTCTCTCCATTTCTCACACTCCTTCTCTCAGTTTCTCACACTCCCTCACTCAGTTTCTCACACTCCATCTCTCAGTTTCTCCCACGCCCTCTCTCAGTTTCTCACACTCCCTCTCTCCACTTCTCACACTCCTTCTCTCAGTTTCTCATACTCCCTCTCTCAGTTTCTCACACTCCATCTCTCAGTTTCTCACACTCCCTCTCTCAGTTTCTCACACTCCCTCTCTCAGATTCTCACACTCCATCTCTCAGTTTACCACACTCCCTCTCTCCATTTCTCACATTCCTTCTCTCAGTTTCTCACACTCCCTCTCTCAGTTTCTCACACTCCCTGTCTCAGTTTCTCACACTCCCTCTCTCCATTTCTCACACTCCTTCTCTCAGTTTCTCACACTCCCTCACTCAGTTTCTCACACTCCTTCTCTCAGTTTCTCACACTCCCTCTCCGTTTCTCACACTCCCTCTCTCATTTTCTCACACTCCCTCTCTCAGTTTCTCACACTCCCTCTCTCAGTTTCTCACATTCCCTCTCTCAGTTTCTGACACTCCCTCTCTCCGTTTCTAACACTACCTCTCTCAGTTTCTCACACTCCCTCTCTCCGTTTCTCACACTTCCTCTCTCAGTTTCTCACACTCCCTCTCTCAGTTTCTCACACTCCATCTCTCAGTTTCTCACACTCCCTCTCTCAGTTTCTCACACTCCCTCTCTAAGTTTCTCACACTCCATCTCTCAGTTTCTCACACGCCCTCTCTCAGTTTCTCACACTCCATCTCTCAGTTTCTCACACGCCCTCTCTCAGTTTCTCACACTCCCTCTCTCAGTTTCTCACACTCCCTCTCTCCATTTCTCACACTCCTTCTCTCAGTTTCTCACACTCCCTCTCTCCATTTCTCACACTCCTTCTCTCAGTTTCTCACACTCCCTCTCTCAGTTTCTCACACTCCCTCTCTCAGTTTCTCACACTCCATCTCTCAGTTTCTCACACGCCCTCTCTCAGTTTCTCACACTCCCTCTCTAAGTTTCTCACACTCCATCTCTCAGTTTCTCACACGCCCTCTCTCAGTTTCTCACACTCCATCTCTCAGTTTCTCACACGCCCTCTCTCAGTTTCTCACACTCCCTCTCTCAGTTTCTCACACTCCCTCTCTCCATTTCTCACACTCCTTCTCTCAGTTTCTCACACTCCCTCTCTCAGTTTCTCACACTCCCTCTCTCAGATTCTCACACTCCATCTCTCAGTTTACCACACTCCCTCTCTCCATTTCTCACATTCCTTCTCTCAGTTTCTCACACTCCCTCTCTCAGTTTCTCACACTCCCTGTCTCAGTTTCTCACACTCCCTCTCTCCATTTCTCACACTCCTTCTCCCAGTTTCTCACACTCCCTCACTCAGTTTCTCACACTCCTTCTCTCAGTTTCTCACACTCCCTCTCCGTTTCTCACACTCCCTCTCTCATTTTCTCACACTCCCTCTCTCAGTTTCTCACACTCCCTCTCTCAGTTTCTCACACTCCCTATCTCAGTTTCTCACACTCCCTCTCTCAGTTTCTCACACGCCCTCTCTCAGTTTCTCACACTCCCTCTCTCAGTTTCTCACACTCCCTCTCTCAGTTTCTCACACTCCATCTCTCAGTTTCTCACACGCCCTCTCTGAGTTTCTCACACTCCCTCTCTCAGTTTCTCACACGCCCTCTCTCAGTTTCTCACACTCCATCTCTCAGTTTCTCACACTCCATCTCTCAGTTTCTCACACGCCCTCTCTCAGTTTCTCACACTCCATCTCTCAGTTTCTCACACTCCCTCTCTCAGTTTCTCACACTCCCTCTCTCAGTTTCTCACACTCCATCTCTCAGTTTCTCACACTCCCTCTCTCAGTTTCTCACACTCCATCTCTGTGTTTCTCAGACTCCCTCTCACAGTTTGTCCCTCTCCCTCTCTCAGTTTCTCACACTCCATCTCTCAGTTTCTCAAACTCCCTCTCTCAGTTTCTCACACGCCCTCTCTCAGTTTCTCACACTCCATCTCTCAGTTTCTCACACGCCCTCTCTCAGTTTCTCACACTCCCTCTCTCAGTTTCTCACACTCCCTCTCTCAGTTTCTCACACTCCCTCTCTCCATTTCTCACACTCCTTCTCTCACTTTCTCACACTCCCTCTCTCAGTTTCTCACACTCCATCTCTCAGTTTCTCACACTCCCTCTCTCCATTTCTCACACTCCTTCTCTCAGTTTCTCACACTCCCTCACTCAGTTTCTCACACTCCATCTCTCAGTTTCTCCCACGCCCTCTCTCAGTTTCTCACACTCCCTCTCTCCACTTCTCACACTCCTTCTCTCAGTTTCTCATACTCCCTCTCTCAGTTTCTCACACTCCATCTCTCAGTTTCTCACACTCCCTCTCTCAGTTTCTCACACTCCCTCTCTCAGATTCTCACACTCCATCTCTCAGTTTACCACACTCCCTCTCTCCATTTCTCACATTCCTTCTCTCAGTTTCTCACACTCCCTCTCTCAGTTTCTCACACTCCCTGTCTCAGTTTCTCACACTCCCTCTCTCCATTTCTCACACTCCTTCTCTCAGTTTCTCACACTCCCTCACTCAGTTTCTCACACTCCTTCTCTCAGTTTCTCACACTCCCTCTCCGTTTCTCACACTCCCTCTCTCATTTTCTCACACTCCCTCTCTCAGTTTCTCACACTCCCTCTCTCAGTTTCTCACATTCCCTCTCTCAGTTTCTGACACTCCCTCTCTCCGTTTCTAACACTACCTCTCTCAGTTTCTCACACTCCCTCTCTCCGTTTCTCACACTTCCTCTCTCAGTTTCTCACACTCCCTCTCTCAGTTTCTCACACTCCATCTCTCAGTTTCTCACACTCCCTCTCTCAGTTTCTCACACTCCCTCTCTAAGTTTCTCACACTCCATCTCTCAGTTTCTCACACGCCCTCTCTCAGTTTCTCACACTCCATCTCTCAGTTTCTCACACGCCCTCTCTCAGTTTCTCACACTCCCTCTCTCAGTTTCTCACACTCCCTCTCTCCATTTCTCACACTCCTTCTCTCAGTTTCTCACACTCCCTCTCTCCATTTCTCACACTCCTTCTCTCAGTTTCTCACACTCCCTCTCTCAGTTTCTCACACTCCCTCTCTCAGTTTCTCACACTCCATCTCTCAGTTTCTCACACGCCCTCTCTCAGTTTCTCACACTCCCTCTCTAAGTTTCTCACACTCCATCTCTCAGTTTCTCACACGCCCTCTCTCAGTTTCTCACACTCCATCTCTCAGTTTCTCACACGCCCTCTCTCAGTTTCTCACACTCCCTCTCTCAGTTTCTCACACTCCCTCTCTCCATTTCTCACACTCCTTCTCTCAGTTTCTCACACTCCCTCTCTCAGTTTCTCACACTCCCTCTCTCAGATTCTCACACTCCATCTCTCAGTTTACCACACTCCCTCTCTCCATTTCTCACATTCCTTCTCTCAGTTTCTCACACTCCCTCTCTCAGTTTCTCACACTCCCTGTCTCAGTTTCTCACACTCCCTCTCTCCATTTCTCACACTCCTTCTCCCAGTTTCTCACACTCCCTCACTCAGTTTCTCACACTCCTTCTCTCAGTTTCTCACACTCCCTCTCCGTTTCTCACACTCCCTCTCTCATTTTCTCACACTCCCTCTCTCAGTTTCTCACACTCCCTCTCTCAGTTTCTCACATTCCCTCTCTCAGTTTCTGACACTCCCTCTCTCCGTTTCTAACACTACCTCTCTCAGTTTCTCACACTCCCTCTCTCCGTTTCTCACACTTCCTCTCTCAGTTTCTCACACTCCATCTCTCAGTTTCTCACACTCCCTCTCTCAGTTTCTCACACTCCCTCTCTAAGTTTCTCACACTCCATCTCTCAGTTTTTCACACGCCCTCTCTCAGTTTCTCACACTCCATCTCTCAGTTTCTCACACGCCCTCTCTCAGTTTCTCACACTCCCTCTCTCAGTTTCTCACACGCCCTCTCTCAGTTTCTCACACTCCCTCTCTCAGTTTCTCACACTCCCTATCTCAGTTTCTCACACTCCCTCTCTCAGTTTCTCACACGCCCTCTCTCAGTTTCTCACACTCCCTCTCTCAGTTTCTCACACTCCCTCTCTCAGTTTCTCACACTCCATCTCTCAGTTTCTCACACGCCCTCTCTGAGTTTCTCACACTCCCTCTCTCAGTTTCTCACACGCCCTCTCTCAGTTTCTCACACTCCCTCTCTCAGTTTCTCACACTCCATCTCTCAGTTTCTCACACGCCCTCTCTGAGTTTCTCACACTCCCTCTCTCAGTTTCTCACACGCCCTCTCTCAGTTTCTCACACTCCCTCTCTCAGTTTCTCACACTCCCTCTCTCAGTTTCTCACACTCCATCTCTGTGTTTCTCAGACTCCCTCTCACAGTTTCTCACACTCCCTCTCTCAGTTTCTCACACTCCCTCTCTCCATTTCTCACACTCCTTCTCTCACTTTCTCACACTCCCTCTCTCAGTTTCTCACACTCCATCTCTCAGTTTCTCACACTCCCTCTCTCCATTTCTCACACTCCTTCTCTCAGTTTCTCACACTCCCTCACTCAGTTTCTCACACTCCATCTCTCAGTTTCTCCCACGCCCTCTCTCAGTTTCTCACACTCCCTCTCTCCACTTCTCACACTCCTTCTCTCAGTTTCTCATACTCCCTCTCTCAGTTTCTCACACTCCCTCTCTCAGATTCTCACACTCCATCTCTCAGTTTACCACACTCCCTCTCTCCATTTCTCACATTCCTTCTCTCAGTTTCTCACACTCCCTCTCTCAGTTTCTCACACTCCCTGTCTCAGTTTCTCACACTCCCTCTCTCCATTTCTCACACTCCTTCTCTCAGTTTCTCACACTCCCTCACTCAGTTTCTCACACTCCTTCTCTCAGTTTCTCACACTCCCTCTCCGTTTCTCACACTCCCTCTCTCATTTTCTCACACTCCCTCTCTCAGTTTCTCACACTCCCTCTCTCAGTTTCTCACATTCCCTCTCTCAGTTTCTGACACTCCCTCTCTCCGTTTCTAACACTACCTCTCTCAGTTTCTCACACTCCCTCTCTCCGTTTCTCACACTTCCTCTCTCAGTTTCTCACACTCCCTCTCTCAGTTTCTCACACTCCATCTCTCAG
Organism: Heptranchias perlo; assembly: GCF_035084215.1. NCBI lineage: Eukaryota > Metazoa > Chordata > Chondrichthyes > Hexanchiformes > Hexanchidae > Heptranchias > Heptranchias perlo. The sequence goes on along the minus strand of NC_090343.1, from coordinate 49,892,418 downwards.
TTTCTCACACTCCCTCTCTCAGTTTCTCACACTCCCTCTCTAAGTTTCTCACACTCCATCTCTCAGTTTCTCACACGCCCTCTCTCAGTTTCTCACACTCCATCTCTCAGTTTCTCACACGCCCTCTCTCAGTTTCTCACACTCCCTCTCTCAGTTTCTCACACGCCCTCTCTCAGTTTCTCACACTCCCTCTCTCAGTTTCTCACACTCCCTCTCTCAGTTTCTCACACTCCCTCTCTCAGTTTCTCACACGCCCTCTCTCAGTTTCTCACACTCCCTCTCTCAGTTTCTCACACTCCCTCTCTCAGTTTCTCACACGCCCTCTCTGAGTTTCTCACACTCCCTCTCTCAGTTTCTCACACGCCCTCTCTCAGTTTCTCACACTCCATCTCTCAGTTTCTCACACTCCCTCTCTCAGTTTCTCACACTCCCTCTCTCAGTTTCTCACACTCCATCTCTCAGTTTCTCACACTCCCTCTCTCAGTTTCTCACACTCCATCTCTCTGTTTCTCAGACTCCCTCTCACAGTTTCTCCCTCTCCCTCTCTCAGTTTCTCACACTCCATCTCTCAGTTTCTCAAACTCCCTCTCTCAGTTTCTCACACGCCCTCTCTCAGTTTCTCACACTCCATCTCTCAGTTTCTCACACGCCCTCTCTCAGTTTCTCACACTCCCTCTCTCAGTTTCTCACACTCCCTCTCTCAGTTTCTCACACTCCCTCTCTCCATTTCTCACACTCCTTCTCTCAGTTTCTCACACTCCCTCTCTCAGTTTCTCACACTCCATCTCTCAGTTTCTCACACTCCCTCTCTCCATTTCTCACACTCCTTCTCTCAGTTTCTCACACTCCCTCACTCAGTTTCTCACACTCCATCTCTCAGTTTCTCCCACGCCCTCTCTCAGTTTCTCACACTCCCTCTCTCAGTTTCTCACACGCCCTCTCTCAGTTTCTCACACTCCCTCTCTCAGTTTCTCACACTCCCTCTCTCAGTTTCTCACACTCCCTCTCTCAGTTTCTCACACGCCCTCTCTCAGTTTCTCACACTCCCTCTCTCAGTTTCTCACACTCCCTCTCTCAGTTTCTCACACTCCCTCTCTCAGTTTCTCACACGCCCTCTCTCAGTTTCTCACACTCCCTCTCTCAGTTTCTCACACTCCATCTCTCAGTTTCTCACACTCCCTCTCTCAGTTTCTCACACTCCCTCTCTCAGTTTCTCACACTCCATCTCTCAGTTTCTCACACTCCCTCTCTCACTTTCTCACACTCCATCTCTCTGTTTCTCAGACTCCCTCTCTCAGTTTCTCACACTCCTTCTCTCAGTTTCTCACACTCCATCTCTCAGTTTCTCACACTCCCTCTCTCAGTTTCTCACACGCCCTCTCTCAGTTTCTCACACTCCATCTCTCAGTTTCTCACACGCCCTCTCTCAGTTTCTCACACTCCCTCTCTCAGTTTCTCACACTCCCTCTCTCAGTTTCTCACACTCCCTCTCTCCATTTCTCACACTCCTTCTCTCAGTTTCTCACACTCCCACTCTCAGTTTCTCACACTCCATCTCTCAGTTTCTCACACTCCCTCTCTCCATTTCTCACACTCCTTCTCTCAGTTTCTCACACTCCTTCTCTCAGTTTCTCACATTCCCTCTCTCAGTTACTCACACTCCCTCTCTTCATTTCTCACACTCCATTTCTCAGTTTCTCACACTCCCTCTCTCGGTTTCTCAGACTCCCTCTCTCAGTTTCTCACACTCCCTCTCTCAGTTTCTCACACTCCTTCTCTCCGTTTCTCACACTCCCTCTCTCAGTTTCTCACACTCCGTCTCTCCATTTCTCACATTCCCTCTCTCAGTTTCTCACACTCCCTCTCTCCATTTCTCACACTCCATCTCTCAGTTTCTCACACTCCCTCTCTCAGTTTCTCACACTCCATCTCTCAGTTTCTCAAACTCCCTCTCTCAGTTTCTCACACTCCTTCTCTCAGTTTCTCACACTCCATCTCTCCATTTCTCACACTCCCTCTCTCAGTTTCTCACATTCCCTCTCTCAGTTTCTCACACTCCCTCTCTCCGTTTCTAACACCACCTCTCTCAGTTTCTCACACTCCCTCTCTCCGTTTCTCACACTTCCTCTCTCAGTTTCTCACACTCCCTCTCTCAGTTTCTCACACTCCATCTCTCAGTTTCTCACACTCCCTCTCTCAGTTTCTCACACTCCCTCTCTAAGTTTCTCACACTCCATCTCTCAGTTTCTCACACGCCCTCTCTCAGTTTCTCACACTCCATCTCTCAGTTTCTCACACGCCCTCTCTCAGTTTCTCACACTCCCTCTCTCAGTTTCTCACACGCCCTCTCTCAGTTTCTCACACTCCCTCTCTCAGTTTCTCACACTCCCTCTCTCAGTTTCTCACACTCCCTCTCTCAGTTTCTCACACTCCCTCTCTCAGTTTCTCACACGCCCTCTCTCAGTTTCTCACACTCCCTCTCTCAGTTTCTCACACTCCCTCTCTCAGTTTCTCACACGCCCTCTCTCAGTTTCTCACACTCCCTCTCTCAGTTTCTCACACGCCCTCTCTCAGTTTCTCACACTCCCTCTCTCAGTTTCTCACACTCCCTCTCTCAGTTTCTCACACTCCCTCTCTCAGTTTCTCACACTCCATCTCTCAGTTTCTCACACTCCCTCTCTCAGTTTCTCACACTCCATCTCTCTGTTTCTCAGACTCCCTCTCTCAGTTTCTCACACTCCTTCTCTCAGTTTCTCACACTCCATCTCTCAGTTTCTCACACTCCCTCTCTCAGTTTCTCACACGCCCTCTCTCAGTTTCTCACACTCCATCTCTCAGTTTCTCACACGCCCTCTCTCAGTTTCTCACACTCCCTCTCTCAGTTTCTCACACTCCCTCTCTCAGTTTCTCACACTCCCTCTCTCCATTTCTCACACTCCTTCTCTCAGTTTCTCACACTCCCTCTCTCAGTTTCTCACACTCCATCTCTCAGTTTCTCACACTCCCTCTCTCCATTTCTCACACTCCTTCTCTCAGTTTCTCACACTCCTTCTCTCAGTTTCTCACATTCCCTCTCTCAGTTACTCACACTCCCTCTCTTCATTTCTCACACTCCATTTCTCAGTTTCTCACACTCCCTCTCTCGTTTTCTCAGACTCCCTCTCTCAGTTTCTCACACTCCCTCTCTCAGTTTCTCACACTCCTTCTCTCCGTTTCTCACACTCCCTCTCTCAGTTTCTCACACTCCGTCTCTCCATTTCTCACGTTCCCTCTCTCAGTTTCTCACACTCCCTCTCTCCATTTCTCACACTCCATCTCTCAGTTTCTCACACTCCCTCTCTCAGTTTCTCACACTCCGTCTCTCCATTTCTCACACTCCCTCTCTCAGTTTCTCACACTCCATCTCTCCATTTCTCACATTCCCTCTCTC